>NC_140664.1:95907161-96594661 GCF_054131305.1 Coturnix japonica
CCTTCATACTTAAAATGTAACCGAGTACAAGAAAACAAAGCCAGGACCTCTCCATGGTTCATTATATTTCTTTATGGTCCTACAGCCCATCTATTAAATGAATGGACAAGCCAAACTAACTCCCGCATCTTCCCTCTTCCTTTTTTTACTAAGAGAATTTTTTCCTCTTCTCTTTCCCAAGGTAGAGATACCAGATATTCAAGGAAGAGGACTGAACAGGCTCCTGCAATGCTCTCAGTGAAACTGTATTTCATGTCACCTTTTAAACAGCTACTTTAATATGCACCTAAGACATAAATAGCCTGACTCTGAACTCATTTTTCCTCAAGAATCATGCTGAAACAAGGTCACTACATTAAAATTGTATTTAGTGAAAATGATTATTTATTTCCAGAAAACACAAATGTTAACAATAACAGGTCTTGGCAGGAATCTCCTTCAGTACGACTCTCTTAAACATTTTTGCAGGTACATAATTAGATGCATCGCAACATAATACTCAGGTACTGCTAGAGCTGCTAATACTTAAAAATGCCAGCACTAGCAGCTTTCTGTGACTCCTATTTGCCTCTATGTATGTACAGTTCTGCTGGCAAATATATAGTATTTGAAAATGTGCTGTAAACTGAAATGATATCGACTCAGCCTGTGTAGTAAGGCTGTATTTGCTGCTACTCTTAATATGTATACTGTTAGAAATATGATTTGAAAATTCCTGCTGTTTTAAGATACGTGTCACTGGAAACAATTACAGACAAATATTGTGGCACCTCAGCTCTTCATTAGAGCAAATACTGATCCAGACAGTTTCTCTTTTGTGCATAGAGAGTAAAGCATCAGATAGCTTCAGAAAGTCAATTAAAAAGAGAGATGGTGCATCTTAATCACAGGGCTTTTCCTATCTATTTTTTCCAGTAGTTACTTAAAACCGCTAACTTGAAATCACAGTCACATGCTGTCTTCAGAAGTTCACTCAATCAAAGGGCCAAGCTCAGAGTAATCAAAGATCTTAAATCACTGGAGCTCCCAACATCAGCCACAGGAGGATTAAAAATCCAGTAGCCAGAACTCAATTCTTCGATCTAGCGAGCACCAGCACATTATGAGAAGTCCCTAAAGCCCTAGATCACAGCCCAGCCTCTGCCTACTGTGGAGCTAAGTGGAAACCGTGTTTAATTCCTTAGGAGATCCTATCTGGCAAGATGAAAATAGATATTGGCCTCTGTGTGTAGGATGATTAGAAGAATGGAAGAGGATTAAACAAGATGTAAGGGGAAAGGCTCAGAGTGGCTCATTTACATGGTATTATGGCTGACAGATAGGTGTTAACAGAACAGAGCAACCTAAAGGCAAAACTGTATCTGAATTAGAGCTGTATTTATTTACTGAAGTTATGAAGGGATTAAGGCCTGTTTATTTTACCACATCCAGGACTGTTTTATCTATTAAGCACTTTGATGCTTACCCAATTGTTCTGTGTCATGCATTGCACAGCTGTTTGGGGATGTGTTTATCTTCGTTTAAAACAGAAGCTTTTAAATGTTTCAAACATAAAATATAGATGCTAATGGCAGGTTAAACATGCTCAGATATCTTCTTGTCTCCCAGAGTAGAGACATTTTTAAAACAGACACTAGGAGAAGTAAAAAGCACATTCATAAATACTTTGCAGGTTGCTGACAGGAAGAACCAGGTACAGAACAGCATGTCATACACAAATGTGAATACAAAGGCAGTGTCACTAACACTAAATCACCGTGCTTCTATTAATTTATAGTTATTAAAAAAAAGCTTAAAGTCAGGCAGGGAAATAGTTTAGCAAAAAATTCCAGCCAACCTAGATGACCAGTCATCTGGTCATTTTAACAGCTTAACTTGTCATAAAGTAGCTTCATTTTAACTCTGGCTGGATCACAGCAACAGCTGCTCCCAGGTGATTCATTTCTCAGAGGACCACAGAAACTACTCCTACTCTGCCAGCAACACCAGAAAATCAGTTTTGCAAGACATTCTTGGTGCTGCTTGACTGCTCTTATACTCTTTGCTTGCCTTATTTACCATCCCAAGCTTTCACATGGTCTCTGACAGTCAGCATTCTCATTTCTGTTCTTTCCAAGTTTCTCTTTTGCTCCTCATCAACTCAGCCCTCCGTTATTATCCTCTTGGAACTTAAAAGCTCCCTGAACCACTTATCTTGCCCTTCCTTACTTGTGCTCCAGCAGAACAACCTTCTTTTCTCTGCTCTTCTTGCTTACTGCAGGAATACCATGTTGGACAAGAAGGCCTAGCCCACATCACAGCCCAAACCTAGCTAAACCCTTTTACACAAAGTTAGAATGCTGAAAAAACATGAAGACCGAGGCATAAGCAATCCTTAGAGTCTCACTTTTCAGTCTCATACAGGACTACCACCACTTGGTGTTACTATAGTTTCACCCATGTTAGTACTCTCCTCAAGAATACATTTACCAAGTCATTAGGAATCATTCGAATGCAATCCCAGTCTTATTAATCCAGTCAGACTTAACACATTCAAACTTTTACCTTCTGATGCTAGATGTTCTGGCTCCAGCTGAGGCAGAACTGAAGTGATAAGAGACTGTGGAAATAAGTGTTTGCATGAATCTTTTCAGCAGAGGGAAAATAAATAAATAAATAAAGCAGGTAAAAATAATAATAATTGTAGCAAATTGTAAAAAATCATGTTTCCACAGTCTGAATATTCAGCTCCCTCAAAAAAAAAATAAGTTCATTCAACTTTCTATTGTACCTTAGACTCACTCCAGGTGAAAGAGGCAAAGGTAGGTAGTGACTAGGGACTAGGACTATACACTGCAAGGAAGGACCGTGGTTCTTTTCTTCATGATGCATTGATTATTACTTGTAGGAAGTCATCTGTGATGGCAAGCAGAGGTCTGCACAAATATATATAAAACAAACCCCATGCTCCAGAAGAATTATCATTAAATGGGCATGAAAAAGACATACACAGATGAACACACATTCCAACATAAATCCACCACCACCACAACAACAACAAAAATGGGCAGAAGACATGAGCAATAGATTCAGTTCTTCCTTCAGAAAACACCTGCACATCTTCAAATCCTGTTGGGTCACTAGCTCCCTGTTTATATACATAAAGGTCTAGCAGTACATCTGTAGCTGGATTCATGTCTCCATGTTCATCACACTCAGGTCCTCCTTCCAGTCACCTGAACTATTGTTGTCTTTCTCAGCATGTTCCTCAACCATCCTGAGCACTTTCTGCAGTAACGTTCTTGAGTTTGCCTGCAGTTGAAGCATGACCTACTTACACTCAATTTTGAAAGGTAGTGTGACCCTGACATTGTTGAGGATTTTCTCTCAGAAGTGCAGTTCCTTGTATTCTCCTACAAGATCAGACTCTGCCATTAATACTTCAGATGTGAATACTGGCCCTGTTACGTCAGGTGCACTATTATGCACAAAGGAAACAAGATTGAAGTAAACAAGATTTCCAGGCATGAAATAACAATAAAAGAATCAGAGACTTTAACTAGCCTTTTTAGAGCTTCAATGCCTCTTAAAATAAATAGGTCAGTGTTGATAGAAAGACTGGGCTGTGATTTATCCTTCTATGTTTTCAGAACACTTTCCAGCATGCAAGTTGAATACGAAGAAAAACCACAGACCTATCTGTTCATGCCTCTCTAGCCTTAGTATTGATATTAATGCCAACAAAATTAGTAATTTGACAATTAGTTTTCCACTTACCTGAAAAGACATGAAAGGCAGAGAGAAAGTAGTTTAACTAGATTATAATGTGGCTGTGACAAGTCAGGTTCCTGTCATGTTATAGCCTTCCAACTTTAACATTTTCATGTCTGCTTGGCAGGTTATTAAAATAAATGAGGGTGTGTTGGACTGCTGTTGCACTTTTCTCTAATGGGAGTTCAGGAATTTGCAAGCCTCTACCGTAAATTGACCGATCGTGAAGTCTGAAAGAAGTTGGATAAAGTGGACAATTAGAGGCATTTCTCCACAGCTGAGTGAAATATTCCTTGTTATTTTAATAATTCAGGCAGAGGCTAATTTTCGGAGGCTGAGTTTGTCAAGATAATGTGCCTTGTGCTTGTCTGCTTGTCATTTTTAACTCAATCCCACATGTTACAGGTGCAGTCTAGCTTACAAAACAGGCAAATCACTCACAGTGGAATTTACATACAGAATATAGATATATTGTACTAAGGAAAAGCAAACCAAGAAGTCAACAGATAGCTGTGATAAGAATGCATATGCTACAAAAACTTTTGAAGATTCATAGCTGTTGCATTCCTCTTTATGCTGATATAATTAGAGGCATTATTTGGCAGCATGCATACACAAACACGTATAATGTAAAGCACCACATAGATTTCTTGAGTAAAGAGATATGGTAAGGCTACAGGATTCCCAAGTGGCATGCGGATATTCTGTGTAGCCTCAGTTACTTTCTTCAACTTAGAATATCTTGATGTCAAAAAACGTGAAACATGCGGATTTCAAGTGAGAAGATGAAGTCTCCTTTAGAAAAGATGAAGGAGGTTCTACAGACTTTATTATGTCTAGCTTCTGGATGCAAAGGCTACACTACTGAGACAGGATTTTGAAACCTCCCATTCTTTTTTCTTCTGTACACCACTTACTAGTTGCTCTTCTCTGAGAGGCAGTGGGAAAGGCCTTCTTACCATGCATTTCTCTCTCATTTCCTCAAACTGGACTTCTTGCATAACCTGAGCACATACAAAGAGGCGGGGATTTTTAAAATTAAAAGTTCTACAAGGTTCCGTGAAGATCTGAGGCTTAGAGATGAGCCAAAAAAAAAAACCAAAAAAAAACAACCACACACACAAAAAAAAAACCTTCTGAGACAAAACAACTGCAGAGTTGCAAGGGATGAAACGTTTCCAGGACGTAGCATCTTGATGGTCAGCTCAAACCTCTAAAATACCAGTGTACAGTCTTTGCACTATAACAGCCTTGGGAAAGGCATGGAATACTTTAACTGACATATGTTGCTAGGTCCATAATCCCAGCAGCCTCTTACAATGATCATCAGGGATGGAATATAGGGAAGAAACACTATATAATGAGAAAGTTGTTAGTTGTTTACATAGAAAGCAAAGGATTCCATATTATTTATGAATGCTGGACAGTAGCTGCATCTTAGTTTTCTCCACCATGCTTTGTATGTATGTGGTTTTATATATGAATATATTTTCTGATAGAAACATTTTTAAGGTGTAGTCAGATTCAATCAATTACTAGCATTTTATCAACTCAAAAAGGTTAACAAATTTCTTCTTTGAGGCCATGCAATAGAGCTCTTTAGCAGAAGACAAAAACACAGCACTCTGAGCTCACCAGTCAGATGCTGCGTGATCTCTGGTGTTGGCAAGACCCCTGCATATTCAGATAATAATGGAGCAAAACTACCATCTGCTAGTATGAAACAAAATAGAAGGGCATTTTATTAAGTGGGTTGAGAGATGGAGGATATAGATCATCAATGGCAACAAAAAAAGAGCCCATTAAAATTTGCATGACTGTGAAAGATCTCATGATGGGAGAGTATACTTATGTTTAGCAGTGATGTGGCTTGAATGCTTAAAATAATACAGCACAAGAGCTTCTGTTCTCAAGCCATTCCTTGAGACTCTCTAAAACACCAAGAACAATCTGAATTCTGATATTTGCATGCAAACCAGGCTATCCATGTGTGAACATGCATATTTGTCATATATTATTCATTTCCAATTCCATTTTGAAAGTTTCAGTCAGGAAGCAAACCCAGTTGTAGGCAGCTGCAGTGGTCACTCGCTCAGCATGAAGAATGAACAGCAGAGAGTGAACAGCTGAAGCAAGTAGTTCGACAAATCACTCTCAAAGATTATTCTTGTAAAATTGCCCATTTAATAAAGCACATCTGTAAACAATCAACTTGCACTCACAACAATTTGCAAACAGAAATCATGGAATGAATTACACACTAGAAATTAGTCTGAGCAGCTCGGGTCTTCATACACAAGGAACAAAAAAACATTGCTAAATAATGAAATAGTAGAGATAGAGATTTGTAGCATATGTACACTACTACCCCTTTCCAATAATTTCACTCAGAGTCAGTCTGCCATGGTTGATGCATCAGGATTGAGGGAGAAGAAGGTCAGCATATGAGCCAAGATAATTCTGAAGAAACTTGCTGTCTGTGCAAGGGAAACAATCAGCACTTGAGGTAGCCAGCAAAACCCAGATCTGGTCAAGTGAGGTACAAAACGCCTAAAGTTCAACACCAGATCAGGATCAACACAAACGTCAGAACCCCAGCTTGACAGGTGCCTTCAACAAGGAATAAAGTGAAGTCGACAAATCACAGTATTACTTAGACAGTGAGAAAAGAGTCTACAGTCTCATACCAAGTACCATCTATGGCATATCAAGTTAAAAAATCAAAATATTTCTTAGGAAAGGCAACAAAATGAGCAGATGAAAAGTGTGAGCTGGTAACTCCACTCCTTCTTCAAAGGCACAATGTCTCTACATGCTACTGATGCCTATTTACTCATTTATTTCCCTCTCTTTCCAGCAGATTTTAGCAGGAAGTATCTCCTCCTTTGAACTCCCCAAACCTTTGAGAGGAGAAACAAGAAGGAGTTGGCTTTCTTATTTATGTGTCAAGCTTACACTGATATTTATATGATACGTTGCTTTCCTTTACATAAGGTTGCAGAATCAAGAAGCATGACAGAACTTTTGGTAGCACAGACTCTATGCCCTTTCAGGACTAATACATAGCCAGCAATGAGGATGATTGAAAGGTTTTTTCTGTTTGTGGTTCAAAAGCTGTATAAAAGAATAAAGAAAAAAAGGGAAAAAAAGTTATTTTTTTTAGACAGGCACTTGATTTTAATATGTGCCGACAACACACTGCATACGGAATTTAAAACATCAAGAATATTACACCTGACATTTTAAAGATGTAACAACAGAAACATCATGCCTGTTTGGTCCTCAGAATACATCTTAGTGGTCAAGGGGAAAAAATGAAATGCTCTTACCAGCAAAGAACTGTGACCAAAGACTAACCACAAATAACACTGCAATATTTAGAGTTTAAGGAACACATTCACAGATGTTAGTGTTTAGCTAGTTGTTTATGTGCTTGCTATTGGGCAAACCTAAGCTTACGTACCTTGTCTCTTCAGCACGTAACACTTAGATATGTGAAAAAATTACTTTGCAGAGAGTATACTACCATGTATGATAGTCCCTGCACTAATATACAGATGTAATATTTCAATGTAAATACAACGAAAGCCTTTTTACAAACTTAATCTTGAAAATAACTTTAAAACATTCCATTAAAATATTTGCATGCAGAAATGACTTTGAGACACTATAGGTTAACTGCTATTGCATTCTCAGCTTGTTTAATATCTGCAGTTCTTTTTTTGCAGAATCATGCAGTTGTTTATACCTGCATTTTACTACAAAGTTGCAGATGAGGAATTCTCAATTTTGCCACAGAATAACAGAGTCATTTTTACTGTTATGCTTCTCTCTGTTTTTAAAATTCAGCACAATTACTAAACGATTCCATTGTCTGAACTCTTTGTGCAGCTTCACTTGGGATGTAGTAAACAGAGACTGAAACTGGTTGAAAGCATCACCTGCGAGGAAGACACAACACTTCTTTTTCACCAAAAATTTTTGTATTCATAGATTCACAGGCTTGTTTATGACTGTACACAGGGACATGTGTAAGTCAAAGCACACTTAATTCTACACTACTACACATAATGAAGTCTGAAGTATCTCACAGAGAATAAGAACCTGACATTTATAAATAGATTTAATATTTACTGCATAGCACAATTTACCTTGTACGCCACATGTTTGTAACTGATATGTTAAACCTAATCAACAGAAAGGTTAAAGAAGCTTTGGTCAAACTTTCTGAGATCCAGATGTAGACAGAAAGAACTACAAAAGTTTAATTGTTTTCCTAATTCACTATTTATTAAAAAAAAAAAAAAAACAAACAAAAAAAACACCTGAAAATATCAGTGTATGACCATTAAATACATTCAAGGCTTCATGAAAAGTGTAACATCTCTGTGTTCAAGATTTGCTCTACCTCATGCACCCTCAAGGAGACTGCAACTTGCTTTGGAGTTGTCAATCCCCAGTTTAACCATAGCAAAAAAGTTAAGTTTTGTCACAATGCATTATACCACAATATATGACAATATGCAATTACATTATTATACAATTATATAATTACACAAAGTATTCATGAAACTATATAAAAAAATAACAAAAAGAAACATTCTACAAATAACTCTTCTATTATTATCTAGTCCCCTTCAGGAAGCTGTTAAAGAGAAACCTGCCCTTTACAGGAAAATTACAGTGATTAGTTCCAATAACTTGGACAGCTAAATAAATATTTACAATATGAAAACATACAGTAAAAACTCATTTGCATGGACTTAGGTGACCTCATAAGGATTATCAATTTTTGCAATTAGTGTGTAAATAAATAAATAGGATTAAAAAAATGTCAAGGATACTGCATCACAGTGTTCTTTGTTCATTTACTTTGACAAGCATTGTTTTGTTTTAATTGTGAATAATAATGCTACCAATCATCTTAAAGTATTATGAGATATACTATGAAAAAAATATCTGCAAGGTTACAACTCTCTCTAATGGAGATATGTTGAAAAGTAATTTTGATCCAACAATATCTGTATTTTCAAAGGAGCTTTAACTTCTTTTTCTTTCATTTTATGACAAAATTTCATTAGGTTTTAACCTCAATAAACCACAAAATGTGTTTCTAGTTATCAGTTTCTGAGGCTATATATATATAAATATATATATTTAATTTCATGCTTCCAGATACTTTTTCCTTACTTTACTCTTTTTCTGGTGTTTTCAAGGGTACTAACTTAGTTGTGTAATCTTAGGCAAAGCAGATTCTCCATGCTTTGGCTTAGCCACCTATAAAAACTGTGTAAAATGTCGATTCTGCAGAATTAGCATGATGTTTAATCAATGTTCATAGAAGCACTTAGCTTCACAAGGATAGCAGCATGCATGTAGGAAGTATCAACACTGACAACTTCCTAAATTTGCAGCATCAACAGGATGGTAAAAATGAGTTAATTCCACTTGAAATGTTAAACTTATTAATGAGCCCTGCTTTTCACAATCTAGAGACAGAACATGCTGTTATTTCTCCAAGTCAGAGTTGCCATTTTGGTAATGCAGCCCAGCATACACTGGAAGTGTATTAGGGTATAATTATATATATTTTAAAAAAATATATAGGTATAATAATATAATTATTACAGACTAATAATATTAAGGTATAATAAGAATAAGAAATTATAAAAATCATAGTGATCCTGAGGCAGAAGGACTGCCAAAGTTTATCAGTAAGTTCCATTTTATTTTTCTTCAGTGCATAAAAATGTTAATGCTTTAGAACAAGACTTGCCATATGTCATCAAACCATCCTTTTATTGTTCCTTGGTCTGAGCTGTATTCCCTATGACCAATTCTGCTATCAGACTCCTAAAGCAGCAGCCACTTAAAAAAACTGTTAATGATTAATCATCATTTCACAGGAGATCCCAGAACATATAAAATGCTAGATAAACTTTATAGCAAGACAGAAACTGTGTGGCCTTCCACAGCCTCAGTTTTCCCCTCCCCCTACCCAAATCCACATAATGTAAAAAAAGCATTGAGGAATGTTCTTAGTTCATTACCTGTGAAAGTCAATGGACAATTGATCAGGCTGTACTATTACTACTAGAGGTCACTATTAGTTTTGTAGCACTGCTGCTTAGAAAGGAGACCAATTGTAGCACAAATGCTTAATAAGTAAAACAGCATGTTTTACTCATCATTAGCATTGTTTTTGTCCACTTAAGTGTATCTCTTTAAATAGATTTGTTGGTTAATAATATTTTAAATTAATGCCTCGTGTTGATCCTTAAGGAACAGATTGGAAACTGAAGTAGCTGTGCCTAATTAAGTAACTATTACTACTTCAGTAATGGGACGTGTGAAACATTTATCTGCTTTCTTAGCAGATTGTTAATTTAAATGGCTGGTATAATAATAAACCAGTTAGAGTTAATCAGCTGAACAAAACTGCACAAAGACAACGTAAGGATTATTTTAATGTTAACTTGGAAAGATACAGCTGTGAAATATAATTATTAATAGAGTTGATGAGAAACTAATTTCTGAAAAACTGGACATCATTCTAAAACTACTCATGGGTAAAAAGTCTCTGAATTTCTTCAGCATAATGGCCTGAAAAGGTTTCACATTCTAATGAGAAAAATTGACTTCTACCAAAAGCAGCTGGGATTTCTCGATCTCTGTACCAAAAGCAACCACAATGGACATGTACAAGTCTGTAGCACTTCAGGACTACACTTTTAATAGTAAAAAACCACAGAAATGTGCTTTGTGTGCTTTCAGAATCAATTAAAAAAAAATACCATTTACCACCTAATTCAAGGTTTCAGTTGTCTATGGGGTCTTAATTAAAAAAAAAAAAAACAAAAAAAACTTTCAAATTATAAGTGCTAAGTAGGTTATAGTTATTTTGGGTAGTGATAGTAGTGTTTTTTTTTCTGTTTACTTGTTAGGTTTTTTTCTGTATACAGGCTTTCAACTATTAGACTTAGACATTAACAGAAATTTGGGGAGGTGTTTTTGTTGTGTTTGTTTTCTGGGAGGGGAAGGGAGGGGGTGAATAGTCCAGCCAGGAATCACTCTGTAGCGACACAATGTGAATAGAATACAACTTAAATGATGAGGACAATGGCCCTGCTGTATTTATTAATATAAACTTATTCGTAGTATTCCATCAAGGTTTGAAAAACTTCCTACTCCTCTTCAGAGCAGGAAGGGAAGTGGAAGGAAGACAAGTCTTTGTATTAATACCCAATTCTTTAAAGTTGGAAGACGTCACTGAATGATCAGGGGGTGTTAGATGCGCAACACAATGTATTCTTTGTAGTCTTTTGCATATGAGCTCACCACAATCTATTAATCTAATGATCCTATATCTACTAGAAACACTCCCAAACATTTCCATATCAGAATGTATAATAATCAAGTGTAAAAATATCTGTTTTTAACAATAACCGCAGGCTGCAGAACCCTTGTTGAGATTCATTCACATTGTGACCACTATAGCTATAACTCGTCTAAAAACAGCTCTTGAACAACACACAATTTGGTCCTAAAGTCTTATCTCTAATTTGTTGTTTTAGACAGACTCTTTGTTAGTGTATCATAATCTGATTTCTCAGACCCATAGAGTATAAAGAATTACAGTTAGTAAACATGGTTTCCAAGTTAACAGATAAGGATCTCCAAGGGGACAAAATATTACACAGACACTGAAATCAGTAGGACTAAATTACCATAATAGTCTGTTGAATATTAATCAAGTTTAATAATGGTCTGGATTTTAAGAATAAAATCACTTGGTCTGAACTGCTTTCCCCCTAAACTTCACAGAGATATGTTGGATCTACTCAACAGGGCATCCCACTTAAAATCCTTAAAAAACCTGTTAAGGGTTTTACCAGTTAAAACTACCACAGGATGAAATTTTTAATATCAAGGATAAATTATACAAAACACAGCATGACTCACATGCTAGCAGTCTTGACGTTCCATAGATCTGTACTAGAGAAGAGGATTAAAATTTCTTCAATAAAATGACAATAACAGATATTCAATTTCTTCAGAAACTACAGGAAACAAAGGGAAGGGGTGTTTTTTTTTGTTGTTGTTGTTATCATACATTTTATAAACTTCTGCTTACAAAAACTGAGAAAAGAAGGCAGCTGGCATATGCATAGATCTGCAAAGTGGAAGAAGCAATTATTTATGTTAACGTATAGACACAAAATATATTTATATATGGATTTTTAAAGAATGACCTATCAAAGATATTTGCAAAGATACAAACTGGGTCACTGTAATGCAATGGAAAGCACAGCACTGACAGCAGAGCAGCAAGGTCCTAGAACACAAGTGAGGATTTGCTCAAATGCAACAGCCACAGGCACAGAAATAATGGAAAGAAACTGCTTAGGAAGACCTCAGTATGCAGGAATCTCCAGCAAAATTTGTTTATCTGTATTGACAACTCTTAAATGAAGCCTGGGAAGGGATGGATCCTGGCTCCACCCCTTCCAGTCTCCCAGAAGCATTGCATACACCTGAGCTCTTCTGTGTTGGCCCTGCCTTCCCACCAGGTGTTCCATTCAAGCCATGACTCAGCATTTCTGCTACAACCTGACAGAATGAGAACTACAGCATTTAAAATCCCTTCTCAATAATCTTCTTAAGGTCAGGAAAAATGTTAAAAATAAACTAGGAGGAGAAGAAAATGTAAGATCCAGTAAACCAAACATTGTACTTATCCCTTTTGTCAGCCTGCTTTGAACTAGCATACAGAACAGCCATGAAACAGAGCATCCTCAGAACGCCACAGAAATGCAGATCTTTTGTTGAGGTCATCTTCTTAAACCTTAAATCTGTCTGGGCAAACACATAAGGAATTTTTTTTGTCTTACCAGCCCTTTGCCAGTCTGGAAATTGCTATTCCTGTGAAGATTCCAGCCCTAATTCACAGCTGTATCCAAAGTCCCTGTAAGCACAGAGAGATCCCTATTCATTACATGCACGTTATTTGTGTCATGTAACTGGACTACTATTTTGTTTTAAGTTGGTAGGGTTTTTTTGCTGACATACTGTCTACGTATGAGTATATTATTTCTCTTTCTCAGCTGGAAACCACAAGTTGCAGAGTGAACCTAAGAATCTGATGGCTTTGGCCCCTTGGGTCCTACTAAAACCTATGTGAAAATGTACCTAGTTTTGATACTGAAATATTTTCTGGCATCAGTGCCTTCTCACAGCTAAGCACCAAATGTTGCCCCATGAGGTATCTGACAATACAAAATGCTGTTTGTCTGTCCATGAAAACCATATATGTATGTGGCCCTAAAATAAGCGCTGAGCACTCCAAATCTTCTTTCAGATCCAGATGCTATACACATCTGTTTATAAGCTCCAAGCTAAAGTTAATTTATGCTTTCAACAAGCAGACTTTCTGTTCCAGGCTTCCTCAATATTACATATATTACTAGTTCTCCGAATACTAAATTAGCAGCAAAGCAAACCTGCTTTGCTTGCTTACTGAAGGTGAGAGGTGGAGAAGTAGCAGGAAATCAGAACATGCAGCAATTGCATACACAAGCGAATTCTCCTCTAAAAAATTCAAAACAAAAGGATGAAGAAATATTAATTTTCCTCTCTGGGAATCTCTCTTACCTCTCTTAATGGAAGCATAGTTTACCTCTTCATAATAACATCAGTCACAGCTTCTCCAGGAGAATACTGTAGGAGTTCTTTGATGAAGTTTAGGTAGACTACATCAATAGCCTTTCTCTCATTCACCAGACAGTTCACTCAGTCACAGAAGTAGATCAGTTTGGTCATCCGCATGGAGAGATCCTTACCTCTTCTTCCTTGCTGCTCAGTATGGTCACTGTGCCTTCTCTACCACAGGAATAGTACCTTATCTAATACCATCTCACAAGGTGAGACACTGACTTCCCTAGTGAGGAACTATGTTCAGGAAACTGATCTTTAAACCATTTTATTTTTGAGAACTTTTAGAGATTGGTAGAGCAGCAAAAGAAAGAGTACCTAAAAGGAAGGAAATTAGAATGACGAATAATGATGAGAGTTTTAGGCAATGTGGCATATGAAGAGAGGTGGAAGGAATCATGTTTTGCTAAAATTCGTGGTTTTGTTTTTTTGGTTTTTTGGTTTTTTTTTTTAAGTACTGAAAAGAATCTCCACAAATATTTTAAGACGTTATGATCAATATTCCATCACATCCAGTAAGAGGGACACAAAAAGTAACCAGCTTCAATGACAGCAGAAGGCAAAACTTTAAGAACTCTTACCACATGAAGAAGGCCTGGGAGCCTCTCAGACAATCTCTTAAACAAGTGCCTGTGAGGGACAGGCTAAGCATATTTATCACACAAGGATGAACAGAAAGGCACAATCTGGCCTTCTGAAGTCATTCCCAATCCTACATTGCAAGGAAAACTATCTGTTTTGTAAGCGATATAGGGAATGCACTCAGGATCCTTAATACAGACTGCAAGGTTGGGAAAAGGTTTTGCAGAGACCAGAGGCCAGGCTGTGTAGTGCTTAGCTCAGAAAGATCCAAAACAAATAATAGGGAGCATCAAGGCTTAGCTTCTTTTTAGGAGAAGTGAAGTAGGAAGAGGAGAATAACAGCAAGGCAGGCAGAAGCTTCATTAGCAAGGGCACAAACCCACAGCACCTAAAAAAAGACTAAAGCAGGTCTAGTAGCAGTGATCACATTAAAAAAGGGTCCAGATTGCCAGATAAATCTTTTACACAGCAACAAGTCCACAGCAAGGCTTCAGTGTCCAGAAACAGGAAATACTTCAGGGGGGTACACATCTAGGTTCTGCCACAGCTGCAGTAAAGGTCAGACAGCAAAGACTGAGAGGCTGATCATAAATGCATCTCTAAAGCAAAATGGGGACAATCCCCACCAAGACCTTAATTCACAGCCAGATTAGTGCTGACTACAGGGAAGTGGGCACACTCAGAGACCTGATAAATCCTTAGGAAATGACATGGAAATCAATGTTCTATTCATTTACCTTTTTTCATTAGTTAACTTATAGCATTTTTTGTGCTGTTTATTAATATTTTCAGCAAATTCTTACTATGATGTACTTTAATGTTTCCAGTTGTCTCTTCAAAGATGCTAATACAGTTCCAAAGTAAAACAACCAATTCAGCATAATATAAAATCCTGGTACATACATGGAGACTAATAAACCAAAAAACTTGCATTCTTGAAAGGCATAAGACTACGAACAGGTAGAAAATTATAGCAAATGAGTATGAATGTTTGAATTGCTAATAGTAATTACCATGCTTTATAAACATTAATAATATTTTAGTCAGACTTTGTTAAACAGCTCAATTACTAATCAGTTCTCTAATTGCTGTATCGTAAAAATGGAGAGATGAGGTTTGCAGGTATCCTTATTGATAAAATAAATAGACTAGGCTATCCATGCAGAGTTTCATGTATCAGGACCTACAATTTTTAAGATCACCTATATAATACATTTGAAAAGTTCTCCGCCGTGTTTGGCTCATGTGCTGGAAATTTAGCATTGTCTGTTAGATAATAACAATGATTTTTCAGATTTTCTCTAAGCATGGGATAGAGAAGATGCTGCTTCAGTTTTTATGTTCTTTCTGTCCAACATTAGTCTTTTCCTAAATAGGCACATATCCGAGGAATTATTCTACCTGTGATAACAGCTATCAAATCATTCAACGTATACAATATATACAACTGTTTCTTCTTAACATTCTGTCACAGAGCATATAATCTAGTGAATTAATTAAGATTAATTAGTTAGTTGAAGCTTAAAATGATTAAACTTGCCAAATTACACTCACTTAAGAGTGTGTCCAAAGCTGAAACTAGAGTCTCATCACAGAAACATAGAGAGGCTTGGGTTGGAAGGGACCACCCCAAGGATCATCAAGGTCCAGCTCTCCTGCCACAGACAGGGCCATCAACATCCAGACCTGGTACCAGACCAGGTTGCCCATCCAACTTGCTCTATCCAACCTGGTCTTCAGCACCTCCAGAGATGGGGCATCCATGGCCTCTCTGGGCAAAATGATGATAGATTATGAGGTACTGTGTTAATTATTCACCTTAAGATTCCTCCACCTCCTTATCTTCCAGTGCCCAGAATAGTGTTGAGTATTTTGGCATATTTCTATAAAAAGGCCTTGCATTATTAATCACATCCCAAGAGCAACGTGTGACTAACAAAAAAAAAAAAAAAAGCGAATGGACCAAATGTGCTAATAAAAAAAAAAGACAAGTAGAGACCTTTTCCTTTGGATGTGAAATCTGACAGGATTTGATATCATATATCAAATATGTCTCACTCCTTTTTTCAATCAAATCATTTTCAAAAAATACACAAAGCTTTCTAAGTTTTCTTCTTGAAATCATTCCTACCAGATCCTGGGCTCCAATTCTCGCCTTCTTTTTTATTTTTTTTCAGTGTTTCCTCTGGATATCTTTGTTTTAGAAAGACATACAAGATACTTTTGTTTCATGAAAGTTACAAGCAGGTGAGAACTTAACAATTAATTGTATGTTTTTCATACTAGTAGTGCCAATTATATGCTGTTTAACCTATTATCTAATTGCGTGCTACTTCTGGCTTCAGAGATGGCATGACATTAAGTCAGACTTGCGCTGCATTCCCCAGCAGTGGAATATTCAATTATTTGTTCTGACTCATGTAATTCCCTGTATTCCAAGCTTGTTAATGTCATTACAGGGCTGAAATAAAGTGATTACTCTAAATGAGTATTTATCCGATAGGCAATGCAGTTCCTGCCCCCTCCAGCTGACAATAGATGATTGCTCTCCACTCCCTCCCCTGCACCTTCCCCTTCCCTGTCAAGGAAGAAACCATAACATTGTGGTGCTCTATGAAATACTGTCAGATGGCGTAAAATATATATAATAAAATAAAGGAAGCGCAACCTTCCCCGGCAGAGTTAAAGCTAATGACCACTGCTTCCACTCCCAGTCAGTGATGACAGGTTGAACTAACTGATAATGGCATGCCTGCTGTTGAGCTGGCCACTTATGTTATTTCTCTTGACATGGTTCTGGGGAAGGCCTAATTTTTTTGACATTTGACCATGCAAATTTGAGTCCTGATACATTATTCTGCATTTACATCCTCCCAGTGTTGCTGTTTAAAATGTGCTACAAGCTCCTTGAGCTCAGCTAATAAAGGCCATGGAATGAAAGAAAGTTAAATATGAATGTAAGAGGAGACCTAAATGAAGGGCTAGCTTGTACATCTCAGAGATGACCTTCTGGAAATGAGCAAGTGGAAAATCCTTTTTAAAGCAAACGGTAAAAAGTGTAACACTGATTTTTTTCTTCTTAAAATTTTTTTTTAAAGATTCTAAAATATTCACAAAAAGGAAAACATTAAGTTTTACACAGACATTTCTTCAGTCAGCAATTCAGCTGAGTGTATTTTAAGCCCAGGTTCCATTAATGACTCTTAGTAATACACCTTTCCCAAAGAGCCAGAAATTCGTAGTGCTTCATTAAATATAAGGAAAAAATATGGCTCTCTCTCTCTCTCTCTTTTTTTTTTTCACTTGCTCTTAAATTTTTCACACTGTTGAAGTCCAAATGTATTACCTACCTGTGAGCAAACTCAACTTTTTTCCATCTCTTAAAATTAATTTGTATGAATGTACTGCTTATGAATGGCACTGGTTTGACAGCTCTGAGAAAAGCACATCTCTTTTTAGCTACAGAGCCTGTATAGGTTGGGCCACAGTTTTATGTCTTTTACATCAAATCCAAATAGTTCATACAGAAGGAGAGGTCAGCTTTCCACTGGCCCTGTATGTGGTCTGGAGTCATGAAAGCTATGGTAAAAGTGTAATTCCCAGGTTTTTCTCTGTTGTCTTCCTTCTTATTGACTCTGTTTATTAAGCGAACGTCTCAGTGCATAAGTCAATATCCCCTGAACTCAATAGAAAATTTTCTGGCTTATGTGCTCTGCTTCACTCCCACATAAAAACTCCAATAATGAGATGGCTGCAAGAGGATTACTCTGCATGCAGCCTCCAGTGTCTGGCATGTAGTTAGCACCCGCAAGGTATCAGACTTCCCCCTGTCACTCACCCTGCAATATACAACATTTTGGAAAGAGCATAAATCAGCACTACTAACACAAATAAAGTAGTAATCTGCCATGAACAAGAAAACTTTGACCACTGTGCAATTTGGGCATCCAAGTAAACCATCCACTCTAAAGCTGCCACATCTTGTTTGTTAACAATACTTATTCATACTCTGCTTAATTTCCTTGCTATTTACTGTGATTTTCAGAACTGAAAACCCTGTATCACAAAAGGAAATGCACACTCTGTATGATATTGCTGATAATGCACTATATCTCTTTATTGCATTATACATTATACAATATCATATATTGTTTATCGCCTTGAGATATTAATTTATAGAAAAAGCAAAGTAGCAACAACTGTTTTATTCCTCTTATTTATAATATCTGCTGGCATTAAGATCCAATTTTCAAATTCTTTTTTTGATGAATATTTTAAATGTGTAACATAAATCTATTTTAGTCTGACCAGCACTGAGGAGAAAATCAATGATCTCATTGCTCGTTATTCCCAACAAATATGAAGATGATACCTCCTTCAGTTTTCAAGTGTTTCTTTTGTAAGACCAACACCGGTGTCACACTGATCCAGCTTTCTTGTGGTCACACTGAGGATGGATGGTCTCTCCAGAAGACTTTCTCAATTTGTTGATATTTACTCTCTCTCCTTCTATCCCAATCAACACAGAATAGCTCTATGAGAAGAATCCTTTTGGTTTATCAGCTCCCCAGTACCAATGAAGAACTACTGCACAGCCTTTTCCCCTGTCTCTATTGCTTCCACAGGTAACAGGGTAATGTCCTCCCTTGTTTTGTGAAGGAGCAAGTGAATAGCAGCCAGCTACCCCAAAAAGCATCACATAGAGGAATATGGCAGTCCAATATAATTGTGCTGAAGAATTGCTGCTTCTCCTATGATATCTGCTGTTCATAAACTGTTTCTTAAAGGTACTTGCAATAACACAGTTTATCCTTTCCTCCATTTCTTAAGAAATCTAAAAAGTGACAGAGAATAGTGCTGTACCAAGTACATTTTGCCTATTGTTTAACAGACAGAAACCAAAACAAACTGGAGTACGTATTCACTGTGCTAGATGGTGTGAGTGAATACTATATGTTCCCTGTTTGGAACCAGGGGTTTGACTTGATGATCCTCGTGGATCCCTTCTACCTTGGGATATTCTATTATCCTGTGATTCATAGAATGAAAAAATCACAGATTGAATGAACCGGGTTGTAAGGACCTTAAGGATCATGAAGCTCCAACCCCCCTGCTTGTCTGGGTCACCAAACTTCCACATTTACTAGATCAGGTTGCCCAGGACCCCGTCCAACCTGGCCTTGAACATCTCCAGGGATGGGCATCCACAACCTCCCTGGGCAGCCTGTTCCAGGACCTCACCACTCTCCTAGTAAAGAACTTCCCCCTAACATCCAACCTAAATCTACCCTCTTTCAACTTAAAACCATTTCCCCTTGTTCTACTATTATCAGTCCTTTCAAAGAGTATACACCCCTCCTGATTATAGGTACACTTCAGGTACTGAAAGGCTGCAATGAGGTCACCCTGCAGCCTTCTTTTCTCCAGGCTGAACAAGCCCAGCTCTCTCAGCCTGTCCTCATAGGGGAGGTGGTCCAGCCCCTTGACCATCCTTGTGGCCCTCCTCTGGACCCTCTCCAACAGCTCTTTGTCTTTCTTGTACTGAGGGCTCCATACCATGACACAGTACTCCAGATGGGGCCTCACAAGAGCAGAGTAGAGAGGGAAAATCACTTCCCTATCCCTACTGGTCACCCCTCTCCTGATGGAGCCCAGAATACCATTTGCTTTCCGAAGGAAAGCAAATTTGATGCAAGGAAGGATGGAGATAATAGGTTTCTTTCTTTCTTTCTTTCTTTCTTTCTTTCTTTCTTTCTTTCTTTCTTTCTTTCTTTCTTTCTTTCTTTCTTTCTTTCTTTCTTTCTTTCTTTCTTTCTTTCTTTCTTTCTTTCTTTCTTTCTTTCTTTCTTTTTTCTAACTGAAGTAAATGCTAATTACATTTGAATAGCCAATAAACTAACTGAGAAATCAATTAGATTACTAGAGTAAAGCTTCCACTTGACTAAATATCAGTATCTTTATTTGGTCAGAAACTGGCCATAACAGCAGCAGCACCTTAAAAAATCCTGTATATTTTTCTTTTGTACAACTGTATAAAATACCTTCTCATCATGCTAACACATGAATCATCTTGAAAATCCCCCCACCTTATGCTCTGTTTCCTCCCTCTGCAGCTGAGGCTGTGAGGGAAGCCATGTGAAAGAGCTGGCTATGCAATATCCTCCCACCAATTACTGCAGTTAAAGTATAGACAATACAATCTAAGCCAGATACTCCAAATCAAATAGCATTTTCCTCTGCAATACATTAATTCCTCCAGGACTGATATCTGAGATAAAATGACAGCATCTATGTTGGATAACCATGTTGCAATCTTTAAAAATGACACTGCAGGCATAGGAAGTCCCAAATTTGCTTTCTTTTGGAAACTTAACAGATACCTGCAACATTTGCTTTCCTAAAAGGAAATCACATTTTAGCACTGCCTTTTCCTGGGAGAAAAAGTCATGAACATCCCTGTATTCATCACCAGCCCGTTTTAGTAGCCCAGTAACACAATAACCAAGAATCCAGTAATAACAGAAAATAAAATCTCTGAGGCAAACAGTGACCAGCTTTTCAAAAAACTGTGGTACAGGCATATTTTAACACTGCAATGCATTTGTCTGGAGGGAGAAAAGATCCACAGGCACAGTGATGTAAGTGGAAACTGGAACAGGGAAAAAGACATTGAGCAAAGGTACAGGCACCTTCAAGACCAAAAATTCTTCCCCTTTCACCATTGGAAAAAAATTCCACTGAGTGCAAATGCTGCTCAGTAGTTATTTAGTTTGAAATGTTGATGTCTAGCAGTGTAAGCTCAGGGGTTTCTAGATTTACCCAAGCTGTCTCCATTTCACTACCATTGTTTCTCACCTAAGCAGTTCCTGGGGAAATGAAGAATTAAAATAAATGCTAAGAGGTGACAACAGGATTGGATCCTATTAACCCCTTTATGAAGAATGAAAACATATTACTTTCTATTCCCATTCAAATATACAAGTCCCCTTTGCAAGACCAGTTTATTACACATATCCTGTATCAACAAAAGCAAAACCAGAACTTGCAAATACCTTACAGTTCTAGTTTAAATTGTGTACCATATTGCAGCACTTAAAAATTGTGGGGTCTATATTCACGTAGATTCAGTTTAGCCTATTTCTACACCAAAGCACTTCCAATATTAACATTTTCCTGTTTGCATTAAAAAAATTGTAGAAATACTAATACGGTTCATCTTAAAGCATTAAATACATGTATCTGTACGATTGCCCTCTGCAGAATGGAATTATGCTGCCTTGCATTACTCTCTTTCAAGCCTCAGTATATTTTTAAAATATGTACTGTAAACTTAGAAGTCTTGAACTGCTATATATGAATAAGGTGCCATTCAGAGAGACCTAGACATTTTTGAGCAATAGACCCAGGTGAACCTCATGAGGTACAACAAAGTCAGGTCTTACCCCTGAGTCGTGGCAACCCCCACTATCAGTACAAGCTGGGGGATGTAAAGATAGAGAGCAATCCTGCTGAGAAGGACTTGGGAGTACTGGTGGATGGCAAGCTGAACCATGAGTCAGCACTGTACTCTTGCAGCCCAGAAAGCCAACCATATTCTGAGCTGCATCAAATGAAGCATGGCCAGCAGATTGAGGGAGGTAATCTTGCTCCTCTACTTTGCTCTGGTCAGGCCTCACCTGGAGTACTGTATCCAGATGTGGAGTCCTCAGCACAGGAGAGATGTGGACCTGTTAGAGCATACCAAGGGGAGAGAGACAAACATGATCCAAGGGGTGGAACACCTTGCTTACAAAGACAAGCTGAGGGATCTGGGGCTGTTCAGCCTGGAGAAGAGAAGGCTCTGAGGTGATCTGATAGCAACCTTTCAGAATCTAATCAGGGCTGTAAGAAGGAAGAGGACAAACTCTTTAACAGGGTCTGCTGTGACAGGACAAGTGGAAATGGTTTGAAACTAAATCAAGAGAGAATTAGATTGCATATAAAGAAGAAGTATTTTACAATAAGGGTGATGAAGCAGTGGGACAAGATGCTGTGAGAGGGGGGTGGAAGACCCATCATTGCAGACTTTCAAGGTCAGGTCTAGCTGTGATGTCCTTGTTCATTACAGGGGAGTTGACAAAGATGTCCTTTATGGGTCTCTTCCAACTCAAACGATTCTATGATTCTGTGAACTCACATAGTCACAGAATCATAGAATAGCTTGGGTTGGAAGGGACCTTAAAGACCACCCAGTTCCAAGGGACATCTCCCACCAGATCATGTTACTCAAAGCCCCTTCCAGCCTGGCCTTGAACACCTTCAGGGATAAGGCATTCACAGCTTCTCTGGGCAACCTGTTCCAGTGCCTCACCATCCTCTGAGTGAAAAATTTCTTTCTTATATCTAATCTAAACCTATCTCTTTTTTTTGGTTTAAAACCATTACACCATGTCCACTCAAAGCAAGTATACAAATTTATCCTTTCCCAAGATAGGACCACGTTTTATAAAATCAAATTACACCCATGTAGATTTTCACATTGCAATGGAAAAATATTTATACAGTAGCTGAATCTTTAAAAACGCGCCTAGAATTACTGGCTACTTATTAAAACATCAGTAAAACTCCCAAACTGCAACCGTTATCAGTAGAGTGTAAGGGCTTTTACAAGGATTTCAAATAAACTCCTAAAACGCACAGATAAATAAGTAATAAAGCTTAGCTCCCTGCTTAACCAGGTTATCAACAAGAAAATCAGAATAACAAGTTCAGTTAATGCCTAATAGGAGAAAACTGGTCTATGCAGAAGAAGCAAGTAGATCCTTCCCAAAGACCTCTATTTCTCAAAATCCCATCTCTTTACAAGATTAACACAGGATTAATATCAGTGCAGCTGTATTTTTGTCACTTTAGCTAACCACAAATATTCTGCTTCTACATGACATTACCTTAATGCTAGCTAAGTATAACTTGCCATGCTCTGAGGTTATTTGCTGTTGCAATTTTAGCTTGCGTTCATACTTTGTCCCAAGAAATAAAAAAACCCTACCTGTCCAAAATAACTTTTGCCAGAGCCCTGCTTGTCTGTCCCTACTTGCAATTTCTGCTATCTTTGCAGTTTCTGTTATTAATACATATAACCTCGATTAAGTGACAGAGTTAGGCCACAGGCTTTCTGTTCTATTAGGCCTTATACTCTGTTAAACCACAGACTTTATGCTTAGGTTACAAAAGTGACCTGGATTTTTACATCTTTCAGAGCATCTATATGGCAGAAGTTAGTTAATCTGAAGAGAAAAAAAAGAGCAACGTGTAATGCCTAAATCTTAACCATGAGACATAAAAAATGTGTTTAGAACTCTGTCTAAACCAGCAGAGGTTAAATTAACTCTGAGAAGCAGGTTAGCAAAGAACAAATGAACTGGAAGAGACTGCATGCCCAACAGGGAGGCTATAGTGACACAAACTGGAAATGATATGACAATAAAGAAAAAACTAATAAACTGTCAGAGCTCCTGTTCAAAATACAATCACTGATTGATGCTTCTAAAAAGAGAAAAGTCTAAGTCCAAAAAGAAAGATCGTGGAATGCAAAGTGCTCTGAAACATACACCTGTGCTGCAGAAGGGAAATACTGTCCTGGGCTCTCCATCAAAACTTCCACTCTGTTCCCCTGTGGTCCTGGGAACCCCAGAAAGGGCAGCCCTGGCAGGTCCAATGCTGCTTGCAACATGAATGAATTTTCATTTTTTACTGTTCCCCTAATGTCACTGCCAGAAAGAAGTATAAAGAGGCAGTAGTATGGATTGAAAGCAACACAAAAAATGGGAGGGGGGAGGGATGCAGATCTGAGTCAGAAGCATAGGAGAAGAAGGAGAAGATTGGGCAGTGAAGCATGTGCTCCAAATGACTTCAGGTAAATCAATGGCAGCTGCAGAAAAGCACTGCCAACACTTCAGATAATTTTGAAACAGCTCTGCCATAAAATGGCATTCAGACACAGCAGTAAACACCAAAATGATGGTGTTTCTGTATAGACTACTACTACAGAGCTGCTGGACTCCCTGGGAGATGAAGCATGGCAGCCAGTAATATAATGCAGAATATAACACCGACAAAAAGAGTACAACTGAGACAAACACAGTCTGATCTTACTACCGTGTGTTATCAGTGACCATGTCTATCTAGAAAAGTGCCCCTCCATCACTCTTACTGTGTGGTGATCTGCTTAGCTGCCATTTGTCTGATCCTCATCAGATATGAGCTCTTGTTCTACTTGAAAGCTTCCAAAGGTAGAACAGAATTTGGACATTTGTCCTGGACAGTAGTCAGTTGGTCAGAGCAGAGGCAGTAGCTTTGTCTACTTACCTGGTGTCCAGAACTCCTTGATAAATGACAACAAATGCACATGCATAAAACAATTTGGGTTTACTATGAGATTGAAAGGAGTCTCTGGGCACACACTGAAAACTTGGTGAATCCACAATGTGTTAGACTTGCTGCACACCCCAAGCCAGTGTGCACAGTCAACCTGATGTGACTGAGGCTCACTGCAGGTGCATTGCACTGTGCTCACACATAGCCAGATGCTATCAGCAAGCTGCAGGGCAAGTGAAGTCCTACCTTCCATACAGCCAGGTGAGGAGGAATATGTAGGCTCACTGACTGTATGTATGTACAACAGAATTGAAGGTAGAGTATGACAGACCCTTGAAGACAGTGCTAACCTACCTGTGAATCTCAACACACTCCTGACCCAATAGCCTTGCAGTCAAAATGGCCAAGGAGCTGGAGAAAGTAATACCTGCCACGTAAAGAAACAAACCAAAAAACTTTGTAGAGAGAAAAATAGAGATGGGCTCTCCATGAAAGGAAATATAAAATTGTTATATTCTTTCCTTCAGTTTCAAGAAATTGCTTTACTATGTGATGGCTAAATAAATCTCCTTTGCTTTTCCAAGGATAAAATATCTACAGAAATGTTATCTCACCCTTGGCTCTACAGTGGAAAATGACAAAGCAGTAAGCACAATGGTGCAGTTTCATAGAATAGCTTGGATTGGGAGGAGCCTCAAAGATGATCTAGTTCCAGCCCTCTTGCCACAGACAGAGTTGCCAAGATTGCTAGATCAATCATTAATTGGGCTGCCCAGGACCTCATCCAGCCTGGCCGTGAACACCTCCAGGGACAGGGCATCCACAACTTCTCTGGGCAGCCTATTCCAGCACCTCACCAGACTTTCTGCAAAAAATTTCCAGTTTAGTCATAAGTAAGCTGGCCCAAAGGAGTTGGTCGTTCTATAGAAACCCGTGTCATGCAAAAATTATCCTAAGGGGCAAAAACAAACAAACAAACAAACAAACAAAAGTGGAGTTTTATTACCATAGCATCACCCTCTGCCTAGGCCAATTTCCTCTTTGCAGATCTAATTAGAGCAGAGCACATTAATCCAGACAGTCTGTCTGTTTTGCCAACTGCTCCATAGAGATGCAGAACCTAGTTTTGTCCTCTCCACCAGCAGCAAGACAAATACATGAATATCTGCTGTGGAAAATTCATTGATAATACTCATTCCTATAGTTGTCAAGTTCTCATTTGTTACCAGTCTCAGAGTGTCTTCAAAAGATAACAAAAAGGTCCTTGCAAATCTGAGAATATGGCTGCATGTTTCAACATGACAAACACAAAAGGTGGCTGTATTAACAAGATCTTTTCAAGGAGACAAAAGCAGGACAAGCATCAGGGAAATGGAGCTGGCATCCCGTATACCCAGCAGATAGCAGTGATGCTAGGTGAGTGAATTCAGATACTGTCAGGGTGTTCACATAAGCCTGGAAAACAAATGTGGGAGAATGCTAAGTTCTAGCTTGTGAATCACAGCCTCTTGGCTTGTGCAGTGCAAAAGTGTGCCATTCTGCTTGGGGAAAAAAAACACGAAAGCTTTTGTTTCATAAAATAGCTGACAGAATTTGTTCAGAAATGGCCTCTATATTACTCTTTTTGGAAAAAAGACTGAATTTTCATATAGTATAAGAGCTATAACTCACTTTGGTTTCCACATAACTCTCAAGTTTCATTTGATAGTTGTCCTTTTGTTTACATTAAGCATTGCTTTGTACTGCTGCAGAAGTTGAACTCTGAGCCTTTTGTGATTTTGCATGTTGGAGATATTACGAAACTTATACTTCAGAAGTGAGGAAAATTGGTTATCCTGTGTAATAAAACCATACAACACAGGAACGCTTTATGATATTGAAATTTTGGTTTTGTACCTTTTACAATCTTTGGATGGCATGTAAAATGTGAAGGAAGCTATTTTTTAATTGCAATCCTAGTTGTCATACAGTTTTGCAAGGATTAGGTTGAATCAAACTAAAGGTTTTTTTCTTTTTTCTTTTTTTTTTTCCAAGAGCTGAAATCTGGTCTATAGCCTCATTTTCAGTAATCGGGAGCTGCTATCAGAGCTTTGATCATATTAAGTCTTACAGCTGGAAAACTTTTACTTCAGAATTCCCCCCACGTTTGGGGATGTCAATAAAGGTCTTCTGAAGTGTCAGAAGTGATTGCTCTGTTTGTAGTTTTGCTAATACCAGTTACAATGGTATTGTTTCCAGTCAGAAGAGGGCATAAGAAAAGAACTAAATGCGTTTTTTTTCCTTCCCCTAGCCACTGCAGATGGTAAACGCCTATGCACATAAATGGATGCACGCATGCACATGCATGGCAATCTATTCCTTTGGAAGGAATACATTAAAGTATTTGCACCTTGAGATAATGAAGGAAACATGTAAATACAGCCCTCTATTCTTTCAAGAACCGCTTTCAAAATGCACATACTCCACTCCCCTTAAATTATGATAGAAGATGGGTCATAATAGCAGATGTAATAGGCAAGAAGGGAGAATGGAGCACAATTCCCTAAACTCGATAAAATAAGCAATTACTCTTGTTATCTGAATGGCTCTGTCAGTAGAGAAGTTGTCTGTGTCATAACAGAACCTAACAAAGCCTGTTGCCTTTAAGCATCAAAAGCTTTGGCCTTATTATCTTTCTAAGATGTGCATGTATAATAAGTTTTCCCAACAAATGGCGAGGAAGTGTCTCTGGCAAAAATATAAAATGGTGATAAACTATGTCCAAATGATTAATTCACAGAAATTCTCCATCACACTGCAGCGACATGTGCCCGTCTCTTCTGTTATGCCCTTGGAGATTTTCATACTAAACGTATGTGCATATTTTTCATGGCCACTGATATTTGAATTGCAGCCTGCTCCCATGCAGAACATAAAACACTTCAAACTGCATAATGCTGACTAAATTATAAGTTCTCCAGTGGCCCGAGGTAGCAAGGGCCATAATAATGAGTGTGCTTAAGTGGTTTGTGTAGATTTTTTCCCCTTTAATTTTAATGCCCTGACTTGCTGCTGCCTTTTCTAAAGCTAGGAATTGTCTCACACAATCATAACAACAGGGAAATAGAAACTGCATTATGCCTTGAAAAAATGTAGGATGCAAAGCAGAAGCTTCAGTCATCAAGCACAGTGATAGCCAATTCAGTCCTGTCGATCACGTGGAATAGGAAATGCTTTGGTGACTTTGTTCATATTTGTAATCATATTTGTGTTGTTTCATGTGTAAAGACAATTCAGACCCCATTTACTGGATACAGCAAAAAGCTGCAGTCCTTCCAAATGCATTCATATTGCACATTAAAAAAAGTAAATAAATACATAAAAAAGAAGAAAAAAGAAAAATAAACAGCTGAAATTTCATTTGATTAAAATGATAATGAAACCAGGTAAATGGAACCTGCCAAAATACTGAGAACCTTACTCATAGCACTGCAGTAGGTCAAAGTGGACATCTGTAACGAACACTTAGCGATTTTGCAATGTTTTCAATGTTCTGGTATTGGTTATTTTTCTTGGTTTTACTCAAAAGACAAATTGGACAAAAATGCTTACACTGCAGCACTGTTCACTTCCATGGTAATTGGAAAAATATACACAAACTGTGCTAATATCCACGGATGTTTATAGTCAGGCAGATAAAAAGCGCTTGGGCACATTTTAACTGTTTCCATCAACTTCCACCACCTCTAAATGGAGACCACGTTTGGCCAGCATATTGAGGAGCAAGGAGCTATTGACTTCACAGACCAGCACAGAGGAAGACAGGCTCTTTGCAAAACCCTTTTCATGTTCCCCTTTTTTGTCACACTGTGTTTTGGGAAGCTCATTTCTACATCCTCTGCTCTACATGATTGAGACAGATGTTTAAAATCACTTCTCACAGGATTCGAACCAGCCCCCATCCGCACCTAACCATTTCATCCGGCCTACAGTCTGAGGCCCTCTTTACAGAAGACTGCAAACATATGTAGTTTGAGTACTTCTATATTAATATGAATCTATGACTCTTCTTCTGGTACCAGTTTGCAGATCTCTTCTTCATTGTGAAAACAGACTAAAATTCATTTTGTCACCTTCTCTATGAGAGTATTATGGTAGACAGTATTGAAAGCGTTATTGAAAGTAGACAATAGCCACTGCACTCCCCTGACCTACCACACCAGTCATTTCATCTAAGGTGGTTATCAAGTTGGTCAAGCACAACTTTCTCTGGATGAATCCGTGTCAACTGCTTTTAGCAGCAGTTTCCAGAATTTTTTGCTCCATCACATTCACAGGCTTTCCTAACAGCATATCTAGATGCTCAGTCTCTCTCTCTTTTATTTATTTATTGGAGTTCTACTAGAAGCATCTTGTTCATTCATACAACCCACCTGAAAGTTTTTCCTGACTTCTCACTAGGAGCAATGGATGGCTCTTGAGCTTGGTGGAGGTGATCCTTGCATTTCAACTAGCTTTTTTATGCCTCTCTTCCCTCAAGGCCTTATCCAGTGGTTCTATGTCAGATCACTGAAGAATAAAAGTCTGCTCTCCTGAAGCCCGCAGATGTTGCAATTTTGCTTTTTTGCCCTTCTCTCTCCTGTCAGGATCCTGAATTCCATCATCTCTCAGAAACTCTAGTCAAGGCCATTCTAGCCTTCAGTATCCACAACTTCAACCAGCCCTTCCCTATTTGCATTTATGAGGTCCAGCAGAGTACTTCACATTGGCTCCTCCATCATTTGGGTCAGAAAGTTGTCATTCATATTAGCTAGGAGCCCCCTGGATTGTTTATGCATGGTTATATTGTTCCTCCAACAGATACTGAGATTGCTGAAGTCTGCCAGGAGGACCAGGGCCTACAAATGAGAGGCTCCTTCTGTGAGCAGGTGGCCTCATTCACTTGTTTTTACTGATGAACCAGCCTGTAGCACATGCCTACTAAATGTCACCCATATTTGTCTGCTCTTTAATCCTCGCCCATAAGCTCTCAGTTGGCCCATCATCTGTTCCTAGGCAGTTTTACATACTTGAGCTCTCGCATATAAAGCGCAACTCTGTCACCTTGTTCTCTTGGCCTGTTTTTCCCAAAGAGCCTATATCATTTTACTGCAGCACTGCATAAACATAAGCCATTCCACTGCATCTCTGCAGATCCGACATCAAAACATTTCAGCAGAAAAAATGATGTCTAATTCCTTATCCCAGGCTGCATGCTTTAGTGCATGAACTCTTCAGAGGCAACCAAGGATACTAACTTCCTAGCAAGGGCCTGAATTTGCTTTCTTTTTCCACAATGGTGCTTTGTAGGCACTTTCTTGCCTACATTCAACTGCTTGAGGCAACACTGCACAAGCCCTGTTGTTGTTGTTTATATATCATTCTTATCACTGTTAATATTACATGAATTCCTGAAAGCCATGTATACAGGAAGTTGCTTGGTCCTCTAGAAGTTTCTTTGGTCATGAGTGTATTTGACTAGCCATAAAAAACATGACATTTATATTTATTCTGGAGGCACTGACTTAGTATTCCTGATGCCCCATGAGATCAAATCTAGTGTATTTCATAATCTCTCAAAACACCTACCTGTAAATTTTGGTACCTTAAGTGGTCTAAATGACTGAATTTCCAATTTTTAAGACATCATTAATTGTTTTACACAAAGAAAAAGGTGTCCACAGTAATTAATCTGTTTAATGCATTGCCTTTATTGGCAAAATTAAGTAGGGATTGTATCTGGACACCTTAAAAATCAAACAGATATAGCGGGTCATCAATTAAATTCTTGTGACAGAAATTCTTAAAAAGCATAAAACCTAATGTATTCACATGTGAAGACCTTTTCATGCCAAAAAAATATATCAATAGCCAATCATTTAGCTTTAAGCTTTGACTCTTTCTCTAGTATAATTTGTCCTGTATTTTAAAATATTGAACAGTCACTGTGTAATACAGAAGAATTCTCTTACTCTGAAGTCCTTGAAGATACAGAAGGCCCGCAAGCACCTGCAGCACAGCAATCTTCCTGAAGTCAAAGGTACTTCATTCAGTTCAAGTGGACAGCTAACCTTCAAAGTAGCTTTATGAGGTAAGTGCCAGTTTTGATTTGCATCCATATTCAAAGAACAGTGAGCTAAGAACTCATCTGTGGCTTCAGGCAGACTTTAATTTACAGCTAAAACTTATAGTACTAATAGAAGAGAATAGACAACTCCACTGATAGCCTGGCATGTAGCCATTCTATATAACTCTTTTCTGAGGCAGGCATTCCAGTTCTTAAAGCTGAATAAAATGTTCTCTTTAACAATCCAAACTTCACTTATTCCTAGAGATCTCTCAGGGAAAGTTTGAAAACAACATCAGGTTTTATGAAATCTTCTTTGCAAAACAGTATAAACAATTGTCAGATTACATTATATTTTAATGAGCACATAAGGCCTACCTTTGGAAGTGAAATATATATACCCCTTTCCACCGTAAAACAATACATCATAGATCTTGGGTATTCACATGTGAATCCTGTCAAGATCTGCTGCAGAGTTTTCAAGTGTCACTTCTAGGATGAAAGATTCTTACAGAATTACCTCACAAACAAACTTTCAGGAGCTGACTGATGTCAGGTATCTTGCTGTGAGTAAGACACTGTAGTTTGTTCAAATTAGCTTACAAGATTTCTCATTTGAGCTCATTAAAAGCAAAAATGCTGCATGCTAATAACTCATGGAGGTAAGATAATTTTTATGTATCCTCCTGGAACACACCCCACGTTCCCCAGCTCTCTTAGGATTTAATATATGATAAAAGGTTCGGTTTTGAAAAAAGGAAGGCTAAATTAACAATAAAAAGGGCTTCCACCCACTACTTCAAAAGGACATTTATGACGCCTCTGAAATTCTACCTACAGTTTATGCTTTAATTAATTTTCTAGTTAAATACACACACATTTTTCAATCCCACTGAATGCATAAGTTTTAAGCACTTATCTCTACCTGGTTCCCTGATAAACAAGGTCAAACCTTATACTAAATCCAAAACTAGTGCCCAAAAATAAGCCTCAGGTAAACAGTCATTAAATATATATATATATATATATATCCTTTTTTTTTTTTTTCCCAAGCACAACACACCCACTTAAACAGAAAATCCCTGTTTGTGTGGCTCAGCCTCACTGCTAAAGGACTTCCTTTCCCCATAAGAAAAGAATTCAGCCTTCTTATCAAAACCAACCCTAATGAAACACTTATCAAGAGCAGCAAATGAGCTGATAACTTGGTAATGTGGCCACCTGTCTGCTAGGCACTGGTCCAATGTTCCTCACAGGCTCCATACAGGCCGCCAAAAAATGCATCAGCTCATAGTAACTTTCAAATATAACATGATATGGGCTGAATAGATCCAATGGTCCAGAGGCAGTTGGTTTATGCTGCAAAATTTTATTCTTCCCATCCTGGGGCAACATCTCCTTGCAAGCTGAAATAAATCTTCTTCAAATTAGTCCTGATATCATTCCTAGTATGATTTTAAGGCTGCTTAAATACAATGCACATCTGGCTGCTAACCAACAACTCGGCAGAAATATGAGTGTAACCTGCTTCTACTCATGTCTCAAAGTAAATGTAAGCGTTGTAAGACTTGCTCTCCAGCTTCTGTGTGCCACCCAAGTTTTGAATCTGTGAGGAATTTATCCACGGCCAAAAGGAAGGTACAAAAGTCAGGTACTTAAATTAACCCCTTACACATGTAATATAGTAATGATCCCCACACTAAAATTACCTCCAGTTTTTATCTAAAGACAGTTCAAATCATTTCTCTGTACCGCGTCATGCCACTAGCTGAACAAATGTACTAGCTATGGTTCCTGTGGTTCAAGAGACATCATTATCACCATCAAACTTTCCTATTAGCACAGCTAAACAATTTCCAAAGCAGTCTGGCCCACCCTAAGGAGATGCTGATGAAAGGAGTAAAAAAAGATAGTAACTGATGGCCGAGATGGTCTATTTGGTCTATTGTCAGAATTATGTGGAGCATTTGCTCTTCATGTTGTTTAATTCAGCTTGGAGACTGCACCTTTCTGATGATGAAGACAGGTCAGAGAGCTTTAGTGATGAAAACGAGCACCTTCAATCCCCTTAATTTATAAAGTATTTAAATCTTTGTACTTCCGCGAGAGCTGTCACTTGTGTTATTTGTCCTTCTCTTTTTAATGGATAGTTGTAGTTCCCCCACGTTGATCTGAAATCTGACACATTCTTTTCTAATTAAGGACATCTAATGGGAAAGCATAACTTTCCCATGATGCCTGCTACAATAAATCCTCCTAATTATTAATGTACCCAGGCAAGTGACATCTCATTATTTTAGGCGACTTCACAGCACCATTTGACAGGAAATAACAATGATTCGACCTCAAACCTCTAAATTTGGAGGAAGTTAAGCAGATCAGAGACTTTCACTCCCTTAAAAATAATGATAAAACGTTGGTTTATCCGGCTTAAGCTATTATTCACCCAACGCGAAGGGGTTTGATGAGTTAAACCTCATCCCACTGGCTGACCAGTGTTCAGGCAGAACAACACCGGTGTGCTTTGAGGACTACACCCGTCAAATGGAGCCATCGCCCCGTTCTCTGGCTGCTCTCTCTGGGTTATCCGTCACCGTTCTCCCCTCCCGAGAAGCGGAGACAGCGGGAGGAGGCGGCCCCGAACCGGCTCCAACGCCGAGTCAGCAGTGCCCCCTGGCGTACGATGAGAGGTACCGCCCTCAACTCGCCCGAGATCGCTGTTATCTCGCTGCGGGTCACTCGGAGTTTCTGCGGGGGGAATGTTAATTTCCCTCACCGTCAATACCATGAATAATTCAGGATGCTCTCGCGGAGGCTGAGGTGCCCGCGATAAGGGTATCAAAGGATCAAGGGAGGCTCGAACTTTTAGAAAGTGAAGGGGAATCTGTTAAACCTGGTCTCGTGTGCGTAGTTTGGAAGCAGCTTGCCACCCTCGTGTGGCAATTTGCAGCCGAGAAAAATCCCCATATGCTTGCAAACGAGCTTCCTTCCTTGTGGCACAGGCTTCTGCCAGCAGACCCCCAGGCCTGAGACCTAGACCCCAGACCCCTGCAGCCTGGTGGGTGCCTTCAGCACAGGATGGGCTGTGGTCCCTTTGCACAGTGTGTGAGGATACTGGAAGGCTGCATGCTGCAGGTTTTCTGCACAAAACATCAGGCTTTTGTGTGGAGCTGGCACGAGGTGGAAGGGAGAAGTGACATGCTGCTCGCTGTGATGCCTCTTGTGGCATCAAGGGACCTCAGGAGTTGTGCCAGCCTTGCCTTGCCTCCACTCAGAAGTTCCACACCAGCCTCTCCTAAGTTTCACCGAGTCAGTTCTTGAAATGCAGCAAGAATGGAGACTGACTGCACTGCCTGACTGTCTTCATGTTGAAAAAAAACATCATCTTATATGCAGACATGTTCCAATCTACACCAGTGATCTCTTGTCGTCCTCTCATGCACCACAGAGAAGAGTTTGAACCATCTACTCAGTGACTTCCTTGTAGATATCAGGCTTCTGCTTCAATGGCTGTCAGAAGAACCAATGGAACCCTTTTTTTCCCCAGGCCAAACAAGCCCCATTCCCTCAGTACATCCTCCTCATAGAGCAGCAGCTACAATTTTCATGCCCTTTTCTGAACTCACTTTATTTCATTCATGTCTCTTCAACATCAGGGGTTCCAAAACTAGACCTAACAATTGCTGAGTGGAGGAGGATTACCACTCTCCTCAGGCAGCTGTCCTGGATGTTGTTGTCCTTTACTGCTGACAGATCACCCTGCTTGCTTATTTTTTCCTCCACCAGGGCTCTCAAGTCCCTTTCCACAATCCTACTGCCTCATTTTTCTGCCTATATTGTTGCAGAGGGTTCTTCCTTCCCAGGTGTAGTTTCTATTGGCCTATTCCCACACTCTGTGCAGGCCCAACTGGATGAAATCTGTTTAGAGCTTGAGAATATCAAATGGTACCTCAGTTTGTTGTCACATCCACACCTGAGGAGTGAGATATGCATAACCTCCTCCAGGGGAGGATTGATTAGGCAGACTATTCCCAACCACCTTATTCTCTTCATCCTGAGCCTCAGAAAGGAGAAGGATCCAAAGCATGAGGGATTGCAGCGTTCCTTTCTAGTCATTACACTTGCATGTGTTCCTGCTCTCTCCACTCAACACATCCATTGCCAAGACAGAAGCAGAACTCAGGATGTACTACTCCCTTCTGGACACATATTCATCCCCGGATTCATCATATGACAGCTATTACCAAGAACATACTATTCCATTCAGACTTGGTGAGATAAAAAAATACTTCTTCCATTCTGTGACCTCCACGTGAGGCCTCATTGCATTATAAATATACATGTCTAATTTACAAACAAAAAAGAAACACAATGGTGAACTGAATTATTCAGATTGCAACATGCACTTGGCTCTGATAATAAGCCTGTAATGGGGAACAGGAGCTCATTAGGGAATGTTAAAAAAAAAACCAAGGATGACAGACTGAATAAAGCAGGTACATGAAATGAAAACAACAAAGCTGGTGAAAAGATTTCTGTTCAAAATTGTAACTACAAATGTCTTATCTGGTATTTTTACACAAAATTTCTGAATATATCTATGTTTTAATTGGAAATGTGGAGCTTTCGTTCATATTTTAAAACTTTATATACACTTTTTCATTTTAAAATGGGAAAGGCGCAGGAGAATTTATTTGCTTTTTTTTTCCTTTATCATGCTTTCTCCAACTAAGGAAGCAGTGCTGTGTCTTTGTTAGAGGTCTTCTTAAAGGTATGAAATGGAGGGTTCAGGGTTTTTTTGAGTATCTGTTTGGAAGCACGCTTGAATTCAGCACAACATGGGAAACCATACACAGCAGGTGAAAAAGGCATAACATGGATATCCCATCCCAACATCAACTCCAGCTTTTGTTTTTGTTTATTCTTTGGCTTTTTCTGCCTGTGAGGATGAAATAAGTTGACATAAAGCCAAGAATGACTTTGTGAAACAGGGGTGAAGATCTTCCTACATTACACATTCTTTCCAGGTCTGAAAGAAGGTGTTAGTCACATGGTGTTTATACAGAGTATTTCCAGACTGATGTAAAATGAAAACATAAATACCATGGCCAATACATTCTGAGAGTTTTGTAAATCTCTACAAATTAAACAGGGTGAATCACTTGTTTGGTTTTGTTGCTATAACCATTCAAGTCAGAGGCTGGATTGTCTGGTGTTTTTTTCTTAGTTTTCTTTTGTTCTCATCATCCTCCCATCTTTACGTATGAACTGCTCTTTATGATTCTCTGATCTGATATAAAAGAAAGGCAATGGAAAAGAAGACAGCTATTAATATTTGTAATTCTGCTACTTATCAGATCGGAGAGCATCAGGGCCTTCCAGGATGTTGAACAACAATAGAGTGAATGCCAACAGAAAGATGGGCTCCAACAAATGTAAGTGATGTCTGAAAGAACTCAGCAGGCAACTTCTTCAGCTGCTTGACTCAGAACACACCTACAGTCTCCTTGTCTATACCTTGTGTTTACACAGAAATGATGTAATCCAAACTAATAGGTGGCTATTTCTAAGTTATCTGAGCCCAGATTCTGTCACCATTCTATGAACTAAAATCCATAAAGGCTTGAAGTTGATGGAATTACACCAGTACAAATTAAGCCAATATTTGGCCCTTGTCTACATCAGTTATTTACTGCAAGTAAAAGCTTCCCAGTAATCTTTTTTCCAAAAGCAGCAAACTGTTACTACATTTAAGCAGTGCTATCACAAAACCCAGCACATTCAGGAGCTGTCACAGGGGCACTGCATAATCTGAGAACCTCATTGTCCTCTAAATCTGAAGAACAAAGGCACAATAAGAATGTCAGATGTTAACCTTGGCTAGCAAGGTTAAAATCTCAGGATACTTCAAAAGCTGCATTTCTCCTCAGGAGGAGGGAATAAGAAAGAGCTTGTCTGCAAGTAGTTATTGCTATATGGAAAACAGCACCTAGAGTCATTGGCTTGCTTGAGAATTGGATCCAGGTCCACTAGTCAGCCTAACTTCACAGTTTGTTATCTGAAAACACCTGTGGCTAAACTAGTAAAAGACATTCTATTGTTTCAGGCTTTGCTATCTGTTCCTAGATCTTATAGATGTTTTCTTAACCCTGAATTCATTTGAATAACTTTATTTTTATTGTACTTCTCAAGTTGGTGTCAAGAATGATAATGGGAGCAATGCGGTATTGCAGTTTTCAGTTTGTACTATGCTTTTTCTCAGGATATTCAGAGCTCACCGAAGTCTCAGCATTTTAAAATAAATCCTCACTCCATGATGATGCCTGTGTTCAAGACCAGGTTGGATTGGGGCACCAGATAGTACCAGATCTGGAGGTCGGTGACCTTGCCTGTGGCAGGAGGGTTGGAACTTGATGATCCTTGGGGTTCCTTCCAACCCAAGCTACTCTACGATTCTGTGATGATTCTATGATGTTGGGCTTGCTTGAATGCTAATAACACCCCCAAAAATTGTTGGCAAAGGTTAGCTGGAATTTATTCACTCACTTTGTCCAAGGAAATGGGAAGAAGTCCCCAAATTGCTGTGAAGGCTAATAAGTAACTCATTGAGCCTTAAGAATGAGAACTACAAATACAACAGCAATGCAACTGAAATGATAGGAAGCTTGGACTGCAACTGACAAACTGCTGTGAACTGCACTATAAGATGATGTCTATAAACCATCAAAGGGCTAGCAGAGAGATATGCAAAAGCCATGTACATGCAGACCTTAAAATATCCTTACATGGTGATCCAGGAGTTATAGTAAGATATACACAAATTAATGGGACCTAATGGATTTCACTAATGGATACTGATGTAGCTGACAGGTCTAACATTTTGTGATCTGTTTTCCTTTTATCCCAACTTTCCTTTCTGAGGAGAAACTGGCACTTGAATTGAAAAGTTACTTGAAAAAGAATGTACATGAAGAATTTACATACAGAATTCATACATGAACCCACTGAGAGGTATTAAAAGCAAGCCCATAGTGATCAAATCCATAGCACTTAGCTAGCTGCTTTGTGTGCAGTGTTTTTGTTCTGAAGCTCAGCAAAATGGAAAACTCTGCTCCATCTAATCGTAGGCCACTGATTCTGTGGTGCTACAAATAGCTTAGGCTTAATAAAAGTAAGAGCTTATAGACACATAAAAGGTAAATGCATGAACACAGAATATTTTTAGACCATTTAGAAGTAAGCATCCTGAATGGCCATTTTCCTACATTCACCTTTACATGTTTATCACCTTCAAGAACCATGCTCCAGTTCACTCTAAGAGACATGCCATGGCATTCTCAAGACCAGACAGAACTATCTTGAGAGAGCTGTACATACGCTTTAAGGAGGACACTGCATTGACAGTTTATTTCAATAGTACAAACTTCTGAAAGACTGGAAATGAAGTATTCCAAATGAGCTTTAAATATAGCCTAAGCTGTTTCAGGTTTAATGGACAAAGCCTGTTCCTACTAAGTGTACTCTTGTAGTGCCAAGAGGGTTTTGCAATAGAATAAAATCTAGAAGTGGCAAGTTTGGGGCTATTAGTGTCAGAGCCAGACAAGCCAAGCAATTCAAAACTAAGATGATCTTGGTAGTAAAGATATCTGTTTGTAAGAACTTCTATGTTTCCCTTCACTCTGGAAACCAAAGTTGTTCCCTTGAGAAGCTACCCCGCTTCTGAGGCATTTGCTGAAGCATGAAAAATACTGCAGATGACTGCTTGAATCATTTCCAGATAATAAAATATCTCTATTTCAAATTTGATCTCGATTAATGCTCAAAGTGTATAAAAAGAGGAAATGAAATTCCAGGTACCTTATAAGAGCTCTCAGCAAAAGCACAGTCCTCCTCTGTTAAATAAGACATCCTAGGATTATCAACTACAGCTTACTCAAATTCATAATCCTAGGCTAATCAGAACAAGAACTATTCCTTCTTCTGTTTAATTATTCTACAAATCTCAGAAGATACTGTTTTTCATTATCAGGTAAGCAATCCAAGCTTTACTAACAGAGATTTTCCTTTAAACTATAAGGGAAGACACAGCAAGCAAACAGCAAATGGGAAACAGCCTTTCACTTTTGACAGATCAGGACAGGTCAGTGAAATGATGGTGTTCGGATTTGTGATTTCTGTTGTCGGTATTCCACATCTCTAAATTGGAAAAAGTAGGAATTAGAAGGCTGAATCTCACTGCAGGGACACTAGGAGCTATTTTCTGTTCTCAGCTTGCAGGACAAGACAGTGGGCCTGGATCAGTGGGTTCCCTGTAAATCAATTCTGGAAGGATAATCCCATCTCTAACTTCAGCAATAAATACAAAGCATTAGCCTGTGGAACCTGAGAATATACATTTATGCCTGAAATGCCAAATAAAACCAGTCAAATACTGGGGGAAAAAAAAAAATCTTTTTTTCTCTATACCTTTTAGTAAAAGTATATGCTCCAGGAAGTGCTTTAATAAGACAGTAGTGCGTAGGTGGGGCACGCTATGAAACTCCAGAAGTCAGAGGTTTTGTTCTGCCTTAGCGCCAGGCCAGTGACTGCAGATATGACTCAAAAGCAGCCCTGTCACAGACAGGGAGATCTCTCTTCCCCACCAATGCATGACAGCAGATACAGACAGAAGTAGGACTTGTGAATGTGGACTGTAGCACTAGTATATTTTGCAAATAAAAAAAAAGCCTTAGCAAGCCACAGATTAGTACTGAAGACTGACTTACAGAGCACTGGAACAGACTGCCCAGGGAGGTGGTGGAGTCTCCTTCTTTGGAGATATTCAAGACCCGCCTGGACGCCTACCTGTGTGACGTGGTGCAGGGAGCCTGCTTTGGCAGGGGGGTTGGACTCGATCTCTAGAGGTCCCTTCCAACCCCTACAATTCTGTGATTCTGACATAACTGGTAGCTTCTGTGTCACATGCAACCAATGGAAAGCATTTGATGTTTCAGAATTCATCTATCCCTTATTAGTTTTCAAAGGCAGTTCAGATTTTCATATACACACATACAAGCACGGCTGACATACCTTACCAATACACTCTTCTTCTTTTTCCTTCCACCTTTATTCTTTCACAAAGTGTCTGCAAAGATACCATATCACACTTTTCAGCCTACCTTCTCCAAACAGCTAGTAATGCAGATTCTCCTTCATAAAAAGATTTGTTTCCCTCTTCAGCTAACTTATTGGACATTTATTTTTAAAAAGGGTTGATTTCTGAAGGTTATTCTGTTTTGACATTTTTAATGTAAATAAACCTCTAAGTAATAAAAGCCAAATCAGCACTCTTCATTGGCTTTTCCCTGGCACAGCTCAACTGTTCTGCTGTTTGCTCTTGGCACCTTGGCACATTACCCCAGGTGGCCAAATCAATGAAGCCATCGCAGAATCAGCTCATCTGCCCAACCTGGAGCAACCTGAGGGAAAGCAGATTATCATCGCTTTCACTGCTGTTGTTATCTCTATTTATCACTATGCACACGTCTACCTCTATTTTTGCCAAACTCCACTAAAACCAGTACAGTGAGGAGGAGGAAGGCAGAATATTTAGACATGGAGGGAACCGAGATCAATCTTCTGCACTGGATGTTCTTGACTTTACCCTGCATTAGTACCACCATGTGCACATTGACCTCAAACAGTGCTCAAGTAAAATATTTCTGAGTTTTCAGAAAAATGAAAATAGAATCTGAGTTTTCAGGATCAACAAAAAAACATATTCACAAAACAGAAAATTACTTCCATTCAATTTCTGTATGAATCCTTTCAAATGCTAACAAAAGTTCTAGAAACATTTTGAGGATCTGCTAGTGTTAGTGTCCAAGAAAAACAGCCAATATCCATTAAATGGTTTTATTCTCAAAACGACAGATTGGCAATATAAAATATTTTAACGGTATTTATATTTAAATATCCATGACAGATAATGCATTTTCTTAAATAAAGTGCTATTTTTACAAACAGTTATTTTGTGTTGAAATTTACTGTTCTAATCTCTAAATATTGAGTAGATAAAGTGTATTTCAGTTAATGAAGAATGCAGCATTACTTTTCCTTCATATTCCTTCTCATGAAACCATCACACTTTCTACATGGTGATTCACATGCCTTCTTCCATGCTTTTGTTGGTCTTGATCTTGCCCACACTACAGGTTCTTCATGTCTGGGCACCGAAGACTAGGAAGAAAACACATCTTCATTCTTCCCTCTTTCCTTTCTTCTTCTAAAGTCCAAACCATGGATGCTCCAAACACTCTAACTCTTAGTTTGAAATGCAAAAGCCATCTTTTCATTACTTTCTTTGAGGCTTTGTAGAACTGGAATTGTTCATAAAATTCAATACAGGTGTACCGGGGACTAAAGTTTCAAATTTTCCTTTGTATGCTTGGATTTACTCAGCTGGATCCCAGACTTCACTCTAAGATCAAAATCTCTTTTTATTCCAGTAGCTACCTCTTAGGTGTGACAGCTTCTTGTGGTTTTATGGAGCAGCCAGGTGCTGTAAAAGAATAAATAAATAAATCTGAAACAGCTTGCAACCAGTGAGATTCAAAGCTTTATTCTAAAGAAGACCAACAAATTCCACAGTTACCAAAAACAGGTTCACATTTCCCAGTCTCATTGTTGCAACTGACCCCAACAGCTTGACCCTGTAATTCATTTTACTCATCTTAAGCCCAGTCCTGTAAAGAGAATGTATGAAAAGCCATCTGCTGCCACAAACCTTTCTCTTTTCTTAATGTGCATCTTTCCATTTACAAATCCATGCATTTGTAAATAAATAAATACATTTATATGTAATTTACATTTATGTAAATATAAATACATTTATATCATAATGTCTCTAACTCCCTCCTTTGGATAATTTCCATTTGATATTTTTTACTCTGAATCCTGAAGTGGAAAGCAAATACACAGACTGTTCCCTGTTCTCTTCCACTTTATTACATCCCATTTTTAAATGCCTATATGAGTACCTGTAGATATGTATGTGTGAAAATGTATCAATAAACAACACACAGTAGTACATAAGAAGAAACTGGAAGATCAGAATTAATGAAAAAAGAGATAATATCACAGTTTAAATAGGATCATATTTCATAGACAAAGTTATACTTCACTTAATGTGTATCCACAGAATATTCAATGAATTCTTTTGTTCAGTGCAACTGCTTGATAATATGTTATTCCCTTCTCAGCTGCTGCAACAGAAGTGTTACATGTAGGTGTGGAAGGGCAGCATGAGCTTATGTATAGGTAGATCATAAATGAGGTTAATTTTTTTTCTTTCACGCATTTCAATAATATTAGTAGGCAAACTAAGCTATTTAGCAGTTAGCATTACCTCCAATAAACCTTTATTTATATTTTCACAATTAGGATTAAAAGAAAGTGCCCTAGGAAAAAAAAAAAAAGACCATGTCCTTCAGTGTACTGTACTTGGATGCTCTCCTGCTTTTTCATGCCATTTTTGCAGTGGCAAATTCTGTTACAAGTTTCAGACTTGGAGAAGGGAACCGCACAAAATACTTCTATTTTTCTTCAGGGGGCTAAAATTTAGCACATCCTTATACTGATTTTGTATTTGGCACATGGAATCATTTTCTACTTTTCAAGAAGAAATCATATTGTTTTCAGTTACTTTGCTGTTTTGTTGTTTTTTGTTTTTGTTTTTTGTAAAATATCATTTAATCCACATGAGCTTTTTTTCATCTTTTTATTTCTGATTTGGTATGTTTGGCATTGAGATTCAGCTCTCCCTCCTTTCATGCCATTTATCTCTATGAACCTGCAGATCAGTGTCATCTAGGTTCAACCCTTTGATGAATGAGTGGATCTTGACCAACAAAAATTCCCTACATATCAGTCCTGGCAACTGGGTATTCATAAAGTTCTGACTTGCTCCTTTACTAGAATCATGTAAGCAAAAATATTGCCTCAATATACTGATGCAAACACTTCCTGTAACAGTACTATTTCTTCAATCCAGAGTTTTCTCAGAAATTCAGACATTATACTGCTGTTTGCTATCTCAGTGATGCAGAGTTTTTTGTATTGCAGAGCAGTTCATCTTTCCTCATGCCTCCACAGGCTACTCATCTGCTTTAAATGTGAACGATGAAGCAGCAATCTAGTACTGTGGTTTTATTTGTTCTTTCTGAAACATTCACTGGGTTATTAAAAAGTATCATCTTCCTACTATGCAGTTTCTCTTGTCAGGAACAGAAACATGTCTGTTGTGATTAGAACACATCGTAAAAATGTTTAGCCTTTTCTTTTCCTTAGAAATTATAAAGTCAAAATTTCTTTGAAGTTTACACTTGGAAAGAATTAATTTCAGCAGAATTTTCTGAAGGTCATCAATTAATTTCCATTAATAAAGATACCAAGACAACACTCTTCATGCAAGCACTGTTTGTCTATTCCAAACATGGATAAGACCCATGGCACCCTAAATCCTACTGACTTACATGTCCAGAAGCCACTGCATTATTTATGTCCAGAGTAATCATTTGCCTTATGTAGTTCAGGCACGGATTTAAATGTGGAGCTCCTGCAGCCTGAACATTCAGCCTAATCTGGTATCACTGGCAGGGGCCAAGAAGGAAGGTTTCAATATCATTCTGACAGAAAACGATTATATGTTACAGCCTATTGTTTTCTGCAAAGAAGAAACATCTCAGTGCCAGCCCCAGGGATAACACAGAACCTGATGCACAAAGTAATCTCTCTCCCAGCGGTGAACTTTACTATAATTGAAATAGCTCAGCTGCCAAAACCCAATATACACTTGACAACTTTTCTACTTTCTTGTAGTGAATATCACAGAGAGCTCTGAAGCAGAGACATCAGCAGGAGGTGCACAATCAGAAGGTAGCTGAGGTTCTAAGAGCTACCAATTGAGTTTGAACGGCCAAAAATCCTTTAAAAAAAACTGCAGTATCTACTCTAAGCAAACCTGTTGCATAAAATTAGTTATGCAATCAGTCCTTTATAGCTGATGGCACTGCTTTTACCTTTTCTGCCTATTGTTGTTGGTTTGTTTTTTTCCTTCTCTACTGCATTTCTTAGGAGTGTAAACACAATTACTGCTCTGTTTTCCATTCCCGAAACATTCATATACATGTTCTTATGTTTCTATTGCTTGGTATATTGAACCAGGCTGGAAAAGTGGCAACAGTTCCTACACCAGTGGCAGTAGAAGAGGGACTAAGCCTGGGCAGTGGAGAATAGGGCGTTCTCTGGGGAATTGAAGCTGGGTTGGAAGTGTGGGAGCTGCAGAGAATCAGATTTGGTGACAGCAGTTGGTCTACAGGCTTCTGATCATTTTGAGCTTTTTTTCTCAGGAAGTGAGAAGTTAGTTTTGCTTCCCCTGCTTTTTTTATTTCTGAGCCTTATGGATATGTTCAGATCTCATTGCATTATCTTCTTTACATCCCTAAAGGCTAGTAACTTCATAAAAGCAACGCTACACTCACAGCCACTCCATTTTAGATACTAAGCTTTTAAAATTACTCAAAATATTGAGGAGATCGCAGTGGTAAGTATGAAGCAGTGACACTGACACGGTTGAAAGAGTAGGAAATTACTATTACCACGAGCTACATCATGAGAAGGAAAAGCACCTAGCAGCTTTTCTTCTCATACTGCTCAATGTGCCTAGAAAGAGCTCTAGAGAAAGCACTGGCAGTGGACCATGCAAAAAGCATAAACATTTCATATATTTTTCAAACATTTCTGAGGAAATAACCTGTAACTTCCTTCTGAGGAAGTAATTATTAGATGGCAATAAGAGCTACAGAATTAAGTTAACACCAAAACCTAAATGTATTTTCCACAGAAAAGCTTGTGAAAGTTCCCATTTCACATAAAGAAGCCTTCTTTAGATGGGATTCTAAGGTCTCCTAACTTGAAGTACTGCTAAAAAAGCTTATGAAAGAAATACACAAAGCAAGTAACAAACTGCTAAGCCACAAGTTCTAGAGGAAGTCAATGATTAAGCAGCTGAACTTCTGAGAACAGAGAGCAGATTCTTGTTTATCTTGCCAGGTAACAGAACTCATAAAAAATGATGCTCATCTTTTCAAGGATTCCAGCGGAGATCCAGGGAAACAGACCACAGAGAAGGCAGGTAGCAGGAAAAAAATAAGCATGAACAAAGAACTGAAATAATGAACCCCTGAACTGTTGTGGAAAAGAATCAAAAAAGGGAATTGAATGTCTTGTCTCATCAGCCTACTGAAAGTTCTTGAAGCTGCCAACAATACTGTACATAGAAGAGATCCACTTGATGCCTGAATTTTTAAAAGGTATTTGGCAAGTTCCAAGGCTGGCTCTTAAGACAAGGAATCCAGAGAGTAAAAACATTTCTTTTGTGGATAAAAAACAGATAAGAAGGCAGAAGACAAAAGGTCAGAGTAAACAGTGATTATCCACAGCATAGAGATTCACCAGCACCATTTCACAGAGGACAATGGACATTCAACATATGATCTGGGAAAGAGCATATAGAGTCAAATGACAAATTTTCCTAAGTTATCCACATAAACAAAAGCAAAGGCCAACAGCAAAGTGAAAAAAGGACTTTGTGAGACTTCAGTGACTAGACAGTATCAAGGCAGATGAAATCAGATGAAGATAAAAATAAGCTAATATGAAATTAGGCATACAGAAAGAAACAAAAACAGAACAACAACAAAAACAAACAACCAAAAACATATGAATGGTTATATAAAATGCTCTCTTAGCTCACATTCAGTAGATGATCTGGGCTGTAACACAGTTCCAATGAGTACCAATTTAGTCTTCCACTGTACTGAAAAATGCGAAGTACTAGAAGTAACTAGTAAAAGGTAAGAGAACTGAAAATAGAGAAGATAAATGAAAAGCAATTACTGTATCAAACATAAATCAACAGCATACCTTCATCTTGAGTATTTTACGTCAGGCTGGTGTCTTCAGATCCAAAAGGATATAGTGGAAAAAAGAAATAAAGACAGAAAAACTACAGTATGGGGAATGTTCCAGACTTTCATCTGGAAAAAGAAACACAGTCAAGGAAGAATATCACAGATATCTATAAAGTCATCTGTGGCATGGAGGCAGTGAAAAAGGAACAAATCATCTGCTGTAGCTTCTGATCCAGCAGGATAATTGGAAATGAACAAAGGACATGGTAAGTTCACAACAAATGGAAGATGCAAGTAGCTCTTTACACAAATATCAGATGAGACCAGATGATACAGCTGTACGGGACTGTGTGAATTTTGGATCTCACTCAGAACAGATGCTGTTATGTTCTGAAATATTAAACCTTCCTAGAAATCACTTCAAGTTCTAGAGACTATGTAAAGGTCCCACTGCTACTTTTAATAATAAAAAGCAGCTTACCCGATGTGGAAACTTCTTTTACCTATATTTTGACTTCCTCTGCTATTGCTTCCGTTGCTGTATCTCAGCCAAATCTACTTCATGGAGCTCTCACCCACAATAATCCAAAAGTGAGATCTCTGATGAGCAGGATAAACTGTTCCCCCATTCTTACTTTACATTACTTCAACATTACTGTTTCCTGCTATCTTCAAGACACCACCAAGATGCTTGAAGACAACTTACATCTGTATGTTTCTTCAGATCTTGAGTAATTCCAGTTCACTGCATCATTTTATCAAATTCCAAGTATTGGCTTCTGCTCACCTAGTAGTACCTACAGAAGAGGCTCTTCAAGTCTGGGATGTTATCAAGAGATATCCAGAAGTTCCCACACATGCTGACTACTCTGAGAATATGAAGTAAGTTGCACAATGCATTCAGTGATACTCGACAGTGGATTTCAGTCACACAGACTATACAGAATCCAGGAAGTAGCTCACATTGATTAACTACCTCAGCAACGACCAGATTTCACCAAGACAGCAGTGCAACTACAATTTTAACTTGCTTTCATATATTTAATGATATTCAGCTGATCAAGACTGGAACAACTGGGACTCGTTCATTACACAGACTTGCTAAAGCACACAATATCTCAAACATTTAGCATAACCACAAAACAAGTATAGTAACTTTGTGAGTGGTTGCAAGGTGGAAAACAAGCAACTGAAGGAGAGTCAGAGGTACTGAAGAGGGTACATTTCCTAAGGCCATTCAATGTTCTTGCTAAAACAAAGGTCCAGGAATACACATAGGAGTAAGTTTTGTCCTATTCCTTGACCTTGATTAACAGATGTGTATCTGCCTTTGGCTCAGACTGTTAGCAGGGCAGAGATATAAAGCTTTAACATCTAAGTGTGATTGTGCTGAATGTATTTAGCTGATGTAGGTCAGAACACCTTTCCATGCATTTTGATTATAGACATAAAATTTAAAATGCAGTTTTAGTTTTGCTAGCCATTGCAATGGTTAGCAATTAACATTGGCAGTTGAAATGGACATATTCTAAACAAAGCACCTTCAGGCAGTCATAAAAATATTACCTATGCAAAATAAATGCATACATACATAAATACATGATCAAAATAGTTATTCAAGCCAGTATGCTAAATTGCAAGCCTCAGATATATTGGATCTACTTGATCACACTGAAGGAAATTGTCTCATATAAATATTATGAGAAAAATAACCAAAAACCTTATGTCATACAGAAACTCACCTCTCACTGCTGCTCTTCATCATATACTTCAGTTTGCTATACTTATATCCCTTTTCTGTGTTCAGTAATAATAAATGCAAAACAAAAATCTTATGCTCATTTTAAATAATACTGATAATAGTGTGTGCATAGATCTTCTAAATATCTCTTCTTTTTTACCTTGAAATCTTCTCAACAGTCTCAGTAAAAGACAGATATGCATCAAACACAGAAAGTGGTTAACTATTTTGTGTTCCACATTCTGTCTTCTAACTAGCAATAATTAGAAATAATAATACGTCATTCAGTTAATGTCAAGTGGTACTTACTCTGGGAATGACCAGGAGGCCGTGTGTTACTAACACTACTCTCAAAGGAAGAGTGGAAGTTGTGTATGGTTTCTTGTAAAATCTGTCTCTCTCGTCCCTGTGAAGAAAAAACAAAACTCAACAAATTAACTATTTCTGTTTCAGGAATATATATATATATATATATATGTGCTAAGTTCACAAAAGCATGGAAAATATGTATTTCTATGCCCAGAGAGTCACAGTGCATTATGATGAATAATATCAAATCCTTTTCTACCAGGCATGTAAAAAATTCTGCAGTCTTCTGAAACTGTCAGACAGCAGTAAAAGCATTTTCAGGATTTTCTTCGTGGCTACAACATCATGGAACATCATCTTCCTCTCCAAATTTGTAACTTTGTCTCTGCTGCTTTTGCTCTTACCTTGGGGAATTATCTTTATGTTTTGCTTATATGAGCTTCCAATATCAGAGAGAAAACGAACCCTGAAATTTCAAAAAGCAGCTGAGTAGTTCAGCAGGCCAAATTAAAGAGATTCTCCAGTCCATAATCTCTCTGACATGAACAGTGCTTCTTTTACACCATCTCTAGATCACCAGTATGTGTCAAGGCAGGGGAAAAAAAAAAAAGTAAGAAATGAGAGAAGTGATCATTTATCTAGTTACAAAAAATAAAAATTAGTAGTAAAACCAAAGGAGACATTTTACCTCATGTTTAATTTAGTGTCATTGAAATCAATGTTCACTAACTGTAACATGACCAACATTTCCATGTCAGCTTTTAATATATTTGCCTTTGTAAAACTCAGTAAAAGAACAATACAGTTACTAAACTAGGGAAGAGTTTATGAAATAGAACAGGTTGTACCAGAAAAGAAGGTATTTTTCAATAAGCATGCTAAATACTTCTCTGGAAAACATTTCTTTCACTTTTCTAGCTAACATTTGCAACTGAATTTCCAAATATATATTCAATTAATGATACAAGCAAACCTGGAATTAATTTATTAAGTACCTGATTTCAAAACATACCTTTCCTGCATTCAGTTCAGAAATAGCTGCCAGAATTTGCTGCCTTGAACCATCAGTTTTAATACCCAGCTCTTTCAGATCACCATCAGTAAGAGTAAGGAAAGCTTCCATATCCACCTGCACATGAAAAAGGAAAAAGAAGTGTTTACCAAGGAAAGATTCACTACTGAAGGACAGTTTTTTTTTTTTTAAATTATATAAACTTACTGGAAATACATTCAATATTGTGCATGCAAAAAACTTTAATGAATTGACAGCTTCAAATGGTACCTACTTTTACACTCTGCTGTTGAATTTTAATTCTGCTGTTAATACTTCAGTTGCTTGTTATTATGTATTTTAAATGTTCATGGATTTTATTGGTCCTTATAAAAGCACAGTCTTTCCCTCACTGTAACTGTCTGTTGGGCAGACTAAGGTTTTTCTCAACTTCAAAAGCATTACTGGATTTTCAGAATACTGTGAGTACTTTTTCATTGTCTCCTAAGGAAAATTTAAGGTTTGTTCACATATCAGTTGTACTCTATCAGAACATCCACAGAGCTGTGATAAAAACAAACATCTATAACTTCATATTGAGAGAAATTTCACACACAAAAGCATTTCTACAAAATGCTTTCTTTCCTATCACTCTAGGGAACAATAATAAGCCCATTGTATGTGGTGCTTAATCTTCAGCTCCACAGCAACGGCAATTTATTACATGTCCATTCACTGCCCTCTGCCTTCCAACAAATAAACATGCAATAATTGCTTGCATTTGTTAATGTCTTAACCATTGAAATGAATTATTTTCATTAATTATTCTTTTTCATTCCATCTTTTATGTAAGTCACACAGGTCTCATCTACAACAACGCTCATGTTCTCCAGTTTAAAATCACCTTCTGCATATTCACAGTGGATAAAGTAGGGAAAGCAATAATCTCAAAGAATCCCAGCCTGCTGTTCTCCAGCTGCGAGGTTCCAGCTGTGATTTCAGAAGTGATACAGCATGTCCTATAAACTGTTCAGCCCCACTTGATATGACATACATAGAGAAAGCACGATGTAAAAATGGAAGAAAAAATGTATCTGAGGCATCTATCCATAACAAAATTGCAGATTCAGTGTAAAAAGTATTGATGTGTTCCTGGAGAATTCCAGGAATATCACTTCGGTCCATGTTTCAAGGTTCTCTCTGCAACTAGAAATGGTTGCAACACTTAAAATATTAAGTTGAGATTTTGGATCATAATTCTAATGCAATGTGTGTCATGCTACACCTTTTCTAAAACAGCAAAAAAATAGACCTTTTAAAAAAGATTTACCTCTTGTTCTTCAAAAATAGGCTGATATTTCTCAAGGGACAATTTTTTAAGGATGCCGGTCAGCTCATCTGTAATATCAGAAACAAAAAAGCGTCAGAAAAGATCAATTGTATTGATCTCTCCAGTGTTAGCTGCAGAGGACATATTATCAAATGATACTATCACATAGATCATGAAGTTTCAACTCCCTGTTGTGTGCAGGGTCACCAGCTACCAGACCAGGCTGCCCAGAGCCACATCTAGCCTGGACTTAAATGCCTTCAGGCATGGAGCACTCGCAACCTTTCTGAGCAACCTGTTCCAGTGCGTCACCACACTCTGAGTGAAAAAACATAAGTGAAAACATTATCCAATGAAACTATGTTTAATATAATATACCCTATATAAACTCGTTTTCACTGCAAAGATGTTATCATTCCATTCTCAAATATATTTTGGTTCTGTTTTATTTCCTTCTTTGTTGTTAAAAACTAGAAGGAGAATTTTACTGTCTAAGCTTCTCAAAAGACACCAGGTATCCTGATATGCACAGATTTTTCTGTTCACCACTCTGGAAATCCTCAGTTTACACAGAAAAGCCCATAGAAAACTGAAGTAATAACTGCAATTGAGTTTTATTTTTGACAATTTGTTTGACATGCTTAAACTTATAAAGGTTGGCTAAGTGAGGTTAACCCATGCGAAAAAGTAACTTGTTTTAAAAACATGATATAAGAACTTTTTCCACTCAGTTTGACAAAAAATATCATCTCAAAGAAATAAAATAGAACTTACATCAAAAGCCCTCAGATATAATGCTAGCTTCCTTTTTCTTTTTAGGCTGCTAGCTGGCCTTCTAAATTTTCATCCTGTTGGTGTGCTTTTGTTATAGGCTATGACAGAATCTCCAAATCTAGAGCTTTGCTGTCATAGACAACTATTACAGTTAACACTTTTCACAAACTTAGACAGTATTTTCAAGTTTTCTTTTCCTATTTCCCTCTTCCTGTTCCTGTATTATACACTAATTTTGAACAAAATCAGAAACCTCTCAATTCTGTAATTCCCACATTGCATGTGGTTTCTCCTTTACTTTTTCTCTAAGTTTTGTTTTATATATCTAGTCTTCTTATCTACATCCCTGAACAAAGCACAGGCTCTCTGAGCTCTGCCACATTTAGCAACTCTTCTGTACTGTTCTACATAAGCAGGGTGGGGTTACCTTTCTCCAAGTTTTCACTCCCTCCTTTTGCTCTCATATGGTTTCTTCTTTCATGATTCTCCACTTCACTAGTTCTCAGAATAGGAAAAAGCTGTTGATGGTCCACCAAGTGGTTACCTAAGAAAAAATGATGCGCACTTCTGAATCACGCTGCCTATTGGTCCTTCAAGCGATGACCAAAGAAAACGAACTGGAAAATTAATTCCAGTTTACTTAATATAAGAAATAGATAACACTGCATAACTTACTCTTCTGATTACTGCTGGGCCTCTGAGACATTACTGATGAATGATTAACTCACAATAAGAGAAGGCCTTGAATGAAAGGACCACTCAAGTATGAAAGCTTACAAGCACAGTGAACCCAGAACTACTAGAGCTTCTGACAGCCTGTACCACTGCTACACAAGAAACTTGCTGTATCATAGCATCAGTGGTGCTGTCATAAAGCTCTGCTTCTCAAGGTGAGATCATAACAGCTGAAGTTTGGGGAATTCCTCTTCTTTTCCAAGAATAAGTTATTGTCCTCTCTCTATATTTCTAACCTGACAACATTTTTGTTATCAAGTCATTATTATAAAATGGCACTAACTGAAGCATGAAAGGATTTTCTCCAGTAGTCAGTACAATATGTTACAGCTAGGACGTGATAAGTGGACAGAAAGTGGGTCAAATAATGCCTCCCTTTAGGGTAAACAGGGAAGTACAGTGCTAGTAGAAAGTTAGTGTAAATGAAAATAAAAATCAATCCTGACACTTTCCAAACAAACAAATAACAACTACAGCAAATATAGAACAGCTGCCTCTTGTAGAAACCAGATAAAAGTATCCACATCTCTTATTTAATAGATTTTGAGTAGTGTTATTTTTCACATTTTTTTGGAATAAAGTAGTTGATATTCTATGTCCAAATATCCTGTAGCAGGAAGACTTCTGAAAATGAAAGTTATTTAAAAAATAAATAAATTCTAAAAATAAAAGTAATTTAGACCCAAAAATTCAAGTTAAAAATAACCTCACTGGAAAAGTATGAATTGGTAGGAATCAAAGTTGTCTTTCTGTAATGATGTGTTTCACTGAGTTTATTAAAAATGTATTTTTATTCCAAATGTGGGGAGAAGTTTTCTACCCTTAGTAAATAATATTTGCCAGAAAATGGGGGAAGAAAGGACATGCCATAAAAGTGGCCTACTTACATACATGCTCTATGATAGCTTTAAGATGGTAATTATCTCCTGCAAAATGGGAGGATTATAGTTTTTGGAAGATAAACATCCACTGTTACTGCTGGAATGCAAACCTCGTAGCAGAAAACACTAAAATATTTTTTCTACATATGAAAATGTTCTCACTCTCATGCAGATAGACAACAATCCAGTACAATTATAGTTTTAAACACTATGTAGTCTTGATGTAATTACAGTGATCAACTCACCATCTTCTGTAATAGTACCACTGCTGGAACCATTGCTCTTGGCCTGTCTGTGAGAAGAAGAGAGAGAGGACTCCACATTGTGAACCTTAGGAGATGGAGAGGGTGATGGGGAAGGTGTGAGAGTTGGCGATGTGCTTTTAGATGTAGATGAAGTCCCAGATGGAGGTCTTTTGTTCATCTCTGTTTTTTGCTGTAATTAATAACATAATTATTTCAGGGGGGGAAAAAAAGTCTTTACTGATAGATGGTACTTCAGAATTATTTATGATTCATAGAATCATTCTGCAGAGCATGTAGACACAAGTGGATGTATCTGTTTGATTCATACTGCAACAATTTGAGTAATACTGATTTATCCAAGGTGAGAGTCTCTCAAATTCATGAAGGAAAATACAGGAAAATTATTTTTCATAAAGCAGTTATCTACATAACATTGTAATTAGTCTGCATATAAAAGGTGACATTTTGACTCAGGTCAACATAACACAGGTCTTTTTTATTCTGGGTTTTAATGAAATAAATAAATCCTTAATTAAAGCTTCTCGGAGCATATCAGATGCTATTTTAAATTAACATTTCATTTAACCTGTAGCAAGCGTAAACCAAATTGCAGGTATATTAAAAACCCTTGCTTTGCTGGAGTGAAAGTTTGCAGTCAATCATCAAACTTGATTATTACCTAGCCCCAAATTTCTCTCTCTCTAGCCTATTATTTGACATTTGTAGAATGCTCTTCTTTTGGTGTATTGTCTGCACTTATACAAATTACATCACCCTGTAAATTATAATTAAGCTTTTTGTTTTCTTTCTTTAAGGCCTGTACATTTTCTCCTCTCACGGACAGCATCTGCAAATTGATCAGTGTAACTTCACGGCACTTTAAAGATCAATTACAAATTGACAATATAATCTTAATGGGAGGACACAACAGTTTCCAAAATGGTTACAGACAGTACATTTTCAGTACTTATTCTGCTTATTACAACAAAGTGGGCTGCTTAAGGTCTTGCAGCCAGCATGGATAACTGTAATTGAGTATTCCTAGAAGACACTGCTGTCCAGAAAATAATCCCAGAAATAATATGTGAAAATCTATAGCAAGATACACACCAATAACATGTTTTATTATTGATGGATAAACCTAACTTCATCTAGACATCTGAGCCAAGAGCACTGAAGAGTTGTTGCCTAAGATACTAGCATAATTTCTATTTTAAAATCTTTTCAATAAAATTATGAACTGCATTCCCAGAAGATGATTTACAGTGCATTGTTACTACTTCTTTATCCCCTAACATCTTCCACTGTGAGCGTAATAATTAAACTTCTTACTGGCAGCAGCACTATAATGACAGGCCTTAAGATCAGCAGGTCAAAGCTTACAGGCACACATATTACAACTTAATAGGCTAACAAATGGAACTAGGAAAAAAAGTATGATTTTCTGGGGATATAAGCAGTTCTGAAATTATTTCCAAGACAAAAACAAGCTGAGAGCAACTGCTGACAGTTTAATTAGAAATATATTGGTCAGTCCACCTCTGAAAGAAAAAAGCATTTGGTACCTGTTCAGCAGGGGAGACTTTAAGGAGGGAAGAGGATAATAAAGTGACTTTGTCTACTAGAAAGAGACAGATCATTTATAACCTGCAGAGCAGTTATGTGGAGTAGAAGGGAAGGAAAGATTATGAGTCCATAGCTTTTGGAGTCCAGCAGAGTTATAGATTTTTAGCTCTTAATCTCAATTTTAAAACATGACTGGTAGTCCCTTCAAAATCAGGGCTGACAGATCACACAGTGACTGTTCATAGAAACTATTTTTGCAATGGTAGTTGCACGTTTTTCTTTTTCTCTGAATGCTGCCCTCTGAAATTTTCTTTATTAAATTACTAAAGAACTTCGTGAGTTCATTTAACATCAAAATTTCAATTATAAAACATGCCTATTCCTTACTGTTCCCATAGAAGACATTACAGAATGAGAGAGCAAATATAATAATTTTACATTACAGCATTATGTATGTTTCTTCAGGCAAAACTCTAAGAAGAATCTTAGGAACAGGCAAAGAAAATCAAACAAAAGAAAGAGTTGTCTGGAGACTACACAAGAAAAAATTGAGCTTTTCTCTTGGTCTGTGTACTAACAGTTGCAGAATAAAGAACTTAAGAACTAAAACTCCAAATGATGCGCTCTCTTTCTTTTTCTGTCTGAAATTTAACTTTTTTCTGTGTGAACAAACACACGTATTTCACAACAGTATATTAGATCTTCTGCAAGGGTGCTGCTCTCTAGCATGCCTCTGTGCAGAGTTTGGAGACTTTAAATCTTCATTGTTAAAAACTTTGCTTTATGCAGCCATTAGCTTCAAAGTCTACACACACAAATGGGCAGGTCATGAAGGTATAGCTATTTCAGGAAATCCACAGAAAAGTCAGCACAGATAAGATATCCAGTGCTTGTGAGCAACACTTGATTTTGGTAATGGCATCTTGATGTTTACACAGTATAAACACAACGCTTTGTGAACCAGTACCTGCATACTGTTGGGATAAGCAGATCCTGGTACCCACTATCTAATGTTCTTCATTCAGGTTGTTCATTTGAAAGGAAGCTTTCCTCACCTTCAGAGGAAAGCTTAGGAATAACTAATATGTAAAACACAAGACTCAATTACACATCAAGGATGGAAGTCATGAAAAATATGATTTCAAAATAGCAGAACATTTATACTTCAAAATCAAGTATTACATTTACTGCTTTTAAAAGAAAGTGAAATTAATAATAAAGCACAATTTTATTTCATTATTAGGTCTGATCCTTTGAGTATTTGTAATTAAAAGAAAGTTTTGTAAAGCTGTAGAGTTTCCACTGCTTTATCAATTAATTTATTTTAGGCTGCACAATCTCACACAGCTGCACTTATCAATTACTCACAACTGATACGTGATCTATCAAAATAAGTCAATTCAGAAGCAGAAAAACTTACATTCATTTGTACCTTTACTACGTGTCCATTGCCAACTGTTTGAGCACACTGCATATCAGAGAGGGTGGATGAAGGAGTTGCCTGGACTGGACTGTTGTGTTGGCTGGGCTTCTGTTCAGGTAAGCCTGCTGCTTTTCTTCTTTGGGCTGCAATCTGAGATAAAACATTGTCTGCACTTCCACCTAAGGAAAACAAACCAAAAAAAAACAACAACACACAGAGTCAAGGAGACCATCAATTTTAGAAGTCTGTTAATAATCAATTTACCTCTCTTCACCATTCACCCCCACTTCAGAACTGACTGCATAAGTAAGAGAGAACTTTAAGGTTCATATCTGTTCAGGAACTTGGTGCCAAAGGTGCCAAAAAGCAGCTATAAGAGGAGAGGAGCCAGTCTTGTTTATGCACACACACATGTTTATAGCTGACTTTCATCCTCTTTGGATACACTTCCTGTGTTGCTTCACCATATTTTCTTTACAGCTGGCAGATACAATTCAAACCACATATGTAAGCTCCACAAAATACATGCTGTAATGGACGAGTGTATATCTGATCAACCATCAGTGGATTCAATAAAACAAAAAAAGTTCTTCTGATAGAGGAGTTAGCCTATGAGACTTCTGCAACAGATGTGAAGCTTTTGCTCCATTATGTAGGCTTCCAAAGTTCACTTCTGTTTCAACACTTCATAGAAATGTTGATTGTGCAGCAAGAGGAGACTTCAGAAGAGGTTTAGTATCTTCCAACATCATTAGAAATACTGCTTTTGTTTTTTGCTTGAATCAGGTTCAAGTGACTTTTGTATTAAAAATGATAGCAGCATGGTACCTGATCTATTATGCAGTTCTCCTCCATGCCTATTAATTCCTGCAATGTTATTGGATCCACCAGAAGAATGAGGAGAATGGTTGAAATTGGTAGAATTTGAAGGAGATGCAGGTCTTCTTGCAAATGCTGGTAATTTGACTGGTCTCGTACCTTTGCTAGCAGATGTCTGGAGAAGAAAAAAAATATATTTCTTTCTTCCTTAAGCAAAATAAAAATTAAACTTCAACTGCTATTTTACATATTTTAAGTTCAGGAACGTTCAATAAAAAAGCAGAAAGATACCCAAAATATTCTTACTTTGCATATATGTGTACAGTTCCTAAAAAACTGAGAAACCTTTTTCTTCTCTCACAGGTTGCCTTCAGAACTAGAGCAGCTTCTGATCCACTAGAATGACTGTGCCTACTCTGGCAACTAATACATATGGGTGGAAGCAATAGTCTCTTTAGCAGTTTGCAGCAAATTCCTTATGGCTAGACATTTGTTCCAGTGAACATCAAACGAGACATTTTATTTCACAGAAAGCTTACACACCATTTACGTTCCTCCCATAGAGGTATGCATTCTTTCTAAAAAGCAGACCTTAAAAGGAGAAACCATTACTGAGACAGTAGGTTCAAAATGATTTCTAAACAAAGATCTGATGTGGTTCACCAGCCAGCATGCCCTGGACATAATAACACACAGAATTATTTTTACACATTTCATTTGCTTACCACATCTGAGTTCCCACTACTGTTAAAATCATGCTTGATTGCTCTCTGTGGCCAGGCAGTTCTCATCTGTTCAGCTTTGCCATCTTTGCTGATTCGTGTTCTATCAGAATTCCAAAGCTCAAAACTTGAGGGTGGTAAGAAAGGGGGTATCACTGCTTTCAATTTATCGCTAGGCAGCCTGGTAAATGGAGCACTACTTCTCAACTGAGAGAGAGAAAAAAAGAAAACAAAAATGAGATTCTTCTTAGAATGCTAGTGGGAGCTAATGATGCTGTTTCAAAGTTAAATAAAAAGACAGAGACAAATGCATTTTTAAAGAAAATTAAATGGAAATGAGACATAAAAGTACCATCTGTGGAGATGCGTAGCACATAATAACAGACAGAATCCAAGCTACATCATGGCATGAGTAAGTTCATTCACTCAGTGCAAAGAATACAGTTCACAAAGCAGCACACACTGTCCCTTTCTTCATCAGTTTTAACATGAATGTTAACAAGCAACTTCCAAATAAATAACAAACAGGATGCTTGGTAAGGCTATCTTCTCTGATCTCCTAGACAAGACACCTGGAAATACTGAACAACTGTTTGTTCCTGCTCTACATGCATCTCCAAAAAAAGAAAAAAGAATAGAGCAGCACAAGTGATACTGGCTCCCTGGAGTTCTGTCAGTGAATCCTATCAAGATTTACTCAATCTTCTTAAAAGAGGAAAAAAAAAAGATCGCCAACCAAATTTAATGACATCTCCATGGAGTAACCTGAAGGAGAGCTTGAAGGTAAAGCACAACAAAAGAATGGGATGTCTCAAACTATTTCATGGTCTACTTTATTTCTTACTTTCAGATTGCTCTGTTTCATGTCTTCCTCACAGCATACCGCTTGTCAGTGAGTAATCAGCCATTCAGCCAATCTATTTTATTAATTCACTGCTGATCATACAAAAGTAAGCATAACTCATGAAAGAAGTCAGCATTCATCAAGTGCTGTCATACTGTACTATTTGTAGTAATTTCTAGTCTATAGAACAACACATGTATCACAGCTTGTCAGTTCTGCTCTAGTGACTACCAAACAGCGATAGTTCTCTTTGTAATGGTTACTTGGATAGCATGTAAAAAAACCACAAAACACAGCGAAAGCAAAACAAACAAGCAATAAAACACAAGGAAATACTAACTGCCTTATCTTCTGAACATACTCAACATACCATGGTTGTCAATAATTCATCGTCCTTCCCTCCTTTTGCAGTGTTTACACCTGAAAAATACATAAATGAAACTTGATTGTCTGCATGCCCGTGCTTTTTAGTCTAAATGACAGCTTTTGTTTGCACAGCACTATAGAATCACTATGGTTCAAAAAGATTTCTAAGATCAGCTAGTACAACCATTCTGAAACATTCAGCAGCTGTAACCTCAGGAAGCACAGAAAATTACATTTTCCACTGATGCCTCATATACCTAAATTAAAGCTAAGTCAATAATCTTTCCTCACATTACAAACTGTGGGGCCTTTTCATAGAGATCTGTACAATTTCAGTAAGTGTTCTTTATAATTTGGGCTTTTCTGAACTTTTTTTTTTCTCAGATTTCTTTTAAACAAACTGATTTAACAGTAACAGTAACAATTCTTGAGTGAACTGTCCATTCCTGACAAAGCTAAGGGTTCCTGCTACAAAGTAGTACTATTGTTACTGTAGCATTTCCATGCTGAAACAAGGCTGCCCACAACATTCAGCACCAACAGCAAGGAGTACAAATGTATCTCTTTCTATACCATACAGATAGAATTTGTGACCTTCCAGCTACACGAACCTAAAAAAGTTAGTACTTAAACTGGAAATACTATCATCTTGATTATCCCGTAAAAGCTATCTTTCAACTCCAGCTTTATCATTACCCGTGTTATTTGTGACCCAGGCCATAGGAGCATCAGTAGTTCCAGAAGAGTCTGTGTCACCCTGTGCAACTGCTCTCATGGTGGAATTTAATGAAGATTCAGGTTCATCAGGAAAAGGCCCAAACTGATTGGAAGAAAAGCCATGGCGCAATGTCTGAGTCAACTTCAGCTTGCGGAACCGATTGGACATCCTACTCCACCAAGACTAGATTGAGAAGGAAAATGAACAATTTAGTTCCAACTAAAATAAAAACATGAGGAAAAAAAATGTACAATTAGGTAATCTTTACTTCAATGACATAGAAGTTCCAGAGAGAAACTACAAAAGTAATGTCAAAGTGACCTGCAAATATCAACCGAAACCTTCTTCATCAGGCATAGGTAAGAATAATCTTTCTCCTTACTCTTCATTTGGAAAATAGCTTACAATAATTTTCCACACTAACTGGAAGGATGAAGTAGAAAACAGTATTATGTTAATTTGAGCCAGAACACTTTACAGCTACATGGCATATACTTAACCTGACAATAAACTTTCAACTACATCATCCATTCCTACGCTCTATGGCATCAATGAACTGGAATGCATTTTTTTTATTTTTTTTTTCACTTTTAGAATCATACATAGAAATTTAGAAATTACTGGAGCTGCATGAAAGCCTCTCCTTCCGACTTTGAAAATTAGTGGCAAATCAAAAGAGTTTGACAGTATGACTGTCAAAATCAAGATTCATAATAGATCTAGTGCTGCTGTACAGGTAACTTTAACACTCCCAGACTGGGCAGCAACTATAGTCTGCAAAAGAGCAAGGCAAGGAAATAAAGCAATACTGAAAACAATACTGTTTAAGGACTACTTCACCTGTAGCCTCTACCTATGTAGGTATCATATATACAGACACAGTCTGAACTATTCTCGAAACAGAATTTAACCAAACAGATTACAGATTCTGTATTTTTACAGATGGATGATGCAAGATGGTTCCAGTATGTAAGACGGTTCCTCTGTTACATTTCTCTAGACTACACAGGACTTACAGTCTATATCAAGAAGACCCACACAGTTTGTATTAAACTTCATGGGGCTCAGAGGCAAATAAGTGAAGATTTTAAAGATGGTCTGATTAGTTCTTATTAGAGCCTCTTCTTTACTTTCTCGAACACTTAAAAAATTTAGACATTTAAATATTATAATTCTTTGTCGAGACTGCTTTATGTGATGTGCAGTCCAGACACGTACTTTTGTAGATTACTCTTTATACTTAGCCATTACTCTCACCATATATATCCCTCTCTTTCTCTGGCCTCCAATAATTTTCAACTGCTTATTGATATAACTCTTCCCAACTGTCATAGCATAGAAATAAGCAATATAAGCTGAAAACTTATTGCCCATAAATCAATCTCTCTAGCAAACAATCATTAAGATGATTTTAAAATCTGCACAGACTACTAGTTATAGATAGAGTACTCAGACCTTTGTATCTCTTTGGAGCCATAACTAATAAAGATTTACATTACTTTCAGCATCAAAGACCTGAGGGAAAAAGACAAAAGAGATAAATGGTTCTGAGAAAGAAATGAAAACCAGAGTTCAGCATTTATTCACTTGCCAAAAGGAATACAAAGGGTGGAAAAATTCTTGCAGTTCTAATGTGGAGAACAGTGAGTTTACAAAAGGGAATGCTTGTATAATGTGGTTTGCTTGTAATGGGATCAGACTAGCTTCAATAAGCAAAAAGATCACATGGAATTTCCTCTCATATTTGCTACTCTTTACAGTGCTTCTGATTTAACATATGCTTTCACCACAAAGTCCCCTGAAATGAATTAAGTACAGCCACTACATTACAGAACACCTGCACTGCTCTCTGTCAAGAAAGGAATTCTAGCAGAGAGGTTCATTTGTCTTCTGGGTTTAGAGTACACTCATCAGAGCTCTGGAGTCCTCAGTGTGATGCTGCAGAAGGTTGTGTCCTGTCCATAAACCTTTTGCCTCACAGACATACAGAAACTGGAATAAAGGTTTTTAAACTAGTCTGAAAAAAGCCAAGTAACAAAAATGTATTGATGGTTGAAAATAGCGTCTGTCAAAAGTCCAAAATCTAGTAGCAATGTGAGAATGCACTGTTATCAAAGAACAGAAAACGTTGCTGACACTTCAGAAATACCTAAAATATTTATACCAATATTAGAAAGTTAGCATGGGTTTGTCAGAAATAAATTACACCAAATTTATCTTTCTCTTTGTCAGGATAACTGGTTTAAGTGGGTTGAAGGGAGAAGAAGATTTGACACAGCTGGACTTTAATAAAGCTCATCACTATCCAACATACCACTCTCTAAACAAACAAGGGAAATATGCTTCTAATAAAAGTAATACAGAGAAAAGACATACTAAGAAACAAACTGGCAACAATTTACTCTCAGACTAGGAGGAAATATTTAGTAGAATGAAACACGAGTTTGGAAATATTCATTAATAAAACCAATGATGAAACAGAATTTCATGAATTTTTTTTTCATCACAGTGAGAGAAAGGAGACCAGAAACTTTGTCAAGGAAGCTCCTGTCATACTCATTTGGTCTCTTTACATAAAAGCAAATGGGCCCCTGAAGTTCCCTCTCATTCTTCCATTTCCTGTGATTCAGAAGATTCCACGTTTTGCCACTTGCACTGACCTAGATAGAAAATTTATGTTTTGGTTGAGTCACCATAAATACCTAACTGAAACCTTCTGGTTAATTTGTTTTACAGTCCTGGCTCCATACAGAGAAGTTGTCAACATGGAAGAACAACTGTCGTAAAAGACAGATCCTCACTTAGGCATTCTCCTTGCACATCCAAAGCAAGATGAGTTGATGACCACCCCAGCAACTCCAAGAATGTCATTTTTACTCTCTGAACATTATAAGAAGAATAAGATGTGGAAAATACAATCAGACAGAATAGTTAATAACGTATTATAAGCAAGAGGGAGTAAATGTTCCCTCCTAGAAGCTTGCTGATTCATGATGACTCTAAACCCCTTCTTTTTATTATTCTTACATTTAGATGACAGAGACAGTCTCTCAGTCTCTTTGGCTGTCCCGCACATAATCACAGAATTTTTGAGTACATGACCTGAATTTCTATTTCCTTTCTACATCATCTTTCTTCCTTCTAGTGTCAACTATAAAAGCAAAATATAAAGAACTACTGTTGCTATTTCTACCAGAGCAAATACAGAAATAAGCAGCTTAGCAGTGTTAGAAGACAGGAAAAAAAATAAAAAATCCAATAACACAGCCACTCCCATTTCAAAGAAAAGAAGATCAGTTGCGAGCACAAGAAAAGTCTATGAAAATTAGATTAATTTTGCATGATTTGAAACTAGGATCATAACAGAAATTCAGTTCCAAACTAATGAACATAGTACCTTCCACTATTTAATTATCACTTCTATTTCTAGGCACTGAAATGTGCTTTGATGCTTCTTATCTAAAAGTCTTCTCTTTCCCTTATTACCTGAGGAGAAATAAAGCTGGACACATACCACATTTAATAAAACTGATTAACACTGTCAATCAGAAATTTAGAAAGGCAAAGATCCCCGCAACTAGTTACACATTTGATATAATCTGCTTCTCTGAAATGACCCCCTCTGCCTCACACATGAAGGATGAATAAACACATTTACCTTTAGACCTCCTTTGTCATCTGGCAGCATTGGAACATTTAAGGATTGCCTACTTCTGGAAGAAGGCAAAGATGATCTGCTGTTCAGCTTATTCTTGTCTTTGTCTACTTGCATGCATGCTGATGCGAGTAACCGTACAAGTTCTGTGTCTAAAAGAAAGAAATTAAGATACTTTTTTATTCTATTTTTCTTTGCCAAATCACAACTGATAATGCTGATTTTTTTGTAATTCCCACTGAAGATTAATAACAAATCTAAAACTCTTAATGCAGATAAGTACTGACATCTTTGTTTCTTGTCCTGCTTCCCACCCCTAAACCCCACACACTGGGATGTAGTCTTACCATCACCTTCCTAAAGATATTTAGCAGTATAAATAAGAACATGATTCAATTGGAATCAGTGGTTGTGACCAACTGAACTGCCTGCTCTAATATTCTGCATAGGTTATGAACAGCACTGTGGTGCACCCTTTTCTCACCTGACACAGAAGAGAAGCAGAGAAAAATGAATATTCTTTCTTCAAGTGCAGGTTGCAGAAAAGAAGCTTGAAATTAAATCCCAGAGAGAAAGGAGATGTTCAGCCTGGACAATCAAGGGACTGAAAAGACATGGTAAGCAAAAAAAAAAAAAAAAAAAAAAAAAAAAGAGGAGGAGGAAAAAAGTAAGAAAAAAGGAAAAGAGGAGGCAGAAAAAAAAGAACAAACATGAAATGAGGACAGGAAAGCAAAAAAATATTCTGTAAAACTGTATTTTACAAAGAAATAAGGAAAGACTTTCAGAAGGGCAGATAGAACTGACCTATATATTTCTCTTTCTGAACAGGTAACACAATCATAGAATCACAGAATCACCAAGGTTGGTAAAGACCTACAAGATCATCCAGTCCAACCATCCACCCATCACCAATAGTTCTCACTAGACCACATCCCTCAACACAACGTCCAAACATTCCTTGAACACCTCCAGGGATGGTGACTCCACCACTTCCCTTGGCAGTCCATTCCACTGCCTGACCACTCTTTCAGAGAAGTAGAATTTCCTAATGTCCAGCCTGAACCTCCCCTATTTAGTCCTACAAGAAGTTAATCATACGAAAAATATATTCACTGTTTTCTAAAATTTCGTATTATTAGTTATCAACTTTAAAAACACTAATTTCCTTAGCAGTTTGGATTTTCTATTTTGGAGAAAGCAATCCAAGTACCTAGTAAGGTCAACAATAAAGTCCCAAATTAGCTGGACTAAACAAACTACAATAAAATCTAATTGAGGTCTCTCCAAAGCATGTTGCCTTTTTCTAAAGTGCTCCTATGGCTAACAATTTGAAGACTAACACGTGACTTTTCTTGTTTTTTAGAGATCTAGTGGGAACTTCAGCCAGTTCCTTAGTCTTGTTCTGATTGCACTCTTTTTGTCCTGTCCCTATACTACTGCTTACTCAGTGGAGACTTCTAGCTCCAGTTCCTACTTCAGTGCTATTAAGACACTACAGAACACACGAGCCACTACAATTAAGTAACACTGAACAGGGTCTGATGACAAAAACACCATTTTTTGGAGCACCTTCAAAAACAAAAACAAGAGGAACAAACTCACTTTGCCCACATGGTTATTTATCCATCTGAACAATTAATTCAGAAAACATATTTTTCAGACAGTATCTTTACTTGGTCCAGTGTAGCATGAACCTCAGCCAATCATCTGTAGGAACTTTAGTGTAATTTCCAGATTTTAAGAGTTTATCTGTTTCTGTTGCAATTATAAAGGCTTCCTCTGTGGTCTCTAAAATAGCATACCTGGGTCATTCAGCAGCATTATCAAGTCAAAAGCAGTGTATCCATTTTTCGCACGAAGATTGACATCGGCTCCTTGGTTTAACAAATACTTTACAACTTCTTTGTTTCTTCAAGGGAGAGAAAAAAAAATAAAAACACATTGCTTATATGAGGGAAAGAGATGAAGAGAGAAGACCAGCGCTTCATTTCCATTCTTTTATATCATTTCTCCTCATTTACTGATCAGTTTTACCTTTGCAATAGCTAAACAAGCATAACATTTGTCCACAACTTAGTCAAAAGCTGCCATGATTCTTTTGTTACACACTTTTTACTTACTACAAACCACACTATCTGGCATGCAGAAAGTCTGCCTTAAAAAAAACTAATTTAAATAGTCAGTTTCTTAAGCTGCCCTTTGGAAATAATCCTGAAAGTTGTTGCCAATTTCCCAGTGAAATTTCAGGCAAAATGCTGGTGGAAAAACAAAAGTCAGTCCAGAAGTTACTATACAACATTATTAATAATTAAAAACAACTTTATATTCATAACAGGTTAGAAATTGCATATAATAAAAGCCACAGTGACTAAAAATATTTTTGAACTCCAGTCTTCACTTAGATATTTCCTTTGTGTGTCTAGAATTTCCTTCATGTGTCTAGAATGCACACAAAGATCAGCAATAACAGATAATACAAACACCTTCTAGCAAAAGCTTATAAAAGCAAGTTGCATAAGAGGACTCAGAATTAAACCCCCGTCACATATTCCTGAAAAAGTAAGCAGGACTTGCCTTGTAAATTAAAACCAATACTGTACTACAGCCTACAAAACAAGTCAGCAGACTGCAAAGCTATGGAAAACATATTCAGTACAAAATTCCTTGAAACTGACCTTGTATAAAAACGGTCACGCACAACCAACTCAAAAGAACAATGTTCTTAAGCAGCAATACATGGCCACCAACTCTACCACAGAAGCTGACAAACAGATCTTAGCATCTCTACTTCATAGCACTACTCCTATCTGAAGACACACCAAATAAAATCAGCCAAAAATGAAGAACAAATGTTCTTCCTGTCTTCTAACAAAAACTCTTCATATCCACAACGTAGTTCCTCAGCATTCCTCCCTTTTCTCCATAAAAATGTGTTCTCCTGCTTTCCCATTCTGCACCTTCAGAGCACACTGAGTTACTCAATCCTTCAGAGTTCTTGGCTCACATAGCCCTTGTTTGCAGAGATGACCCCACCAACTACTACTGCTCCTAACAAGGGGTAGCAGACTTTCTTTTGAGTATAAGGATTTCCAGTCCTTGTTTTCACAGACAAGAGGAGTACCTGAATACAGGAGACTCCTGCATTTAAATATTGTCAACTGTAGGACCAAGATTACATGTGACGTACCCAACCTAACTCCTGGGTTTTGACAAACAGCTTTAGAGAAAACAAGTAAGTTTTCTAGTAAACACATTTTGGAGAAGTTAATGAAAACTTCTGAAGAGGGGAACTTTAAGAATGGATTTAGGACCAGTAAACAGGGCACAGACCAAGGTGACTGCCTTGAGTTTCATAACTTGGGGTAGGCTTACAATCCTGCGTGCAGGTGATACTATTTTAACAAAAGCTGAAGGCTGGAAGTTGAAATGTCCAGCAAAAGTCCCAGTGCTTGCCTGTAGTATTATGTTCCCAGTGCTTACAGAGGAAGATTTCGAATGTGCCACCCATTTCTTGAATACAAACACATTCAGGTGTGCTCTGAAAAGCTTAATGCACTCTAAGGGTCTTAGAAAGCTGACGCTACAAGCCTCTAAAACTCTAGAAAGAGCTCTCTGCTTCTAGGATCAATACCATTTTATTTTATTTTTTTTTCTATCTAGATGTAAGAAGATGGAAATTGCTGTTAGACCCTGAAAGCACTTAACTTACCCATGGTATGTGGCCTGCATTAGTGCTGTCCAACCATGAACATTATCCTGTTTGTCAACATCAGCATTTTTCTCAACAAGGAGCTGGACAAGGGGCAGCTGTCCAGTTACAGCTGCAATCATTAGTGGAGATGCGCCATCAACATTGGTAATATTGACTTGACTTGAGTCTTCATCAACTATCTCTTTAACCAGCTGAAAGTTGCCTGCAAGATAGAGATAAAAAATAATTTGCACATCAGCAATAAAGAACTTATCAGACAGTAGATTATTTAGATTTACTGACATTGGCCTACATTAACTGGAAACAATAACTAAGCCATAGAGGCTGTATAAACCACAGTACATCTAATGTGAAGACAGAGGTAGGTAACTTTTCCATAAAATTGTCCTATGATGACGTACAAGAAATAGCAGTGATGCTGAGTTGTTCAGCAGGACTAAGATCCCTGTTCCATTTCCACACAGAGAAATCACAGAAAGCCACAATTTTAGAATCAAAAAATAGAATGGCACTCTGAAAGGTGTTGGAAGTCAACCATGACAAGTAAGAAGAACAACATCCAGTATCAAACTGACCCATTACTCCTTCCACAAAGGCGGTTCTCTCTTTCTAAAAACCACTGCTGATGAGAAGCCACAGCCTCTTAGGAAAAGAGTCTATTCAAGTGCTCAACTTTATTGTATCCAGAAAGGAATATTTTTTTTTAAACTCTGGTTCTGATATTTAAATTAAATCTCCATTCGTCCCTACTCATTCATCAAGAGTAATGCATTATTCCTGTCATCTTTTTAAAAAGTAAATCTAATGTTCATTTTTCCACATAAAAGAGGCCAGTAGTCACCAAGATTACATAGAACTGTGCAAAATATGGGTAGTATTTTTTTGTCTAAATCTTAATAAAGAGAAGAACAAGCATTTTTTAAAAATGTATGAGGTACTCAGGGGCATCTTCTGAAGAGAGTTTAAATTCACCCAGCTCCCTTACTTTTTTGATGTTGTATGGCAGACAAAAGCACAGAAGAAGCTAAAAAGAAAATAAGATCTCTGACTGACTAAGTACCATTGCAGGAATAGATGCAAAAAGAAATGAATCCTCAACTGCTGTGCAGATGAAAATATTTTCACATATTAAAACAAACAAACAAACAAATATGTTGCTTCAGGGCATGGATTTCCCTCAACAGAATCACTGATGTCAGTACTTTCCTTGGGAAGATCATCAGAACTCCAGGTAAACACCTGACCATATGGGTCACAGGTGCTCATGAGACTCTTTTTATGTTTTCAGTGGATATAAGATTCAATTTCTTAAGATTTAATATTCTTCCCATATTCAAAAAGATAAGTAGGTAACTAGGAAGCGGTTAGCCAGTCACCAGGAGCACAACCCATCACAATCTGGATCAAATTTAAATCAACAAGATGGCTCTGGCTTTTTCTGTTTGCCACAAGATAGATTCATCAATGGTGCGCTCATGAAATTCACTCTTCATCATGAGAGAATAGACAAGATCTGAAGCACTTTTTCATCAAAGCAACTTTTAATAGCAATTACAATGCTCACATAAGGAGTAGAGGCCAGAATACCTGTTGCAAAAATTAGCAAATCTGTTTTTCATACTTTACGTTTACAGGAAAAAAATGTCATAATAAAGGTAGCATAGTCTTGGAAAACACTAAATCACACCACTGTGGCACAAAGGGCATGACCAGGATCTCGTACATATTTTCTCACATTGGAATGTGAAGAAAAATAAATACAAACCAGAAACAAATGCATTTTTTAAAATGAAACAGAAGAAAGCAGTCGTGAAAACGGAACACGTTTCAGTTTCCCATGTTAGCAAACAAGCATGCTGAGTGGTTACAGGAATCAGACATTAGAAATATCCTGCCAGCTTACCCAATTTCAAAGCATGAAAGACATCAGGTTGCCTCTTCTCTGTATCTGAAAAGCACAAATATTTCTATTAACAATAATTTAAAATGCAAAAAAATGTTGTAAAAAAATTAAAGCAAAAACATTTTAGAAGATGAATACTGCACAATTATACTATTAAATGAATCTGCACATACATTTTATAAGAACAAAGAATGCATAGATAACTTCTATTCCCTTGGTAATAATGGCTTACCTGTATGGTTCTCTGTGTAGGGATAAGGCTACGCAGTGTTAGTACCGTAGCACTGGTACTGTCTTTTTTGCCTTTCAACTTCCATTCTGCATCAGGAAATTAGGAAATTTCTGTATTTCCTTCCTGGAAGACTTAAGTATCAATTAAGAAACCACAGTATGCTTCTGTGGTCAGGTGACTGTATGACAGTAAATACTCAAATACTAGTGGATTGTTTTGGAAGGTGATTCAAAAGGAGTTTTGTAAGATGACCCATTTTCTTTTTTACTTTGTCTCAAGTACTGACAGGTTAACTTGTGGAGGTCACAAAAATAATAATGATTATCAAATGCTATTTGCACATTAACAGAAATTCGTCACTCCTAGATCATCATGACCTTAAAAACAACTGTAATTATTACAGTTTTAATACTTTGAGTGAAGAATGTTTCCTTCTGTGTGCCTTCCCAGTGTTTTGAAACTGCTGACTCTGCATCAGATGAGGGGAAAATAGTGACAAATTTTGTACCTTTTGCTCAAACCAGAAAAATCAATATCTTTCTGTCTTCCAAAGCATTACTGACACTAGAGCCAGTGGGCCAAGAAAACGAGACGTTGAGAGTTCTCCCAAGACTGATTCTTACATGTTCATGATAAAACATAAAAGGTTAATGTTTACTGCTTGACTACAAAAGTAATATGAAAATGCTGAACACAAAGGCAGTTACCAGAAAATCTGAAGTAACAGAAGAAATTCTGCAGAAATCTTCTGATTAAGAAACTGCTAACAGAAGGAACTGTATATGAGCTCACTGTTAGAAAATGTTTCAAAAGATTAGTTGAGGAAAGGACCAGGCTTTGTACTTGGCATGCATGAAGTCTGGAAGAGACGCCTAAGGGAGCAGGGGACCACAAGGAGGTGCCAGAAGGAAGGACTACCGCCTTGTGTAAGCTGAAGCAAGGACAGGGACTGTACACAGGCAACGCCCAGGTCTTCAGGGACAGTACTGATTTCGTTACTGAAAACATCCCAAAGAAGAGAGGTGCTTTCACTTGGGCCCTGTCTACAATGGTGGCTCAGAAAATAAGTTTCTTTTTTGTTTCCTTCCAAAGGATATGCCAGACTGCAGTGCTAGAGTAGACTAAAGCCATAGTCAAACATCAGTGTGTAAATTTATTTGGATGTTCAATATTTTTAATCTCCTCTCCATACCAATTAGTTACTACCCTTCTCCTGACGGAAACTCCCCCCCAGTAGAGGCAGCAGGAACACTCACCTGCTATAATGCAAGTCCATTTTTCTAGCTTAAGCAGACTTCCCATCCTTTAAGTCGGATGATTACAGAAGACCTTCAAGACTCATCAGGCTAACTATGCATGCACAGAACTTATGTGCAAGATCACAGGCAAGACAGGATATTGTACTAGCAAATCCCACAGATGCCTGACTCTGTGTAAAGTAACCAATCAAGGTCTCTTTCTCAGAGGCTGGTCAAGTGCAAACAGACAGACAGCTCTGCCTGGTAACCTGGCTATGTGAAAGTCCTTGCTCCAAACTTGACCTACAAGTCAGCATCTGACTGAGTTCCAGCCTCCTCTGAAGCAGAAGGAAATGTCAGATTTCTATCCTTCCTTCTTAAAGTACAAGGGAAGCTTGACCTGCAGGAATCACTTTAAGTAAAAATTAACAAGCTTTACGTCAGTGACTGGGATTGTGGGTTTTCTACCCTGCACTGTAACAGAGAAATAATTAGCTAAGTTTTAAATAAACCTCTCCAGGTATCACAAGCTGCAGAGAGCTTGGACTATTGCACCCTGAAGGCTTTCTGCCACCATGGCTGAATGAGTGGAAGCACCTGGGAAAGGTTCTTTTTAGTGTCAATCCTATCTTTAGATTTCATTGCAAAAACTCTATTGCTAGAAAACCAGAAGTCTATCTTGCTTTGCAGCTTTTACAAATCCTCTTGTTAAGCATCTCCCAGCAACAGGCAGCATCATAAAGCACAAATATCTTGAAAAGTGATCCCAAAGAGCCACATAAAGAACAAGGTCTCAATCTTTGTTGATGTTCTAATGTGCAACATGATACTCAAACCGAACTGATTTTATGAACGATTTAATGCATTGCTGCCAGCATAAACAAACTTCTGGAGCAAATCTACAATATTTTAGCAAAACTAGTGTAAGACATTTGTAACATTTCAAATTGACAGCTGACAACAAATAGGCTCAGCTTTTACTTTTAATAAAAAAAGAAAAAAAAGAAAAAGAAAAAGAAAAAGAAAAAAGAAAAAAAAGAAAAAAGAAAAAGAAAAAAAAAGAAAAAGAAAAAAGAAAAAGAAAAAAAAAAGAAAAAGAAAAAAGAAAAAGAAAAAAAAGAAAAAGAAAAAAAAAGAAAAAGAAAAAAGAAAAAGAAAAAAGAAAAAGAAAAAAGAAAAAAGAAAAAAAAAAAAAAAGAAAGAAGAAAAAGAAAAAAGAAAAAGAAAAAGAAAAAAGAATAAGAAAAGCCTAGGAAGTTGGAGGAATAGAAACAGAATAACACAGAATAATATCCTGACAACAGAATATAAGTTTACTTAGTAACTTACAGTGAAAATAACTACTAACAACACACAGTATACCTTTCTGCCCTTCTGGTTCATTGTGTGGTACTGGACTTAATGTTGAAGTTTGGATAAAAAATGTTGCAGTCGAAAGTTTGCTCTCATCTTCCTTAGCCTTCAGATCATCTTGTACAAGGATTTTTAATATCTTTCAATTCTCTTGGCTAAAGCAACTATCACATATTCATTAACAGCACAGTCACGGACTGCTTCTTTATCAGTTCCTTTATCTCATTCAGTGCATAACGTATGCATTACAATGCAGAATTAAAACCACTATAAAAGCAACATTTCTGAATGCCATTTTACTTGAGAACTGCACTGAAATAAAGTTCTTCTCATCTAATTTATATGTGCGCTAGCATAGTATGCGTGCATACATGCAGGTACATTCATGTTTGAGAGGAGAATTTTGCTTAAAAATGTTACAAAGTCCTGAAATTATTCCCCTCTCTCAGGATCAGAAAAGTAGGGAATACGATGACTTGTATGTCACACACAGTGAAAGGAATCTGATAACTCTTAGAAAGGCATATAATCTTGATTGAAATGGTTACAGTTTCTACACCTCTTCTACGTCACTCGAGGCCTAAACTTCACCACCAAACACAATGCCTTATTTGCCATTTAAATTCTTCTATATTTAAACTTTCAAGTTTGTTTGTTTTTTTTTTTTCCTATCAGTTGGCTATCAGTCAAAAAGGCCCTAGAGTTGGAGTTCTTAATGTGGACACTTTATTAATCACTTCTCTTAGTCACTTCAGGAAACTAGACAAATAGAACACACTCTCACTGCAATGCAGATTTTATATTAAAGTTTTATTTTAGTTTGTGATATCCTTTCTTTGGTATCTTACTCTGTTTATGATGCTTCTCCCTTAGGCCTCTATTAAGTAGATGCTTATAAATTTTCTTCCTAAATGGGAATCTATATCACATGCTTTAAATGTTAAAAAAAATAAAATAAAATGTTGAAAACATTATAGAAATTGAAAATATTATGCATATTTTTTTATCGCGGGACAGAAATTTTGTCATGCTAATGTGGAAGAAATCTGCTGAAGACAAGCATTCCTGCTTCACCCAAGGTAGGAACACCCACTCCAACATCTTCAGAAGTCCAGTTGCAAGTTTTAAAGAACACAAGTGTACATACAAATTAACCCCTTCAATTTCCAAATACAGGATCAAAACTTCAAGAAAGCAAAAGAAAAATAAAAAACAAAACAATGTTCCATACCTGTATGAATTCTAACTGTTGTGAGAGATTCCAGGTAGTCCTTCATGTCTTTGTGCTTGAAGCCCACAGAGATTTCAAAAGGTGTTTTATGCAGTACATTGAGGTGATCAGGATTGGCACCTTTCTCCATGAGCTGCTGTGCTAAGCTTACTTTACCACTAACAGCTGCCAGCATTAAAGGACTCCAGCCCATAGTCTTCACAGTGTAATTGCAATCAGCTCCCCAGTCTAGTAACAGATGTACCACAGCCTCATGTCCATGTTGTGCAGCTGCCATTAGTGGAGTGATGTCAGGAAGGTCATCTCTGCTGCTGTTAAGGACATTTGTGCTAAAATGGTCATAATTGTCTACAAAGGCTCCAGATTCCAGCAACAATTTTACCATGCTGACATGACCGCCTCTACAGGCCATTGTGAGGACGCTGGCTCCTAATTTGTTCTGAGCGTTGAGATCAGCACCATTTTCCAGCAAGATGTGAGCCACGCTTAGGTGTCCAAACCTTGAAAGAAAAAAAGAGGTATGAAATAAGGTGAGAATGAACACCCTGGATGGTAGAGGCTTCTGACATACTCTAAAAATTGGCATACACTGAACATTTAAATTTCATTACCATATTGGCCTACTAGCTAACAGAAAGGACTGGGCTACTGTTGGAGGATCACACACAACTCAAAGAGGCTCAAGATTCAAGAAAAGATTCAAATTCACGGAGAGTAGAGTTAGGTTGGATATAAGGAAGAAGTCTTCTACAGTGAGGGTGGTCAAGCACAGGAACAGGCTGCCCAGAAAGGTGGTGGATGCCCCATCCCTGGATACCTTCAAGGCCAGGCTGAACCAGGCCTTGAGCAACCTGATCTAGCTGTGGATGTCCCTGTTCATTGCAGAGGAGTTGGAGAAGATGACTTTTAAAGGTCCCTTCCAACTCTGTGGATTCCATGATTCTATTATTCTATGTGACATTACTGAGTGGGGCCGTTATCACCTTACTGAAGGGGAGCAACCAACACCTGAGCACTGCACCTTCCTAAAATGCTTCACATGCACCACTGACCATGCCTATAAACTGGACATCGATATAAGAGCATGCTGTGGCCAAAGCAACAAACATGCTAGCTTCAGGACATCAACAGAATAGCTTCCATAAATTACAAGACTTGAACTCACTTTCAGCCCTGTATCCCATGGCCCATATTAGAGTTGGCAATCAAAGTCAGTTTGCTCATAAAGGTATTAAATAAATACCCTCTTTACTATTAAAGGAGTACGGTAAAAATTGCAAATAGTTCATGCTAAGAAAAAAGATAAGGAAAAGGAAAAGGAAGTGGAAAAGGAAAAGGAAGTGGAAAAGGAAAAGGAAGTGGAAAAGGAAAAGGAAGTGGAAAAGGAAAAGGAAGTGGAAAAGGAAAAGGAAGTGGAAAAGGAAAAGGAAGTGGAAAAGGAAAAGGAAAAAGCCAGGCCATTATATGAAATGGTTTGCTCATATTTTGTAATAGCATCATCCCCTGTTTTGCAGTTGGGAAAAATGAACCAACTCCCACAGTGAAAGAAGACTCGGTGAACACAGGCAAGTGTGATGTGCTTATGAAGCTTAGAAAACAATATAGTAGGTAGCCACTGATATAATAAGAGAAGATGAACTTAGCACTGGGGGAACAGAAAAACTCTCCTTGTGTTGGAACTTGGATTCTAACACTGGTTTCACCGAAAGAACAGCTTCAATGCATCCTGGCTGTCAGAAGCTGTAGTAATTTGTCAGTGAGCAAAAGGCAACCATACAGGTCACCCCATCAATCAGCTAGCTTGCAATGAGGAAATGGGAATCCTAGATCCCTCCTCTGCTGAAGAAATAATTTCTCATTTTAATAAATATAAAACATTTACAGGATATACACTTCTGTGCAGCTCATTGCAGCTACCATGCATTACTAAATGTGTGTGCAGGGTTAAAAACAATCGAGTTTTGATCCTGAAAGCTCCTTTCACATGCTAAAGAAAGACAATCTGTTATTTGAGGAAATCCCGAGGAATGCAACAACCACTAAGAGTAGATGTGAGATCCAGACTCCCTGGTATCCTCGCAAAGAACACACAGTTGCAAAAGGAAGACTACAAGGGCTGTCTAGTTCTTGGGATGCAACCTTCCTGCTTTCACTACATCACTACAGCAGCTCCTGCAGTCACTGGCGATGTGGTTACTTTTATATGTATACACTACGCCACCAATTTCAGCAGGACTAAATGCAGCCAGAAAATTCAACATGTGCATAGTTTGAAAAGTATGTCTGTATGGTTACTGCATTTCTTTTTCAGTTATCTATTTAAAAACAAACAAACAACGTTCTGCCATTTTAAGCTTTCTCTGTAGATCTCTGTATCTATAGTACTTCTCAAACAGTAACAAGTCAAACAATGAGCAGGCTATAGTGATTTTGTTTATTGTCTCTAGAGAAGGAGTGTAAGGTTTTCATTAAAGAAAAGAAAAATCTATAAATGTTTTTGGTACTTTTTTTTTTAACCTTCATGAAATAACAGAACTGCTGAACCTTGTCTTCCTTGTTCTTACTGGAAAACCAGCTGTGTGACTCATTCTTTGGGAACTTTCTGTGGGCTTTAACTGAAAGGAGAATGTTGACTTTCAAACAGATCCTTTTCTTCCAAGTATTTTAATGTTATGAAAGAAAAAAAAAATACAAAAATAACCTCTCAATCAAACGTTCAATTCATACTGCCCTCAAATCTTGCAAAATACGTAATTCCACAGGGTATTCTTGTATGTGAAGATAAACACAAACACAAGCAGCAGCAATACCAGAGCCTACTGCAGCTCTGCAGTGAATGATAGAGTGGTATGATGCACAGAGATCCTGAGCTGTCATTAACATCTGCACGAATCACAGAATGACCCGGGTTGGAAGGGGCCTCAAGGATCATGTTGTTTCAACCCCCCTGCCTGGCAGGGCCACCAAACATACACCTTTACTAGATCAGGTTGCCCAGGGCCCCGTCCAACCTGGCCTTGAACACCTCCAAGGACGGGGCATCCACAACCTCCCTGGGCAGCCTGTTCCAGGGCCTAACCACTCTTCTAGTGAAGAACTTCACCCTAACATCCGTTAGAGTTCATACAGGTATGATCAGGAATCATTTTGTGTATCCTCCAGCAATAAGCATATCCTTCTCCATTTAGTAAAGGAAGGAAAAGCTGAGAGAAATCAATTATTTCTACTTACTTCAATCTATGTTATGTCAGAGTTTTTCAACAGGTAGATGTGAAAACAATAGAAAACGAAGCACGGTTGAACAGACGAGGGGCAGGCAGTGCTTTCACGTTCAGGTCAAGGCTTCAGGGCGCCTTAGCTCTGCATTAGGTTTGCTCAAGCAACAACACAACCTGCCTAGAATCAACCATCGCACCCCTTCATGCCCCTTCCATACCTACGCGGCCGTAGTTAAGAGGAAGAAAAAGGAAACTCAACACTTGACCAGAACACTCATCCCAGCTCACACTCCCGGCTCGGGACCGTCATCCGGGGAGTCGACAGGTGACTGGCCCCTCAGAAAAATCACAGCTCCCCACGGCCCAGCCCCTACGGGGTTCTCCCTCGCTTGCTCCGCCCTGGGGTGCAGGCAGCCGCCGCTTAGGCCGGTGTCCGCCCGCCCCGGGCCTGCGGCGCGGCGGGGAAGCGGGCGCCCCTACCTGGCCGCTTGCATCAGCGGGCTCCAGCCGTAGTGGTTCGTGCTCTGCACCGAGGCTCCCTTCCGCAGCAGGAACCGCACCAGCTGCTCGTGGCCACCCGCCGCGGCGAATTGCAGCCCCGTGTTGCCCGCCTCGTCGGTGCAGTCCACGGCGACGGCGGGGGAAGGGGCGGCGGCGGCCGCTTCTCCGCGGGACTCCGCCGCCTCGTCGGTGCCGCAGGCGGAGGCGGCCGCCGACCCGGCGGTGCCCCCGGGAAGCCCCAGCAGACGCCGGGCGGTCTCGCAGTCGCCCTGCTCGCAAGCACGGAGGAAGAGCTGGACCTGGGCGGGCACCCCGCATTCCCCCATGGGCAGCGCCGGCAGGGCCCGAGCAGCTCGGCCGCCCGTGCCCGCCCGCCCCCGGCGGCGGCTGGGAAGGCAGCGGTGGGGAGGAGGGGACTCCGGCGGCGGGAGGAGGCAGGCCGAGGGCGGCCCGACCGCGCTCGCTACGGGAGGAAGGAAAGCCGCCTCAGCTGCGGTCCTCAGAGCCGTAAGGACCGGCCTTGCCTTCTAATCCAGGCGGTGCTTGGGGCTCCGCGGCTCCTGCCCCTTCTCCGGGGGTCTGTGTCTTAGCAGCTGTTTTCCACGCCATGTTCGTGCTGCGGTTACTTCCACACAAAGAACTAACTCCACGGTACCAGTTTTCCTTCCACCACAGCAAGCCCTTGTTACAGAACTGTCTTTTGCCTGAAAAAGCAGTTCCTTTCTCCTGCTCTGTAGCATAGCTTCCACAGCCCAGCTGTTCTCTGCTAGCCCAACTATAGCTACTTTATACCTGCACCTTCCTGCTTAGCTTTTCCCTCTCTTCCAGTCTCTCTCCTTCCCTCAATAAGGGATCTGGTTATCACCCAACACACTCCTCTTTGCACCCGGATAGTGCCCATCAGCTGGTCCTCAATTTAAAGACTTCCGAGTGTAAAGCTGATCTCTTTTGGCATTTTCAAGTCTCTTTACTCTCTCCAAGCCTCCAAGTTAACTTGATACCTTTTCCAGGTTATACTGAATTACAACAGCTAAAGTGAGAGGAAAATAAAAATAAATTATATATACATACATATATACAAAGCTCTGGTGAAATAAACTACAGTTGACATATCGCTTAAGAGTATGGTATTATGCCCCTCCAGTTTTTTCTAGAGATTCATAGAGTATCCTGAGATGGAAGGATACCATAGGGATCACTGAGTGCAACTCTGTCTTTCAAACCCTATGTCTGTCTGAAAGCAGTGTCCAAACACTCCATGAACTCCAGCCCTTGGGGCTGTGCCACCTCCCGCCCCCTGATGCAGCCCCTGTCCCTCAACCCCAGCTGCCCTTCCCCTGGCACAGCTCCATGCTGCTCCCTCGGGCCCTGTCACTGTCACACAGAGCAGAGCTCAGCGCTGCCCTTCCGCTCCCTGTGAGGAGCTGCAGCTGCCATCAGGCCTCCATCAGCTCCTCTGCTCTGGGATGAGCAAACCCAGGCACCTCAGATGATAGTCATTCATCTTTTCCCTCTAGACTCTTCACCATCTTCGTAGCTCTCATTTGAACACCCTCCAATAGTTCTTTTTCATACTGTGGCATGCAAAACTGCACAGTACTCGAGGTGAGACCACTCCAGTACAGTGTAGAGTGGGACAATCACATCCCTTGAACTGCTAGCAATGCTGTTCTTGATGCATTCCCTACAGCTTCCAGCAGGTTATTCTATTCTAAAATCTGCAACTTCAGTGGCAGAACATGGCACTAATTCCTGTGGTGGAGGGTTTGGTGAAAAGAGGACTAGGAGACATTGCAGGGAGTGTAGTGAAACACTAGATGTCGCTAAAAGGACACGCTGGTTTCGATCAGATGCACCCATACCTTCCATGTTACATAGTCTTCTTCCTCTGATCCACTGGGAACTCTGGATCATGAGGCTGTCGTGGCAAAAGATCCAACAAGTTGTACTTTGGGAAAGATTCCAGCAAATGAGTACGAACTGCTTATGGACACTGGGAGAGAACTGTTCGCAGCAAGGAAAAAATGAACCCCTGTGAATTTGTCCTCACAGAAAGGACAAATTCCTAGACATGTTAAATATTCAGTGATGATTCCTTCATTATAGATACCGTGTGCTAAATAATGCAAAATATGCAAACATTTAACATATGCATTTATGCTAAAAAATAAAAATTGATAAGCTTCAATATGCTGACACTGGCCATCATCAAACTTTCAGTGTAACCAGTACAACCATCCTTACAGTGCAACAGTGTGAAGAGCTTGCCACGATTAATAAAACGGAACAGTGCAATAAATTGCATGTTAGATTTCATAGTTTGAATACTGGAATGGCAAGAGTGATTCATGCAATACATTATTCAGGATTCAAGAAAACTGGGTCAAGCTTATCATATCAAAGCGCATGCCTGGATACAGTCAAATTAGCGATGGGATCACTCCAGTTTATCTTTGAGATAAGTTGTGGAACGTGTTGATCATACAAATTTGTGTTATGTAGCTGATGATTATGTTATCAAATTATCCTAATGGCTTGAAACTCCAGACAAACGTATAATGAATAAAATTAGAAACCACCTACCAGCAAAAAAGATGCAGCTCTTTTAAGGAACTCATAAGCAATAGGAAATACTTACAGAATGAAAGAGGAAATTATTTATGCTAAATTTGATTGTTGTTAAATTATTATCATTGCTATCTTCAGTCAGCATGCCAGCATCTCTACAGATACGATCACTCAGTGATTTCTGTTGCTGATGGAAAATCAGGTAATAATCAGATCTATTCTGAAATGAATTAAATGCTATAAAACACTTTTATGGTGATGTAGTGCCAGCTCCTCTGGGAAATATGACTTGATTTCTTCAGCAAAGAAAGAACAACTTAAGTCTGAAAAACCACATTGCTTTTGACGTGGAATTCCTTCATGATACCAATGCACTGATTTGGGTGAGTCCGTGTTGGATTGCACCAAGGTTAAAATCATTTGAAATGACCTGAGAAAAATTCTACCTCATACATCATTCAAGGCCACATGATATCAAACACTGTAAAAGTACCATCAAAATAAAATTTAAAAAATCTCAGAAAAGAGCAAGTAGTTAAGGAATCTGTTCCAAAGAAAGGCAGAAAACTGGAGATAGCTGACTCAGTCATAATCTTCATTATGAGAATCTGGGGAGGATGGCATCTGAAATACCCATTATTTCATGGCAATTCAAAGAATAAAGCCTTATTTTCTACTGAAAAACCTTATTCATGTGAATCACAAGAAAATCATGACTCTGAGAAAAAGAGAACTGAAATTTGTAGCTCGTGTTTTGTGTGAAGCCTCTTGTCTGAGAATGTTAGACTCATATTAGAAGTGTTATCAGAGAAAAGAAGATACTTCTCCAGTATCATTAGGCTCGTAAAAGTCAACTTTGGTTTCTTCAGAAACAGAAGCAGAAATAACCCTTGTAAGTATGGAATAACTATGGTTGCCTCCACCACTCAGTATCACCTTGAGTTCTTGAGCCAGTTCTTTATTCATGGCATGTATGATGTCAGCTTCAAAAGCACTGCCCCCCTCCCATTTTGTTATGTGGGCTCATGATGTCAGAGGCAGATGCTGACAGTATGGCAGTAGAGGTTGAAGCTACCTACCAATATCCCATTACATTTTGTTGCTGTGCAACAGATGGCAGCAGAGGGGCAGTCTGACAGAACCGCATCTGACGTGGAAGTGTCGTTGAAGCAAAACTATGCGAATGAATTCCTCCAAGCAGAAAAATGCTGAACACTGATGGAGACCAAACAGTGGATGTGAGCACAGTGAGGATGGGCAGCACCTCCCAGTGGTGCAGATTTTATGAGCGCAGCATGCAGGTTCTTGTTCACCATTGGCAAAAATGCATAGCTAAGGGTGATGACTATGTTGAAAAACCTTGAACAGTGTCCTTCAGTAACAGGTCCTGTTAAACAATATTGTGTGCACAGAACTGCAGTTTTGTTCCAATAGTTTCTGATACTCAAGCTTGCTAGCCATGACTTCATATTAAAGAACTCATCTGTCTACAGTTAATGCTTTCTATTTACCTGAAAAGAACTTTTATATATGTACCAACAACACATACCCACAGGATGTAATCCACTGACCGAAGCCTTTGGCATGCACATCCTTATCATCCTTAAGCTATCTCAGCTTGCATATAATTATATGAATAAGACTTTTTGCATATGTTTATGTATAAACATGTAGACATATATACATACATACATGTAGACATATAAATGTACACGTGCACATACTGTATTCTGCAAACCAGTACAGGTGAAGTCTTGTACCAGCAGCACTACCCAGATCATCCTGTTTTTATTGACGTGCCAGTACCAGAATTACGCAGCCTTGACTCTTCAGTCTGGCACAAGATGCCTGAAATAGCTCACGGTTTCTATCTCACTCACTAAGTCTGCGTTTTTAACCCATTTTATTTTTAGACCTCCATACCCACTGTTCTTCCTTTTAAATTCCTGATGTCCTATGCCTCCTTGCAATGAAGCTGGACTCTCTCCTAGCACAGAGGCTGCCTTGTAAAACTAGGGTCCCCACAGGAGCAAGAAGGGCTGAGCACCCACCTCTCACATAGACCCACGGCAGGGAAATGATTACCTGGCTCCTTTCGTCCTTTCATGTTTCACTTGCATTATGCAACTGTGCCAGATGATGATACTTTCCAGTCAAATGTATTATTTAGAAAAAATTAATAATATTTTTAAAAAAAGACAGGCATACCTGTGCTGGTAAAGGAGAGAATAAGCACTCAGGGTGGGAGTCAGAAGAGCTTGCAGGGCAATGTTCTACACCCAGTTAAAATGACTGCGAATAATGACCCATTATCAGCCCACAGCTACCTTCAATATATGTTTGATAATTTGGCTAAATCTTCTCCCTGAACAAATTTTCTATTCACCTGCAATGTATTTTTACATTGTGTTCCTCTGATTTATTTATTTATTTATTTATCATTTTATTTCAGAACACCCAAATGTTGGCTGTTACTGAAACAAGGAACCTTATTCTGAAAGACATTCTTTGGGACTTTCTTTTCCCCTTAAAGCATGAATTTAGGAAGCTATCTGAGCACAGAGTTTATTCAAAGTTACCTGTTTGCTCGTACTTTTCTACACTCCATTTCCAGACTTTAATTTTGAATAAAAGTACAGATCTAATAAAACAAACAAACAAACAAACAAAAAAAATTAAATAAAAATTTGGATGAGGAAAACTTTAAAGCCTTTGCAAAACTTAATACTTCTGTGTTTTTTGTTTTTTGTTTTTTGTTTTTTTGTATGATGCATGACATCATAAGGGAAGAAAAAGTTTTAGTAACAGTAAATGTAAAATAATTAAATTTATGGATTTTTCTTCAACAAGCTCAAGTACTTTAGGTAAACTAACTAATTGCCCCAGTATATTTAAGTGAGCAGCAGATATTCTCTTATTTTCATATATTATGCTCACTATAATATAAATTTCTATGGACAATTACATATTATGTCTTAATGTTTTTTAGTGAAGCTTCTTATCCACCAGGATCCATCATGCATCAAGGGCTTCTCTCAAGGAGTTCTCCCAAACATATGTGGGATAGCCATTACTCAGGTGCAACACCTTGTACTTGACCTTTTTGAACCACATTAGTTTCACATTGGTCCACTTTCAAGCTTCCCTAGGTTCCGCCGGGTGGCATCTCTTCCTTCTATTTTATCAGCTGTACCCAGCTGACTGTCATCAGCAAACCTGCTAGGGAAAAACTGATCCCACTGTCAATGTCATTGATAAAGACATTGAAGAACATTGATCCCAAAATGACACCACTTCTCATTAGCTTCTACCTGAACACAGCTACGGACAACAGCCTTCAGGTTCACAGAATCACCAAGGTTGGAAAAGACCTACAAGATCATCCAGTCCAACCATCCACCCATCACCAATAGTTCTTGCTAGACCACATCCCTCAACACAACATCCAAATGTTACTTGAAATCCTCCAGGGCTGGTTATTCCACCACCTCCCTGGGCAGCCCATTCCACTGCCTGACCACTCTTTCAGAGAAGTAGTATTTCCTAATGTCCAGCCTGAATCTCCCCTGCCACAGCTTGAAGCCATTCCCTCTAGTCCTATCAGCAGTTACACAAGAGAAGAGTCTGACCCCCAGCTCACAATAACCTCCCTTCAGGAAGTTATAGAGAGCAATAATGTCTCCCCTGAGCCTCCTCTTCTCCAGACTGAACATTCCCAGCTCCTTCATCCGCTCCTCATAAGGCCTGTGTTCCAGACCCCTCACCAGCTTCGTAGCCCTCCTTTGAACATGTTCCAGGGCCTCAATGTCTTTCTTGCAGTGAGGGGCCCAAACCTGGACACAGTACTCGAGGTGAGGCCTCACCAGAGCTGAATACAGGGGTACAGTCACTTCCCTTTTCCTGCTGGCAACACTATTTCTGATGTAAGCCAGGATACCATTGGCCTTCTTGGCCACCTGGGCGCAGTGCTGGCTCATGCTCAGCCAAGCATCAATCAATACCCCCAGGTCCGTTTCCTCTACACAATCTTCCAGGCACTCTGCCCCAACTCTGTAGCGCTGCCTGGGGTTGTTGTGGCCAAAATGCAGGACCCGGCATTTGTTCTTGTTGAACCTCATCCCACTGGTTTCAGCCCAGCTCTCCAGCCTGTCCACATCCCTCTGTAGGGCCTTCTGCATGAGAATACTGTGGGAGACAGTGTCAAAGGCTTTGCTGAAGTCTAGGTAGACCACATCAACAGCCTTTCCCTTGTCCACCATACGTGTCACTAGATCATAGAAGGAGATCAGGTTGGTCAAGCAGGACCTACCCATGCTGGCTAGGCCTGATCCCCCCAGTTGTCCCACACATGCCATGTGATCTCCCTCAAGACAATCTGCTCCATAATCTTCCGTAGCACCGAGGTCAGGCTCCCCAGTTCCTCCTTACAACCCTTCTTGTAGATGGGAGTCACACTGACAAGCCTCCAGTCTTCTGGGACCTCACCAGTCAACAAGGAGCACTGATAGATGATGGAAAGCAGCTCGGCTATGACCTCTGCCAGTTCCCTCAGCACTCTCAGGTGAATCTCATCCAACACTATGGACTTGTGGCAGTCCAGTTGAACCAGTGGGTCTCTGACTGTTTCCTCCTGAATTGTGGGGGGTTTAGTCTGCTCCCCAGCCAAGACTGCCAGGTCAGAGAGTGGAGTACCCTGAAGATAACTGGTCTGACCTTTAAAGACAGATGTAAAGAAGGCATTCAGAACCTCTGCCTTTTCCTTATCCTCAGTGGTCACATTCCCAGCCTCATTAAGTAAAGAATGAAGATTCTCCTTAGTCCTCCTCTTACAGTTGATATATCTGTAAAAGAGTTTCTTGTTCCTTTTTACCCCAGCGGCCAAGTTGAGTTCAAGCTGGACTGCTGCCTTTCTGATTTTCTCTCTACACATCTTAACAACTTCTCTGCACTCTTTCTGAGTCGAGTTGTCTGTCCCTTCTTCCACAGGAGGCAGATTCTCTTTTTCTCACAGAGCCTCAAGAATAGCTCCCTATTCATCCACGCCAGTCTTCTCACCTGCCAGCTCATTTGTGGCTCAGGGAGACAGCCTGCTCCTGCACTTTTAAGACTTCCTTCTTGAAGAGCAACCAGACATCTTGGACCCCTTTACTCTCTAAGACTGAATCCCAGGGGACTCCCCATACTAGTCTTCTGAACATCCATGTTGTGAACATCCATCTAATTCCTTATCCACTAAATAGTCTACCCTTCAAATCCATATCTTCTCAATTTACAAATGTGGGCTGCACCTTTAGGCTTTATACTTCCACCACCTAGAAGCAAAGGAATCACTTCTGTAACCTTAATACTAAGGCTGCCTTTGTTCAGAAAGACTGGCAGGCAACAAGAAAGTACAATTGCTGGGCATGCAGTCACTGGTGCTACCCAACCATCTTGCTAGATATGTCTTCCTTTATAAACAACATATGTTCTAGTGTCCAGCATGTTGGTAGTTAATAGTTGGATGCAAAACATTTTTACACACATATACATCACTACCATTAAGTCATTCCAACATGTGCATATGTTTTGAAACAAGATTTTATGTATGTATATCTGTACTAGATTAACTGTATTGCTAAATATGAAAATACTAAATTATGTCTATACACACACATACTCATCTGCAAATCCACCTAAACTCCTTGGTTTCTGGTAGTCTGCCAGCACTGGGATGACTCATTGTTATTCAGCATCCTCGTTCCCAGAGCAAGGTCTCCAACAGTACTTGACAAACTCAGTGTTTGTTGTCACAGGTAATATTTATTAGCTCCTAAAATCCAAAACAGCTTATAACGGCATGCTGTCACCCTGCTTAGTAGCAGCCAGGTTTTCTCCTCCCTCAGCACAACACAGAAAGCTGCAGTTCTGTTGATCACACCTCACAGGGCTGGTTAAACTCTGTTCCGCTGGATATGACCAGTCCTGGCATGGCTGATCTCCATAGGCCTCCACAAACTGAAGACAGCCACCGCTTTGGGGCACTTCAAAACCTTCGTTTCAGCTTCCTGCCACTCTTGAGAGAGGAAATTCATCACTTATATTATGCTTATGTGTTTTTTCAACAACAAAACCATATGTTCTTATATAACCTCATGGCCCCAGCATCCTAAGTTTAGAGAAGGAGGGCTGAATGCCGTTAAGGGGTGAAGTGAAAAAATGAGCACAGCTGATTTGTTAAGCATAAAATCCATTGCAAAGTTGAAACTAAATACCACAGTTGCTTTTTTAGGATCAGAGTCATTAAGGTCAGATCTCTAAGTTCATCTAAACTAACCATCGACCCATCCCCTTCATGCCCACTAACCACATCCCCCAGTGCCTCATCCACACGTCCCATGTCCTTTAGGGACACTGACTCTACAACTGACTCTACAACCCTGGGCAGCCTGTGTCACTGCCTCACCACTACATGCTCTCCTGAGACTGAACAACCCTGGTTTTCTCAGCTATTCCCCACAAGACATGCACTCCAGGCTTCTTACTGCTTTGCTGTCCTCCAGGGTCTCAGCGTCATTGTTGCGGTGAGGGGCTCAGAACTGAACACAGTACTGAGGTGTAGCCTCACCAGAGCTGAGTACAGAGGGATGATCACCTCCCTGCTCCTCCTGGCTGCGCTATTCCCGACACAACCCAGGATGCCACTGGACTTCTTGGCCACCTGGGCACACTGCTGACTCATGTCAGCTGTCAATTAACACCTCCAGATGCTTTTCCTTCATGCAGAAGGAGCTGTGTCAAGTCATGAAACACCCTGCCCGTTATGGGGATAATACATTTAGGCTTCACTTGCCCCACCAAGCGTAGCTCGAGGCGAGGCCTTACTCCGGGAGCAGCTCCGCCCGCCCCACGGCCCCCAGCCGCCACGTTTCCCTACCCTGCGGGTCGGCCGGCGGCGGGGCGGGGAGGAGAGGAGGGAGGAGCCGCGGGCGGCGGAGCCGGGCGGGTTTCCTGGCGAGGCGGAGAGTTGGCGCCGGCTGAGTTGCGTGGCTTGTGCAGGTTCGCGAAAACTTGGCCGAGTTCGCCCGAAGCGAAGGCGTGCCTGCGCCCGTGGCCGGCAGAGCGCTTTGCCGGCCCCGCCTGCTGCCTCGCAACCTGCTCGGCATGGCCGGCTTTGTCGGCCGAGGGATGTGCTGGGGCAAGCGGGGCCGGGGCTCCCGCGGCGGGGGCGTGCTGCTGGTGCTGGGGCTGCTGGCCGGCATCGGCTTCCTTGCCTGGCGACACGGCCCCTCGCCCCGCCGCGCTGCCCGCGGAGCTCCGCCGCCACCCCCTCCGCCCGCCGACGCCGAACAGCTGCGGAAGCCGGTGTACGCTAAGCCCGACCCGGAGCCGGGGGCGCTGGGCGAGTTGGGCCGGGCGGTGCGGCTGGAGCTGAGCCCAGCGGAGAAGCTCCGCCAGGAGGAGAGCATCCGACGGCACCAGATCAACATCTACCTGAGCGACCGCATCTCGCTGCACCGCCGCCTGCCCGAGCGCTGGCACCCGTTGTGAGTACCGCCGGGAGCTGAGAGGCGGGGCGGGGAGCTGAGCCCAGCCAGTCCGGAACGGCACAGCTCGGTGCGGCGGCTGCCCCTGGGCCGGCAGGTGCCCGGTGGTGGCAATCAGAGGGGCACAGCCCTCGAAAACGCTAGAGCTGTTGGTGTAGTATCGTTTTACTCCGCGGAGCGCTTTAAAAGCGCCGCGTTGCTCGTAGACTGGAAGCTGTCAGTGCTTGTGCTGCTGCGCTCTTCCCAAAGCCAGAAGAGAGCGCGGCGCTGGCCATGGCAAAGCCCAGGAGAGGCTGATTTCCTTTGCAGTGTGGTGTCAGCCTTTCCCTATGGCACCGCGCCGATCCCGGTTGTCCCCCGGTTAGGTCACTGTATTCAGTGTACTTTTCCAGCCACTCCCAGCTCTACAAATACTGTACTTCCCAGAATTCAGCTTCGCACTGCACTCAAGTATCACGCCACACAATGTGCATTGGGCTGTTCTGTCACAAAGAAGGTTCAGGTACATATTTTCTGGGATTGTGCTGCTGTTTCGTGACATCTAAGTGCTGAAAGAGATGCTGCAAGTCCATCTTACTTCACACTTTCTTTGTTCCTGGATAATCAACTGTTGGGACAATTTATCATAGATAATACCACCAGCAGTTTTAATATAAGGATTAGATACCAGCTGATGGTTTGAGTTGGCAAACCAGTTTGGTGCAGTCGTGAAGGTGGCACAGAAGGTTTGGCTGTATGGTTGGTTCTGGCCTATGCAAATGCTGTGTTTGGTTCAGAGGTTTACATTGACGTGGCTTATCCTGTAAAGTAGACAGCTGATGAGAAGGACAGCCTTAAACCAAGAGAAGAGGGGACAAACTAGAGTATGTGCCTTCAACCAGAGGGAACAAGGCTGCAGTTACTACCAGCTCAAGTCCATTCCACCTCAGCCAAAGCCAATTGGTTTCTTTGCAGCAGGCTCATGTGGTCACAGGAAACTGGGGAGAAGGCATAGCCTTGTCTCTGCCATAAATTTCTTTCTTGTTTGTGTGTCTTGGACAGCTGCTCACCCAGTTCTACTTAGACGTGTTCAATCTCGAACACGTATCTTAAAGTAACAAAAAATTGCAGAGTGAATGCAAGGCCTCTTTACTGTAACTGTCACAGGCTTGTTTACCTTAGCTAGCTCAACTGTGCTCATACTGTCCCCTCAGAAGGAAGTAGTCTATAGAATGGATTATAGCATTTACAGAGGCTTTAGTTGTGTTCTTACAGGAAGAGTTTAAGTCATTTTAAGAAATCACTGTGATTTCTCCCAGACCCTCTGCTGGAGGAAACAGAGGATTGCTATTGTTGAGTGAGGGATGATGTAGATAGAGGGGGCAGATTCTTGAAATAATGTAAGAAGGCAGTTGGATCTTGCTATGGTGATATGCTTTTTTTTTATTTTAGTGCCTCTCAGAGGAGAGGCAGAGAACTGTGTGCTAGTAAGGCTTGGGCCTCTTCTAAGCTTGTTGTTTAGAAACTGATAAAGAACAGAGGGCTGAGGGGGTGCCTGTTGCTGAGCCATGACACTATTAGCTTGGTGCATGAGGAGGATGAAGCACCTTGAGCTACCACCTTGCTCCATGAATCCATGTGCTGCGAAGTATAAGGAAGTCCATCAGCTGTAGAGTTCAAATCAAGGATTCATCAGTTATTAACAGATACTATACTGTTGCCTTTTTGGTCTGACCAGCACATTTTTATGTGTGCAAGGCAAGTCCTGAAATGTAGATCCAAGAAAAATTGGAGGATGGAAAGAATTGGGAGTAAAGATAGGCAACAACCCTTGCATGCCCCTCTTCTCATTTTAACTTTAATATCTTTCCACATTCATCAGTGACCCATTTTGAGGGCGCTACCACATTGAATTTTGGCTTGAAGACTGAGAATATCTAAACTAGTAAGCCTTTAACCTACTCTGCAACATTGTGGTTACAAGGTTTTACTTTCTCAGAAACAGATGACACAAGTTTTCCCTACTGCTGTATGTTGTAGATCTTGGTCTGGCTGTCGGACCAGAAGTGTGGCAGTAGTTACTGATAAGAGATGTAAGGGAGCTATGGAGGTGTTTCTTGTTGTTTGGCAGTCATGAGCAGGAAGAAGAATATGGTCTGAGTTTAGCTCTCAAAATAATGTCATATTTGATTATGAATTATATCAGACGGTGTGTACTTTATTATAAAAACATCTCACGCTGAAGAAACTTTCATACTAATATATCCTTGCCAATGTAAGTACTCATATCTTTAGTCTTTGTTTTCACAGAGTACTGTAATACATTAGTCTGAGAACTGATACTTTTTCTCTTTAATTACAGACCTGAAGAATGTGACAACTTCCGTCATTTCCTTTAGACAGTTGCTGCTTCCTTTTACTGTCTTGGCTTTTAATCAGTATCTGATAATACTGTCTTTCATCATGCGGAAGCTTTTTAATTCTATTGACAAATAGAACTATAAGTATATGCACGTATGTATATGCATGTGTATATGTAAAAATTAACCTATGAAAAAGTACTCTTTTGGTTAAAGTGTTGTGAATAAGGGTGTACAATTTGTAGAAAGGCTAGGAGCTAAATATGTCATAGGACTATGGAGAAACAGGTTTGATTGAACTCTTCAGAGGTCCTTCAACTTAAGCATCAGAGTGTGTTGCTGCAAGTCTTCCTTGTTAGGTCCAATTTGGAAGGTCTCCAAGGCTGAGTAGTTAATAGCCTCACTGGGCACTTCTTCAGGGCCACGATAAATATTTTTCCCAGTCATCATATTATCTAGATGTGACAGATTTTCTTCCAAACATCAATCCTTCATTTCTTACGTTTTTGTACATGTGAAAAATGAAAAAATGACAAGCATCTTGTAGGGTACTGAGTTTCTGAGGCCCCCTGTGGATGCAGAAGAATGGGCTCAGGATGGTGTGTTTTGTCTGCAGCCACTCAGCCTCCCTACTGGCCATATATGTTCCTTCAGGGCTTCTCCTGCAAGCTGGGCTGAGGGTCTGCGGGATGGATTGAGTAGGCAATTTATGGAGTCTCTTGGGCAACCTCATGCAATGAATGAAAAATACATTTCCATTCTGTCTGCTGAGGTTCAATTTAAGTCAGAACTGTTATTAAGGATTGTTCATGATTTTAGACACTCTACCTTTTTTGGAGGAGGAGGGCTGTACTTCTCATGATAGGGGTGTTTTGCTCATTCATTTCAGAGATGCTTTCTTTGAAATCACACCAGCTTTATTTTGTCTGACTGTGGTTACAAAAGGAGGAAGGCAGGGAGAGGAACTTTTGTGCTGACTCAGTATTTTTTACATACTTGGCACTTCATGCTGTCATTCATGGTGGAAGCCTGAATAAGCTCTTGGGCCTCATTCGTCCTGTCCTCACAAACTGATGGAGTTGTATTTTCTATCTCTCCTTACTTGGCAAATGATTTTGAGTTACCACAGAACCCCAAACAATGGAAACAGTCTACATAATAATTGTCAGCTATTAAAAATAAAAAAATAAAAAAATATAGTTTCATTTTTTATTTCACGACTCTGTGTTTTGGAGAGAAGGCTTATTTTAAGTATGTATGTATATGTGCTTAAATACACAGATAGCTTCCTCTATCACTATTGCTCTTTGTGTCTTTAGGTCATGGAGCTGTTGGAGCAAGTCCAGAGGGGGCCATGAAGATGATCAGGGGGCTGGCGCACCTCCCCTGTGAGGACAGGCTGAGAGAGCTGGGGTAGTTCAACCTGCATAAAAGAAGGCTCTGAGGGGAACTTATAGTGGCCTTCCAGTGCCTGAAGGTGCCAACAGGAAAGCTGAGGAGAGACTTTTTATAAGGGCAGGTAGTGATAGGATGAGGGGAAATGGCTTTAAACTGTAAGAGGGTAGATTTAGATCAGATATTAGGAAGAAATTATTTACTGTGAGGGTGGTGAGACACTGGAACACATTGCCCAAAGAGGTTGTGAATGCCCCCTCCCTGGAAGCATTGAAGGCCAGGCTGGATGGGGTTTTGAGCAACCTGGTTTAGAGGAAGGTGTCCTGGCCTGTAACAGGGGGGCTTGAACTGGATGATCTTAAAGGTCCCTTCCAACCCAAACCATTCTATGATTCCATGATTCTATGCTATCCCTGAGTTTAGAGCAACAGTTTTATGCTAAGATTTTTCTGACTTTGAAAACTGCTTCTTCTGCCTATTCTTGGATTTGAATATGAGTCTCACACAATCTATCTTGGTATTGTGTTTTGTATTGTTTGCCCTGCTGTAAATACCCAATTCCATTGGCTGTCCATCTTGCTAGCAAATTCTGAGAGCAATCCTTGAGTCTGACTTTTCTCCCTCTTCTGCTCTGGGTAGATCTGGCACTGAGGGACATGTTTTAGCGGGTGTTATGGTGGTGGGTTGATGGTTGGGCTAGGTGATCCTGGAGGTCTTTTCCAACCTTAGTGATTCTATGAGGTGACAGCATCTGTGTGCGGTGGGCGAGCTGCTATTTCTAGGAGCCTCATTTACTTGCTGTAGTAGCAGCCTGGGCTTTTCCCTCCAGCACCTTAGCTGCTTCCATAAGCTTTCTACATTTTCCAGTATCTTTAGGTGACAGATAAGAAACAGCAATCCCATTTTACAGCACTGAAAGTGAACTCCTTGGCATGCTTATCTGCAGAAGTATGAGCTCGCTTGCAAGCTCCTTCCCTGTGCATGCAGTATTTGCACTCAGGCTTCGTTTGCTGTAGATATGTTCATGCTTTACAGCTGAGCAGAGTCCAAACAGACAATACTTCTACAAACAGGCAAATGTTTTGCATAAAACACGTGCAGCTGTCTATGCTCTTACTTTCTTCATAACACTGTGGTCATTATTTTGGTGGTTGTTTTGTTTCTTTTTTTCCCCCGAGTTTTTTTGGAAGGTATAATACTTGGTAACAAGTAGCTACATAAATTATAATTCCATTTAACTACGTTGGTATGATACCTTCTGGTTATTACTTTATCATTAGTTTGCGGGATTCTTCACATTTGTAAATAGGTTTGGACCCACACAACAGTGTGTGACTGGGATTACTCATTCCTTCCTCCTGCGGTTTTGTGGAGGAGTAATACATCTGCAGCATTACTGTTTTGTTTGTTTGTTTGTTTTAAATCAGCAGGCTTGTGTTTTGTAGCAATACAGAACACAGGGATGCTTCCATGCATGCTTTGGTATTTTAGTATAGACATGCTTTGGTATTCTTGTATATTTTACTGTTTTTGAAATACTGTTTCCTATCTTCCCTACACACATGCATGTTTTCTTTATAGAATCATAGAATGGTTTGGGTTGGAAGGGACCCTTTATCATTTTGCTTTTATTTAACGGTCACCCTCCCACATTTTCCAGTAGAAATCACAGTGTTATTGCTTGACTGTTTTCCTTTGCAGCTTCTTACAGAGTTCCTCAGCTTCCTCTGACCTCTAGATGACTGCTTGGTTTGAGTTGGTTTTGTTTTAATGTGATGCGGTTTCCAGATCAGTGACAGTTAAGCACAAAGGATGTTTTTTCTTCTCTGTTTTTTTCTAACAGTGATTTCACTGCACACTGTGTCTCAGAAGTCCAGGTGCATCCACACCCTGCTGCTGGTGATGGTTAAAATGACTTTCAGCTACTGTATTACCTTGCAAAATAATTTTCTTGCTTGGAATCAAATTACACACCTAAAAGAAATGCTATTTTTTTTTTCAATGTAGGTGTATGAAATCACAGGTTTCCCCTAAAAGTAAATTTTTGAATGTGAGAGAGGGGCTCTTTACATTGTGGTTTGTTCCAGAGGGGAAGCAGGTGATATTCTGGCCTCTGCCTGTGGTTTGTCCTTTTAACTCACTTCAGCCTTGCTCTGTCCTGGCAGTTATCATCAGCTTGTGCTCTCTGCTTTGCTTAGCAGAGCAAGACACACCTTCCATAAGGTGTGCAAAGTTGTGCAGAATCAAATGTAGTCTTTACATTCCTTGCTTGGATAAGGCCTTTAGGCTTCTTAGTTTTTAAGCAGAACTGACACTTCCTTTGAGGTACTTTCAACCGAGAAAATAAATTAGGATGAAAAGTTGGGTGATGTTTGGAGGAGATAAAAGTAACCTGATTTATATTCTTTAATTGCATTGGAAACATTGCACTTGCACATTTGGGATTTTGATTTAATAGAGCTATGTGGCTTTGGGCTTATAGATTTTATCCATAGATTGTACTCACATAAGAAGGAGCAAGGAAGGGCCACTCAAGCACAGGTTCATCCTGGAGGAGATCACAGTCACCTCAGTAGCAGCACAAGTTGGCTTAGAAAGCAGAGCTGCACTTTGTGGTATGCCGAGTAGCTTGAGGTTCTCATGGCTGAAGGGAAGAGAGAGGGAGAGCAAGGCCCCAGCATGGCTTAGTCCTCTGCCTCTGGGAGGCATTTTGTCTTGGCAAGCTATTACATCAGTACCTCTGCAGTTTATGGAGTGGAAGATAATGGAGTGGAAGATAAAAGCAGATTTGAATGCCCAGAGCTGTTGCCATAGATTCAGATCACCTATATATTCTCATAGCCCTCAAAGTGCTGCTTTTGAGCACACCTCTCACTAAATGGGCATCACCCTTTAATTCCACAGCTTAACCATGTTCAAATTAGGAACTTCTTGTGAGCAACTGAAGAATCTTGAGCTTCCCTATGGTTTTGGGCATTCATATTAAGCGTTAATAAATAAATAAATAAAAATTAAATGTCAGCAGTCTAGAAGGGTTGTATTAGTGCAGCGAGCTGAGAATAATTGCAACATCTTGATTTTCACTGCACAACTTCTATTTTTTTTTTTTTTTCCTTTACAAAATGTTTAAGTCTGTCAGTTCTCACAAAGAAGTGTATCACTGCAAATCCAAAACAATCGGTGAGCTGGTTGTATTCCTAACAAATTGCTGAAAACTTTCAGTTACTTTATTTATTTATTTATCTATTGCTTAAAATATGAGTAGCTGGTAATGTAGAACATAACATTTGGAAATGTCTTGCACCAAAGCGTGTCAGCAGCCCTACTTAAGTCATGGCAGCGTGCCTGCTGTACACACATCCATGCTCTCTCTCCCTGCTTATAGATACGCATCTCTGAGAACAGCTCCTTACACTGAAATAAATTGAGTAATTATGTTAATTGACACAAATGTTCTCCAAAATAGCCCATTGAATTTTGTTTAGGAATTTCCTGCCTGATGTCCCTTTAGTTTCTAATAAATAACCTGTGGCAATGCTTACTAACAGAAAAATCTGTAGCGTAGTAGATGCCAAGGTTAAATTATTAAACCCGTCAGCCTCACAGTCTCAATTAGACTGTAAATTTCAGATGCAGAAAGATAAAGCCCAAACCTCACGAGACCTTTGATGTATGGTGATGAATCTTTTCTTGTGTAGTTTTGGGTTTCATTTGGGGAAGTTAGATGTTTGAGTAGATGCAGTAAGGAAAGATCCAGGAGATGTAGAAGACAGGGAATGTGGTTTTAAGTTTGTGCTTGCTGAACGAAAGATGTGTGCCAGCATTATCCTCTCTCTCGTCCAATCTAGGAATATAATATTTCATGACTGAGTACCATTAGAATTTACATTATTTTTTTTTCTCAGTGGTTGATCCAGGTGTCATATATATATACAATGCATATATATTGTATATATATATATGACACATTGTGTGTATATATATATATATATATATTCAAAATCAGCTTGACTAAGAGACATTTGCTTTCCAGAAGCAATACCCTGTCATATACACACTTTTCAAATTTTATTGGGTTTTTAAATATATGTATATATGTAGTGCTTATCTGTGTAAGTATAAGCAAAATCAAATCCCTGTAGTTGAATAAGGTAATGAGAGTAGTTGTGTAATGTGTTGGACGCCTATTGTATTAATGACAGACCTACTGTGCTTATTTTCCATGCTTTGAAATGTTAGATTTACAAGCAACTCATTCCTTTATACCTACAGGGTGTTTCTATGAACTGTTTGGTAGCTGTGACAACTATGTTCTGGGTGGTGTACCAGCCAGCAGTAGGATCTGTGGATAGTTTCCCTTAACTTTAGCCATGGAAATTGAAGCATTTGCCCTGCGATTAAACCTTTATTGACAGAGGAGAGGTGTAGGCCTACAAAGGCCTGTTTATCTACCCTGGATATATATCCTAAGAAAGGTGAGAGGAATTGTCTTTGTAGACACACACAGCTAGCTAAAGGACAGCACTGGGCCTTCAGTTGGCTGCTGTGAGGCATGATGAATCTGCTCCTATCACAGCACTTGTCCTGGGTAAATTCAGTGCTGGGCATTCAGGGGTGGCACTAACACTGGTCTTAGTCAGGAACTGAAAGCAGCTTGCAATATAGATAGTATAAATATACATTCTCTAGCTGCAAAAACATATTTCTGAACTGCTGTCACCAGTTTATATCATCCCTGTCATTTTAATGACATATTGTAACTGACTTGGGTTTGTTTTTCTCAATAACCCAAAGTAGGAGTGAAATGATTCATGTAGAAAATAGATGCTTGGATACTTGGGTGACACATGGGGAATAAAAATACATCTGGAAGCTTGCAAGGATGAATACAGAAAATGCACTGTGAAGATGGTTCTGCTGCAAGTTGGCTTTGGGAAAGGGAAAATATGACTAGTTTTGACATTGGGTTTCCTTTCTGTAGTCTTTTCTTTCTTAAGCTTCTTTTTCTCATTAGGTGTCAGTGTTTACTGTAGGTGTGCATCCTGTTTAAAGAATTACAGTGGTTTTCTTACCTCAGTATTTTTTCCAGGATTTAAATGCTTTAGATTTGTGATCTTTGCAATGGCATAATTTTCTAAGTCTGAGCAAAACTCTCTGAAATTTCTTTTAATATAGAAACATAAGGAAAAGAGCACTTCATTTTAGCAATTGTTTGAGGCTACTAGCAGTTTAGTAGTAAGCTAGCAATAGGTATGTGTCTTGGAAATACAAGGTGAACGTGCAAATTTGCATAGTAGCTGAATGATGATTTTTCTTCTTTTTTTACTGCATATGTGGTGATCAGTTTTTTTCCCCACAGATAAACGTAAAGTGCTAAGAAGCTGAACTTAATAGTGCTCTGCATGTTGGAATATGCCAACAGGTGATGAAGGCATTCTTGTTAGGGGTATGGAGAGCAGGCACAGGCAGCCTAAGGAGCCAGCTCTCCTCCTCACAATGCTGATAACAATTAGCTCTTCTTGACACAATGCTTTTCCTTTTAGCCTCTTTCTTGACTTCAGAAACCTGAGAAATACTGGCTCTGGTCTGTTCCATAAGAGGCTGACTTCTTTCCACAGCCTCGATAACACTTGATGAAGGAGGCAGCAGTGCATGATGAATCAGGAGCAGTCTGGGGACTGCTTTGTTCTCTGCCAGATTATGTTTCCTGTCTCCAGCATGTGATTTTCAGGCAAATTCATTGAAGTCTTTAATCTATAATTAGGCTTATAAGCTTCTTTAGACCTTTTGGATTTCTTTTCCCTTTTCACATAAGGGAGTGAAACTTTAATATTCCCTGAATCTTTTTGAGATGTTTTCCAGAGAAAACTTCCCTGGAGGTTTTCTCTTATTTATTTTTTCTTTCCTTAAGTTTTCTAAAATGAGTAGGTAATGATGCTGTTTCCATCCAGAAATGAACTGAAATTGCCTAGCACAAGTGATTGAGATATATAACAAGATCTTCTTTCTTTCTTTCTTTCTTTCTTTCTTTCTTTCTTTCTTTCTTTCTTTCTTTCTTTCTTTCTTTCTTTCTTTCTTTCTTTCTTTCTTTCTTTCTTTCTTTCTTTCTTTCTTTCTTTCTTTCTTTCTTTCTTTCTTTCTTTCTTTCTTTCTTTCTTTCTTTCTTTCTTTCTTTCTTTCTTTCTTTCTTTCTTTCTTTTTTTTTTTTTTTTTTCCTGGCAATAATGAGCATAATTGCTTTACAGTCGGCTAAAGAAAATATGGAGTTCTAAAATTGGATTCATGTAGTTGGTTTTTCTGTATTGCTTTTAGAGGGGGGAAAAAGTAATAATAATTAAAACGTTACTCCATGAACATTTGGCAAAATAAACGACTTCTGTCATCAGCCATGAGTGTGATGCAGCTCTCTGTGTGCAGTGTGTCTTAGCACTGGTATGGCCTGGGGAGATAAGCACTTTTCTTCTTCACTGTGTAAGTGTGTGTATCTGTATGTGTGTGTGTGTATGTGTGCATATCTCATATAAAATGAATGCTGCTACATAGCATTCCTGTCATGTTTGAGAAGCACACGTCTGTGTTCCTCCTTCGCCCAATTATCATTTCTCCTCTTCACTTCCTCATTGACAGATATTTATTACAAAAGTACTCTACATGCTTTTATTTATTTATTTTCCCTCTTAAGAATTGTAATTTTAGATATATTTACCCAGATACAGACATATTCTCTTACAACACCCCAGATATTAATAAATACTACCTAATCTTTAAATAAATCTATAAGAAGTCTCTTTTTATTGCTACCACAGCAGCACTGCAGTCAGTAAATGTAGTCTTACTGTTCTCAAGGTAAGCAGTTTTCATATCACTGTCTGTGTGTTTTGAGGAATTTTGCCTCTCATAAATGGGACTCGTGGGTTTTGCTGTCACACTTGTTCCTGGTCAGTTCTGCTTTTTCCCTTCATTGGGTTTTGGACAACTTACTGATAATCTGACTTGATAGGAGGAATACCCTGCATGCTGTTTTACCTGTTGGTACCCGGTGCTGTACAGAAATGTGTCGTTCTGCCCCTCTCATCTTCCAGGCAGTAAGCTGGAGGCGTAGGAAGACTTTCAGGTCTCTAAACTGCTTCTGTTGTGGGGTAGTAAAACTTTATACGGTGCTTGAGGGAAAGAAGAACAACCATGCTAAAAACTGTCATTATTTTAAAATTCTTTCAGACTAAGGGAATCCTTGGCTCATCTGAAATTCTCTTGGCATCCTTACGTTCATTTAGAGAAGTTCATATGTATATATTTATAGGAAATCCATTCTGGAACTTAATCCAAGGGTTTGCAAACGTGCAGGCTCTTCATAGAGCCAAAACCATGCGTTATTATAACTGTGTTTCTGTGATTTCACTATTGTATTTTGGCAGTTCTGTGGCCTTCCCAAATTATGCTTTAGTGTACATATTTCATAGTTACATGATTGGTGTTTGTTTTTTTTTTCTCTTTATAAGTTACTGTTTCTTCACAGTTACATTTTTACTGTCTGGTGCTTCTTTTATTTTCCAAAACACAGGTTCTCAGTAATTTATGCTGGTTTTACCATACTTTGTGTTTTTATTTTCCCCTCCTTTATTTTTTCTTTCTTTCTTTCTTTCTTTTTTTTTTCTTCTTTCTGTAGTCTGCGGGGTATATTTTACACACTGCTCACTCCTGAACTTGGAATAATTTTATGGACAGACAGCTACTGCACATACACCAGCCCAAAATGCCTCCTGTTACTTTTCTGTTTAGGTAATTTTGGGAGTTGCAGAATTCTAGTCATAGTTGATTCTAAAGGTATTTGCATGACTACTCCATGTATTCACAGTTTTGTTAAGTTCCAGTAGGTATTCTTTTTCTAAAGTCACAAACTACTCATTTGATAATAGTTTTCTGAAAATTGACAAGTGTTTTTTCACTTGTACTAAGTGGTGTCCTCTTGCCTACAGGTGCAAAGAGAAGAAGTATGATTACTACAGCCTGCCCAAAACCTCAGTTGTGATAGCTTTCTATAATGAGGCTTGGTCAACGCTTCTGCGAACTGTTCATAGTGTTCTTGAGACATCTCCAGATATACTTTTAGAAGAAGTTATCCTTGTGGATGATTACAGTGACAAAGGTACAAAGAATAATAACTTTTGTTTTGTCATCTAGTCTATTGGAGAAAAAGCTCTGCTCTTCTAGTAACACACCATGAAATTCTGTAACAGAGGTATCTAGCTTGAAAGTGTTTTGTCTTTTGGAAGCTGGTGAAAATTTCAACTTCTGAATCAAATTTAGTTTTGAATCAGGCATGTTTGCTTTGTTGTAATGTGAATGCTTCAATATATGCATAACTACAGCTTTGTTGGAGCATTCTACCTGTGCTCATTTGAGCATGTTTCAGTTGCTCCAAGGTTGTACTGGCATCAGTTAAAGTAAGGAGCATCTAAGTTGTCTGTTTCTATGTGCATTATGGAACATGTAACAATGCTGTCATTTTCTATCACAGGTGAATGGTGTTAAGAATAAAACCTTTATATGGTAAAGCCTTCACATTTGAGACAAAATTAACGATTTGGAAGTGAGAAACAGAGCAACTATGAAGCATTCCATTTCTTAAAAGTAACCAATTTTTGTCCATCCTTATTCTTTGTGTAGACAGCAAAGCACCATATATGTCATGTAATGCTCAAAAAAAATGCTCTTTTAACATGCCATAAGACAATCATTTCAGCACTGTATATACGTTTTTGTGTTGTCATTATAGACCATTTAAAGGAGCCTTTGGAGAACTATGTGGCTGGCTTACGCAAGGTGCGTCTTATTCGTGCGAACAAGAGGGAAGGACTGGTTCGAGCTCGACTGCTGGGGGCTTCTATAGCCAAAGGGGACATTCTGACCTTCCTGGACTGCCACTGTGAATGCCACGAGGGCTGGCTGGAACCACTTCTGGAAAGGTAGTTATATTCTATCCAGACTTTGTACTGTGGCAAAAGGAAAGGAGTCATTTTGTCACGTTCCGGTACTTTGCAGGGGAAAAGTCACTCTTACAGACTTATCAGAGGTTATCACAGTCTGGTCCCTCAGGAAATGTAAGTATTTTTCTCCTGGAAGAGAGACAGAAAATATAAGTCGGGAGCATGAAGAGTTTGTTTGTTTGCTTGTTTGTTTTCTGTGTGGACCAGGCTGCTTTTTTTTTTTCTTCAGAGAAGTGAAAACTTTGTTTTCAAGTAGGAGAGTCCACTCCTAGCTGTGAAACTGCCTTGAGAAATGTGGATATCAGCTTGAGTGGTGGATAAGAAGGTCATCTCAAAAGGTGTGGGCCCTGAGTCATCTTTTTTTTTTTTTTTTCAGGAGAAGGTACACAGAAGCAGATTGGAGGAGAAGTCAATAAATTCCATCTTCCTTGTCTGAAGATGAGCTAGGCCATCTTTTCAAACTGGTTGTGATACAAAGTATCACAGGGGTAGATAGAGTAGAGAGGAATTAATGTTATGTCAGCACACCATCTGTGCTGGGATACTGTAATATGAACTTCTGTTGTTTTTCATCTATATTACAGATTTGCATAGTTTAGAAAACTTCCATTAATAATAAATACGATTGGGGAAAAAATGGCAAAAACAGAAACCACCACAAAACCAAGAATACAGAATACTAGTTTTATGGTAAAAGTGCTTACATTATGCCTTACCCACACATAGTCAGTAGCCAAGGAACACTTCGAAGAGTACTTTTCCTACTATATATTCAGCCAGTGGAGTGCCCCACCGCATCACCCCACAGCCCCATCAATATTGAACAATTTCAGTACCTCAGTCACTCATTGCTTAGCTACAGCATAGGAAATCAACTCTCTCAAAAACATCTAAAAATGAATAAATAAAAAATTCTTTCCTCAAAGTCAGTGGTCTGATTTGCATTCTGTAAAGGTGCCTTTTCAGATATCACAGATCTCAGAGAAAGGCTAGAAAATCTAGCACTACCAAAAAACAGAGTAAGGTTGTCAAGAGGAACACCCCATTTTGTTTTTGAAATTGTATCTGGAATAACTATTTTCTTCTTAAAATCGTTGTATTCATTCTTATTTTCATCTAAATTTCACAACAGGTACGTTCCAGATGAATTTTGGTTAACTGAATAGTACAGACAATGTGAAGAAAGACAGAAGTATAAAAATCAAAGAATAAACGTGATTTTAATGACTGCCCTCTTAAAAAACCAAACCAAACCAAACCAAAACAAACAAACAAACAAAAAAAACCAGCATATAGTAGTGCATTCAATTCTGTCTTTTTTTTTTTTCTTGCAAACCACTAGATGGTAGTCTTGAGAAACAGTTTAGGTAATTCTGAGTGCAATACACTGCCTTCTATAAGAAGTTAGCTCTGCATGTGTCTTGGAACCTGTGCCCTTTTTGCTCTAGATGCAGATGTCCATCTCTGAGAAGCTGTTTTCATGGTACTGGCTGAAATGTATGGAAGCAATGTCAGTGTTTGAATTTTGCAGTGCAGCCATCTCTCTATTTGTAATCTGTTTCTACATTGCATAATCTGGTTAAATCTTAGTTAACACAAAAAGTGATGGTTTTTTCACTTATCTGATTCTTTTTGCAACTGCAATCGTGCCAAATACTTATTTTTCACTCCTCTTTAAGAACAACTGAGCTCTGTTACTTTTGGGAGTTTTTTCTCCATGTTTATATCCTTCTCATTGCTTTGTGCATAACCTTTATGCAAGTGAGTGGAGATAATGATATTTGTATACGCCTTTTTGTGCACTCTGCCAAGTAGCACTTCAGTGGGGGATTTTAAAAAAGAGAACAGCTGTGTTGTATTTTCCCAGTGGCAACAAGAAGGGACCGTTTCTTGTTTAAGTCTTTCTCAGCTCAGACAAGACCCCTCTGGAGCCACTTCTGTCCTCTGCTGTATTTAACCACCACAAGCTGCTCTAATTTCAGAGACTTGAGTGTAACAGAGTCCCTTCTTCAGCCTGCAGATTTTAAGCTTCACATTTCCGTAGGAAACAAACTGCCCTTGAATGATGGATACATCAAGACTTGTCTGACCATCTAACATGTTCATTTTTTCTTCTTATGTGGAATGTGTAAATCAGAAGATACAGAACTAAAACAAGACTCAAAAGTCAAACAAGCCACTTTCCGATTGGACTAACCAGAGATAGTTAAGAGTAGTGTAGAGAAGACTAGTAAAGAGTTATGTAGGAGAAAAGCCTTAGCTTGAGTTTGTATGCTCAAAGTGATCTATTGTAGTGCTAAAAGAGTCCTTTCCAGAATTTGAGACAAAGAATCTCCCTATGTTTTTTAAGGGCAAATACTTTTGGAAAGGATTTTGGAAAACCCTGAATGATATTGAGAAATGGGAGGAAGTTTATATTCTTGCCAAAGCCTGCTTGCAAGGAATGTCCTCCACTCTGATGTGTTCCTAGTAGTGATATAGATCTTAACTATCTTTAGATTAGACTTGCTGATAGCAGTGTCATTCTGCAGCACTATCTATTTTATCCTTTTAATTGTCTTGTAGCGTTAGGGTTTTCTGAGGCCATGTTCCTGATATTTTCACTATTAGAGATCTAATATCATATAGGTTTTTTTGTTTGTTTGTTTTGAATTCATGGCATCTTTTTAAATCACTGTGCTAGTGTTTAGTGTAACTTTTTGCAGATTATCATAGTTATAAGAAAAACTGATTTTGAGGGCCACAGAGCCATCTTACTTGTCCCTGGAGAATGATAATGGTCATGACAAAAGATTACACAGTTTCACCTTTTATCCAGGAATCCTGTTTCATTCTTCTTCTCTGTTTTATAAATATCTCAGAGGCAGCTACCAGTAAAACACATTTTTGTTGAGATTGTGATGTTGGATATGGCAGCTGAGCCAGGTGCTGACTATGTAACCACAAGCCATCTGGCATATCACACTTCCACTGTCCAGGAAGAACGATGCTTGCCAGATGCCCGAGTCCATCCTAATGCATCCTCAACAGCGACAACAACAAAAAGATCATTCTTGTAGTCATTTTTTCCTTATATTGCAGCATGAGTTGAGAAATTTTGGGTTTGGTGTTGACCACTGTTTTCTTTTCTTGACTGCTCTAGTTTTTGAGAGAATCTTGCAGTAGAAGGAATTACTGGAAGCTTCTTTCATTAGTACGTTTTCTTCTAATGTGTTTATTTCTTCTTTTAAACGCACTAGGATCGCAGAAGAAGAATCAGCTGTCGTATGCCCTGTTATTGATGTTATTGATTGGAACACGTTTGAGTACTTGGGAAATGCTGGTGAGCCACAGATTGGTGGATTTGACTGGAGATTGGTCTTCACATGGCACACTACCCCTGAGAGAGAACAGAAACGAAGGAAGTCCAAGATTGATGTGATCAGGTTAATTCTTATGCATCCTGTTCTTAAACTATGAATGTTATGAGTACTTTTCACTTCAATTGGAAGTGTCAGAACCTGGAAAAATGTATTATGAGCGCTTACCACTTAGTTTGAAATTACGCATTTTGTAATTACTCACCAGATATCATGTGAATATCATGGTGGGTTTTAATTCTGCTTGCAAGAGTTGAAATCCATAGATGTTATTCGTCACTCTGTATTGTATTTTGGGTTAGGTAAGGAAAGTTCAAAGAGTGCTTCTAGGAAATTGGTACTTATAGTAAACAAAATCCTGATAGCTGAAGGTCTGTTATACTTGACATAGAAGTTGCTGTATTTCAGCAGTGCATTGTGAGAAATGAAGCACCTCTTGAGAATTTTTAACGTCACATCCTTGCCTTTGTTTAAAATTTGTCATCTTACAGCCTACAACAGATATAGAATGATTGATTTTCCCCAGTCTTTTCTAGGACACTTATTGTGATAATACCCAGTGCTTCACTAATATTAATGAATTTATACTCAGCTGTGAGAAAACAGGCTTCTGTTTGTTTGTTTGTTTTAATGGGAAAAGTGAGACAGTAAATCAGACCCTTTCAGCTTACATTCATACGCATATTCCAAAAAAAGTCTCAAGTAGAGCAAATAACTCTAAGCTTAAATATGGTGCTTCCCAACAGTAAGAAATTGTCTTTGGAATGCCAAAGGGAAAATGAGGAGAGATATAACTTCAAGGTGGACCAGTGACTGAGCTGAGTGGTATGGTTATCTGGAGAATGCAGCAGTGCTGAGAGAATGGTATCACTGACTGTTTGGAAGGACTAGAGAAGGGGTGAGGCAGAAGAGCTTGACAGCTTATGGAGTCCTTTTTCATCTCCTTCCATTCTTTGAAACAACGTATGACAGTATAAGACTGTGTTGCTTCAAAAAGATGGCTGGTAAAATTAGTTTTGACATGTTAAGAATAAGTGATGGCAGACCTAGCATTTTTTAATTCTTACATCAATTGCAATTTAGTAAAATTCATAGTGTTAGATGAATTTAATTCCAACCAGCATAATGTGGTTGGCACTTTAAAGAGGGTCATTTTCTAAGGCTGTAAACAATTAGGAGCAATATTAAACAGATTCAATTCTATTTACGGATGCATACACCATCCTACGGAGAGCTCATCCCTTAACTGTGCTGTTGATAAGTGTGTCTTGTGCCCTATCAACATTGCCCTGCCAGAATGGTTCAAATTTTGGTTTCTAATTCTTTTTTTTTTGGTCAAACATAGTAAGCCATTTAAAAAAATATAGGTCGTCATTGAAGGAAAAAAAAAATCTCTCTGAGGCTATAATTACTGAATTCTGATCAGGTAATTTCAGAGTTTTTCCACTTGTTATTAGTGGAATCAGGAATATTGTTATTAATTACTAAAGCACAGGTTTGTGTTTACTTACAACTAAAGTTTACAAGTTTACAAGTATGCTGCACTTAGAATTTCAGTACTGAATAAAATAATTCTACCACAGAAAGTGTATGTTCTGTAATTTGAAATAAAAGGCTAGTCATTTAATGTCAGTCTCAAAGATATTACAGTTGCAAAAATCCATCCTCACATAATGTTTATCTTCTCACATTTCATTGATGTTTTTTGTTTTAATATGATTTGAAACTTGTTTCTGATACAGTTTTGTTAGCAAAACCCAAACAGCAAATGCAAATGTTCTTGCAATGGAATACTTAGTTGATCAGTGGCTGCCTCTTACTTTGTATCCTCAAGCATGAGAAAACAGATAGTGAAAATGATGTATTTCTAACTCATTCTGTTGGGTTTTTTAAATTCTTTTTTTTTTTTTTTTTTCTTTTAATTAAATTCAGAATTGTTATTCTCTTTTACAGGTCTCCCACCATGGCAGGTGGATTGTTTTCTGTGAGTAAGAAGTATTTTGATTATCTTGGTTCATATGATACAGGAATGGAAGTCTGGGGAGGAGAAAACCTTGAGTTTTCATTTAGGGTAAGTAACTTGTTTGTCTTATGAGAGCAAAAACTAGTTTCTTATTTGTTTCCTACTCAGTGGGAAGGCTGTGGTGTAAGCAAATGTAAAGAAGCAAAAATTTCAGTATGCATTTACATTAATCTTTTCATAGTTCTCACATTTCATTATAGCTATCTTTTCCTTCAAAATAACCATTTGAAAAGACATCTTTTCCAAGTGTTTATTAGGAACATCTGCGTAAAATGTAAGCAGTGGTGTGACATTAGAGTGTGAAGTTTATGTTCTGTGGCTTAAAGCAGATAGTTGGAAAGACACATTAGTGCTTACTACACATGCTGCTGGAGTTCACTATAGCAGTTGGTAGAGTGAACAGCTGGCAGTTGATGGAAGTTATCAGTGGGACAGGGTGAGCAAGCCTGTGCTTCTGCAAGGCTTAATTCTGTTTCATGTCAGGAAAAGTTCATATAAAGGTTATAAAAGGCAGTGAGGAAATCTCCAGGAACTGATGAGCAAAACTCCACCAGAGGATGTACCGAGACTAAGGCATGAAGCAGATAGATTGCTGTGCTGCAATGGAAAGGATTTACAGTGAAGGAAAAGAAGATATGGGACAGTGAAAACAGATGAATAAAGTGATCATGCTCTACTCATGTCTGCTGTTACCTGTCCTATTGCAGATTCCCACTGAGCACATGGTTCGACTCAGATCACTCTTAGTTTGCAGTGGTTTAGAAGGTACCCCACAATGCCATTTTTGACTTGCAAAGAGTTCACAACTTACTATCCATGCTTTCTCTTTTTGTTGTTGTGTCGTTTGTTTGTTTTTCTTTCTTTTGCCACCAGATATATGCATTTTATAGTCATATTCGCATTTGTGTCTGTTGTCAGGTTGTGGAGGACAATGATTGATGGTTTTTTGGTTTTTTTTGTTTGTTTGTTTTTACCACTAAGAGTAGCTTTCAGGAATAAATAATATTTTGATGTTACAAAACCTTCTCACGAGAAAGGACTGCCTTCTCATGAGGAAACTGCCTTGCATTAGACTTTGTGGCCACTGTGCCTTTGTGTCTTCTCTGGCCTGTAATGAAGAAATCCAGCCAAAGAATGCTAAAGAATAAGGAAAGGAAAGGGCTTGGGAGGATAATAAGCACTGACTCAGAAGTGAAATAGTTTCTTTCTGGAGAGGGAATTCTCATCTAGGATCACTGATCTGAAGTTCTCCTTTCTCATGTGGAGATTAGTTTTTCTGACACTTCAGTCCGAACTTGCAGCCTACTTGTCTCAATCAGAAAACTCAGGGGGACTTCTGCCCAAGGCTCAAAGCAACTTACCCACCTCCATGAGATCTGTGAGCTTCTGAAGCAGGCATCTCACAGCTGGCTACAGTTTAGGTGCACTCTGCTTTGTTATATACGTTATGGTGGTCTCATCTTTCCGTGGCTTGAGATTTATTTTCTTTAGGGGTAATCATTCAGTCACACTGGTCAGGTTGGCCAATAGGAGTTGGGAGTAGTGTTTTTTGTCTCTGAGATGGCCTCTGGGGCTGAGGAGCTGGAAAGCCAGTAATATGTCCTTGGGGAAAGTGTTGAAGATGGCCCTCTTGCTAGAGCCTATGTGATGAAAGAGCGTGAGTGAGCAGTGGCTTTGCCTGTTTGGTTTGAAGGATTTTCTTCTCAAGGGCTGGTCCAGCTCCCTGCAGACTACAGGTGGACTGAGCAGCTCTCTTCTGGGAGACGAGCAGTGCAGCAGGATGGACTGAGCAGTGGTAGCTGCTCCACAGGCCATTGAATGTGCCGGGGCGCACTAATTTCACCAGTGCAGATTGCCAAAAGAATCTGGGCATTTGGAGCGAAACTGTAGCAGACAATGTGCTTTGCCTCTGTGTGTGTGCCTCCTGCAGTGAGGCATTTTGTGGAAGGGAGCAGAGCACTAAGAAAGCATTTTAGTATGTTCTTCCTGCTGCCCACATTTCTGAAGAAGGTCAAGAGGGATAAATCAGTGCTAATTCTCATCTCAGTGGTTTCTGGACCTGCCAGACATAAAAATCGGGGTCAGGAATACTGAAGCCCACTGTAAATTAATTCATTCTTCTTGTCTCTAAAAACACAGCCACAGCTTGAGACAATGTTCTCAAGCCTTCTTTGCCTCCTGTTTGTTTACTCTAAACTGAAGAAATTCTCCGTGGTTTTGAGAGGTGCAGCAAGGACAAAGCTTTGGCTGAAAGCATTATGACTAAGAGAGATTGAGGCTGTGAGCTGAATGCAGAATTGAGTCAATGTGCCTTGATTTGGGATTGCTTAATGCTATTTGGCTAGATAAAATTTCACTTCATGGACATAATGGGCATTGAAAGTCTCCTTCCTAGGGGATGCAAAGCAATGCCCTCTCATCTTCCATCTCCTGTACATCGAGCTGGTTGCAGTGTTTTCCTTTTGTTGGCACTGCATTGTATGTTTGCTACTGGGGACTGCTGCTTGATACATCTGCAGCCTATCCTTTAACTCGCCATTGCAGCAAGAGGGGAAAATACAAATATTCAAAAAGGCAACATTACTTACTGCTAATTCTTCTCTTTTCCTTGCAATTTCTTTGTCTGCTAGTCCTGGCTGCTACACCTCTGATTTCCCGGATTCTTCTCTAATCCTTCTGCACTGTTTCTTTCTGTTCTGATGTGGAAACTTCTCCTGCAGCATGTGTAGCCTGGGTGGCCTTAGGAACAGGTTGTGTCCCCTTATCTTTCAGAGGGTAGCATCTTGTTTTTCTTTTTTCTTTCCAGAGAATCCTAAAGCACCACCACAGAGACAGCAGTTCATACAGGAAACTAATTTATTGACTGCCAACTTGCTTTTCCTATTTAGCATTTGTTGACCCAGAAACTGGGTCACTTGTCCAAAGCCAGGGATATCAGTGTGGGAGCTGCACAGCTATTGTAGCTTTCCTAATGCAAGCATTCATCCCTGTAAAGCAAAGAAAAAATGTTTATACCCTGTGTGCATCAAGATGAAAGTGAAAGTAAAACCGGTGTCACCTTGTTCTCTTCTTGTGATAGGAAAAAATAAAAGGTTCTCTTATGATGAGAGCTGCCAGACCTAGTACAGAATCATATTTGCATGCACATGAGCAGGCAAAATATAAATAAAACCTAATGGGCTTTTCTGTTTCAGGAGATGGAAATTGTTTCGGGAGAGAAACTTCCCCAGAGTCATTTACTTAACATTTAATGATCAAATTTGGTGTCTCTGTTGAATTCCTTGCTTTATTTTATCACTCTTCATTTTATGTAGAAGTTGAAATATGCTTTCCTTTAAAATAAATAAATAAGTCTTCTGAGGAATTGGGTAGCTAAAACATATCTAGTTCTTGTAATGGGTAGACAAGAAATTTTAAACCTTTTTAATAAGGGAAGCAGAATTTAATGGGCACTGCTTAGCAACCCACAGTTATTTTCTTGGAGGAATTCAGAGTTATAGTCACTGAAAATTCAGATGCTGTGGAATTTTCTTTTTGGTAGCAATTTAATAAATACAGTCATTATGTTTTATTCCACTTAAATCAGACTTTATCAAGGAACTGTACAAGAAAGTGCGTCTTTCTTCATGTTACGTTTTTACTTCAGTAGTCTTTATGGTCCATTGCTCATATTTTCTTGTTGAACACAAACTGATCAAAACACTAATCATCAGTGAAAGATGCTTTTAAGGAATATAACAAAAATGAAAATTGATAGGCTTCAATAAATTTAATTGACCTTACTGTTTGTTGGCAATACTTGCCTGATAAATTTCAACTTTAAAAAATACAATCTTGGATATGGAAGCTATGGCTTAAGGTAACTGTTGTTCTGAAGCAGAAATCTCCCTAAGGGAACCCCTATAATGAGAGAGGATGGTCAATTTCAGGGTGGCTTTTAAATGGCAGTAGCATGGCTTATGTTTGAAAAAATGCAGGTTGTTTAAGAGATCAGTATTGAATGGCAGATTTATTGCATATTTCCTTAACTCATGTTTCTGTTTAAAAGAAAGCCAGCAAACATCTCTATTCCTTAAACATCTTTAGCCAATTTCCCTCTTCACAGAATCATAGAATGGCTTGGGTTGGAAGGGACTTCAGGGATCATCAGGTTCCATCCTCCTTACTCAGGAAAACTGAGCAGCCACCTATGTATGCATGGTTAAGTAAGCAAGGAGAATTAATTGCCTGGATTTCCAGCTTGAAAAAAGCTTCTTCAGAAAATCTCTCAGAGCCACTGGTGATAGCCTCAAAATTGTCCAGGTGCAGTTTGACTTCCCTTTCCTCCCACCTGACTAAATTTCAATAGCCTTGTTTCTGGCACCCTTCTGAATCAGGGAGCCTGTCATATCGTGCTCATGCACAATATTAAAAGGGAAACACTCGGCTGCACTCTGCTTTTGTTACAGCAAGCCTGGGATTGGAAGGAGTGGTGGGAATGGACTGTAAAAGGTCTGTTAAGCAATAGTGTCCAAGGTTTTCAGGGAGAGTGTAATTACAGAACTGTGTGTGCTGAGATTAAGCCCCTGCTGGGTTCTCACTTGGGGGCTTTTGCTCCACAGACATTTTCTGGCCTAGGAAGCCAAAGGCCTGAGGACGAGGGCACAGCTCCACATGCAAGCTCAAGTACTTTCTTCAACAGCAAGTAGAAACACTGATTTAAATAGAGGAAATTTTTTCCCACAAATATTGGTTGGACACTGAGGATCAGTTACAGAATTTTTTTTTTTGTTTACTTCTTTATGTGTTGAATCTTGGGTGCTTTTTTCCAATCTCCTCTTAAAGATTAGTCACATTTTATATTTGAGCACCCATACCTGTATTCTCAAATGGTGAATGTAGAAATGGAAGCACAAATAATGGTTTTACAAGCTTTGTCAAGTCAGCTTGGCAGGAGAATATGGGCAAAGCAAGATTCAGTTCCTGATAACTATCATCAAGTTTCTCTCTGAGAAGGCTATTTGTATGATAAATTTCACCTAGAAGGATGTCTCTTGCTTATATAACTTGACTTGTAGACAACATTTAGACCTGCAGAAGTACTGTGGGCCATTTCTTATTGTGCCTTCAGAGAAAGTACACCTGATAAAACTAGCGATGGGGCTGTGTTCTTGTTAATCACAGTGATTTGCTCTAAGTTCATGATGAAGCAATGTAATCTGTTTTATTCAGCAGACAAGAGACAGAATTATTGTATTCATAACTGTGTTATTCTTGAGTAAAGTATTATCCTTGCAATGATGTGTATCCTTCTGCTTGCAAAGACTGAAATTAACAATGCACAATATAAATTCTTTATTCAGATATGGCAGTGTGGCGGAAGTCTTGAAATCCACCCTTGCTCACATGTAGGCCATGTTTTCCCCAAACAAGCTCCCTATTCCCGGTCAAAAGCTCTTGCAAACAGCGTGCGTGCAGCTGAAGTGTGGATGGATGAATATAAAGAACTTTATTATCATCGAAACCCACATGCTCGCCTGGTGAGTAGAGTCCCTTGTTTTCAGAGTTGAATTTGTGTTCAATGAATTGGCTGTTTATTTAGCTAATGTTGAATTGGGAGGTTTCTCCCTTACTTCTTCTGAAACATTTTCTCAAACAGAAAATAAATGTATATGTAGTTTTTAAATTTTTTGGAAAAAGAAAAAATTGGTAAGTTGAGGAGAAGGCTAAATTTGTGACAATAATAGATGAATTAATTAAAGAATGAAGTTCAGCATGGTAACTTAAGTAAGGAGGAACTGTTTAGCCCAATGTGTATGCTCCCATGCAAAAGGTGATAGAGTATTCTATCAATTAAAAAATTGCACAACAGAAATGCACATAATGAATTTTAGTCAACACATTTCAATGGGCAGTAGATTTTTATGTGACCACCTTGCTAATAACTTTTAGCAAGATCACTCATCTTTTGAAAATTGTAAAACTTTGTATTGACTTAAGACAAACTTATATTTCCCAAGTTTAATTTACTGCTGCAGGGTGTTCAATTTAAATAAACAAAAACTTAAAAAATCGGAATTGGAAAGACCAAGATGATGAAAATGTTCGTATGAGAATGTTTGAAGTGTCAGTTTTTGTTTGTTTTCATAGTTTTAATGAGGAAGAAAATATAAGATCATTTGTTAGCAAAATAGTTCAGAAGATACCTACTGTGAAATTTGAGTAGGTCAGAGCAATAAAAAAGTGTGGCAAATTAGTAGTTTTGTTATATTCACATAGAGGGTCTTGTAGTCTGGAGGGAAGTAACATGCTGTGCAGCATAGACTGTTGGACATCCACCTCTGAGTACACCTGACCAGAACTGAGAGACTAGACAGTAAGTTCCTAATGCATGCAAACATCCCATTTCCCATTAGAAATGCTTATGGAAAAAATTTACCATATTTTTCAAAGAAGTGGATTTTGTTAGCATTAGTCTTGTGTTAGTTTGGCTTAAACTAGGGAATTAGGTTATTATAGTCCATATTTTAGTAATAATTGTTTTACTTTAACATCATAAAATCCATTTAGGTTTTATTGTTGGAGTCTGACATTGAGAGAAGTATGGTTTTGAGTATCCGGAGACATTGTGAGTTCACAGGCAACACTGGCATGATTCTGCTTGTGTTCTATGCAAAGAGGAGACAGCAATACATGCCGGTGGATTTTCTTGTGAAGTCCAGGGTGGCTGATGCCTGTAATGCTAGTAATATAAGCTTTGCATATTGGCTTGCTTGTAGCACAGTTGATTTAAGCTGAGAGTCTTGCTGGTTTTTTTTGCATGTATCAAGGCTGCTGCCAATGCCTCGTGGTTTCCATAATATTCTGTGCATCTCTGGCTTCAGCAGCTGAGTTTAGAAACTTTTACTTCATCTAACCCAACTATTCAGTTCCATAGCGTAATGGAAAAATGATTGATGCTAAGGCTGCGGAATTTGGTTCCGTAAGGTTTCGCTTTAAGATTAATGTTCAGACCTTGGAGCTAATGTGTCATGCTGTTTGTTTATTCAAGCAGGCATCTTTGCCTCTGTTTTACATCCGTTTTGTGTTTTCAGCTATATTCCCACAGTTTTGAGAAAAGCAAATATATTTTTGGAGTGATAAAGAGTGTGTCAGGTGACCTGCAAGAGTCTGGGGAGTGTGAGCAGTACATCATGCTAGAGTGTCTGACGTCCCCAGTCAATATAGATTTTGAAGACAGACATGAAAAGATGTGAACTACGCTCCTATCTGTAGGCAGGAAAAGGTCTGCACTGAAAGTTTTTTCTCTGGTGATTTAAGATTTCGTGTTATCCAGCCCCAAAACTGTGAAGATCAAAGGAAACCTTAGCAGATTTTATTAATTTCTTCAGTTAAGTGAAAAAATTGCCATTATAAGTAATTTGCAAATGGATGGTGGAGCAATTTTAAATTCTCAAGATTCATTCATTACTTTTGAGATTTTCAGTTATCTGGCTGGAAGAAGTAAATTTTCTACTATGCTTTCGTAGTCCAGTGAATTGTATTCAGGGATGTCCCTACATATAGATTTTCTGGATTTTTCTCTGACTGTCTGTCTTCTAGAATATTTTAAAGTTTTATGTGTACCATTCCAATCTTTTTCTTTTTTGTCAACAATTAACAAATGTAAGGCTAATAAAATCAAGTCCAGTGCCCAAACATGGGAATTTTTCCTGGTTAAAAGTCCTACTGATCACTTGAACATATGGTTCCTAATAATGTAAACAGATAATTTACAAGACAGCATCTGTTCTGTGTTTTTAATCTTTATTTTTATTTATTTATTTAGGAACCATATGGAGATGTGACAGAGAGGAGACTCCTTCGAGAGAAACTGAAATGTAAGGACTTCAAGTGGTTCTTGGAGAATGTGTACCCAGAGCTTCATGTACCTGAGGACAGACCAGGCTTCTTTGGCATGGTATGTGGTTGCTGTAAAGGGGCCTCCTTGCATTTCCCTGAGCTCTCCTATTAGCTCATTCCAATGGTATTTTTATACCAAAGACAGCATGGGTTTTTGATAGAACTTAACATAGAATTGGTAGACTCCAAAATGTGGTTTCTATCAGAATCTTTATACAAGGGGATGCTATTTCTGAAGGAATCCTGTGACTGGGTTTGAGAACAGGTAATGTTGCCATGAGCTACACCTTCCAAATGATATCTTGCAAGTGCTAAGGCTAGCAAAGGATGACCTTTTAAATTTTTAAAACTAGAATATTAAAAAAAGAAACCACTGAAGTTTTCTGATTTTCAGTTGTCAACTTGAAAACAGTGCATTTTGAAATATGCATTTGCACTTCTTATGTAATTAAAATTGATGCCCTGATGATAGAAAAGAGTGCTTATACTGTGTGCTCCCAGATAATACTAAATTCTCTGTGTCGAAACCAACATACTAATTTTTAATCTGGAAGACACTTTTGAACATTGCTGGTTCATTAACAGTTCTCACTGGCACAGTATGAATCCTCTTTTCCTTTCTTAGCAGGCTACAATTTTCAACCTTATTTGCAGCTTAAAATAAATACAAACTATAGCGTTGTGTATATCTTGTTACTGTAATCTTATTTGGAGATGACAAAGTTGGAGATGATGAAGCAAATACCTTCTTCCTCTGAGAAAAATGGCACATACCTGCTGCTTGACATGTCAGGAGCACAAGGTTATACCTTTCTGCCTGATAAAGACATGCAAAATACCTTCCTGATTTTAAATGCCATGTTGATTTTTAAATACTTATGTTATAACTCAATCACTGCAAATCTAGCTAAGCTGCATTCCAACAACAATTCATCACACCCAGCCAGTGTCACAATGGTCTTGGTTAACTGTTATTTGCATTTCAGTTACACTACACTGTTCTTTTTTTGGAGGAGAAAAAAAAAAGTCTCTTCTTTGTGGGCATGAAAAACACATAGGAAACTTGTCTCCCCATAATCTTTCCTTTGTTACTTGTTGAACAAGAAACTTCTTAATGCAGGAACAGTGTGTTTTCCTCTGAGTAAGCACTGACTAGCATTACTGAAGCAAAGACTCAAGAGCCTCTAAAAGAGCAGCCACCCTCCTCTGTCTTTAAACTTTCACTTGAATTGCTATCTCTGTGCAATCACTGACATGAGAGGTAGTATCCAGCATTATCCAGCACCTCAAATAGGGATAACATTAGTTCATGTTGTGTTGTTTTGTCCTAGACTGTTGACTGATAAGGCCAAAGACAGTAGAAGCAATAAGGTATTACAAAACTTATCTTTGAGAAGCATTTCAATAGCCTTATCCTTTTCTTAGCCTTCACCCTTCAGCAGCCAAAAGAAAGTTTGGACTAATGGTAGTGATAGCATTCCATTGGTCTTGAGAAGAGATTGCTGCAGGTCTTTTCAAGATTAACTGTGTGTGTCATCTTCAAGAAAAGAGTTGAAAATGCTTGGAAAAAAATAATTCTTGTTCAGAGCTGCTGGAGGTATCAGTGGTATAATTTAGGTGTGCTCCATATATTTCTCTAAAAACAGTTCTTAAAGGCTGTCATCTAGTTGTGAGCATAATGAGAATACACCGTTTTCTGGCAGGAAGAATTTAAAATGTGATTAAAGTACAGTTACACTTGAAGAGAGTGTCAGTGCAAAAATGACACCTACTGATTTAACTGATTTGTGGATATTGAGCCCCATCTGTTAACTTCAGTAAATCATTGATCATGATCATGTTCTTTACTCCTGTGTTGTTTACTTAGTGCTTTGTTGGTTCACAAAAAGACTGTTTAAGCATGTTAGGCTTGTTAATAGTTCTGCCTAGTGTGAGGTTATTAATTGTTCAAAGAGATTGTGAAGGGATATGGGGATTTCTGCCTCCCCTGAAAATCTTTACACTGAAATTGAAAATCTTCTAAGATTACCCACAGGTCAGCCACCAGATATTGAAATAAATGCAAGAATTGTTGAGTGAAACTCAGTTCCATGCTCTGACAATTACACCCTTATGCTAACATTTTTTTTCCTGCTACCTAAATAAATATTTACCATTTCTGCTGAGATTGCTTGTCAGAAAATTCTGCCTGCCTAGAACTTTATTTAAACATACAGATTTGGAGTATTATTGCTTGAGCCATGATTGTGTTCTTATAAGATGCCTATGAGTAATATGAGTACCCTTTATTCCACAAAAGAATTTAGCAGAAATAATTCTTGAACACCACAATACATATTTCACTCAGTACTCTGAACAGCCATGCTTTGAGAAGGGATACCATCAGTGTTACTTCTCCTTGTTCATGGTTTGTTCGTGTTTGTTTTTTTTTTAGTTGGAGTTTTCTACATAAGTTCCAGTGCTGGTTGAGGTGCAGCAAAGTTCTAGGTTTGTCAGGGTGAGCAGCTGAATTGCAACAACAGTGTCACGTCATTGATTCGTTCAAAGGGTCTCTATTCTCTGGTGTTGTGTACTCCTTTCAGAGTTGCCGTTAAAGAGTTAACAGAGATCTGAGGATATTATTCACTTTGTTCTTTTTCCTTTATAAAAAGATGATATGAAAATAGCAGACACTTGGTAAAATTGTTCTCTGTTGCCTTTGAAGTAAAAGATTATCTATGGTCAGTACAGTGAGGCTGTTGGCTTGCCATAATTTCATGTCTTACCTTGTCCCAGGATATTATCTGCCCATACCACAAATGCATCAATATCCATGTCACAACAAAGGAATAAAGAGGAATTTTTTCTATACTGTGGATGAAAAGAAAGGTTGGCTGTGCTCCACTGGCTGTGTTTATCAACTAATACTATGAAGTTTTAATGTCAAAAATGCATTGTTGATGTAGGGCTTACAGTTATATGAAACATATATTTTTTTAAAAGAAAAATGTAAAGAATTACTTACAGAATGCCAGCTGCATTGCTGTAGTTAGATGCAAGTGTCCCGATACTAGTAAACAACAGACTACATTTCTCCAAGCACTAAAAGGTAAAGGTCTGAGCTGAATATCTCAGTAGTTGCTGTTTATGACCTGTCTCAGCTTCCAAATGAGATGGTAACTAAATGGCACTATAGAGCAAACGTGCAGTGTTTCGCAAGGAGACAAAGGTGGGGAAAAAAAGGCATAGCCAGTAATACTGCATGAGCAGAACTTCTTAGAACTGAACTAAGTTTTTCAATGGCCAGGTGACCAACATTTCTTTTGCTTCTGTTTTTCTAATGCAGCATTCTGCAAAAGAATTAAGGTAAGTCACGGATAAAATGTTCTTATTGCATGATTTGTTTACAGTGGATATTGGAACAAAGGTAGCTCCAGCAAAGAATGGATGATTCTTATTTTGATAGAACTATTGCATGTAAAAAGAATTTAGACCGTATATTCTCTTAAATGGGAGAAAAACATTACTTTCACATACTCCGACTTTTTCTGCCTTGGAACAGATGACTGACTTCTCTTAGCATAAATGGTGGTATGATCAGATTTGAAAATCTAATTGTTTTCAGACCTTTGACACGTCAAATCAGGTCACTTATCTGCTTACCATTTACCATCCCCCTACATCTTAAACATCTATTAGGCTTCTTGATAAAGTGTATGAAAGAACACCTACCCATGTCTGATAAAACAACCTAAGAGAACCAAGTTGAAGAATTGACAGTGTATGTGTAGGAATATGGCTGCACAGTTCACAAGTTTTTATGCCTGAAAAATGAAAATGAAAAATCATGTAGAGTAGCATTATAGGAATACAGGCTGTGAGTTTTAGCCATCTGAAGCAGAGATTAAGTTAGTAGTCTTTTGTACTACTTCTGTTTTGTTTTCTGTGGTTGGGCATTGTGTAACATGCATAAGAGGGCATTCTTGTGCCCTTGTTGCAATAATTCTGGTGGTGCATGGCATTTTAAAATAGGTTTTTTAAAATTATAAGCCACAAAAGGCACTTGCTAGAGCAAATGCCAGGGAATGACAGCGAAGGGCACACACTTGGAGTGATAGTAAAGGCTTTGGGTTGTCTGGAAGGGCACCAAGGATAAGTCCTTTGCTACGATCATCTTCCTCCTGGAGTCAGTAGACTGTCAAGCAAAGTCATACACTGCTAAAAATACTAATGAGAAACCCTCTGATCCTGAGGACAGCTACTGACTACAACAGAAGCTGATTCGTAATTTTAGAGATAATGATTCTAATTTTCAAGTGGGTATGACTTTGTCTTATTTTTTATCATAGAATGTAAAAATATCAGATTATTGCTTTGTCTTGTGGTGTGTGTTAAAAGTCATCTTTGAAAGTGTTGTCTTCCCTGTTTCTGTTTTGTTTGTTTTAAATGTGCTTTCTTCCCCAGTGTTATAAAGGTAAAAAAACCATCTTCTTTTGACAGCTTAGGAGCTCAGTAGTTTTATACTCTTTTTAATAATAATGGCCAGAAGATTTCTTTCACTTCTGGTACATGTGGATGCTAAAAATAAGAATGAATTTTGAAATGTGCCAAATTTGGATGTTGGTGTATCCGTCAGTGAAAAATTACACCAAATGCATAGCAGTAATGTGTTCAGAGGGAAATTAAAACATAAGGCCTTCATTCCTAAATGTATAAATTTGGCATGTGTATTCCTATTAATAGCTTTGCCAAGACAGGTGGAAGACCAGGGGGAAGGACATACAAGGGAGATAGAGATTGTTCAATTCAGAGCTGTCTAGCCTGCTGCAGCCTCTTGCTTCTTTCTGTCTGTTACATGTTCACTTCATGGCACACCTCACTGCAGAGGGTGGGAGGAGGAGGTGGAAGAGTCCCCAGCCCATCACACTAGAACCCCCTGTCCCACACTGTCCCCATTTCCCTCCTCTCTCACTTGTATATGTGTATGTCACCTCAGAGGTGCTACTCAGGTTGTGATAGTGGGACTTTGGAATTACTCTATCAAGCACAACAGCCACAGCCCTGCAAGAAGCCTCAGGTCATGCCAGCACTATTGCCCTCCTCAGCCTCCAGTGTGTTTCCCCTGTCTTGGGCACACATCAAAGCATGAGGTATGCTGAGAACTAGCTGCCTGACAACAGGAGTAGGTGCAAAGCATCAGGAGGCACAAATCAGGTAGTAATAAAATAAGATGTTGGAGAAAATAAAATACGTGTGGAGCACAAGTATTTAATTTTCTTATTTCTGTGGTTTGTTCTTTGGTGAGTTTGAATCTTGAGGGGTTTGGTTGGATTTAACCTTTCATTTTTCAATTCTGTTTTTTTCTTTGCATTGAGAACTGAGGATATAATTATGGCTACTGGTGAAGAGAAGCAAAATTGCACCCTGCAGAAGTATCTCTTCTGAGATTTGCTCTGCTTGTTCTTCTTTTTTTTTTGTCTGTGATACAATTACACCCAGTAATGGGGGCATTCAGGTTGAACGTGTGTTTACAGAACTTGTTTTGCTCCATGTGTTTTTAAATTTGGTTAAGTGGGTAATGTTAGGATTCAGTAATTGTTATGGCATTGTTCCACTTAATTTCAGTTACCTTTGACTCCTGAATACTTAAATGCAAGTCCTCGTTAATTAGCCTGATTTTCTGAAATCAGCTAGCTTAGTATTTTAACATATAATCTAAAAATTGTGAGCCTATTGTGTCAAAGATCAGTTCTAGTAGTAAATAGCATTTAATGTCATATCTAGTGTCTGGTTCTGGTCTTAAAATCTGACTGCCTGTTCAACCTCAATAGGGGTACTGGAATTCTTTTGGGAACAAATCCTTTTTACATCTCATTTGAAAAACTGAAAAAACTACATAACCTTCTTTTCATTAGAAAATTAAAGAGATAGACCCTGTGGGAGTGGAAATGAAAGACATGGCGGACTTCTGTTCTGCGTGAGTTGCGGGCTTGCTCAAGTTCATCTTAGCTTGATAGGAGGTGGTCCCCGCCTACTTCACTTGCAAACACCCTGGAACATTGTGTCATTGCTGGGGAGGCCTTCATGTCTGACTGGCTCAATGACCAAGTCAGGACTGTCTTCTCGGTTTTATTTCACTTCAGTCTGAAAGAGGTGATCCATTTGATCCATTCCAATTCCTGGTAAACACTCTGGGTTATAAACCTCACAGCCTAGCAGCTGTAAAGTGACTGAGATGTGTTTTCCTTACTCTAACATATTGTTCTGTTTTGCTTAGTTGAAGAATAGAGGAATGGCCAACTTCTGCTTTGATTATAACCCTTCAAATGAACATGAAATAACTGGACACAGGGTCATACTATACCCATGTCATGGCATGGGACAAAATCAGGTAAGGTTCATTGTTTTTATGTTCATTTTTACTAATGCTGTAGAATTGACGTGAAAAGTACAGTAATAAACTTTGCAATAGTGCTGAGAGAATATACTGCCGTAGAGAGATGATCTTAGATCTAATTTTGATTCTCCCTCTGGCTGCTATTAATTTTGATGTATCCTGAGGTCAGATTTTCATAGTTCTCAAGATGTATCTACTCAGACTAGGGAATTTGTGAATCTCTTAATCATGCCACTATGCAGAGCTCATTAACAGGGATTAATAGGACAGTAGTGAAGCCATATGACTTATAGGCCAGTGTTCACTTGTCTGCAACTGGTCTTGGGCATACCAGCTCTTTGTATAGTCCACATTGCCAAAGCCCTCGGTGTCAATGGGAACCTCACCTAATTTTGACTGCATGTGTCATTGTCCTATTTCTTTGTTCTTATCTAACTGCACAAGAGGTTCAGAACAGCACTGTCTCCAATATTCTGATCTGCAGAAGCATCCTCCTGGGTTAAGGCTATAAAATCCTTGTGAACACAGGTCCTAATGCTTTAGTTTTTGCCTTCTTGGTTTTGGTAATCTGAAAATGCTTCCTAGTATTTTTCTACATACAGTCTGAAACTGAATAACAGAGGTTAGTTGAGATACCCATAAAGCTTTCCACATAATGCCATGGTAAAAGTGTCATAGAACACCTAATGCCAATCTACAATGGCTCTTATTCGTGGCTTTGAGTAGTCACCTTCTAAAACTGGGGGTTGGGGTTTGATGTGTGGCACATAACATGTGCTTTTTTTGTTTTTGTTTTGTTCTGTTTCTTCAAACCCAAATTAGACTCCGAAAGTAATGCCTCCTATTTATTTCTGTGGAAATTAAAGTAGATAAATAGAGCACAGTAACACATCTGTCACCCGGCAATAAAATGTAATGGGATATTAATGGGAAAATTCAACCTCTACTGCCATACCACCAACTTCTGTCTCTGATATCATGAGCTAACATAAGAAAACATGATGCCTTACATTTGGAGCAGCCCTTGTACTTACTTTCAGCAAGTGCCTATGTAACTATGTGATAGTTTTAGTGGTTTAACTGTATTCTTAGGAAACGAATCCAAACGTTTGTCTCAGAAATGAAAAATAAGTTTGGAAAAGGAGCAGGGATATGCCACACATTTTATCAGCTTTCTTTCTGAACTCTGCTTTAGAAAAATGAAAGAAACTTGAGTGCTGAAAAACAAATCTATCTTGAGGAGGAAGTTAGTAGTATGAAATGCATTTTAAGTTTGGAAATAAAAATAAACTGCAGTCTGAGAGCAGGGTTTCAGATTCTACCTGAAGGCGATTTGTTTTTGACAGCACATTTATTGCCTTACTATTTAATATTTTTTATTAGTGTCTGTATTTATTTATTTTTTTTTTTATTTTTTTTTTTAACTTTCATAAATTTTCTGTCCTGGGCTAAATGATGAAGGGAAAAGCCAAAAGAGAATTGTGTATTATAAAACTCAGAAGTATCAGTAATGGCAGATGTGGATCAAGTACTCAAAGACACACCACACCAACCCATTATACTACCTCAGCTCATCTCTCTGCCAAAGATGAGCATACGTATCTACATAGAAAATGAAACCTAGTTAAACCACTTCCTTATCAGGAGGTGTTTAATCTTTTGTAGACTGAATATGTAGAAACTGTCTGAATTTATGGGATTACCTGCTCTAAGCCATTTATAGTTTATTTATTTTTGTTTGTTTGTTGTCTTTTTTTTTTTAATCTTCTTGCATTAAGCATAACAGAAAAGAGAGGAGCTAAGTCTTTTTCTATTTATTTGAACAAAAGGCTAGTTTTAATTTTAACCCTTCTGTTCTCCCCGCCCCCCTCCAAAATAAAGAAATAGATAGATAAATAAAGACACAAGGTAGAAGGAAAAAGCAAAAAAGTGGTGGAATTCATAAGAAGTGTCTTCTTATGTGGTGACGTTTTTAGATTTGCTTATGAAGCACCTAAGCATCAACTGTAAATTCTCTGTGAAGGTATCACATAACTGGATTTTTGATGCTCTCACGTCTCTGCGGATGCACTAGTGCAGTGCATTGAAATTCCTGTGATGCCGGCAGCAGATGTTCTTGAGTTGTGCAATTGCTGCTCCCTCTGCTGGCATCCAGGGAGAAGGAGGAACGAGGAATGTACCTGACAGCAGTGTAAACCTACAAAAGAAAATAAGAGATGACACAAGAACTGGAAGTTCTACAGAAGGAAGGATAAAACAACGAGCAAAACAGTATTAGTGAAATTGGGGAAAAAGTCATGTAAGGGCTGACTGGAGCCTGGGAAAGAGGACCAAGGTGAGAAAGGGTAGAAGAAATCTGGGACAGAGGTAGGACAGCAAGTGGCAGGCAGGGCACATATGGCAGAAGTAGCAGTTAGGATCTCTGAAGAGTGAGAGTGAAAGAAGCAGGATCTCTGGAGACTGGTTGGAAATGTATAGGAAGACTTAACCTAGGAGCAGGCAAATGAGGGTCATGAGTAGGGGTGAAAGCAGCTATTCTGTAACAGAAAATGGGTAGCAGGAAGAACTGTGGGTGAGGAAACAGAAGGAAGCTAAAGTAAAACAAGATGTGCAGGTGAGATGGGAAATAGAAGTCAGGATTCCTGAATTTGTACTTCCTTTTTGTGGGTCATAGATTCCTAATCATCCTTAATGTTAGCCAGAAATTATCAATTGTATTAGCTCTTCTCCACGAAAATATAAGTCCTTGAGAGGCCATTGAGGAAAGATCTCAGTAGTGAGAAGATCTCTGATCTAGTAGCTGCTCTATCCACTTTTGGTATGTTTAATACCATGAGCAGCTTGCAGGCTTTGGTTTATACTCAGAGAAAAATGTTACTAAATTCTAGTGTTACTTTGTAAATCCACTGCTGAAGAAGGCTATAAATGGAGCCTTGTAAAATTAAAAGGAGAAAGCATGCTAATCTGCAGCATCCATCCAGATGCAACAAACAACTGTGAAGCTGTTCCTTTATTCACAAGTTGTAGGTTTAAAATGAGTATTTCACAGATTATTGTGGTACCTGAGGAAGCAAGATCTTCATCCTCAAATATGAAAATCCTGAACTAATGCTTAAAGAATAGGGAGCACCAGCTTGTTGGAGTAGAAAGAAAAACACTGGGCCAATGTTACCACATTTTACTTTTGTTGATGATGAGACAATTCTAGCATAAAGCAAATGTTGTAAGGTAGCTTACATCATAAGAGTAGATCCTAGCAATATGTTTCTAGGGGAAATCAATTCTCTTGAATTCTATGTCAGAAGGTAAATTTCAAGCTTAAAACTTGTCTTTTAAAAACACTTTCATTTGCTACTTCCTTTAATTGAATGGTGGTGAAAGTGTTCATTCAGGGATGTCATTTACATCACTGCCCTTGAAAACAGCCATGAAGCTTTGCAAGCAGCGGGCAGCATTTGCTAATGTACCGCTGCAACTGTTAACTGCTACTTTGGCAGAGAAATTCCACCTGAGGTTTCATTCATGAAAAGACTACCACCAGTTTAGCTTAGATCAGAGCTCTGGTACCTGGAACTGTGTGCTTGCAGACTTGTTAATCACACAGTCCTACGTACATTAAAGTCCATTTTCAGTTTCTCTTTCAAGGCTGATTAGCTAGTGGTTGTTAAGAGTGGTCTCCTGGTAAGCGCAAGTATACACTAAGTTTCTGAATCACTATAGCTCCCTTCACACAGTTTGATAATCATTTTGTTCAGGAGTGAAACACGACAAAAGAGGATTCTTTCTCTCCCTTCTCCTTTTATTGCTTTTCACTAATGCAGCTATACTGTTGGTAACAAGCCATTTTCTGATGTACATAAAACCCTTGCCTACCCCACTGAGCATAATCTAAATCTGTTCTAAACACACATCTATGCACTATAGTTGTCTAAATTATTTAAAAGCATGCTAAATACAAACAACTCTCATATTCTGCCATTCTCTTTAATGAAGTCCAAAATTTGGCAAATGTCCATGATAAAAATAAAAAATTAAGGAAGGCTTCAACCATAATTGCTGCGGGAAACAATGTTTTAGGGCATGCTCAGAACATTTGTATAGAATATTGCACAACAAGCAAAGCCCGTAAATTGTCTTTAATAGAGTTCTGCTTGTGTTTAAAAGCAGCTGTAGCTGATTTGTTCTGAATAATGTCTTAAAATGTCATGTAATAAAACGCTCATCACCGTACATCCTGAGTTGTTTTGTGACTGAACATGAACCTTGACCAAATTGCATTTGAACTATTCATTGAGAAGCTTCTTAATTAAAAGAAACATTGCTTTGTGACAGCTGTATTAAGAAGTTACAATATACAGGCTACAAACTGGTTTCTGTTCTCTTTTTAAAGGTGGTCTAAAATGTGAGAATAGAATATAGCAGTCAAGTGTTGTAAGTTCTTTAATGTTGGAACATCTGTTTTCCAGTGCATTTATTCAGCATTTTGATACACTCTTAAGTCCTACCAGAGTAAATCGGTGCTGTGGTGAGATTGATTTCCTGTAAAATAGCAAGCAAATAGCAGCAGTTAAGGCTTCTTGAATATATTTGGCAGATTTTCTTTCCACAATACCAACTTTAATATGTGAAATTTGGTATTTTTGGATCTCTTCCCTACAAATACTTTCTTGTGTACATAGGAAATTACTGCTGCCTTCTGTTTCTTCTCTTGCATTTGTAGTTTTTTGAGTACACATCCCATAATGAAATACGCTACAACACTCGACAGCCTGAAGCCTGTGCAGCAGTTATTGCGGGGACTGACTATTTGACAATGAATTTGTGTCAAGAGAACATTCACCTTGTTCCTGAAAACCAGAAGTTTGCTTTCAGAGAGGTAAGTGAGCCTCTTTGGCACAGTTTGGGTTTGTTTTCTTTGGGGGGGGAGAGGTGGGAGAAAAACTGCTGACTTTTTTTGGGGTAGGGTAGAAAAAGTAAACAAACCAATTTTATCTTACTGCCTCCACATTCTGGCCACAAGTGTTCCTATATTTGGACTGGGATTGTGTTTAGATAGGCATGACTCTCTGTCTTGGCTTTTAACATGTAAACATAGAACAGGGTAGCAACAACGTGCAGTTGAAGCACGTTCCAGTTGAACAGAAAGGCAAGAGGAAGGAAAGCACCCATCTGTAATTTGAAGGGAACTTCCATTCCCCCTCTCCAGCCAATCTTAGAGATGGCCAACTTTTGCTCTCCTTTCATGAACTTTTACTTCTCAATATTTTTACCTCCATATGTACTTCACCATTATCGCCATATTATCACCGCTGTTGCTTTAAACTGTTCCTTGTTTATGAGAAGCTGCTGCTTCTCCTCTGCCAGCAGCCTCCCCGTGAGCATCAGAAGTCCTCTCTGGATTTTTCTGCAACATAATGCAGCTGTGTAATTTGATGCCCCATCAGAAAATACCTTCTGCTCTATTCCTGCCCCCCGCCCCCACACGGGGCTTGTCTTACTGACTGTAGGGACTCAGCAAATCCCTTCTTCAACTTCAATGACTATTACCAAGGAGAAGAAATGCTGATAAGTATGGAGTGTATTAAAAAAACATAACATGTCATCTTAGAAAACCTTGTGTTAGTAGGTTTTAATCTCTGAAGGAGTTCCTGAGTGTCTCGGAGAAAATAAATTGCATGAAAAATGATGGCCTTGGTTAGCTTCTGGGGTGTTATTATTCGGCTAAGGGAAAAGGTCACATAATATATCAAAATGGTATATTTACATAATGTTTCTACATAATGCATCTAAATTCTACAAGCTCCACAGCTGACAAATCCTTGCCTAGATACTTCCATTAGTGATATGAGAACAGAGTAAATTCTAAAGAAAAACATGAAAATTACCATCTCTTCACTGAATCTAGTCCAGACTGAAGCTCATTGAGTAAAACTGTTTAAGAGGCTGGCTTTATCAATGGTATTTCATTTTTAACATTGACTTCATGAAATTTTTCAAATTCATATACATTAATTTCTAAGATGACAAATTTTAAATAAACTTCAGTCACTTCATAAAAGTAACTGAGAAAACACAGTTTTGGAATACATCTTGTTCCACAGCATTGCTAACCATTCACATTCAAAGTAATTCCTTAAGTTCCAAATACTAGGTCCTCTTTCCTTCTCATTGTTCCTCGGTGTGACTTGAGTCTACTGCTCTGCACTGATTTCTCTTCTTGTGCTGCATTAAATCAAAATCACTTGTTCCCATGTTTCAGGGCGAGTATATGCCAAGTATCAGTACTGTGTATCTCCTGCTTTGTGTGGAAAAGTGTCAGACACTAGAAGAGCAATCCTTAAATGAGTAGCATCATCAGAGATTTGAACAGCCTTCCCAGCTGCCTGGCCAGAATTAAGTTCTTCCTGGCATAGCATCAAAAGCAAGTGAGGCGGGTATTGATTAGTCCACTCAGAAACATGAATTATCACAAATAGAAACCAGAAAGTCATTCAGCAGCTAAGCCTGCAAGCAAACCCATGAGCAAGTGCGCACCACTGGTCCTTGGAGGCTATGGAGCAAGGTGCCGTAAGTGCAACATTCCTGAGAACTGAAGAGCAGACTTTCAGAGGACTCAAGCTTACACTCAGAAACAGAGTGGGGTTTTGAAAACAGTTGTGCAGGTGTTACCTGGGCCCAAGAAAGTCTCACAAGGAACACAACTCTTCTCCACAGTTGGTTACACCACCTTATTGCAACTCAGTATCTTGGCTGCCAGTGCTTCCAGATTTGAGTGAGCTATGTGAACTGGGGGTAAAACAGTTTTGGAGACTCCTGTAACAGGAAGGCCTGAGTCCTCACATAGTGTTTTTTGGGAACATGAGTGCACAGGCCAGTCAGGCCTTATGGCTCTTAGGCAGCTGTGCCATAAGCAAATCCAGCTGACTGCACAGAGATTTGAAAGCAAGAGGCTTCTTGCTTAGAATGTTTTATATCTGGAATAGACAGCTAACTAACGAAACACAACTAAATTTACTTGCTACATGCAGTCTAAGTTCTTGAATTTAAGTAACGCATATATTTTGCTTTGGTTTTCTCCGCTCATATTGTGGTGCAGTAACAAAAAGGAATGAGAGTGAGCTGAGAAAGGATACCTTTTACAAAGTTAAGTGTCAGAACACATTAAATAAGTTTAAAAGTTAGGTCTTTTGATAAAGTTTCTCAAGTTAAGCATTTTGGTTTTGCTGCATAGCCCCATGGGAAAGATATGCATGGTATCTTACTGTGAACATTGTGTTATAGTGATTTGTTTTTCATTTTTAAGACCTGTAAAGCAAAAATTATTTCTCTTTTTTTTTAGGATGGTACTTTGTTTCATATGCAAACTCAGAAGTGCTTACAAGCAGAGTCAAACTCCTACAATGGTAATCCAGCACCAGTACTACGACCGTGTACCAATTCAGACTACCAAAAATGGTTCTTCAAAGAAAGAAGTTGATCCAGATGTCGTCTAGTATATAGCTGAAAATGAAAACGTTCTCTTTCTAGTCAGCAGGTAGTCAGCCTTTTGAGAATTCTTTAAGTGATATATTTTTATATGAGAAGGACAGTAATTAGTTTAAAAGGATTAAATTTTGTGTTTCTGGAGCATTAAACTGCACTAATTATGGAGAAATACATTAAGTAAGTACTGTGGTTATGTCATGTCACAGAACCTGCTCCTCTTCAGTTCCCTTTATTTGGCAGCTACATAACTGTTTCTGAAGTGTCTTAGGTTCTTTTCACAAGTGACAATGTATATTTTAATGTACTGTGTGAAAGAAAGTAAGGCAGTCAAAATAATTGCACTAATGTTATCTGCCAATAACTTAAAATGTTTATTTTTCTACTAAAACATTTTGCAGTTGTGCCTTTTAACAGGTGCTAGTTAATATTTCTCCCCCTCTTTTAGATACCAACAGGGCAAATCTAGGCTAGTTCTGCCCCTAACTGGCTACAACAGGCCCCTCACTGAAGACAGTGTGGATTTGCACATTGTAGCAGAAAGGTCTGCATATTTTTGCACAGATAACAATCTAGATGCATACAGATTGCACATGCTTGACAATACTATACATTAAATGTTGTGATAATTTGAGTTGCTTGAGGCACTTGTTGAGTTTCTAAGCATGCTTTGGTCTGATTTTGCAAGAAGAGTGTTTTTTTCCTCACCTTTCATGAAGAAATGAGGCAACAATCGCAGCTGGAAATGTTTTATGTCTAGAAGTGAGAAGATTTTGACCATTTTTCCCTCAAAAATCTTGGTTTCTTCCATTATTTGTTCCTGTTTTCTGCATAAAATGTACAGAACTTCCTTTGAATCCTCATAAGTTCATGTCATTTTGTTGTATCTATTTATATGATTAGGGTGTAGGGGGAACATTTCTTCCTGTAGTGGATATACACGGACGTTCTACCAAGATCTATCAAAAACCCCATAGACTGAATATTTTTGTGGAGAACTTTAAAGCTCTGTCTCTGTGGGTTGGATTGATGAAATCAATGTTAGAACTAATAAAATATTTTGTAACTCCTTACAGTGGCAACTGTGGGAGTTTGTTTGTTTGTTTGTTTCATATGGTCAGTGGTTTTCTTTTAACCGTTCCTCTGATTTCTTGTGCTCTGATCCCTGTAGCAGCTGGGAGAAGACAGGTCTATTTTATGCTCTCTCAAGTTCCCATTTCTCATTAATGCTTTTGTTCACCTGCTAGCAGCAACTGTGTTCAGTTTGTGGAGTCACAAATCAAAGCTGTGTGTCTGCATGAGAGAGCTGTTTGAAGCATACCAACACAGCAAGGCTTTTCTGTTCATTTCTGTTTTGCCTTTCATGACTGTTGATTGCATTACATTTAATAAGCTAATGAAAGCCCAGCAATTACACTTGTAGACAAAATGCTCATTGACCATTAGGGTCAAGGAGGTTTTCTTACTTTTGAGACTTCCAGATTTTATCAGCAGGTGGTCATACACAAGTGAAATTTAGTAATTGGAAATTGTTCTCTGTCCAAAAAAAAAAAAAAAAAAGAAAAAAGATTGCAATCCAGATTGCACTCTAGTTCCCAATTCACCACTTCTTTACTGTATTTCCATAGTAAAGATTTATCCCTTTGGGTAAATAAGTTGCTGTCTTCTTCCTTTTATTCTTCTACAATTCTGCTTTCATTTACACATTGTGGATCATCAGTGTGGACTAGAACCTCTGTATGTGCAGTCTTGGCTGAACGTTTTATGATGGAGAATTATTGCAGCTTGCTCAGTCACTCTGGAACAACAGTTGTTGTTGTATACGCATAAGTCAACGTGGATTGGAAGCAGTATTTCTTGCTTGCTCTGCCGAAACAAAGACTTAAAAGCATGTTCAATTTTTGCCATGTTTATAGGAATTGATAAGACCTAGTAGACCTATTGGAAACCCTGAACTGATGGGACTGTGCTCCTGCATCCTATGTATGGAAACACTGTGATACTGCCTGGCTGGTAACTGTAAATCTGATGTTCTTGTGATTTCCTTTGTCTGTCTCAGCAGATTAATTTGACGTTGAGCTTTGTTCTGATACCTTGACAAGAAGACGGCACTAAAGATGTCTGGAGAGACTATGGGGCTAGGATCACACAGCTGTGTGTTTGCAGTTAAAACAGTAGGCTTTTTGGCAGTGTTTGAGAACACTGCATAAGCTCACGGTGCTAGAACAGTCATGATTTGGTCTTCAAGTTAGCAGATGTAGGTGGAAAAGACCTTGGGAGGAACAAGAAGGGTATGATGGAGCACCCCTGCTCTACCAGCTTGCTGGTGGCTGGCTCCAGCAGCTGTAGCTGGGTCTGAATTAGAGCATCACGTCCATTTACAGAGGAAAACGATTTGGTTTGCTTATGCAATTTTTCCTATCTTCAAAAGGAAGAGGAAGGAAGACAGAAGACCCAGGGTTGGAGCTGTGGTTTGATGGGAAGCATGGCATGCTTTGTGTGGCGTCAGGCTGGCTCCCAGGGTGAAAAAGGACCAGCTGCAGAGCTCATTGCTTTGTGGGAAGGGAAAAGCAGTCTTGAATTTGTACATCCTCTGAAGGTATTTAACTTGCTGCAGAAGTGAAAGTGGTCAAGGGAAAAACAGCAGCACAGATATTTGGACCTGAAATTTGTGAACACTGAAGAAATACGTGAAGAATAAAGTGTGTTAACTCTGCACACACTGTGAGAATACCTGGAAGGTACTGGAAAGTATTATTTAACAGGAAGATATTGCACAGAACTGTTTACTGAAATACAGCTGAAGGGCTCACGTGACTGAAATGCTGACATGACTGGATAATGTGCCAAGGAGAAAGTGGCATTTGATTTTCAAGCAAAGGGAGCAGGGTTTACCACAATTGTGAAGTGATGTTTAAGCCAACGAGGAATGAACAGACAGACAGAGAGCGCCTGCAGTTGACCACCGAATAAGAACAGAAAGGATTTTTGCGTAGCAGGTAAAGGATGAGTGCAATGTTAGAGGATGTCATCCAACTGTCATTCAACTGCACTGATTTTATGGTAATGAGACATTCTGGGGATTTCTAGGGAAAGGAAAACTAAAAAGGAGATAGCTTGGCAGGAGGCTGTCTCTGACATAACTTTTATTAATAGGTCTGGTGCAATTCTCTGTTAGGCCTCTCATTTCAAAGGGAGGTTCTACCCGTGTCTGTTAGGCGCAAAGGAGAAATTCCTGAGCGCTGCTGGCAGGAAAGAAGAGGATTTGCAGAAGATAATTATGTATGTATCTTATTGAAACCTTATATGCGGACCATACAAAAAGCTTTGATAGGATCTCAGATGAAGTCTTCAAAAGGATTGGAAAAGATGTTCTTTATTAAACAGCCTCAGTGCACCTACATTACAGCGTTGTCTATAGTTACTTGATCATAAACTATTTCTTGCATTAGGTTTCCTTTTTTATTTTTTATTTTTTCCTTTTTACAAAAGATTTTGCAACTATCTTTTCCATGCCTTGCTGAGTACAGAGGAAGGATTTAGAGAGGCTTATTTAGCTTAATCCTCATTGTTCAATATATGGCTTTATTTATTTCCCCACATTAAGTCCCCAGCCTGAAAAATAAAGGTTATTTTCATAGCTTTTCTTAACATGGAACTTGAATGCTTCAGTGTCTCAGTGTTTCCCAAGCCTTTATTACTCCAACTTCACACCACGAAGCAAAAGCATCTCTGCTTTCGTGACAGAGAAGACTGCAACAAAGGTATTAAAATCCAAATTGCAATATTATTCAACAGACTAAATCTGAAGCACAGGTTTGGTTAGCTTAAATGGCAGCCAGCAATGCTCCAGACCTTTACAGTTTGAGCATAAGAACTGGAACTCACTTCTCATAGCATTATTTGAGTTGGAAGGCACCCCTTGAGGCCCTCTAGTCCAGCTCCCCTGCAGTGTTCAGGGTCACCTACAGCAGATGAGGGTGCTCAGAACCCCATCCTACCTGACCTTGAGTGTCTCCAGGGATAGGGCATCCACCAACTCTGAAGGAGTGATTCTACATGAAACAGCATTTGACAGACAGTCTTGGCACCTATTGCAGATCTAGTTAAGAACAGTGACATTCATTTTAGGATTGAAATGGTGATTAAAAATAATGTTATATAAAATCAGTGTGCCCTCTGCTCCTGTTGGGATCCTAGGAAGATCTGTTCTTAGTGTAACGATCATCAGTTTTCTGGAAGAAAATAACGTGCCATAAGTTTGCAGGTGACAAACTACAGGGCAGGCCACTTGCATGAACGGAGAGCACGCATTGTGATTTATTGCAAGGCAAGATCAGGCACACGGGAGAAAAAAGTGGCTCGCGTACTCAGGGAGAAAGCTTTGAAGACATAATGTGGATCGTTCCACAGGGAGGCAGCCTCTTGGGACAGCCTGGCTGCTTTGCCTCCAGGGGTTTGCTATTGCAGTGTGCACACATTAGCGTATGTGTGTGAGGGAATATCAGTAATGCCAGGAGTCCTTAATTTGATGTAGGCATGACAAGAATCACAGAATTACGGATCTACTTGGGTTGGAAAGAATCTCAAAGAGGTTCCAACCCCCTGCTGTGAACAGGGCTGTCCCCCACCAGCTCAGCTGCCCAGGGCCCCATCCAACCTGGCCTTCATCAACTCCGGGGATGGGGCACCACAATTTCTCTGGGCATCCTCACCAAAGGCTGGCAACCTGCAATGAGACAAATTTGTACTGAATCTGATTCACATCTTAGCAAACTCACTAATGACTGAATTAATTTATTGAGAAAGGTGATGACCCCTTCTAAACTGATGTCTTTAGGTCAGCTCTGTTGGATGTCATTCCACAGGAAGGGCTGCAAAGAAAGAAGAGTTACGGGGTGACAGGTTAAGGGCTTTTGGCCCAAGGTCACCTTATTATGATCTTAGAATTTATTAAACTATAAAGATTCTTCCTGATTTATGGCATAGACGCCACCGTTGTATATGGGATATATTAGGTTGGCCTTCATAGAATCATAAAGGTTGAAAAAGACCACTAAGATCATCCAGTCCAACCACCAACCCATGCCCGCTGACCACGTCCTTCAGTGCTACATCCACAGGGTTCCTGTATACCTCCAGGGACAGTAACTCCACCACTTCCCTGGGGTGTAGAAGAGAGAAGAAATTTTTTCCCTAATATTCAACCTGAATTGACCCCTGGTACAATCTGAGGCTGTTCCCTCTCATCCTATTGCTGTTACCTGCGAGAAGAGGCCTCCTTTCAGGCCGTTGTAGAGAGCAGTGAGGTGTCCCCTGAGCCTGCTGTTCTCCTACTAAACAATCCCAGTTTCTTCATCCGCTCCTCATCCCGGTTTTGTATCTATAGAATGGGAGATGCCCCGGGTCGGGTTTGGCAGGGCTGCCAGCGGGACGCACACCGGGTCTCTCCCGGCTCTACGGGGCTCCTCGCTGCGCAGGGGGGTCGTACTGTGATCGGGGCACGGCGCTGCCACTATGCGCTGCCGGGCTGCGGGAATCCTGCGGGGAGAGCAAAGGATAACCCAGAAATAATCTGGTTTTGCAGAACGCCGCGCTCCTGTGAGCGCGCTGCGGAGTTGCCATGGCCCAGGCTCCGTGTGTGTGTGTGTGTGTGTGTGTGTGTGTGTGTGTGTGTGCATTTGTGCGTGTGCGTGTGCGGTGGCGGAGGTGCCGAGCCGGCGTGGGCGCGTGTCTGCGTGCTGAGCTGGAGCGGGGGCGGGGGGGTACGCGCTCGCCGCGTGCCTTGCACCGTCCCCCGGCCCTTCCCGCATCGGAGCCGAAGGGCGGCACCTCCCTTCTCGCGGGGTTGCCCCGGCTATGAGAATGCGGCATTAGGGCTCTGCACCCCCGGCCCGCACCGTTCCCCCCCCACACACCAACCCCCCTCCTTCTTTCTTTTTTTTTTTCATTCTACCGGAGCATCCTATATATATATGTGTGTTTTCCTTTTGGAGGAAGAAGGAGGTGTTCAGTGAGGGCTTCTTCTCGCTCCCCCCTTCTCTCCCTCCCGCCCCCCCGTCCCCGCCCGAGAGGTGCCGTTCTTCCCCGAGCGGAGCGCAGCGGGGAGGCAGAGGCAGGTCCCGCTCCCTGCTCCGCCGCCGGGAGAGGAGGGGAGGAGAAGAGGAGGAAGAGGAGGAGGGTGCAGGGAAAGCGGAGGGGAGGGGGGGGGTGGGGGGGTTATTTATTTATTTATCGCTTCTGGTGGCTGCAGCTGGCAGACCTGGGAAGGAGTAGGCGCCATTGCCAGAAGGATTATTGCCAGGGGAGAGGAGAGAAAAGGGAGGGGGGGCGGAGGGGGGAGAGAGAGGAGACCCCGAGGCTCCCTTGGAAGCGGGAGGCGTTGCTTTCCCTCCCGCCGCCGGGGGATGTGCCCGGGCTGAGCGGGGCTCGGCTCCCTCCCGCCGCTCCGTCCGCCCCCCCTCCCCAGCTCTCCTCCTCCTCCTCCTCCTCCTCCTCCCCCCATCCAGCAGCATGCATCCCTCTGTGCGGAGCCCGGCCGCCGCCACCTCCAGCCCTGCCATGCTGCTGCTGCTCCTGTGCCTAGGCTGGGTGCCGCCGGGCTGGGGCTGGTCGCGGGGCAGCACCCGGGGGGCGGCCGGGATGCCCCCCAACGCCACCACGCCGATCTCCATCATGGGTTTGATGCCGCTCAGCCAGTCCGAGGAGGACCAGAAGAGCAGGATCGGTCGGGGGGTGCTGCCCGCCGTGCAGCTGGCCATGGATCAGATCCGCAACGAGTCCCTGCTCAACCCCTATTTCCTGGACCTGCGCCTCTACGACACGGAGGTAGGGGCCGCCGGGGACTCGCCGCCGCCCAGTCCCGGGGCGCTGCGGGACCGGGGCGCAAGGGCAGCGCGGACGCGGGGGCTGCGGCGCCGCCGGTAGATGCGCGGGGAGAAGCGGCTGAGGACGCGGAGCCGTTCCGGAGATGTTCTGCCCGCGGGGCCCCGACCAGAACCGGCCGCTCTCCGCTTCTAGCAACAGATGCGCGCCGGCCGCTCCGTCTCCATCCGGATGCCTCCCCTTCCTCGTGCAGGACGCGGGCTCCGGAGGGCGGCTCGCAGCGAGCCGGTGGAGACCTGCGGAAAGAGTTAAATCTGCGGTGCCTCTGCCCGCGGGATGCTTGAGGGCCGCCCTGTCCCGGTGCGGCCCGGTGCGGTTCGGGGTGCGGAAGGAATGCGGGCGGGAGGCGGAGGCGTGGGGAAGTTGGTACCCGGCTCTCCAACGCGCTCCGTTTGGGTCGCAACTTCGCCGAACGGAGGGAGATGCCGGCTCGATGCGGAGCCTGCCCTCAAGGTGGCAGCCGCCCCGCGTGAATCGAGCCGCGTTCCTTTCCACGACAGCCCCCGGTGCGGCGCGGGGATGGATGCTGAGAGCCCCCGTTGTGCTGCGGGAGCCCCTCTCCGGTTGCAGAGCGGCGATACCGGGCTGTGCTGGCTCTCCGTCCATAGGGTCGCCCCAGAAATCTCTCTCTGTGGGGCAGCTGCCCTTCACCGACACGCATTTGTCGTGGCGTTGTTTCGGACGGCTTGGGGTGGTAGCGCTGAGTGTGTCGTTTGAGTGCTGTTGGGTGCACAAGGCCGGAATGCTGCGCCAGGAGCGGCCCCGAGCTGCCGTTCGTCTCCTTAAAAAACGAACCTCTGCAATCAGAATGAAAAGAATTATGGGGGATTTTCGGAATGGCATTACTTGTTTCATAAAACGTGGTATTGGGGAGAAACAAGATCACGGTTCTCCCAGTCCTGTGTTCATTACATTATTCTGTTTAAATCCACCCCTCGGATGGGATCGTTGCGAAATAATGAGTACACAGGAAGTGGAGAAGCAGGAACCTTCCTTCTATGCACACATCCCAATCAATGAGGGGCTGCACCTGATTGCAATCAAAATATTTTGCAGTTGTTCATAGAGATTTTGGGTTCTGAGGAGGGTAGTCAGCGTTAAGATGAACAGAGCAACCAGAAGAATTGTCTGATTGGCTGTGGAATGTGCACCGGTTCCTTAAAAATTGCATTTTTACTGTTTGGTACTTCAGGGGGGTTTGAAGCATCAGGATCCTGCTGCCCGTGTGCTGTGTGCATCCGGAGGCTTTTAAGCAATTAATAAATGGATGGTTATGGAATGCTAAATCAGGCAAATGTATGTATTTGGAGAGCGGTCGGGTCATTATTGCACGCTTAATAGTGACAAGTAAATAAACGAGTGTTTGTGAGGAGTGTTAGATTGACTGCACCGTAATGGAACAGCCTAATGGTTGGAACAGCCTATAAATACGTAATGGCAGCACAAACTTTTTCGTTGTGCTCAGCCATTACCTTATGTCTTACGGTAAGCAGAAGGGCTGCTCCCTCCTGCTGCCCGCTCGGTGCTCAGCCTGTTCCCAGACTGCTGATAGATGGATGCACCCAGAGGGCCTGGATCCTTGTCCTTACGTAACCACAGACCTGCTTCCCCTCAGGACCTCGCGGGTGCTTTGACATTGGCTCCTCTTGGAGAGAGAATGTGGGTCCCTGAGCACCAGGGGTTTTTGAACAGAGGGAGAGGTGTTTGTTGTGTAGATATAGAGCCTGGTGAAATGCATGGCAGTGATTTAGGAAATGCATGGCAGTGATTTAGGCAATGTATGGCAGTGATTCAGAAACTCCCTCGTGGAGTTCCATAATCACCCTCTGCTACGAACCGATGTTTGTGTTGCAGCTTTACGTAACACTTCAATAAAAAGCTCACAAAAAATAATCATGAAAGTATTATGAAGACAAACAAATCGGATCTCTTTTCATTACCGAGGCAGCTTCCTGGTAAAGTTGAACTGCATATTGTTTGCTTGATGTTTCTGTACAGTGGAGCACGGGGATGCCCGTATTTCTGACCACCATCAGAACTGCAGTGGGCTTCCCAACTTAGGCTGCTCTCTGTCTCTAACCCTGGAGCACTGGAGTGGCATTCCTTGTGCTTATCAACACAGTTAAGCTGAAGGAAGCTCAGAGTTCACTACAGTCCTTAATCCGTTATCTCAAGCAGCTATGATTCTGTGAATGATATCTTCAGTGCAAAATAAGACCACAGGTTACAGCAAGTATATGCCAACATGGAGGCTTCTGACTTGAGTACTGTTGATGGTTGAATGTGTCTGGAGCACGACCTTGATGCAGTTCAGTGAACCCTGCTTTACTGGCCTGTGGGCACAGCTTTATTTACTTGGACATTCTTGTCTGGGTTTGGCGAATGAAACACAGCTCGGGTACAGATGTCTGCAGAACTCTGGTATAAGTTGTAGCGAATTCAGGTAGTCCTGCTCATCTCAGGCAGAGCAGGAGCAAAGCCGAGATGAGACTCTTCGACAAAGTGTCGTAATTAGGTTATTTTAGAAACAAGAGTGATTATTTGTAAGGAGTCTTATCCAAGCCTATTGAAATTAATGGCAGTAATTCAGTGATTCCAGCGGCCCTTGGACCAGGTCCTGGAAGTTAAGAGAGCTTGGTAGTTTATGGCTTTGGATCAATACTGTGATACAATATTTCTTCTTTTTCCAATTCCTGTGATTGTAACAATAGTTTGCTGAAAATGCAAAGGAATTTCTTGTAGAATAGTGAGCTCGGGTCTCTACGTGCTGCATGCAGTTCTTGACTTCATTTAAATCAGGAAGGGTGGTATCTACATAAGCATCCTGGCACTCATCTGTTGGAGGAGAAAAAAAAAAGCGGAATAATCCTAAAATAAGGAGCTGAGCATTCTAATAGAGAATGTTATGCATTTCAATAGTATTTAATTTGCATCATGCAAAAACTGACCTCGCTGAAACTAGAGGAAGAGGCACAGTGGGAGAAGACAAGGGCCTTAATGGAAGTTGGATATCTGCCCTTCTGCATCTGGACGTCTTCCCTCAAATATGGAATATATTTTCCGATTTCTTGTAGGATCAGTGCTGCAGGTGTTGCACGTTGAGACTGACATTTATAGCCAGGAAAATCATGTCTGCAGGTTAGGATTCTGTCACTTGTTTTTGGAGGGCAAAGGGAGTCTAGACCATGTGATAAAAAGAAAACCTTTCAGGACTAAGGGAGATATATTATCACAAAAACAGAAGAAAATTCATACTATGGCAGTGAGATTATTTAATTTCCTCTAATAACTACAAATAAATTGTAGTAATCCTGATGTAATCACATCTTTATGTAACAACATACTCTAATACCTTTAAAGAGCATAGAAGGGTGAGCTATGACGCATACACAAAACCTTTTAAGGAAAGTGGAAACTCCTTGATGTTTAATACATATTTGCCTTATGTTCTATTATTAAGGAGAAAATGCCTTACCTAATTTTTCTGACAAGAAGTTACAATACAGATAAGTTATAAAAAGGCCTTCTCTTTATTTTCCTTCTACTATGAAAATCTCTGTGTTTTACAACAAGACTTTCCTTCCAGGTTTAAAAAAGTCGTATAGGCTGTGCATGGGTCTGGCTCACTCCTACCAGCTACTCTATGCTGAAAGAGACCTTCACCCTCCAAGTAAAGGTGTCTTTTGCAGAAAAGCCCACTAAGGGCTGCTATCAACAAAGTTGACTCATGTCTTGCTCCAGTATGCCAGACTAAGAGTCACACACTTATTAAGGACAGGCAACATAGTCTAGGAACAGGAGAGGCATTTTCTGTCAGTGGTGCAAAATAAGGGATCCGTGAGGAGTGTGAAGCACAGAGTTCAATGTCTGGTCCTCAGAGGACTGTCAGCTTCTGGTTGCCACCTGAGCAGCTCTTCCCTGACAGAGTAGAGCGAAAGCATCCCCCTGAGAGACATGCACACGGTGTGCTGGTTAGGCTGGTTGTCTCAGGAGGCACAGGCTGGAGTCACTCTGACAGCTGCTGGATTTGTGTGGGGACGTGTGGTGAATCAGGATCTGGAGTGAGTCTAACACTCTCTGTACATGGATGGTGCACCCCAAGGTGAAACTTGAACTCCACCAGCACATGTTGGTAGGCCTGCCCTCCAATCTCCAGCTCCTCTGGGGTCAGCCCATCCTTCTGTCTGCAGCCATGGCAAGCATGGCATGAATGGGGCCCCAGATCCGAGTTGTGCAGTGGTGCTTCATCTCCCCCCATGACTTGGGCCTGCACACAGGGTGTATCAGCAGAAGGTCTGTGCTTCTTTGAGATAACAACATAAACACAGTCTTGCTTTCCCACGTCATTAGTGAGTGTTCTGAGTGCTGTATTTCCTGGAGCTTTATTTTCATTTTTAAGGCAGAACTCAAAATAGGACAGGTGAGGTGTTGTCCTAGTCATCTGTTCTAAGAGGAGCAGCCAGCTGAATACAAAGGAGATTAGGGCTAAAAGTCAGACTGAACTGACAGACTCTGGTATTATCATAAGCTTGTGTCTGGCATGTGTTGAGTCGTTGGGTAATTTCTTACTTTTAGTATCACCGAGTGCTTAATGCTTTCTGATATATGCAGATAGTTTAGACTGACAATATACATGTGTTGTCATGTTGTACAGGTGATGATCACAGGCTGCCCTGCTGGCAGCATTCTGCCTAGAATGAATGTATTTGTTAAAGCTGTCAATGTTCCCTTTGACTTTCATGCAATATGGCTCCACTTAAGGCATATAACCTCTTTTTGCATTTGAGTTTTGTAAACTTGCTGGGAGTCATCTAAAAGTTAAGCATTTATGTTAATTCCATGCTGGTTTTTCCACTGATGCTAAGATGTAGGTGTGGAGAGGAGAGAAATCATGTATTCACAGCACCCACTCTTCTGGGTGTGGATCTCAGACCTGCAGAATGTATATCCTCTAAATATCTTTGCAGAGAGATTAAAGCCAATGTATCATTTTTCTGGCATATGTCTTGCAATTTCATGTAGAACTTATCCAATGCATACTGCAAAACATACTGTTATGGATTCTTTTAATTCAAATGCCAAACACATTCTGTCAGCGCAGAATAAGTAATTTTTTGAGTAAATCCAGGAAGGAGTTTCCATTTACATTTGCAGAAATAGGGAAAGGCCCTGTCCTCTGAAACGGTTACCAACAACCGTAAATTACTCAGGTTTGTGGAAAAGATGGAGTGTAATATTTCTAGCGATAACTGTGAAGAAAATATTTTGTGATAGGGAAAGGGAGAGGAAGGAGCTAGAAGAGAGATTGGTGGCATTCACACAAAAAGTTTTCTGTGCAATATTTGTACTGTTTTAATTGAACACGTGCAGCTGTTTGAGATGGTGATGAACAGCACCACATCTCAAAGCTACAGATCAGCATCTCACGCAAATGACGTAATGAAGTAATGATGCATTTGTGGCTCAAGCTTTGTTCTCCACTTGGAATTTCATTGCTTTATGGGAATTTTCTTGGCATATCATGGAATAGCAATGCATGTGAGGAAGCTGCGGGAAGTGTGAACCAAACAGTTCCTTCACAAAACTCAGATGGAGGCCATTGCCACCACTGGACAGCAGATACTTCTTCTTAGCAAGGTTTGAACCTTGGAATAAAGAGTTCTGGCTCAGATGGTTGGGTGGTAGAAGTTAAGAAAGGAAATCCACCACAATCCATTTTGGTTCAGCTAAATTTGGAGCAGCTGGGGCAAGCAGACAAGCACACTGAGGTCAGTCAGTCAGCACTGGTGTGACATAGTCTTGTGGAGATGAGTGCGGGTACATTGGAGCCCCTTGCTGGAGCTCTATTTCAAACCGCAAGATTCCAAATTGAGAGGCCACAGATACATCACTTTTTTCTTTTCTTTTTTTTCTTTTTTCTTTTTTTTTTTTTTTTTCCTAGCTTATTTTTGTGCTAGGAGTCCTGAAACTAAAACAGTAACAGAGCCTTAAGCCTGTTACTAGGAGAGACTCTCTCTGTTGTCTTATTTGTGGGTCTAGCTGAGCTAGAAATAATATTTTCAGTTCTTTCTTTGTCCCCTAGCTCTGACATTCATATACCAGTTGCTGACTCCTGGAACAAACTGGTTCACCCACAGCATCACTCTGACTTGAATAAAGTGCCCCTGAGAATAGCTGAAATGTATCTTCAGTCATATGGTGTTTCCCCTTGCCGTGCTGCTTGTGCTCGAGGGATGACAGAGCCTTCTTTGCCAGCCACGGCTGCCTCTCTTTGCAGAGGATTTTGCTGTGGGTAACAGCTGCTGGATTTAGGGCTGGTTTGTGCTGCCTGCTGAGTGGAAACAGCAAACACTGACCGCCAAACACTGTTCTTTCAGATATTTTTTTCTTGTGTTGGAATAACCATGTAATTTCATTGCCAAGTCAGTGATTGATGTCCAATTTCCATGTCATTAGCTTTTCATTATCATAAGACTTTAGTACTGACAATTTCATCCATAGTATTTTCCAAATAAGTATTTCCAAATGTGAAAATTAAAGCTGAGAGATTAAAGGTAAATACCCACCTCCCCTCTGAAAGTGATAGTCACCGAAATCTTAGAATGTAAGGGATAATTTGGCAGGGCTGTTCAAACTATCTCACTGAGGCTCCTGAAAGATGAAGGCCCAGATAATGGACTAATTGCCTGAAAGCAAACAGCATGAGTTTGAGGGATAGGATTAGAAAACTTATGTTCCCTGCTAAGGCCATGGTACTTCTTTTAAATAATTAACATGTTCTAAGATCGGAGGACCATTAGGATTATTCAGCATCTACAGTATTGACCATATATTTCACTTGGGGTTTCTTGCCTGATCTACTAGGAACTATAGTAAGTGCTTGAGCAAGGCCTCCACTCTTGTCTTCAGAATCCCCCAAATCCTGAAATCCTCTGGAAAACTTTTCTCCGTCATTTGCATGGAAATGCTTTGAAGGTGTATTGTTATTTCCACTTTATGCCCTGTTGATGCTGTAACAGCTTTTCCTTTCTGTGGATGCTAAAAGCATTTTGCCACAGCTTCCATTGGAGGTTCTCAACCTGTTATCTTGGTCATTTTGAGAATTCTTGTTTGTTTTTTTTTTTAATTAAAGAATCACTATCACTTGTCTTTAAAAGAAGGTATTTCTTCAGTCTTCTGTTTCCTTCAAGTAGCTATGCATTTTGATTTTGATACTTCTTGCCCAAGGCAGGCCTCAGTTTCTTTGCTGGTCTCCAGAGTTACCTGAAGATATATATATATATATATATATATATATATATATGTAACAGGTGTATAAGAAAACATTTTACATCCAGTTCCTCCTGGGAAAAGTAGGAAGAGTCCCCTTTTGGGTTATTAATTAACTCTCTTTCCACTGTTTACTCCTCCTACTCTCACGGGGAATGTAATGTTTTTCTAGCAAAGAGCACATACCTTTCTTTACAATTTTTACTCTATGTAAAATGACAGCTTTTGACAGATTAACACTCTAGTACGGTACATGTTATTTTTCAATCGTATAATATTTTTCAAGCATTGTTACTTTCAGAAATTCATTCCTTTATTACTTAGCACCATCATATAGAGATATTTCAGTGTATGTGGCAGTATAAAAACGTTAAATTCTGCCTTTTACTTGGAAATTCTGTTAAGGACTTTGAGTTTTGCCTTCCCCCTGCCTATGTGAATTCTGAGACCTCTTAGTTTCAGTAATTTACAGGAGATTGATTGAGAGAGTGAGTGCCCCTTTCTTCTTTTGTCATTTTGTCATCCATTTCTAAAAATTGGAAGCAGGACTGGATTCCTTGTTGGTGGTGAGAATTTAGTCTGGAGGTACGCGCTAATGGCAGGAAGACTTCATGTAATGTAGTAAAACAAATTATATATTATTAGCTACTACTACACAGAGAAAGCAGTATAGAGGCGTTTTACATTTCAGATCTTCAAACTTAGTCAGGCTTCCTGCCTCTCATCATCTCTTGCTCTAAAGAATGCTAATGGTACCAGCCACAAATTGTTTTTTTTTTTTTCCTCTCTTTAAAGTTTCAGCTTAGGTTCCTGAATTGAGCTGAGGTTTTGCTTTCCAAAAGCGCTGAGTGATTTGCGGTGTTGTCAGCATCAGTGGGATGTTCAGCGCTTCAGCAAGCCAACTGACCTAAGAAAATGCCATGTGCTTCTTTGAGAAAGATTGATAGAACTGACACTTGAACGAAGACATTCATAGTTACTTGCTTTAAACTTTCAGAGAGCATGGTAGAATAAAATGTTTGTAGGTCTGTAGGGCTGGCATTATTCTGTCCCTCTTGGCACAGGGAGGAGTTGCTCCAGTGCCAGCCAAAGCCCTTGGTCTGGTCACAGCAACACTCGAAGAAATAATAGTGTGGCCAGCAAGAGCAGAGAGGTAATCACACCCCTGTACTCAACACTGGTGAGGCTGCACCTCAAGTGTTTTGTTCAGTTTGGGGCCCTCACTACAAGAAAGACACTGAGGCTCTGGAAAATGTCCAGAGAAGGGGTGAGGGGTCTGGAGCACAAGTCTTATGAGGAGCAGCTCAGGGAGCTGGGATTGTTTAGTCTGGAGAAGGGAAGGCACAAGGGAGACCTCATCACACTCTACAACTTCCTGAAGAGAGGTTGTGATGAGGAGGGGTTTGGCCTCTTCTCCCAGGCAACAATCAGGACCTGAGGAAATGGCCACAAGCTGTACCAGAGCAGGTTTAGATTAGACATAAGGAAAAACTTTTACTCACAGAGGGTGGTCAGGCTCTGGAATGGCTGCCCAGGGACGTGGCGCAGTCACTGTCCCTGGCAGTGTTCAAGAGGTGTCTGGATGACAAGCTATGAGAGAAGGTTTAGTAGCTTATGGTAGCAATGTTAATGGTAGGGTGGTTGGACTAGGTGATCTTGTAGGTCCTTTCCAAATTTGTGATTCTATGATTCTATAATAGCAGTGCCTCAGTACCTGTTGTTCTCTTCTGATGTAGCAGCTAGGAGCCCTAAACACCTATCAGGCCTTGAATGTAAGCTCTGCTGGTGATTTCTTCAATAAAGGTTATTTTATTTAAAGTTAACTGAAGAGTAGAAAACATACTTTCCCTGTCTAGTGAGTTCAAAAGTTTGGTATTACTACAAATCATTTTTTCATTCTAGATTGTTACAGAGCAAGTGACAGATTAAGGCACCTAAATAAGGCATTGAACTAGACAGAGTGAGCTGCTTCATTTTTTACTTTCGTGGCTTTCTTCTGGATCTTTTAGTTTGTCATCCTCATCCTCAAAGTGCTACCACTAGAACTTGATGAATTACTGCAGGAATAATCTCAATGATGCCATATATATATACTAGTAATATTATCTATCTACTTTTTTTGCAAGTCCGCTGTTCAGCACAAAGAAAACAAGTTTGATCTGTGTGCTGCAGTGCTGAGGAGGGGTGAAAGGAGCTGAGCTTAGATTTTCAGGCTACACAAGAGGAGCAAAACACTATGATTTGCGGCACCATTTTCATTTGTCTTCTTTAGGTGAATCTGGTTAGCTAAAAGCAAATCTGTTCAGGCCAGTGGAAGTAGGTAACCTGGTTGTTTGGGTAATGCTGTGGGAAGTGAATTGTTTTAGCTGAAAAGCTGGCTACCTGAAAAGCTGAGATATGTTAGGGCAGGTAATAGTTCTCAATATTGGAGCTACTCTTGGCACGGATGGAAGTTTGGTCTTGATATAAGAACAGGAACTGCCGTCCAAATAAATCGTAATGGATTCCAGTGCATTACTGAGGTTTCTGAGGATATGTGAGCACTCTGTACTCTAATTACATTGAGCGATTAAGCAGCAAGATCAGAGACACCCGGGACAAGAGGGGTGAATGATAACCTACTTTGAAAAAACTAACATTTGAGGTTGGGATTAGAATATCTTATAAATGTTAATGGGTATTTCTCAAGGGGGACAATGTTCTGTGTGGGAGGAATGAGGTGACATACAGCTTGAATATATAGCCACCCTTTAGCACAGTTAGCACAGACTATAGTCAACCTTTTACATGAACTAATAACTCTTGAAGTGAGTTATGGTTCAGAAAAATGCTAGAAAGACAGGTTAGTGCAATAAAGAAAATAACACAGAAAGGTTTCTCCTTTTGCCTTTGGAATATATTGGCTATAGGCGAGACATTTATACTAGGGGTTTTTTTGTTCCTTCTTAAGATCTTGGAGACTTTTTTTTTTTTTCGTCCCCTCTTAAGTTTTTGGGGACTGTGCTCCTACAAGGGAGCATGGTTTCCTCCTACAGTTTCCTACTCTGACAATTACTCAGCTTGTCTGTGTAGATCTCGAAATGGAGATGCCAACAATGAGTCATCTAGTCTTCTGGTCACCAGTTGTGTCCTAAGGCTTTAAGCTTGCAAAAATCTTGCAAAAAGTACAGTGATTTTTACTTTGCTGAAGAGCAAGGATCTACCTTGAGTAAAATCCCCCAAAGCAATGGAGAAAGCAGGATTTCAGATGAAATGGCTTCATTTTCTGAAATTGAAATCAAATTTCAAAATGATTGCTGTTTCAAATAATTGTGGAAATTCAGCTTCAGGTTTGAGCCCTGTATGCAAGATGCAGTTAATTGATCCAGTGGCTCAGCATTTCATAACTGTGATGTTTGGTAGCGAGTTCTGGGAGTTTCTCAGCTGAGTTTTCCTGAATGCGTGATAAGAACATAAAGGGTATTTTTTAGGAATTAAACCTCAATAAATGTCATTCTAACACTGAAAATGGTACCTGTACAATCAACTATACATATGGAGATATGGTTTGTTATTTCATCAAAATGAAATGTACAGACATGTTTTGTCATGCATTAAAGGATTAATTAGAAATACAAATAATGTAGGAGAAACAATCACATGGTTAGAGAGATTCTCAGGAAGCAAATTTTAAGGAAGCAAATGACATGAGGCTGCATTTATCCATTATCTTTTTGGTTCCTTTGCCAGCTATTGGTTAACTGTGACATTGCTGAGGAGACCCAGAGTAGCACAAGGAGAAAAAACACTCATTTAGACTGAAGCCACTTACATATCTATAGTGAGGTGATGCTTCTTAAAATGCTTGCCCTTAAAATTTATGTCCATCTATAGAGTGCTGAAATTGATTTCATAGCCTCCAGTACACCATTCTCTCATGAATTTAAACCCATTGGCTGGCACAAGAGGGGTTGAACAAGGTGAGACATGATATTCACATTTTGAGCACCTACGAGGATATTCAGACCATACTTTTTGTTGCCTAAATATGAGCCAAAGCTATGACTCATGCAGCCCTGTATTCCCTGCTGAGTTGGTGAAAAGCTTCAGACATGAGAGGAGAGCAGGTCAGAGCTCTTTAGCTGCCGAGGTTGGGCAGTGTGAGTGCCTCCTGCTTCCTTCCCCTCTTTTCCCCTAGTGTAGTCAATATTGAAATAACACTCAAAAGGAAGGCTGGTCCAAGGACTGTTCACCAGCAAAATCCTATTTAAGCCTCTAAGAGAGGCATTAAATGGGATTTAAATAGGATCTTGGCCTGCTTTGGCCCTCTGCTCGGGGAAAAATTTTATCTTGAGTGCAAAAAATGTTTAAAAGATATACTTTCAATAATCACATTATAGAATCATAAGAATAAGGAATAGAAAATGCCTATTAAGTATAATGTTAAATTGTTGCTGTGTAGGGCTGTGCTAATGGACTGTGCTTCATACTTAGTGTTGTGCCCATGTAGTGTCCTAAATTTCTCAGTTTGAGGGAATTGTCCCAGTGATTTCTGACCTTACTGCATTTGGTTTGGACATTGCCTTGTACAGGAATTAAAACAGGATTTCCTTTCCCACATGAAAGCCTTAGACAGTCTTGTAGCTACAGGCAATGTTGATGAAGGCAGGTGAGGGATGTATGTTGAGTATTCCTATTTCACCTTGTGTTTGTGCCTGAGAATGCATGGTGAGCAGTAATAATAACTGGCTGGGCTCTTCCCTACCCAGTTGCATGAGTGAACTGGCAGAAGAATCATTGTGGACAGTTAGCAATAAATTGAGCGTATCTTCTGCTTGGGGATAGTCCCTGGGCCCAAGGCAGAAGTTATTTGCTTCTCTAATCAGTATTATTTTGCCCTCTTTACTTTTACTTATCTGTTTATTTCCATGCCCTTATGTCACATAGTTTATAGATGGTAATTATAAATTAGAATGCTTATAATTAGGCTTCATTGGGAGGTTTTCTCCTGAAGCTTTTTAGTTGTGTGTCAGTTTCAATAGAATTTATTGACCTGAAAATGTTTTGTGAGACTGTGTTTTGAAAGTTTTAAATTTAAGAAAACCTTACTTTGAGCATCAAACTAATATTTTGTTTTGAAATGTCAACAATGCAGAAAATAAATTGCCAGGCTCCGAACATTATTTCAAATTTGACTTGTTTCAAATCAAACTTCTGCATGTGAGCCCCTCCATTTGTTTTTCTTTCAGATTATTGAATCACGAAAACCTTTTGAGATTTTGGGTTTCCATGCCAGCTTGGCAAAGGGCGTTTCTTTTGAAATCTTGCATTTCCACACGATAGCAAAACAATTTGCTATTCAGCTGTGTGCATAATGAGACCTCCCAGAAAGTTAGATCTTTCTGCTCCTTGGATTAATAAGTACCTCCCAGGCCAGATGTTCCTCCCTTCTCTCATCTGTGGGCCTGGTGCTTGCATTCCTCCCCTTGCCTATGCCAGCACCCCAATAGGTGTTGGGGCTGTCAGTGCCCAGGTGGGATGGGGAGAGGTGGTTGCTGTCTGAGAGTGCTGGAAAGCCGAGGTGCAGGTTGTTCTGTGGTACCGTGGTCCTTGATCTGTTTCCTTCTCCATGGGTAAGATTAGGTTTTCCTTCCACAAAGATTTTCTTTGGCAACACTATTTCCTTTGTGTTTCTGTGTGCACAGCACACTCTCCATTCCATGGAACAGAATTGCCTGGAAAGCTGCAAATTATATGATGAAAGTACTGAGGTAGCAAAGGCAATGTGTGAGATGCCTGTTCCAAAGTAGGTGACTATACACAGGAGTGACAGACTGAATTCTGTGCATGCTCAAAACTTGTGCTGATTCTAATAGAAGAAAGAGGGTTCTGAGGGAAGCAGAATAAGGCACGGGATATATAACTTTGAGCTAACACGGCTTTTGCACTGGAGATACATACAGCATCAACAATACACAGCACAGTGTATTCTGTTCAGGCTATATGAAACTGATTGAAAATGTGATTTGTGCAAGATGACACAAACCGAAGCAATCTTCCCAGTTGGTTGCATGTGGAATGCTGAAAGCGGTTCAGTGTACAACCACACCGATCAGTACCTCAAATATCCATTCTCAAAGGGATCGTACCAGTTTGTTTATGGATTTGTCACCTATGGATGAGTATTTCTGCTACAGAAATGTTTAAAATGACACATGTTTAAAATTAGATCTGGCAGAGCAATTTGCCTAGAGATTATTCTTGTGAAGTATTGATTCACAGCAGTGCTGTGAGCTGGATTACTGTCCAAATTGGAAAAGCCAGCCGTGGAGAGGTCTTTATCCTTTAATAACAATTAGCTCCCTTTCTTAGAGGGCCACAGCTGAGTGAAGCAGAGGAAAGCTGCAGAATGTCAGTTGACTGGAGGGCCTGAGGCCTGCTCCTCCGGGATGCAGAAGGGAAGGAAGGGACTGCAAGGGAAAAGGAAGAAAAAGGGAAAAGCACAGCATGATGGTCCTCTGGAACCAAAAGCTGGACGTCCTGGTGCTGCTTGTGTTAATGGCAGCCAGGGACTCCGAAGAGCTGAAACGCACTCGCCTCTCCCTGCTGGGGCTCCTTCCCAGCAGCTGCCTGATTGATGGCAGGAACGTGACAGAGGGCGTCCTGCCTGCCGTGCGCTTGGCCCTGCAGCACTTACGTAGGCATTCCTGGATTCTGAAGAACTACGAGCTCCAGGTTTCCTTTCACGACACACAGGTAAATGGGTACAGGTGTGTAGCTGAGTTCCCACCTGGTCAGCCTCTTACTGCTGGAACACAGTGTGTGAAGTGGTCAGAAAAAGTCCAGGCAGAGAGATGGGCACCACAGCAGGGAACTTGCGGTACCCTGTCGCTTTGCTGGCACTGGGAGTGTGAGTAAAGAGGAAGGAACCACATATTGATGTGACCTGGGGCTTCCAGCCTGTTCTTAAGGACAGCACTGATTTTGGCTTTTGTCTTCCACTCCTGAGGTGTGTGGAGCAGTGCCCTCAGACACAGGCACACTTGTATGCAGTTGTGCATCTGTGCTCCCTCTACAGTAGAAAATTGCTTGATAAGTTATGAAGCAGTGCATCAAAAATATTTGCCTATCTATATCCTTTAAACATGGACAATACTGCTACCATTAAGTTATTAAAATTGGACATAATTGCACTAATAACGGTTACGCTGCCTTATATAGAGGGGAGAGGGTATTGTATGTCTTCTTTGGAAGCTCTAGAAAATTGTTCAAGGGAGAAATTCTAATGTAATTTTAATTGTGCATTTGGTTCATAAGCACTTACGTATAATTTTTGAAGTGCTTCAACATATACCAAACACAGTCCCATATGCTATAAAGTTACTCAAAGATAGCTTCCATGTTTAATAATGTAATGCGAATGTATCAACTGTATATGCTCATTAAGAAAATTTCTGTATTGTAAATTGCATTTAATAGAACTGGTGGTTTTATTTATTTGTTTATAAGACCTTATGGGAAATGTAATTATAGTCCTGAAAAATATGTATGTCTTCATTTCTCTTGAAAAAATATGAAGTTATGCAGCAACATTTCAGCTTAAATACCTGGAAACTGTGGATATGAGAGTAGATGGGCAGCAATTAAAACCCACTGGTATTTGCTCATATACAGTGCTTCTGTTTCAGTGGGACTAGAGGGACATAGGAGGATGTTTGTTTATTGTATTGGCTTAGGTTTTAATTCTAGGAGTAACTGAACATGTTTTTTTTTCCCACATAAGCGTTCAATTGAATTGCAGAACTTCAGTTCTGTTGCACCAGTTTCTACAATTTGAATTGAAGATTGTTTGAATTGAATTGTTGCACTGGTTTCTACAATTTGAAATCTGTTATTTTATATTTTATATATTTTATATTTTATATTTAATCAACCCTTGGAAAAAGAAAGATGCATCATGATTGCTTGTGAGAGTTTAACAAAATGTGGGACATTAAGATTTCTGATTTTTCTTCCTGGATCTGAAAGCAGAGCATGGGGTTGGGAGTTTTAAGTACTGATTAGCGACAAGCTGCAGAGGTCCTTGGATTTAATCAACTTTCAGGGCCAGTATGGCTGCGAGACAGCTGATTCTGTTTATTAATGCTGTGAGCTCAGATCTGCTGTAAGAGCCCTTATACAACCTTTTCATTAACTTTCTTTTAAGTAGAAAACACAGGTACTTGGCTCTTTGGATGAATAATTGACTCTTTTTTTTTTTTTTTTTTTCTATCACACTTAACTAGGAATAGAAAAAAGTGAATTAAAAAATATTCACGTTATGTTGAAAAATAAAAGAGATATGTAGTGTTGCATAGGGCTTGAAAAGCACTGTCACTTCTTTCCTGAGTACAGAGGAGCAGGTTTACACTCCATAATGTGCTTCAGAGGCCTTCAATCCACCTTTTCTGCTTCCCATGAAAGAGCACTGTCCTGCTGCATAGAAGGGTGTCTAGAGGAGAGTTCTCAGTCTTTTGTTTAGCTACTGTTTTAATTTCAGCTAATTAGGCCTTTCACTGCTCCCACATGTGAATGGTAACTATGAGGCAATAGAAGGAATCTTGCAAGAACTGTCTGAATTCTCTGTATGAAGTGAAGCTATTTCAACAGGAGCCTCTGCAAAAACTTCTTCAGCAGAACACTTCATAGCTTGGTGGCTGAAAACTGAATGCATCCACTGACTGATTTCTTTTAGCTCCTGTAATTTAACATACAGTTCCAATTACAGTTTTGTCAATACCTTGTAAGTGGGAATCCCTTGAACACTCATGGTGAAGCTCTTCTATGTTAAACAAAAACAAAACCAAAAACTAAGAAACCTAACAAGCATAAAGAACTCACTGGGCTGCATTTCCACCTCTAACAGAAGTAGGGTTGAACCTGAATTTCACTGAGCCCAAGTCTTCATGCTGTTGGGTATGGGTGTGGGAAGACAGAAAAGCTGCATCTGCGGATTTATGAATTCAGCTTTTTCATGTCATAAGGGAAACTATTCCCTTGAGATTTTTAACTGTAGAGGTGGGCGGCCAGGTATAATTGAGCTGTCTGTGTATCACTTTATTTCTGTCTTTCACTCTGTGACTGACATCTGAAGGTTCTCCTTTTACATCTTCAGGGTGACCAACTTGGCAGATTCTTACAGGCTGAGACACTTCTAAAAATAATTTGACTGGTGTATAAAGAGCAACGTTTTGGTCTTTCAGAGTTGTTTTTCTATTCTTAACTGGATTTCTGAGAGTTCGTAGTCTGTATAAGGGCTGTGAAGTCAATGCATTGATTAGCAGTGGTGTTGATGGGAAACATTCACATTCTGTGGCAAGGATATGGCTTGAACATGCAACTAGGCTTGACTCTACCATTGGGATTTTCAGAAGAGTGATGATTTGTGCTCAGATTATTTTTTGGCATTTGGCTGAATCTGTCCTAATGTGTATTGTCTCTGACATAGATGATACAACAACATAGCCTAGTCTGACTTAAAAGTTGGTTATCTTTTCTTTGGTAATAAACTGATTCCTCTGTATTGTAATGACACAATAACATGATAGTTGTCTGTCTGCTTATCTGAGGTGTACCTTTATGTGCTTTTACAAACAAACAAACAAACAAAACAACAAAAACCCAATGACAACAACAACAAACACACCACAACAGCAATGGAACTGTCATAAAAGTGATACTGATAAGCAAATTGTTTCTACAGTGAAAATAGCAATGTGTGCTTGTTTTCACATCCAACCTAAATAAGGAAAAAAAAAATAATTCAGGCTTAAGATGCAGTAAACTGATCATCTGTACTAAGCCTGTACCTAGGAATCCTGGAAATATTTAAGAACTGCATGGATGTGGCACTTAGGACCATGGTCTAGTGATGGGTCTCAGTAGGTCTGGTTAATGGTGGGGCTTGATTATCTTATAGGTTTTTCCAATGTAGATGATTCCATGATTGCACATATACAGGTATTGTGGCTTAAAAGCAAGTAAAAGAAAAATAAAAAAGATATTTGGCAATGACATAATTATATAATTATCACTTATTAGAGCATTATTTCATAAACACGAAAAAGATAGCTAAAAAATTTCTTGTGTGCAGCTCATTGCATATGACCTGTAACTATATTGTACACACGTACGTCAACTGCAATGCTCTATGAAATCATCTTCCAGAACAAGAACAATAAAATACATGTCTTTGTTATTCAAAAAAATCTGTTTGGTGATACATTTCAGGTAGTAGGGTTATTATTTTTTTTTTTTATGGTGACAAAAAAAAAAAAGAAAAAAAGAAAAAAAAAAGAAAGAAAAGAAAAGAAAAGAAAAGAAAAGAAAAGAAAAGAAAAGAAAAGAAAAGAAAAGAAAAGAAAAGAAAAGAAAAGAAAAGAAAAAGAAAGAAAAAAGAAAAAAGAAAAAGTAAAAAAGATTGACATGACATTCTTGAAGCTTTTGTAAATAGATGTCCAGTGAGTGTTACTAAAGGACGGTGTATTTGCTAAGTCAGTTCTTGTCATCTAATATTCCCATGAGCGAGGTATTGTATTTTGCATTTAGAGATGACCATTTCATAATACCTTATCATAAGCATGAAAACTGTGAACCGTAAAATGCTTATCAAATGCTAATTTTAGCTTTCCTAAAGTGCTGTATCATTACCTCTATTATTAGAATGGCCTCGCTGAAAATAAGTAAAGGTGTTCTGTTATCTTTTTTTCTTTTTTTTTTTTTTTTTTCAAATGGGTATTATGATTCTTGATAATAGCTCTTTGTTTTCTTAATCATATATTTAAGACAAGGAATAAGTGAGTCTGGCTAAATTCCTTAATAGCTATTCTTGTGAACTGGAAGGTACCTAGTTTCATAGTATCATAGTCTCGTACGGGTTGGAAGGGACCTTAGAGATCATTGAGTCCAACCCCCGGGATTCGAGCCTCTGTGTAGCAGAGCGGCACTTCTACCACTTGCGCCACAGGGGGGATTCGAACCCTGGGCCCCAGTGTTGCAAGGCGGCATTCCTACCACTATTTTCTTTCTAATATTTTACTTTTCAGTGAAGCAGAAGTTCATAGATGTACAAAGGCTACACAACTGTTGGGTTAGGTTCACTCTTTTTAAAGGAGATCTTATACAGAGAAAGGATATATGCACGTTACTGAGTTTTGACCTTAAATGACTCAGTGTGTTTAGTCATTGATGTAATCCTATCTTTTTACTCTTATCACTGCAACTTCTTAGTGTCACCTTTCATTTATTTCAAGCCTTTGAAACTGACCTCTAAAATGAACCTGAATACATCAGTGGTATATATGTAGGCATCTGTTAAAAGGTAAACTATTAGGGATAAACATTTGTTGTACTCCCCTCAATACTTCCAAGTTGTAAGAAACTGGAGCAGAGATGGATGGATCCGGCAAGGGCTGACAGCCCAGTAGAGGGCTGGAGGTTTTTCTGGGCATAGAGAAGCAGAAGAGCTCTGCCAGGACTGGGGTTCATGTGACGTGGCATTTGAAGTCTGTGTTGTGGGTATCTCTCTTCAGCTAGCAAGGCAGAGTGCCCTGTGCTGTCAAGGAGTTGGCACTTTTATGTGGAAAAATTCATCTGACCTATTTTAGGTGACTATTTTAAGATAAAAAGAATTGTGTCCCAGAGAAAGCTTATCTCTCTCTGTAAAGTACAAAGGGAGCCTCAGATGGCTAGTATAGATGTAGATGTCTCCTATGTAGAGATCCGTGTTGCGTCAGCTACAGCCTACCCGGGATATCTGAGGAAATTTTTATGTAAAAAGCTGTAGTAACAATATGTTTCCATCACCTCCAGGTTTCAGTGGGATTTCAGCAGACGGTCCTGAGAACTCCATTCCCACCACTCCCACTGCATCTTTATTGGTTTCAAAAATTCCTTCTTTGGTCTCTCATGTCTAGCCAGCAAACCTGGAAACCAGACCATCAAAGCTGTTTGGTACGCTGATGATTCAGCAGTGAGTCCGGAGAGCTGCTCCATGCCACCTCTGTGGGTATATGGGCCAACCCTCACCTGAGCTGCCAAAGGCTTAACCACTACCTCATAGCTCAGGGACAGCCTCCCCACTCAGGGCAATTTTGGAAGTGGTATTTTGCGATCCTGAGGAAACATATCCTGCTTTCTGAAGTTGTTTTTAACTCTTGCATAAAAGGAGAGAATTGTGAGGAGAACCATTTGTATGCATATCACAATTTCCTTCAAAATCACGTGGATTGGGAAATCATACTGCTCAGACAGTTTTTATATCATTTTTGAAACTAGATGTGCTTATGTCAGTGAATCAAAGAATGGTTTGGATTGGAAGGGCCCTCAAACCTCACCCAGTCCCACCCTGTGCCATGGGCAGGGCTGCCCCCCACCAGCTCAGCTGCCCAGGGCCCCATCCATCCTGGCCTTGAGTACCTCCAGAGATGGGGCATCACAGCTTCTCTGGGCAGCTGTGCCAGCACCTCACTGCCCTCTGAGGAAAGAATTTCCTCCCAACATCTAACCTAAGTTTCCCCCCTTATAGTTTTAAAATATTACCCCTTGTTCTATCACTATCACACTGTAAGAAGTCAGTCCCCCTCCTGCTTGCAAGCTCTTTTCAAGTACTGGAAGGCTGCAGTGAGGTCTCCCTGTAGTCTTCTCTTCTCCAAGCTGAACAAGCCCAGCTCCCCCAGCCTTTCTTCATAGGAGAGGTGCTCCAGCCCTTTAATAATCTTTGTGGCCCTCTGGACCTGCTCCAACAGCTCCACATCCTTCTTACAAAAGGTTGAACTTTCAAAATGGATTTTGCTTTCAAAATGAATTTCAGCTGACATGGTAGGAAGTTTAAAACTGTATTAAAGATTGAAATTCAAAATTAGTAGTTAAAATAAAAATGTCTAACTTCACGAAGATTAAACATTTCTGTCAACAACACAAAATGTACTTTTCCCCCAGAATTCTTGTTCATGGAGAAATTCAGTGTTTGGGATTTTCTGTTCCTACTAACATGAAAACCCCTCCCAAGATTCTTCACAGTCTGCTTTCTACTGTTCTGCACCTCTCCATTCATGTCTCCTCACAGGAGTTTTGATCATATGATATTCTACATAGATGTATATTTTATAATTGTTATTGTAAAGTTTCTTAAAATTCTTCTTTTCTTATTCTAAAATGAAAATGGAGATTGGCAGAATAAATAGATTCTGGAAAGACTGCTGCATTTACCATACTTCATTTGGAGCAGTTTTAGTGGATGTTTTTATGCTGGTGTGTTCTGTTTGAATGAATCCAACTCTCTGGTGAATACCGCTTCTCTTGGAGCAATTTACATGCTTTTGATTTGTGACTTACTTCAGAATTGTCAGCCTCTTCAAGAAATATGACCAGTGATGTCTTCATTCTGCTGTCATTCTCAGGCACATCTTGCAATTTTCTTAGCTTTCACTGTAAAGCAGTGATAAACAATGCATGGATTTGTTTTGCTTCTAAAAGCAAGTTCCTTTAAAACAACAGTTCATTAAGTTCTGAATCATTTGCAGCTAGACTGAAGTGTGACATCCTAACAAACTGCTCTGAAAACAGTCCACTGCTAGCTAAGTATTCAACAGAAGGAAACCAGGACTTCTTTCAAAATAGATTGAGGCTGTCAAACTGCTTCACTGAAAGTGAAAAAAAAAAAAAAAAAAAAAAAGAATAGTTTAATGTAATAATTAAAGGTTATTCCGATTTCTTTGGCATAAATGTTCTTTTAAAATAGAAGTGCCTTCCAAGTTCAGATACTCTCTATCCATTTCTAGCTGATACTGTCTCACTAGAAGCATTTTCTTGTTTGACACAGAGTGGCAGTAAATATTTTAAAGATACAAAAGGGCTTCCAATATAAAAAAGGGAAGGAAGCACCATTCTGTGAGGTTCTTCATACTCAATTCTGCTTATTTTCCAAATATGCTATGTGAATTATAGGAAAGTACTCAGTCCCGTTGTCCATTCCTCAGCTTGCATCACTTATCTTTGATTCCCTCTGCGGGAGTTTTCTTGCTCATGGTTAGCATGTACATTATCTTGGTTCACATCATTACAGTTCCAGAGCTCATGACCCCTGACTCTGAGTGCCCTGTGATTTCTCATCTGCCCACAGTCAGCAGGAGAAGCAGGGATCCAACAGAGAGGAGTCATCAACAGCAGGCTGATGAAATGTCGCGAAGAAGTAGGTGTTTCACAGCGCTCTCTTTTTAAGAGAAGTAACAGGAGAAAGTACTTCCCTAACAGCTTATGTGTTATACCCAAGCACAGAACTCCTTTAGAAGCGCGTGGCTTTCTACCATCTAAAATACAAGTAATTCACAGACTCAAATGTTGTTAATAGAGTTCTGTGTTAAGTCTGAAGCTAGAGATGCTAACTCCAGAGACATTTAGCAACAGAACAGAGAATGGAGAAATGCATTTTTATTCCTGTTTTGAACTGGAGTGGGCTTGTTGCTAAGTGGATCCAGTGGAAAAAGATCTGAAAATGATGTCAAATACATTAAGGAAATTCATTAGGTTATTGTGATTTTTCTTAGTTTTGGTGTCCAATTAAATATGTGTTCATTTTTAGTATGAGGGAAGGTATGATGTATTGTATTCACCATATAGTCCCATGATGTTGCAGTTCCAAACCAGCACTAATAGAAATAAGAATTCCTCAGTACATTGTAAAATATATATAAAGATTTGACAGGTAGCTGGAATTGCATTATAATATTTATGTGATATCGGTTAAATTATTAAAACATTATTGATAAAAGCAATCATGTAGGTTCTTGTATTACCATAGGAAAAATGTTCTTGATCTGATTCTCATTTACACTAAGGACTCTCTTATTGATTTCTGATGAGGTAAATGTACCTTAAAAAGATCTGATCTGTAGGTCTGCATAACCAGAAACCACTACCACAGCCAGAATAATGAACCTCAGTGTAATTTTTTATATATATATTTTAACTTAACTCAAAACACAGTGTTAATAAAATACAACATATAACCTGTGGATTGGCCAGAAATGCAATGGTAAGATACATAAGTCAGGTGGTCATTCATCCTAGGTTTGTTCTTGGAGCTGCAGCCTAGTGGTGTTGTAACACAGGTGTACTTATGACACAGTGATGCCTTGGGTCTAAGACATTTTATGGAGGACTGCAGGAACACCTTCTTTATGGGAAAATACATGAGGAACTGACAGGAATATTGGAAAGTCTCTCTTTTGTGGTGTACCTGCATGCCAATCTGCAAGGAAAACTGGGTGAATGAATGAAAAACAAAAGAAAATATGTAGGACTTAAAAAGAAAGCCAGCATATAAATATTGGTATGTCAGTAGTTGTTTTAATATAATAGTCTTGGCAATAATAGGCGTGGTGGTTGAAGAGTTAGTAGGCTGAACGTGGTGTGCTTATAACAGGAATCACTAATTCTTTGCTTCCAGTTTTTGATGTTACTGTTGTCTGTCCTAAACTGGCCAAAATCTACCAGTAGATTAATTTGAAAAATGGGTATGTTTTGACTTGCTTAGCTCAAACCTGTGCACAACATTCACTTTGTCCATCCAGTGAGTTCTATGCCAGATTACACCAGCCTCCCTCAGAAGAGCAATATCTTCTCTCAAAAGACATTCAGTTTTTATTCAGGATCTTCCAAGGGTGAAGAATTTACTGCAAAGTTGTACCATTTGTGTCCTTTCTTATATTGTTTCTGGCTAAATGTCACTGATGCTGTTTTTCATTTGTTGTAATACATAATGCCATATCTTTGAGATTTAAGATCATACTGTCATCTCTGTACAGCTGATTGTGGATCTTGTTCAACTCACCCCTTTCTGTCAATTGTGATAACCAAATGAAGCCTGCTTATTTTGCTGCTGCAAGGCAGAATTTCCAGGAGTTACATCAATTACTGAATTACTTTCTGGAAAGAGCAGAAGAGTTTCACCATTCTCTGCTCACCTGCTTGACTCCTACTTCACCCTCATGCTGAAGAAGCATGGTTCCCATAGCAATTGCCTCTCTTATTCCTACTGGCATGCTGAGATCCAAAGAAGAGCAGGGATAGAAATTTGATATAGGAAGAGAGTCCTATTTGTTTTTAGGTAGTATGTGAAGGTAAAAATGCATCTAGAAACTTTGGCATGTCCTTGATTTGTCAGTATTATAGAGAGTACTTACTTTTCTGTCTTGGAATGATGCTGAGAGGCAGGTGATATTCATGAACTTCAAGGGGTTTAAACTGTTATTGTTTCAGCTTCGATTTCTTGGTAGATAGAACTGCAGTATGACCTTTCCTGCTTGAGAGAAATTTTAAACTCATCTCCCTGGTGACATAAAACTCATTAGCATGAGACACTGATGATATTTTAAGATTTGAGTGTTTCATGTGTCAGTGAAAGACTGTTAATCTTTATCTACTGAATACTGCATATATAAATATGCAGGGTTTTGTTTTTTTTTTTTTTCCAGTGGAAATGATACAACAGATGCAGTGCATACTTTGACTTTAAATTTACCTGAATAGTCTGTATATGTAAATGTGTATTCCTATGCAGTACTGTAGGAAAATTTGTGGGATTATGGCTAATTTTGAATCCAAAACCAAGCCTTCTGCTTTTGGTTTCTTCTCGTCTGTGTGAGACCTCTTATGCTTTAGAGTCATTTATTCAAACTTCTGGTAGATAATTACTTCTCATATTTATTAATTATTATTATTTTAATTGAAATGATGGCTTTTCTAAAGCATCCATTACTTTCTGTTTAAACAACCAGTTTCTAATACGCTTTACTTATCGGGTATCCTGCCTTGATAGTCATCCAGAATTATTCCATTCTCACTTTTACACCAGTACTGATAGTTCAGACTGATAAAATTCCTAAATGAAAAAAAAAAAAGAAAAGAAAAGAAAAGAAAAGAAAAGAAAAGAAAAGAAAAGAAAAGAAAAGAAAAGAAAAGAAAAGAAAAGAAAAGAAAAGAAAAGAAAAGAAAAGAAAAGAAAAGAAAAAGAAAAAAAGAAAAAGAAAAAAAGGTCATCTTCCTTTTTAAGACATGATCTATAACTTGGACCTAAATTTATAGGTAGGACCCAGCAAAACTGAATCAAACTATATGATGATGGATACAAAGGTGATATGCTGTCTGATTAATCACATCTATTTTTAGATATGTCTGTCTGAGCTAGTCAGTTTTTATAGTCAAGTTGGATACACATATGGATGTCTGCTTTAGGATGAGATAAATTCTATCCTAGAATAGGCTACTTCTTTCCACTGTCTATAGAAATGAAGTAGAATATTTAGCTTAACCATCTAACTCTGGTCAAATGAATCCACGTGGCATATTCGGTCAAACTGATGGAGATTTGTTATTTGTACAATTCAGATGCACAAAGACCATTAACCTTTTGACCAGTTGCTTTGCCAAGTTGTGCATTCATACTTTCCTTTCTTGTTCCCATTCATGAACTGTTCTTCCTTAATCCAAGGAATACCTTCATGTCTGTGTGTGGCAATGGAGTGCCTGGATACCATCTGTGCGTTGACATGAGACCAATTATTTAATGTCTGAGAATTAAACTCATTAGTGGATGTATATCTTTGCACATGAAGGACTGTTACCTCCATTTTGTGGGGTGCTAGGATAATTAATGATTTTGAAGCATTCAAAATTTAATCTCTTTTGCTATTTTCTAAATATTTCTAGTCTAAGTTCCTTGCTGTTAATTGTTGTTATTGCTGTTATTTTCTTGTCTTTGTTGGTATTCTCACTAGTACCCAGTTTAATAACATCAGCAAATTCCCATCAAATTAACTGGTTGTTTATTCCTTCCGTATAAAAATTAAAATGTTAAACAGGACTCTTCTGACACTGATACTTTGACAGCCTAATTATAATCACCTTTGCCAAATGTAGCAATTAGCTGTTTATCATCACTGTAGTACTTCAGCCACAGTTCAGACTGTCCTCTCACACATATGTAATCATATGTAATTAATTTGGTAAGAGAGTATAAAATGATATGCTAAATTTCACATATTCTAAGAGAGCTCAAGTTTAGTTTTCAATTAAAATTCCTTTTCCCTAAGCAGACATATCAGGAAAGCAAATACATTAAAATCAAAGTGAAATGCATAACAAATGAAATGGAAAATAGCGGGTACAGTATTATAAATTGACATTAGATAAAACAGTGATACATATCTTCATAAGAGCTGGGTTCTATTCCATCATAAATATGAATGCAGGAGTAATAGAAAGTACTCAGAGATGAGTGACAAGGCTGATTGGAGGCTTGTGGACATTTCTGTTGGAAGAAAGTCTAACACAACTGGGAAAGATGGGCACTCAGTTATCCTAAGCACTGTTTCCAGCCGTCTGATCAAATCCCTGTGATGCATGATTGGAAAAAAAAAAGGTAAATCCCAGGTATCAAGACAATCCAGGAGACTTACTCACTTAGATCCTCTAAAAAAAAACCCAAAACAATCCAAACCAATAGAAGAATGCAAATCCAACCCCTAAACTGTCTCTTTTTGATGGCCCAAACATCAGAAGTGGGACTCTATGACTATGGTTTCTGGCTGCACTTGATTAATACACATTTTTTATCAGAATCACCTGACTTGTTTGACTGCTAGTTCATCCACTTTTTGTGTTATCCACTACATAATGCAAAACAGTTACTTTAATTTGTTTGAGCATTTATATGTATCTGTTTCTTCCTCTGTCATCTTATGTAAAGGTTGCCCCAGTCAAACTTTCCTTCTTTGGACTTGAGACTGCCCCAGAAGGGCTTTTTGGGAGCATAAGGAAATATGGTAAAAGTTTAAGTCTTATAAGTGAAGTTATCTCACTTGGAGACTTTCTATCACATTTAAGAGAAAACAAAAACAACAACAACAACAATAAAACAAGAAGGAGAGATCTCTGAATTGAATGCTGGAAGCAGTGAGGAAGGTGGTGTGATGAATTATCAGTCAGGAAGCCTCTAATGCTTTCATTTAAAAATAGAAGTCTCTTGTGTGGTTGCAGGCTGAAACTTGAAAAGGTAATAGGATGCATTCAGAAATCAAAAGGCAAATAAAATAGGCAATAAAAATTTATCATGATTAGAAACAGTTTCTTGATATTTTGGAGCCTGACTCACGGGCTTTGAACACCTGGGATGGATGATACTAGAAAAATATGAAAGAGCCTTGTAATGTGTAGCCATCAAATAAGAAGCCAAGTGCCTGCAAGCCCTTTCACAGTGTCTTTTTAACCTGTGCAAAGTAGACATTTTCTTTGTATTACTCTATTTGAATATGAAGAAATATACCTTGCAAAAGCTTTCAGACTTATTGAATATAGTTTATTTATCTGAAACTTTTATTATTATTATTATTTATTCTTTGCAGTGGTGAGAGATTGAGAATATATTCCCTGAGAAGCATTTGCATTTACTTATGGCAACTAAGCAATTCATATGGATTTGACTGTATTTAAGCAAAAACAGGCACTGAAATATCATGTACAATAGAGTAATGTCACGGGTTACTTAGATTTACCTATGCCCGTGACAGGGGAAGCCACCCCACGCCCCCCCCCCGGGGCCCGGAAAGGAGGGGGAAAAGGGGAGTGGGATAAAACAGCGACAATCTAAGGAGGAAAAACTTATTTTACTAAATATGATATCGAAATACAAGATAACACAATATAATATAATTAAGGCTAACAAAATTGAACGAAACAGAGAGAGAGAGTCTCCGAAAACCGAGAGGCCTACTGTGAACTCTAGGCGACACGGCTGGAACGCTTCCCACTCTCCGAGAAGTTCGAGAGAAGAAGGAGGGCACTCCAGCCTGGGAACGAGATTATATAGAGTCCTGGTCCCGTGACTTATTGTTACTCCTGTTGTTCTCTGGGATATGTAGTCTTCTTCTGTGGACTGCACATTCAACAGAAGTATCCATACTTGACATGATGTTATGATGTGGAATACTGATAGCAAAATTACAAAATTACAAAACCATGACATTCCACCCCTTATTCTACATTATTACATCATGGTTAATATATACATATATATACATATATATACACGTATGTAAAATTGTGATAGCTAAATAGTAGAATTGCATGTAACATAACTAAATGTACAACTATAATAACTAAAATACACTACACATGCAAACATATATATATAAATACATAAAATTATTGACTGCACTCCCCCAGCATCAAATTCCCTTGTGGCACACATTGAACATCCCCATCCTTCTGCATTACCCACCAAGTGCACCCAGGTCCCTGGGCAAAGACAGTTCCACGGATAGGTTTGCCCTTTCCAGAAGCTGGAAGGACCCAAACAGCTTTTCCCAACATGTTCTTTACATGTATAACAGGGACCTTATCTCCTTCTACAGTGTGTAGGGGGCTAGATTGACTAGGACCATCACGATTGACAGATCCTCTAGTATTGACCAACCAAGTGGCTTCTGCCAGATTCTTCTCCCAGTGCTTAAATGTTCCACCACCCATTGCTTTCAACATAGTTTTCAACAACCCATTATATCGTTCAATTTTACCAGAAGCTGGTGCATGGTAGGGAATATGATAAATCCACTCAATGCCATGATCTTTGGCCCAAGTATTTATAAGAGAATTTTTGAAATGTGTCCCATTATCAGATTCAATTCTTTCTGGGGTGCCATGTCGCCACAGGACTTGTTTCTCAAGACCTAATATGGTGTTTTGAGCAGTAGCATGGGGTACTGCGTATGTTTCAAGCCACCCAGTGGTTGCCTCTACCATAGTGAGTACATAACACTTACCACTGCGAGATCGTGGCAAGGTGATATAATCAACCTGCCACGCCTCCCCATATTTATACTTTTGCCATCGCCCTTCCTCCCAGAGAGGTTTCATCCTTCTGGCTTGTTTAATTATGGCACATGTTTCACAATCATGAATAATCTGCGCAATAGCGTCCATGGTTAAGTCCACCCCTCGGTCTCTGGCCCACTTATATGTCGCGTCTCTTCCTTGATGACCTGAGGTCTCATGAGCCCATCGAGCTAGAAATAATTCACCCTTATTCTGCCAGTCCAAGTCAATTTGAGCCACCTCAATTTTGGCAGCTTTATCTACCTGATGGTTGTTTTGTTGTTCTTCAGTAGCCCGACTTTTGGGCACATGTGCATCCACATGACGCACCTTTACAACCATATTCTTTGTTCGGGAAGCAATGTCCTTCCATAGTTCAGCGGCCCAAACAGATTTTCCCCTCCGTTGCCAGTTATTTTGTTCCCACCGCTGTAACCACCCCCATAAGGCATTTGCCACCATCCATGAGTCAGTATAAAGATACAGCATTGGCCACCTCTCCCGTTCAGCAACATCTAAGGCCAGCTGGACAGCTTTTACCTCTGCAAACTGACTTGATTCTCCCTTACCTTCAGTGGCCTCTGCAACCTGTCATGTGGGGCTCCACACAGCAGCTTTCCATTTGCGATGCTTCCCTACAATGCGACATGATCCGTCTGTGAATAGGGCATATTTCTTTTCATTTTCTGGTAATTCGTTGTATGGTGGGGCCTCTTTAGCACGTGATACCTCTTCTGCTGGTGATGTTCCAAACTTTTTATCTTCAGGCCAGTCCATGATTACCTCTAGGATTCCTGGACGATTGAGGTTTCCCATTCGCGCTCGCTGTGTAATCAGCGTAATCCACTTGCTCCAGGTGACATCGGTAGCATGATGGGTGGAGGGAACCTGTCCTTTGAACATCCAGTTCAGCACTGGCAGTCGAGGTGCCAAAAGGAGCTGTGTTTCAGTCCCGACTACTTCGGAAGCAGCCCGAACCCCCTCATACGCGGCTAAGATCTCCTTCTCAGTTGGAGTGTAGCACTCTTCAGACCCCTTATATGATCGACTCCAGAATCCCAGGGGTCGGCCTCGGGTCTCTCCTGAGGCTCTTTGCCACAAACTCCAAGTGGGGCCTTTCTCTCCAGCAGCAGTATAGAGGATGTTCTTTACATCCTGTCCAGTCCGTACTGGCCCCAGGGCTACAGCACGGGCTATCTCTTGTTTAATCTGTTCAAAAGCCTGCTGCTGCTCAGGGCCCCATGCAAAATCATTCTTCTTCCGCGTTACCTGATAAAGGGGGCTTACAATGAGGCTGTAGTTTGGAATGTGCATCCTCCAAAAGCCCACTGCACCCAGGAAAGATTGTGTCTCTTTCTTGCTAGTTGGTGGAGACATGGCAGTGATTTTGTCGATCACATCTGCTGGGATGTGACGACGTCCATCCTGCCACTTTATACCTAAGAACTGAATTTCCTGGGCAGGTCCTTTTACTTTGCTTCGCTTAATAGCAAAGCCAGCTTGTAGAAGAATCCGGATTATCTGCTCTCCTTTTGTAAAAACTTCTTCTGCTGTATCGCCCCACACAACAATGTCATCAATGTACTGCAGGTGTTCAGGAGCACCACCCTGTTCCAGTACAGTTTGGACCAACCCATGGCAAATGGTTGGGCTGTGTTTCCACCCCTGGGGCAAACGGTTCCAAGTATACTGAATGCCCCTCCAGGTGAAGGCAAACTGTGGCTTGCATTCTGCGGCCAAAGGAATAGAGAAGAAGGCATTGGCAATGTCAATGGTGGCATACCATTTGGCTGCTTTTGACTCCAGCTCGTACTGGAGTTCCAACATGTCCGGCACAGCAGCGCTCAATGGGGGTGTGACCTCATTCAGGCCACGGTAGTCTACTGTCAGCCTCCATTCTCCACTGGCTTTACGCACTGGCCATATGGGACTGTTAAAAGGTGAGTGAGTTTTACTGATCACTCCCTGATTCTCCAACTGGCGAATCAAATCATGAATGGGGAGCAAGGAATCCCTGTTGGTGCGATACTGCCGTCTGTGCACTGTCTTTGTAGCAATCGGTACCTGCTGCTCTTTTACTCGTAGCAGCCCCACAACAGACGGGTCCTCTGACAGGCCAGGCAAAACAGACAGCTGCTTAATGTTGTCCATGTCTACAGCAGCTATCCCAAAGGCCCATCGATACCCCTTAGGATCCTTGAAATGCCCCCTTCTGAGGTAATCAATACCCAGTATACATGGAGCCCCTGGGCCAGTCACAATAGGATGTTTTTGCCAGTCTTTGCCAGTGAGGCTTATTTCAGCCTCCAGCACAGTCAATTCTTGAGAGCCCCCAGTCACTCCAGAAATATGGATTGATTCTGTCCCTTCATGACTGGAGGGCATTAGGGTGCACTGTGCACCGGTATCCACCAGTGCCTTATATTTCTGTGGTTCTGATGTGCCAGGCCATCGAATCCACACAGTCCAATAAACTCTATTATCCCTTTCCCTCCCCTGACTGAGGGCAGGGCCCCTCTATTGGTTACCTGTGATGACTGGAGCAACTCCACTGGTGGTTGGTATGTCTAGTAGTTCTTTCACCCGTGCTCGTAGTGCAGACGTGGGCTGATCATGCCACTTCCTCATGTCTTCTCCACGGTCACGTAGGTAGCGCCACATGGAAACACGCGGTGCAATCGTACTGTTGTTCTTTGCTCGAGCTGGGAAGCGTGTGCGTTTAACAGCTGAGACTTTTGATGATGCAGGTGGGGAGTAGGACTGGACTAGTTTGATCAGATCCTTCATTAGACCTGGTGGCCCGTACGAGGATTGACCTTCATCAGTTGTTTCTGATACTGTTACGGGATCATTACAATTAGTTGATGGAAACAATTTCTTGCACATTTCATCTACTCGGTTTTCTAGCCGTGAGATGGCAGAAACTGCGGCATGCAGTTGGGGGAGCTGCTGATCGGTGGTTTGAAGCATTATAATCAGCTCAACAACTCGGGGCCATCTGTCCACGAATCCTTTAGATCCTGATACCAATGACTGTGCAATTCTCTCTGGTGCTGTACTTGTGATTTTCTGCCACATGTCAGGATCGGCCCTCACTCTCTCTGGGTCAAGTTCGCTTGGATCAGGGCTGTATAACATTTTCGCCATGGCCAATTCCCTCAGGCGCTGAATACCTTTTTGGACGGTATTCCAACTATCAAATTTAGGCTTCAAAGCATCCTTATAGGGGTACCTTTCTCTCACGGCTTCTAACAGCCGCAACCAGAGAGTAGCAGCTCCATCCGAACATCTGCTAATCCCTCTGTCGATACCTGCATCTTGGGCAATGCTTCCTAGTTGGCGAGCTTCATTACCATCTAGAGACAAGCTGTTGGCCCCGTTGTCCCAGCAGCGAAGCAACCAAGCAAGGATACCTTCATCTTGACGCCGTGTGAACTCCTTTCTTGAGCCTTGGATTTCAGTCAGCTTCAGAGGTCGACAATAGGTGATTTCCTCCTCATCATCAGTCTCTTCTTCATGCCTCTTGGTTTTTGCCTTTGCTTTTTTCGGTACTGCTCCATGCCCGGCACCTGGGTCTTCTGCAGCCCCCCCCTGTGCTTCTCCTTCTTTTCGTTCTAGACGCGTGGACACCCGTTTCCATTTCTTGCCTTCCACAGGGGCAACTGATATTGCTACTGATGCCTCCTGTGACTGATCAGAATTAACTTGGGCTTGAATCTCAGATCGGAAACTCTCTCTCTCCAGAATAGTATGATACAAAGCACGGTATGCATAAGCCAAACCCCACATAAGGTTTACCTCCTTAGATCTCTGACCCAAATACTCACTTAATTTCTTAGGGTCCCTTAGGTGTTCAAGAGTGAAATCCCATGGTACTGCGGGTCCCCATGCTTCTAAGACTTTTCCTAAACCTTTCCATATTCCCTGCCAGTCATCATTCTCTGGTTCTGGAGGAGACTTCCGCATAGAACGAATGCATAGGAACATATATGCATGCATTGATAGTGATAACATGAATGCAAGTATGAACCCTATCTCAGTTATTGAAAAGCGTGTGGAAATCTGAGAGTACAACCTAAATAAAAAGGGTTTTTTTAGCCTGTACAATGAATTAAACATGGTGGTGTTTGTAAAATTGCCTGTTCCATCTGGGATGCAAGTATTTGTAAAATTGCCTGTTCCATCTGGGATGCAAGTGTTTGTAAGATTCACAATTCCATCTAGGGTGTAGATGCCAAAATTCTGACCATACCACATCTCGTAAAAGTACCAGGCAGGTGTCTCCATCAGTATCCACCTTATTAGGCTATATATCTGCACAATTCCACAACACCAAATTATGGTGTTAATAGTTGACCAATACTTTAAGAAGATCATAATTGCTTTCAATCCCTTAAACAGAGCAACTGGGATGAAGAGTGGATTCATAGCTGGCAGGCTCTGTAAAAGTCAGAGCTAGCTAGCTTTGCTCTAAGGGAGAAAGAAATCCCTTTGTTTTCTACACAAAAGTTAGATAGCAGTGCTGAGAATGTGCAGCAGCCCTTAATGTTGACAATTTGTCTGGTATTTCAAGGTCACGTTCTCTGTGAGCAGCTACGGAAAGATAACACTCCCAACACTCCCGTAACGAAGCTCTTTAAGAGCAAAGAGAGAGTTGTTCTAAAAGCTAAAAAGCTCTATGCCCGCATTCTCCACCAAAAAATCTGTCACGGGTTACTTAGATTTACCTATGCCCGTGACAGGGGAAGCCACCCCATGCCCCCCCCCCCCGGGCCCGGAAAGGAGGGGGAAAAGGGGAGTGGGATAAAACAGCGACAATCTAAGGAGGAAAAACTTATTTTACTAAATATGATATCGAAATACAAGATAACACAATATAATATAATTAAGGCTAACAAAATTGAACGAAACAGAGAGAGAGAGTCTCCGAAAACCGAGAGGCCTACTGTGAACTCTAGGCGACACGGCTGGAACGCTTCCCACTCTCCGAGAAGTTCGAGAGAAGAAGGAGGGCACTCCAGCCTGGGAACGAGATTATATAGAGTCCTGGTCCCGTGACTTATTGTTACTCCTGTTGTTCTCTGGGATATGTAGTCTTCTTCTGTGGACTGCACATTCAACAGAAGTATCCATACTTGACATGATGTTATGATGTGGAATACTGATAGCAAAATTACAAAATTACAAAACCATGACAAGTAAGTAATTCATAAGCAAAGAAAATGAACTTGATAAGAGTCTTTAAAATTTCTGAAAACAGAAATGTAGAATAATGATATTTTACATTGAATGGACTGAGAAGACAAGACAGTTGGAAGTGGTGTCCTTCAGAGGTCATCCAGCAGTGGAGCTGATTTTATTTAATGTCTGCATTATTGACCTGGAGGATGGGATGGAGTGTGCCCTTAGCAAGTTTATAGCTGACACCAGACTGGAGGAGTGATTGATGACTGGGGGCAGGGCTCTGTACAGAAGGAACACAAAATGATGTTAACAGGAACCAATTTTGGGTTCTTGCGTAAAAGACATTGACATACTGGTATGAGTCCAGCAGAAGGTTACCAAGGTAGTTAAGAGGTTTGGAAGACATGATGTGCAGAATTTAGATCAAATTTCAGTTTTAAAACACTGTTTGTAAGGGAAGGTGAAACAATGATATTTGATGAATCATTAGTAGGAAGGTAAAGTGGAACTACTGTGATGAGCTATCATCTCTTCTTCTCAAGGGTTACTTATGTTAGTCTCAAGTCTTTTGGATGGACAACAAAGGAGAGCACAAGCAGTGCAGGAAGATTCTGGAGAGCACTGATAATTTTCCAACAATGCAAAAGACGAAGGAGCTCATGAAATGATGAAGTATTGGCTACATAAGGCGACATCAAGGTAGACTGAAAGTTTTCTGAACTCAGATATCAACAGTGGGGTCAGTATCGCTCAATAATGATCTGGATGATGAGGACAGACAGTAGCGTTGGGAAGTTTACAGATGACTACAAAAATGGAGAAGAGACTGAAATACCAGATGGGTGTGCTAGTATTCAAAGGGACCTTGACAAGCTGCAGAAATGGGCAGACAGGAACCTTACAAAGTTCAGCAAAAGGAAATGGAAAGTCCTGCCTCTAAGGAGAAATATCATCAGGCATCAGTGCCCACTGAGTCTGACCAGGTGGGAAGCAGCTTTTACAGAAAAGATCATGGGGGTCCTGGTCCATTTTTATTATTTATTTTTTAGAATGAAGATGGATGAGTACTGGAATAGGTTGCTTAGAGAAGTTGTGCAGTCTCCATCCTTTGCTGTACTTGAAACCCAGCTGGACACAATCCTCATCAATTTTGTTTTGTTGACCCTGCTTTGAGCATAGGCATTAAACTAGATGATCCCCATAGGACATTTTCAATCTCATCCGTTCTCTGACTTGCCAGTTCTCTAGCATGATCAGCAACACTGAGCCTGTGTGGGACATACTGAAAGAATTTCAGGAATATCTGGACATTTGAAGTGTTGACAGACTAATAGTTTTCTGCCTTGTCCGAAGTGGAAACCGTTGTGCAGGAACAATGTATGAGAAGACCTAGGCTTACTGTATAATGCGAATCCTGAAAGATAACTTTGAATTTGTCACAACTGAATGTTTCATTTAACCATTTACTTTAAGTGGTCAGTTATACATGCTACCCAATTCCTTTTGTAGCAGATTTGCATAGTCTTAGTAACATCAAATAGTACAGCTTAAAAAAAGATCCTAGATAACTGACAAAGTGAAAGTACATAGTGAAATGGAAGCAGGAAGGGACATTACATTCTTATAGTCCATATATATCTTTAATTCTGAAGGAACAGCAGAAATGAAAATGTATTGATGTTGATTAATGTTAATTGATGCCTGACAAAACTGTATTTGGCCATAAGTGCTTTGGAAAAGCATAGCGAAGTAAATGAGTAGATTATTCACTACTCTTGCACTCTGCATTTCAACAGTCATCTGGCAGATAGACAAGTACTCCTAATAATGAACAGGCAGATGAAAAGATCTCCCCAACTAAGCAAACAGACTGAGAAAAAAAGTTCTGTGTTTCAGAGTGCTTCTAATTCCTCAGCCTGGAGGAGAAGTAATTATATTTTTGCAGCTCTTACAAGTCACTGAATGTCTTCAGATAGCTGGAGCCCACACCCATGGTTGCTTCTCCACAACTAAGAATTGGAGGAAACAGCAGATCCTTGGTTTGTTTATTGAAAACTCCATAAGTAATAGGTCTGATAAAACAGAATGATAATTTTTAATACAGTTTAAATTGATGACCTTAGGATTAGGATCCAGTTCATCCAGACGACTTGCAGTTATGTTCTGTAGCTTCAAGTTGCATTTGTGATATGACCTCCATTGCTACTGAAGGGAACTGGGTAGTTTTGGGCAATATATTTGAAAATCATTTGAAAGTTGGAAGCCACAAAATTCAGGGCCATAACCTGCAAACATTTCTTCTGGAATCTAAAAATAAAAATGTAACATGTTCTTCCTTGCTGACATCTGCACAGAATGTCAGGACACGATCTGCAGTTTTCTGCTGGCATTTTCTTTTTCCCCAGTGGTAGCTGGGGAATAGGGTTAAAATTTAATGTGATCTTGAACTGTAGAAAGAGACAGGGGGGAGTCCGGAGGCGGGGGGAAAGGATACAGTTCAAAATGGACAAGTACAGAGTTCCAGCCTTAGCAATAGACAAAGATACTAAATACCTTCCTTATCTGTTTTCAGATCTTTGATGCACATGTCTTAATTTGGCAGTTTCCCTTGTTTTAAATAAAAAGTTCTATCTTTGATCAATGCTGACAAGGGGTCATACCTTTTGACACACGATTCGAGGGGGTATTCACTTATAATTTAAAGTATGTTTGAGAAGTGATCCCATGATCCCATGAAGAAGGATCTACTTTATTTTCAAAAAGAAAAAAAAAAAAAAAAAAAAGAAAAAAAAATCTTTCAAAATTAATTTCTGAAGCTTTTTCTCAGTTTTCTATGCTATGCATCTCCTTCACATAAGATCTGCATTTCTTCCTGTCTTACTAAGCATGAATTCAGATGTGAACATCTGGCAAATTCTACCAGATGTTACTGAAATTGCTTCTTATATGCAGTGCTGGAGACATGGTCTCTGTCTCAGAGGCTCGGGAGGTTTGTGATGACAACGGTGGTCTGTCCTGCTGTTTCTGTATTCTCTAGATGTGGGGTGTTCTGAGGGGAGTTGCTGGTGGAAGGGAATATAAATGCACTCGCTGCATTATGCAGCACAGGCAACTCCCATTCCCTCACCTCTTTCATTGAGGATCAGTATAGACTACAGAACAGACACGTCAACTTGTGGAATGTAAATTATTGAATACGCTGTTTCTTTACTGTGCCAGGGGTAGTGGAACATGGAAAACCTCTCAGTTATTTCTCAGTCACTATTAATGAAGTATCTGCATTAGGCAGCTAGTCTTTTACGGTTCAGAGGGTGATCACCTTTTCTGCAGTCCCCTCCCTTTTCTTTCACAACCCTCAGCAATCACCCAGCATTCTTCCCTCTGTTCATGACCAGGTGTTCTTACTTCTCACTCTGAGTAATTGTTCTGTCACCTAGCTCTCACTTTCCCTCTTTACACTTTTTCCTTCACACACAGAACTATTTCTGCTTAATTTCTTAATTAGCCAAATGATTATCTATAATGTTTTGTATACTGTAGATAAATACAGTATCAGGAAATTAACTTGCTGCTTAAATGGCCCACTGCCCTGTAACAGCCCACTGAATCCATTACTTCAGATGTTACTGGAAGCATCGATTGCTCAACTATTCCTAAATGAAATACAAATTTACATGCTTTATTTTCTCAAGACAATGGCAGGCTTATATTGTACCTTTGAGCACACTTTATTTTACTGTAGTTTATTTTGGGTAAATGGCTTTCACACATAAATCATATGATTGTTCCTCCAGCCAGCCTAGCTGGGAGGCATAAACTAGATACTGTAAGGTGGAGCTGTAAATATTAGAAGACACGGTGTCACTGATTTTAGAGATGAAAGAAAACTGTTATGCTGCACAGCTATTGATCTCTGAGTTAAGGATATTCTAAAAACACATTTCTGTGGTTACCACTCAGGGATATGGTTATTCAGATCCTTACAGTTAATCACCTGATAAAATTTACAGGTACTATTTCACTTGGAACAGACTGCAGAATGTTAACTCTGCTGCTGAGAGAGTATCCAGAGATAACATTTGGCATAAAAATGCCAAAGGAAGTAGCTGATCTTCCAGTTAGGGGATGCAGATAGTTTTTGGCAGCAGGAGGGTGATTCTGCATGATCATGTATTAAATTATACCAGAGACTTGAAAATTAGAAGTGGGCCAAATAAGCAAATAAATAGAGAAGACAACATTATGAAATCATCTTCAGACACTTGACATAGATTTAATAAAATATAAGGTGGGGGAAAAAAGCAAGTTTATTGCGAAGGTTTACACATGGCTTTTTTTAAAGAAGAAAACTGAGAAGAAGCAGTGTGATACTAACAGAATATAAGAGTTAACACATTGTTTTAACCCTAGGAGTTACTGTGCACATTTTATTCATCATCGGTTCTGCAGGGATTTAAAGAAGGAAAAGTGGCATCATTGCTTTTATGTTAAGTTGAAGTAGCTTAATTCTTTAGAAAGTTACATGATCTTTGACTGGTACTACAGTAAAAAATGGTAGTCCAGCTTCTGTGCAGATCTGATAAAAGAAAAAGGTAAAGAGAATGGATACTCTGATGTATGAAATATGCTGTCAGAAAAGATATATGTAGATAACCCTAGACTTCATAACCTCTATGGCAGTCTTCTTGGGAGATTTGGAAGTCAGACAACATAAACCCTTATTATTTTGCTTATATCTCCCTGGTTTGTGTATATTTAATAGCACACTGTTATTATCAACAGGTTATCAAACCTAAATGTTGTAGTGTTTTTATTTTTTATTTTTTTATTTTTTATTTTTTCCCTTTCATTTGGACTCATAATTTGGGGATGGATGAAGGGAAAAGTAAGTGCATTGGTCTTTTCTGGTCTTTTCCACAATCTAAAAGCAAGTTGCTTGGAACTCTGCTAGTCAAAAATGTTTCACCACAAGACAGAATCTGAACTCTGTGGTTTATTGAGCAGAAAGATCCATCAAACAGTTCTTCTTTATTCAGTGGGACAGATGTTAAATATTTCGGATTTAAGTCTGTACTCTAAATATATATGCTAGCTCTGATATGCCTAGATTAGGTGTTTTCCATGTATAGATATATATATATTAGGTGTTTCCATGTGCTATATGCACAAAGCAGGCAACATAGCTTGTCAGTCACACTGATATGCATGTTAATCACTACTTTCCTAGATTCCTTGTCTTCCACAAGAACTGTCTTGATGGCATTGGGACCTGTGGCATCAACACCAGTACAACATCTACCTCAACATGCTGTCCAAAACCCTTCTCATCTTCCTGCAGCTCTTGCTTCAAACACTCCTTTCCCTTCCCCACACACAACAAGACCCTGATATGAGATCACAGGACAAGACCAGGCCTCGCACATCAGGTCAAGAGGAGATATAGGCAAGGCACCAGGTACGAACAATCCTTCTGCATCTTCCCTTTCTATAACTGACATTTTAATGTTCCACACTTGTCGTGAACAGATTAGCTGTTGTGACTGAACAGGATGTATCTGAGCTATGCCTGAGAGCTGGCTGGATCTACCAGGGAAGGGACTGCAACAGCACAGCTTGTACTCCACTACTCCCAGCAGAAACCAGACACAGTACTTACCATGATGGGACAGAGGTTGCCCTCCAATGCCAGCTGCACTGAGACAAATCACACAGAATCATAGAATCATAAGGGTTGGAAGGGACTTCCAGATATCATCGAGCCCAACCAAAGTGGAGACCACACTGCTGCCAGAGACTGATGTACTACAGTGGGCACAAAGTGAGGCTGCCTACTGCTCTTCCTCACTGTTGCTTTAAATGCTCTGGTAATCATCCCCTCCAGGATTCTTTCTCTTTACATGTAGATCACTACATTTTCTTGCCTTCTTTCTTTCTCCAGAATAAGCCTTCAAGTTAATCTTTAGGCTGGTGATAAGGGTATCACTTTTATCAGGGAAAAAAAAAAAGTCTAGAAAGTGTCACTTGAAAATTTTTCCTTATTTAATCAGATACAGTAATGTAACAGCTTTAACTGAGTGAAGCATAATTTAATAATAACTTGCATTCTGTGGTGGGTTTGATCCAGCTGTCTGAAAACACTTTAAAGCATTAATACATTCAATTTAACATTGTCCCTCTTGTGAAGTAGGTAGGCATTATAGCCTTAATTTTACAGATGAGAAAACACAGTCATGGAGAATTTAAATGCCTTGCCCAAGGTCAAATGAGAGATTTTTGCTAGCACTGAGAAACTGGAAAGAGGTACTACCAGCATGCTGTTAGCATCATTAGTGCTGCAGTAATCCACCCAGTGATTAGCATTTTAGGGAACAAAACCTGTGTACATCAGTGTAATCTATTAACTAGTACATTTTTTTATCTTTATTGATAAAACAAGACACTACTGTAAATGACATGAAGTCATGAAATCAACATGAAATCAAGAACATACTTTTAAATTAAGACAGTGCATCAGAGTGAGTGGTAGACCAAAGATGACATTTTGAACAGCAAGGTATTCACAACTTTTTGTTCCAGCATTGTATCCTAGTCATCTGTGTATTTTTTTTTTATTTTTTTTTTTTGTTTGTTTCTTCATATAGTCATAGTTTTTGAGAAATAGATGTACTAAATTAATGTGCAACTTTTGCAGTGGCTGACTCAGGTTAATTCCAATTTGGACTGAATCCTCTGGAGGTGAGCACAGATGACTAAGAGCAAGCAATAGGAAAGCACAAACTTGAAACAGAAATTTGATTGCAGTTTTCATGGCTTTGGCAGTTTCCCCTGAGAAAGAAGTCTGGAGTGTGATTAGGGGCTGCATTGCAAGGACAGGGATTTCTGAGACATGCCCGGGTAGATCTAGAAGTGCTAGCCATGATAAAGGATATCTAAAATAATATTTTTTCTTCAGAACTTTCCAGGAAGTTTCTGATTAAGCATGGTAATCAAGGAAGAGCCATATCATTAGTCTTATGACTTTAAGAGAGTCTAAAGAAGATTCCAACATAGTATTTAGAAGTAGTATTGATGGGTCTGTGTAGAGATATCTAAATTTTAGCAATAGTTTGACAGGAGCAATGTCAGAGTGTGTGGGCTGAGACATGACTTGCCTGAATGGCCAAATCACAGCACAGGCAGATTGCCACAAAAGAAGGCAGGACATGAACAAAAAAAATGAGTACGTCAGTCTCAATATAGTAGGTAATAAATCATCCTGGTCTCTTTGTTACCTGTTTCTAATCTTACAGCATCTCCCAGCTGTTCCTCTTGCAGCATGTTGGGATGGTACTTTTCTGTCTGTGGCTACAGATAGAAAAAGTTTCAAGCCACCTTGCTTTGTAAGCCTAAGCAATTAACTTCAGAAGAGTAGGCAAAGTCTTCATGCAAAGTAGGTCTCAAGATTTATTTAGCAGTTGTGAGGACTGAAAAACAAAAAAGTTCTGATTTTGGTGTATCTTAGTCTTATGTGTGAGAAATTGGCAGTTAAAAATAAAATAAAATAAAATAAAATAAAATAAAATAAAATAAAATAAAATAAAATAAAATAAAATAAAATAAAATAAAATAAAATAAAATAAAATAAAACAAAACCGAGGCTTATGTAGTCCAGAGCCAAAGTTAGTTTCTCTAGTGCTGTATTCTCCCCATTTCACAGGATAATCCATGCACGTGTCATCTAACTTCTGTTCTCCCTCAGGCCAAACAAGTGATGCTTTCCTAAGCAGTTTTTCTTTGTGGCTCTGGAAAATCACTTTCTTCACTTAGGCAGTTCTATCTTGTTACATGGATGCATATACCCTAGAAGCACTTGCAAATCTCTGACATTCCTCCCCTCCTTTTCCTGTAATCAGTTGCTGTCAGCCACTTCCATAAGCGTATATTGGCTTGCTGTCAATTTTCCCAGTTCAATCTATGTAAATACATATAAATGCTTTTATTTCTACTCTCTTTCCCTTCCCACTTAATTTCTTCTGGGATTCTCTGCATCTACCCTGATTTATGGTCCATGCAGCTCTGTTCCCGAGTTCTGTGTAGATACATGCATTTTTCCTGTACATATTTACTGCTACCTGATATCTACAAATACAGTGTCTTTCAAGAAGTCCCTGTTGGGCTCGTTTGTCCCTTTGTAGAGTTGTTAGATATTTTAAGAACTGGGGCAAAACCCTCTGTGATCATTTGTTTTCTGAGGAGAGTAGAACCAAAACATCATATTCACAAAGAAGTCTGTTCTGATTGTATAGTGACAATCACAGTTCTTGCTTTCCAACTATGATTAGTGAATTCCCAGCTCCTCAAGCCAAAAGGAAAAGGATTAGTTTCTGTCCAGAAAAGACCAAACCAAGGCCTTGAGAGTTAGCAGGGGTTGGAAAGGTAGAGAGGAGCAATGAATTCAAATTAGGACCCAGGATAAGCTTCTAGTGTTTACTCTTGCTTTTGTATGTGTGTCTCTGTTCCCATTTGTTAGTCTATCATATGATGCTCCACAAATGTTATTTGTCCATCATCTGTCTCATGTTGTCTCATCATCTTGGGCAGATTGTTATTTGTGCCCAAGTTTAGGCACCCAGGCCTAGAATGTCCTTTAAGAGTGAGAAACAGGCTGGTTATATTTGCATATGTTTTCATAGTGTCCTTGTGGAAAGTGGACTTTGGATGACTTAATCACAGTGAGATACAAGGATACATGGACAATATAGACACACCTGGGTCCAGAGCCTCCTTTCCCAAATTCCTCTGCCCAAAATTTGTAGCGGGATAAGAGAAATGGGAGACCTTATTTCTCTGTCCATTTAACTCATGAAGATTCTGACACAAAAAAACCCAAAAGGTTATTCAAAGGGTTACTTTGTGTCAATACTCCTGAACAGTACTTAATAGTGTGTTGGACACAGAGTAGCGTGCGTCCTTTCTTGGTGTCACTGGGAAATGGATAATGAAAAACATGGCTTAGAATAAAGAAAACAAAAAATCAGCTGAAACAAAAAAGAAATCACCTGTGCCTTGCCCCTTGCATCATTGAAAGATATGTGGTGGTCAAGTATTTCCCAGCAGAGACAAATGAAAATAGACCTGATGAAGGTGCTTAGGAAAGCATTTGCACAGCACTATGCAAGTGATGGACATGAGAGAGTGAGCTTTCGTTCCCTCTCCTAACTGGAAAACACAAGTGTTGCTACTGACTGCAGTGTTTGGTAATGCATTTCTATAGCAGGGTGTTCTCACTCTTACTGAGGTATGAGACTGATACTAAAAACAACTTTGAGTGTCTTCTCTCACCTAAAGAAGGTAGCTGGAGGTTTTCCTGCTCAAAGACTTGGCTACATTGATTCAGTTTTGATGCAAGTACACGTGGATAAATAAACCATGTTGAACTGGTGCATCCTATGAATATATGGTAAACTGATAAAAAGAGCTTTGAAAAGCCAGAATTATGGAAGTGTGTGTACGAAGGGGAATGATATATGCTAGTAGGCAAGGAGGTGGAACAAGACGCTCTATGTACCTGAGGAAAGAGAAGACAATTTGATGCCTGCTGAAATCTTACATTCTGTGTAGTCTGATACATGACATGAATGTGATGTGTGTGCTGTGTTAGTAGACAAAGAAGGAACCGAGGCCTAAGAATAATGCGCTGAGATTTTTTTTCTGTGAAATAGCTATGAAAATTGTTTTTTATTATCTGACCTGTGTTGGTTAGCCTAATCTGTGGGGTTTTTATACACAGATCTATAAAAGACACTACACTTCCTCAGGGACGGACTTAGCATGATGTTTTAGAAATCCTCCCTAGAAATGGATTTTATAATGGAGAGTGTTATGCAAATGAAAAATACAGAGGCTTTCCAAACAGCTGCACAGGAGGTCTCAGTGCCACTTCACCCATGAGAGTAAAGTGATGGGTAGAGGGGTGATAAGAGGCAGCCAGAGGTTTATAGAGAGGCATTGCTTTCATTAGTTAATAAATATTTTTCCCATCATTTATAATGCATTGATGATGCATTATCTTCTCACTAATATATTGATACTGTTAGTGAATATCGTAATGGTATGGTGTAACTATTTATAGTGTGCTATACTATAGTATCTACTACAAAAGAAAATAATAGTGTCAGAGATGCCTTCAGACCTTCAGGCATTTTTAAAGAACTTGTTTAGTATATCTTGTTCTGAGTGCGCACTTGAGCTGACACAAAAAGATGGCTCAGTTCATTACAATTTTATTTTTGATCAGAATTCGGTTTCCCTTTGTACACTTTTGTAATGCTGTATTTTGAAGCAGGTAGTGGCCCCAGAATGCTGTAATTTTAAAGACAGGTAGTGGGAAGGCAATATAGGAGTTCGTTGACCACCAGGGGAAACTTCTAACTAATTTCTCAGTTGCTTGGAGATGATCTGATTATTTTTAATTGATGCTTTAATGATAATTTCATTATACGTAACTAGATTCAAGCATAATTTTATGTTATCACAATCTGTTAAAGTCCATATATGCTTGTGCTATCAAGGTGGATGATTCAAAGTAAAACATTTAGTGTGTTTGTTCAGGCAATAAGAAATGCAAACTGACATGTAACGTTGGTCAAATAAGAGAATACTGTCACAAAATAATAGTCATTTCAAATTCCATCTGAAATGTGATGATCCAAAACATTCCCTTCTTCTTGCTGATCCTGGATAGGAAATCATGTAAAATAATTTTTGTATGAGGGAATTTGTTCCACATAACCACATTTTACTTTTCCCCTGACAAATTCTTTGAAGACGAATATTTTAATGGGTGTTGAGAATCTATTGAAGATCTGGAAGATAATCAGCATTACCCAACTAGTCTCCTTGGTACTTTTGTAGGATTGTCAAATGCTGTCTTCATTTTCCACAGGCATTGTGTGTTTATTAGAGGTGACATTTCTCCATTTTTCTTCAAGCAGATGGCTCAAATGTGCAAAGAAAACTGAGTTAGAAAAATAAGGCTGTATATAATGCCTTACTACTACTCAGTTGCAATATTTTGCAATTTTATTAAAGTGAAGACTTGAAGCAGAGTATTCCAAGTTCTACCTGTTTAGGCAAAACTTCTTAATTAAAGTATTTAAAGCCCCAAAGTACCTGCATATTTTGTTGGACAACTAATTTTTTTTTTTTTTGGTAGACCCCATCTCTGTGTGTATATGTGTTGGTGCATATCACAGAATCACAGAATTATCAAGGTTGGAAAAGACCTAGAAGTTCATCCAGTCCAACCATTACCAATACTTCCCAGCTAAATCATATCCCACAAAACAACATCCAAATGTTTCTTGAATACCCCCACGGTCGGCGACTCCACCATCTCTCTGGGCATATATATATATATATGTATATATATATATGATTACAAAGCTCACACATTTTTGACAATATATTTTCGCCAAAAGCCATGTTTGAATTAAGTATAGAAAAGGTTACATTTACCTTATAGTCCAATTCAGTCTTTAAATAATAAGACCAGTTGTAATGTATATTACACTTGATCATTTTATCCTGGACATGTGCTGTAAAAATTTAATTTAAATAGCCTTTTTGAGCTATACAATGTAAAGTCGTAGTACAAGAGGAATTAATGAGATTAGTGTCTGTGAGCACTCTGCAGGGGATTCAACATAGAACAATAATTTGGGCAGCAATTACTCACACAGTCAACAGTAGTAAGATCTTTTAGCATAACTTTAATCTTATGCATCATTCTAGAAGGCAAAAAACTTTTTGCACTTCTGACCCAGTGAGTATTGCCTGAAGATCACAAATATTTGGTTAACAGCTCCTACTGGAAAAATTCATCTGTCTAGGAAGAGCTTGCCAAATGTGCATATAGCTAGATGAGCCTCTTACATGGATGGCTAAGTGTAAACAAGGGACTAATGCTAGTGTGTAGACCACACATTGGAGCTAAGATGCTCAAATAAAGGATCTTGATTCATTTGCATCTTTCCTAATCTCACATTGTATTCACATCAGGTACATTCTGAGGAACATTAGAGATACTGATAGCAAAACTGATCAGAAATTTTAATTTATTTGTGAAACAGTGAGTAGCACATCAGTGCTTCGCAGAATCAAGAAATTCAGTTTTCATACATTCATTTCAAATGTTTTATTTGCTTTGAAAGGATTAATCTTAATAGCTTTAAAAATGAAAACCTAAAACTAGCAGGAAATGTTGGCTAAGGACCTACAACAGGGAATTAGTGGCTTCCCACTCACCACTAATGACTGGATTTTTTCAGCACTGGTTATTTATGAGCAATGTTGAATACAAACTCTTTTTAAACAAGTTATTTTAGGGAACTTACTTTGCTTGACTTTAAAAAATATTGAACAAATGTATTAACAAAATGCCCCTTGCCCGAATAGCAGCATAACTTAATCTTACAGTAGAAAATGCAACGCACTTAAAGAAGAAATGATCTAGATTATCAGTAACCATAAACTGCTGAAAATCTACCACCAAATTTACTCTTTTCTTGGCATCATATACATTTTGGGCAACCTATGATATATAAAAATAATAATTTTATTGTTTTATGTTGTTTTCTTTCCTTTTTGGAATTGAGCAGTAATATTTACTTTAAGATTTTCTTCCAGATTTCCTCACTTGAATACACAAAGTTTAAAAGAAAACTGTTCAACCAACCTTAAAAGATTTATTTTCTTTCTTCAGTGACCTCAGATTTTGTTTTAATATTTTACTTTTCATCACAGTTGCAAAATGAAATTTTCTTTCTCCTGCAGTGTTCTCAGCATTTCTGCTTCATGCTTTTCCATCATCTTGCTTTTCCGCTTTTATATTTGGAATTATAATGTTCCTTTCCACTCTTTGCATTCTTGTGCTGTACCGCTGGCCCAAGCTATTTCTGATATGCAGTTGTTCCTAAGGAAAAGCTCGCCCATATCTTCTTTCTTTATGTATCTAACAATTCTAAAAAACAAATTACTTTGCACTGAGAAGCAGAATTGCACAGCCCTGGCCATCTGCTACTGCTTAGCAGGGGAGTGATCTTAGTCCTGCAATAGCATACCAAAACGGTCAACAAGTTGCAGCTGTTATTCCATTGACAGGTTGACCTGTAATTGTCTTCTCCTGCTCTAACAAATTAAAACTCAGTTATGGCAGGTAATGGTTTGCTCTGTTATCTGTAAGATAGAAGTGGGATAATTTACTACATTCCTGTTCTGTGCTAGAATAGCCCAGCAGATTAATTTGGGGAAAAAAATTGCAGTGTGACAAAAATGCAGTGTTAAATGGATTGTACTCCAGCTCCTGCGTCACTCAAGTGGATATCTGATTTTGCATTTCTGAATGGATAATATTCAATAAAAATGCATTTACATTGCTGTTTTTACTAACACAGGCATACATATCTTGCTACCAGAAAACACCAAAAGGTGTTAGCACCTGAGAAGAAAGAGAATGTCAAGTTTGTCATTGAAATAACTTGGGTAAAAATTGCAAGAGTTGAAAATCAGGTATAGAAAAATGTATATAAAAGTAGTCATTTACAAGCATCATGCAATTGTGTGTCTGTGAATATAGCACTGATTTTTTTTCCCATGTTTGTCCCTTGGCAATTTCCAGCTGAACTGCTGTGCATCAGACTCCATCATTATGTTTGTCAGCTGCAGTGCAACATGGTTTTAGAACTTTCTGTGATTTCATCATTGCAGCATAGCAAGCTCTTTGCTGGCCAAAAAAAAAAAAAAAAAAAAAAAAAAAAAGGAAAAAAACTTGAATTGAGATATTTTCTGTATCTATGATGCCCTGCAAAGCAGGAAGCCTCCATTATGTCATCATTAATGACAGCTCACAGCAACCCACCCATTTCTAAGTTTCCTGTTGCAGGCAGGATCAGCTCTTTCTCCTAACACCACACTTTTCACCGTTCTTTTTTCTACCCTTGCTTCTTCCTCACCAGCTGCCTCCTTTTTTTCTGAATCTTAAATGTCAGGGTGTTGGAAAGCAAAAAAAGCCCATTCCATCAAATGTAGTTTTGGTATTCTTCAGATCCCACCAAATGGTGTGTAGCACAAGATGAACAGATTCCTCCTTCACCTCAAAAAAGTACTTTCATTTGTATTACCAATTAACCTTCAGAGGTACTGTGGCATGAAAATCCATGGATAACCCAGACTTTCATTTCACTCATTTGGAGGTTAGGAGATCTTGAAGAAGTAGGCTTAGGAGGAGTAGAGAGGTGATGATAGGTGTTAACCGGAGAAAGATCTGAAATATGCTTTCTTCAGCATTTGGTCCTGCTGGAATGATGCTTTCATTGTGCACTTATGCTTTGTTTTCTTCTAAGGGGTAACAATGTGGTTATTGATGTGAAAATGATGGACCTATTCCCATGTCTCTAGGGACAGTGTAGATGCTTCTTGTATTTTCTAGTCTATTTTACCAATAACGTGTATTCTGTTTGGTTTTTAGTGGGTTTATATTATTATTTTTTTTTAAATCTCAACTGCATATAGATGGAGAAGTCAGTCTGTGAATTGAAATGAATGTCATTCCTATCTCCCCCATATACACACCTGTAAGAAGAAGAATGAAAGTTAAATCCATTGAGGGTAGAAAACACAAATGAGAACAGGCTTCAAGTGTGTGAGTGGACCCACTTCTGTGAATCTCTGAATAAGTCTTCACAGAAAGTACTACTATTGAAAGCTATCAATGTGTTTTTATTCTTTTTGAATGAAGATCTACATGAAGGGGTGTATAACTCCAGCTCTAGTTCAGAACAATTTTATTCTGTTTTAATTTGAGGCAGTTATTAAAGTTGGATAGTGCTCATATTTCAAAGTACGTCTTTAGGGATGGTGTAACCACCATTCAACCTCTTTAGCACCGTTTATGGATTTAAATATTGTTCTTCCCTGTCCCTCCTTACTCGTGTCATCACATGGAAATTTCAAACAAGAGCTGAAATGACCATAGTAGAAATGTTAAGTGGACAAAATATATGTACAAAAAATACTAAAATATCTTTAAAGAAAAAATAGGCCAGAAAACAGTTTTAGAAGTTTTCTTAATGGATTCACAGTGCATGTGGACACCTATATATATAGGTGTTTGCAGCACATATAACTTTTAGATAAGAGTCTGTTTTCAAATATGACACTTATGGAATCTGCTTAGATTTGTGTGTAACTCATCAGAACCACTGAGGCATTGATTTGAGGGAATGCTAGTCTATTTTTCTCTCCTAGCAGCACTCTTGTCAACACGACAACAGGGCAGCCATGGCTCTGGTCAGACAAATCTCAAAAGCATCCAGGATGGAGACTCAGAAGCTTCCCCAGGCAACCAGACCACTATATTTAAGTACTGTTATGTAAACCACTGTGTGGTTCCTTCCCAGCATAAGCAAGAAGTCTTCCCAGCATAAGCCCTGTTACATAGACCTGACAAATCACTGTGTAAGTCTTCTTTACCATTGTGAAAAAAAAAAATGACATCAGGATGCATTGCATATCTATCTCAAACTGAAGCTGAAATTCATGCTCAGTTTAGTTGCAGAGGCTAACTGGAAGGTGATTTTGGTCTAGATTAATTTTTTCTTTCTGGTTTTGGATTCAGTCTTGACTATCAGCAACACATGCATCTCTTACTCACATTGCTGGTGACAGGATGACAGCAGAGGAGAGACTGGGTGTGCAAATTGCCTTTCAAGCAAGGAGACTTTGCTGGTCTCCACAAGATGTTGAAGACAATGTGTGGGATTTGCTTCTTTACTACTTTTAAAATCTGATTTTAGTTGCATAATTAAATGGTAATGTTGTTACGATATATCTTTTTAAGGCAGAGATCACTAATTACTCCAAAAATAGTAACTGCAGAACCCATTCTCATTCCATAAAGTACACACTTTTTTAAAGGATATTAAGAAAATAGTAAATACCACCAAACTCCTTTCTGTAAGTCATGTGTAAGCTTCTATGTAATTGAGCAGAATGTCACTGGCAGAGAATCATAGAATATCTCAGGTTGGAAAAGACTTCAAAAATCATTGAATCCAACCTCACCCAACCATACCACGCTAACTAACAACCCTCTGCTAAATCATATCCCTGAGCACCACACCCAAATGCTTTTAAACTCATCCAGGGATGGTGACTCAACCATCTCCCTGGGAAGCCTATTCTGCAACCCTTTCTGTAAAGAAGTTTTTCCTGATATCCAACCTAAACTCACCCTGGTGCAGCTTAAGGCCATTTCCCCTTGTCCTGTCACCTGAAACCAGTGAGAAGAGACCAGTCCCACTCTTGCAATAAGCACCTTTCAGATACTGGAAGAAGGCAATAAGTCTCCCCTCAGCCTCCTTTTCCGCAGACTAAACAGCCCCAGTTCCTTCAGTCTCTCCTCATAGGGTATATTCTCCAAGCCCTTGTTGCCCTTCTTTGGACCTGTTCCACCACCTCAATGTCCTTTCTGTACTGAGGTGCCTAAAACTGAACGTAGTACATGAGGTGGAGCCTCACCAGTGCTGAGTACAGAGGCAAGATGACTTCCCTAGTCCTGCTCACCACACCATTCCTGGTACAAGCCAGGATCCACTGGCCTTCTTGGCTGCCTGGTCACACTGATGGGTCAAATTCAGCTGACTGCCAATCAGTACACCAGGGTCCCTTTCCATCAAACAGCTTTCCAGCCACTCTTCCCCAAGCCTGTAGGGTTGCCTAGCGTTGTTGTGACCAAACTGCAGGACCCGGCACTTGGCCCTATTGAAACTCATATAGTTTATCTTGTCCCATCAATCTAGTATATCCAAGTCTTTCTGCAGTGCCTTTTTCTCCTCAGGCAGATCAACACTCCCTCCCAACTCGATGTTGTCTGCAGTCTTACAGAGGACACACTCAATCTCCTCATCAAGATCATTAATAAAGATGTTAAATAGAAGCAGCCCCAGTACTGAACCCTGAGGAACACTGCTCGTGACCGGCCTCCAACTGGATTTAACTCCATTGACCTCAACTCTTTGGGCCTCGCCATCCAGCCAGTGCTTCACCAAGCAGAGCATATGCCTATCCAAACCATGGGCAGACAGCTTCTCCATAAGAATGTTATGGGAGACTGTGTCAGAGGCCTTTACTGAAGTCCAGGTAGACCACATCAACAGCCTTATCCTCATCCACTAAGCAGGTCACCTTGTCATAGAAAGAAATTAGATTTGTCAGACAGTATCTACCATTCATAAACCCATGCTGACTGGGCCTGATCCCCTGGTTGACATTTAACAACTTCTCCTGTAACTGCTTTCTTTCTTTCAAGTGTCCAGTTTGACAATTAAGAAGCTTGGAATCTTGTTTCATGATATGTATCTTGAGTAACAACAATGTGTTTTTTTTTGACATAGTATAAAATATGCAGCTAACATGCAGTACTAAAAACAATTAGTACAAAAATAAAGAAAAGCTAAATAGATTGGCAGGAGCATAAGGATTTGTATGCATTCTTTTGGGGCAGACATAAAGGAAGTATTTGATGAATGTATTTTTGCGCACTGATCTTTTTTTGTAACATAATGCATAGAAGTATGAAGAGATGATGAACTAATGAGCATAATAAGCTGCTGCTGATGGGGAGGAGGTAAGAGTTGATGGATTAACTGTATATGAAATTAAAAAGTAACTACAAAAAACTATGTGGAAAAGCCCTGTATTTTAAGTAGTAAGTTAACATATGTAGCAGTTATAACAGGAGCCATAATAATAAAGAAAGAACTATGAAAAAAGATTCTTGGTGAAAAAAGACTAAAATTAGAAATTGCACCTCAGAATTTTTCTTCCTCTTGATTCAGAGCAAAAGGAAAAGCTGCCACTTTTACAGAGAAAAATCTCTCACTTCCTCCAATATACACAGAAAGCAAGAGGGGTACAAAGCAATAAGGGTTGTGGGGAGAAGCAGGGACCAGAATATGAATGACAGAAGTACATGGAAAAAAATATTCCTAGAGGTAGAGAGGACTGGACACAGTCTGTTGCAACTCAAAATCATTGAGCTGGCCAAGACCAAGCTGTGAAGCGCAGACCTGCCTGCATTTTCCATTGTGAGAACAAAAGTTGAAAACTGAAAAAGACCCAGAAGCCATTTCTCTGAAATATCCTGATGATGTCCAGTGGTTCTGAGCATCTGTACTAAGCCACTGTTTCTTTCCAGAATATAATTCTACAGCCAACATGTTGTATTAACACTTTTAATGCTCGTTATGAAAATAAAATCACTGTCATATGTAATCAAAAAATTGCATCTATATTGACTTTATCTGCTGCATGAAGTAAGCATGCTAAGTTTTTGAAAGCCTGATGTGGATTCTACCTGAAATGTAACAGTCCCCACATCTTTTCCCTTTCTGAGGCTCCAGAAGTCAGATTTAATTCAGCCCAGTATGATTAACTTTATTGAACTAGCCAAGTAATTTCTATGTTAAAAAAAAAAAAAAGCTTCAGATTCAAAATACTAATCAAAATACTCACACTAATAATTACATCAAAATACTAATGCTTCTGATGCAATAATAACTACTGATATTCAGAAATGCTTTCTTCTGAATTTTTAACTTGTTTTCTCAGTTTCATTGAGAAATAGCCACTGAAACTGCTGATTTCTAACTCCAGCTTCTGGAGAAAACAAGTTATTGGGGGAAAAAAGAAAGACAAAACCAATTTATATATATATAAACTTATATTCTTATTTATTGAAAGAAACAAAATCTTCATAGGAAGCTTGAGATGAGAAATGCTTTTGAATTAATAGTCACAACACTGATTTTGAGGCTCCTTTCAAGATAAGACACGATACCAACACTTCCTCCACCTCCTCAAATGTTTCTGTAGAATTTGTAATGCAGTAAGTGAGGGTAACACAGATTTTCAATTAGGAGACTACTCACATCTTTCAGCAAACACTGCTGATACAGTACCACACTCTCAGGCTGAGTTTGCTGCATGCTGTGAAGTACTGGCAATACTGTGATATGTGTGTAAAACCTGGAAAAGCATGCAGAGCACTCAGCTCTCTTTCCACGCAAAACAAGAGGACAAGAGGACCAAGGTGACAGCACACCTTGGACTTCATCCTACCACATGATGACTTGGATTGGATAGCAATGGAAGCATCTTCTAACTTTGGCTACTTAAAATTCTCCATTAACAAAGTTGAGAGTGGAAGGGAGGAAAGATTATACTTAAAAAGTTTTAAGTTCAGTCTAGTAAATCTGGGTTTTGGGACTCTCAGTATATTTTCTTCTCCTAGTTGGAAGCATACCAAAGTAAACATTAAGGTACATTCTCTTTGCAAAGTGACCTCTTTGTCCACTGCCTACCAGAGGCTACTGAGTCTTGGAGCTGACCCAGTTCTTATTGAACTGCTGGTCTGAGGGACATGGAGACATTCCTTTGTTGTTGTTGTTGTCTCCAAATAAAACCAGGTGTTTTTATAAATGTTTATCTTCTAGAGTGCAAAACACTATTAAACTGCACATTGTTTTCCTCCTTATTCTTGCTGTATCTTGTTGAAAGTGCATGAATGTTTGTAGCATATAGGGTTTTTAAAAAATGCATAATAGTCTTTGCATTACTGCAGATGCAAAATTTAAGATCAATTTAAAACCATTTAAAATAGCTTCATCAGCATCCCTCTTGAGCTTGTAAAAAAATAACTCATTTCTGGAAGGAATGACACTCACACAAACTGTTCTATTGTAAATAACCTGTTTTCAAAATATTAAATGCCTTTTGATACTTAGTGAGCTCTTTGCTTTCTGCACTGGGGTTAATTTGTGCAAATGCCAAATGAAAACTGCATGCTGGCAATCCTACCATTCATAAAACTAGCCACTGCATGACGTTTTTGTAACTGCTGATGCAGTGTCTGAATTAAACATTGATTTCCTTACAAGCAGAAGCAAATATGAAATGTATGTTACATGAGAAATAAATTCAACTAAGCTGAGCTTCTTACTTCTTGGAGTGGAGCTATAAGACAAAGAAGAAAAATTAATTGAACTAAAGAAGAGTTGGACATGTATTTCAAAATTAAGACATTAAAATCTGCCAAAATGTGTGGAGAGAAAGGAATTAATTGGATAATATTTTGGTATCAGTACTAGAGACATACCAAGTCTATGACTCAACAATGACAAATGTCTACAGTACATAGAAATGCAAAGAACCTCATGTTGTAATGCAAGTTGTCCTTTGAAAAAGACCAGCATTCATTAGGCAAAGGATTGAAGTGATTCTCTTGAAAATGTGGAGTACTGCGTCCTGGTCTGGAGCACCCAGTATAAGAAAGATGGGGAGCTCTTAGAATGAGTTCAGAGAAGAACCACTAAGATGATAAGAGGGCTGGAGCACCTCTCCTTGAAACAGAGGTTGAGGGAACTGGGCTTCTTTAGCTTGGAAAAGAGAAGGCTCTGGGGAGACCTCATCGTGGCTTTCCAGTACTTGAAGGGAGCATATAAACAGGAGGGGGATCACCTATTTACGAGGATGGATAGTGATAGGACAAGGGGGAATGGTTTTAAACTAAGACAGAAGAGATTTAGATTAGATATTAAAAGGACATTTTTCACACAGAGAGTGGTGAAGCACTGGAAAAGGTTGCCCAAGGAGGTTGTGGATGCCCCATCCCTGGAGGCATTCAAGGCCAGGCTGGAGGTGGCTCTGGGCAGCCTGGTCTGGTGGCTGGTGAATCTGAACACAGAAGGGGGATTGAGAGTAGATGATCATTATGTTTTTTTTCAACCCAGGCCATTCTATGATTCTATGAAAATATCATTAGAATACCAGTGTTACAGAAATATTACAACAGTGTCTTTGCAGGAAGAAATGAAACCAAATTGGTAGCTTGATGAAAATGGAAGCATTAAAATACAAACGTATGATCATCAGATGGAATCAACAGCATAGTAACTCTTGCAGAAACACAGATAAATTCACAGATAGTAACTCACTGATTTTTCACTCCTTATTAAATTATGCATAACTGAAAATTGTTAACAAGCTAGTATCTTGAACATCATGAATATAAGGGACTCGGTTTTTGGTGGTTCCATTATGAACACTTTCAAGCAACTGTTTGCAAAGAATTATTTTTGGCTGATCCACCTAGCTATGAAGGACATTCTGCACTTTTTCCCTTGTGCCACAGCAGTGCTGATGACATTAGTTTAGTTGAATAAGGCCCCAGGGGGTTAGATGCAAACACAGCTGACACTATAACATTTGGCTGAGGAAATTCTTGATTGTAACCTGATAGTATAATGAACAACAGAACACGTCAAGCATTATTATATTTAATGGGCCTCAGTTTTCTTGTCAGGAGCTTGAACATAGCTAATCCTCTTTGCAACTGAGCTTCCACGGTGACAAGGCAGAAGTACTGTCAGGACTGCCAAAACCTTGGGTTCTGGCATTTTTTTCCCTCTCCAGATGGAGCGAGATAGGTAAGTGGGAGCAGATCAGAATAACAAAGCCTGCAGAAAGAATCAGAACACTAGAGAAAAACACCAGCAGAAGGCAAAGGCAGCATTCCAGTACAGATCATGTCACAGCACACACGGACTATCTTGTTTACAGCAAAAAAACCTTTGAAGCCAGCAGTAGCTGAAAATGTGATTGTAAGCACCAAGCCACTGGTAGCAAATCAAGTAGTACTCAGAAAAGGTGGCCAGTTTCCAGAAACATTCAATATTCCAGCTGACCAAAAAAACAGCAGCATCTGAGAACACAGGTGAGAAATGAAGGGCAGAAGATAATGTCTGTGCAAACCTGTTTTTTAAGCAATGGAGAACAAGAAATAGATTCAAATGTATGGATGACTGGTTCAGTAGCTACCTAGCAATATGGGCTGAGACAAGATGACTAAGGGATAGCAGCATAAAAGCAATCCAGAAAGCTTACAAAAAAAGCCACCACCACCAAAAAAAAAACAAAAACAACCCAAAACAAACCAACCAAACAAAAAAATATCCCACAACAACAAAAACCCAAGAAATAATAATAATAAAAAAATGAGACCCTACAAAGTGCTCAGTAAGCCAACTGTAAACCTTCTAACTGAAGAAAATTGGTTGCATTCCATTAAAAGTATTGTAGGAAATAATAAGTCCTTCATGAAAGCAACTACTATGAGGGAAAGTAGTCCAGTACCAACAAATAATGCTTTGCTGTTCATTAATCTGAGCGTATTATGCATCTTATTTGTGGAATTCTGTAGTAACTAAATATGAATAAATAGACAATGATTAAAGTGATTGGCAATAGAATGGATAAACAGCATCATTTACTTTTATAAGCTCCATGAAGCTACTTTAAATGAAAAGAATTTCTCTGAAAATGTTACTTTCAGCACATTGCCAGAAGACCAATTCTGCTACTGTAATTCCTTGCTGTGGGTGGCCAGAGGCATTAACCATCACTTAATGACAGAGACAAGAGATTTATAGCAGAGACATAAATTCACAGAGTAGCAGCAAGGTTATATATGGTTGAAGTGCAAGGCATGTTCCTCTCCAACTATAATTTTGAAAGGATAAACACTAAGCTGTAGTCCTTGGGGTGCATTATGAATTATTTCTACAGATTGGTCATGAGGACAGCTTACCAGAAGACTAGAGCCTTGGCAAAAGCAATGCAAGAGAAATGAAAGCATGTGAGTGTCTTGAGGGCAAATATGGAAATGAAGAACATCAGCCAGAATAAAATCATGGGTTAATTATCCAATTGATATTCCTTGGAGGGATAGAGCCAGTACTGGACTGATTGTGAAGAGCTTACTGGGAATGACTAGCTCATCATTGTTGCATCTTAAGTGCAATTCCTGAAGCACTTGCATTCTTGAAGCTTGCAACTGTGATGTTGTCCAAGTATAGTTTTGGTGCCAAAGCAAAGACAGCCACCTGTGAGCTGGCACAAATCCCGCTGGGGGTGGTGTATCCCAGCTACAGTAGGCAAAGCTGGGATATCCAAGCTCCTGATCTTAGGCCCCTCCATGCTCAGAAGATGGCCTACACCAGCTGTGACCTGTGCTACCTTGCAAAGAGATAAAAATATATTTATAGACAAGGAAACACAAATTACTTCCATGGCTTTGAATTAAATCTTTGTACTATTTCCTCCTCAAAGAGAAGGACAGGCAGCAGGTAGGCCTTCGCCACAGAGCCAGCTAAAGCCTGGAACATGGGTCAGCACAAGGGCAGCAGGAACACTGCCCTGAGTATTCCACTCTGGGTTCGGGCTGCTTAAGGAAGTCTGCCTGAGCCTTCCCGCATACCAAGCTCTGTATTAACAGAACTCAGCCTCGGTTTGTAAATAGTTTACTATTTTCTTTAGGAATCAAAAGAAAACCTCTGCTAAACAAACAGCAATCTTGCCTTGCCTTAGTCATGGCTAAACAGCTGTGAAAAATCATTTCTGCTAATGCAGCACCAGCCACAGCACAGAAAGACAGCTTCTCACAGGTGGTGCTCATTTTCTGGCTTGATGACTTGAGACCCAAGTATTTGATTTGCAGAAGCACTGAGTACTTGCAGCTGCAACTAATGGGAGTTGGGCTTTGTGGGTAAGAGGAGACACACCTAGCAAGTGCCCTGGAAAAGGCTGTTTTCAGCACTTTCAGACTGAACACCTAGAAAGAGTAGTAAGTATACAATTTTTTTAATGCCTAAATTTATCTTTGATTTAATGTTGATAGTACTGCTTTAGCTTCAGAATTTTGATGGTGGTTGACAAGTAAGTGTGTGAAGTTGTTATCCCCAGTTTTTGTGGTGACAGATGTTTTTGCTTCATTAGCAAGAGGGTGTAAGAAAAGCTTAAAAGGATCAAAAATAGTGATGTGGCAGTATAATGAGGTCATCTCCTGTGATGTAAGGAGAAACCACCTGTGTATCTGCACTGCTGGGTTTTTGTTACTTGTTAAAGTGTTAGAGGGAAAATGTTTGATTCTCCATTGCCAGGTAACCTTACGGTTTAGCACTTCATGTTGCTTGCTGTGTCTGATATAAGAAGTGCTGTACCTGAGTCTGATTAGTGTCCCCGAATCTAATTGAATGATTTTTGGTGCCTAAGATTTTATTGTGGTTTTGTGTTGGAATTAGTTTAGGACTTTGAAGGTGTGTTTCAAGTGATCACAAGGAGATCCATTAAGGTTTTCCCTGGCTGTGGGACATTACCATCTTCATTACAGTCAGAAGAATGAGGCAAGTGGTTCCTTCCCACTTCTTAACCAACATTAAACTGAAAAGCTGATGAGAGTGGGTTTCTGGTAAGAAGCCAGGCTGTGAATTGGAGTTGTTACAGTGTCAGTTCATGTAGAACTGTAGTGTGCTTAGAGTTGGATGGGACCTCTGAAGGCCATCTAGTCCAATTCCCCTGTAATGAACAGGGACACCACAGCTATGTCAGGCTGCCTAGGGCCTGATCCAGTCTTGCCTTGAAAGTCTCTAGGTACATGGCATCAACCACATCTCTGGGCAAACCTATTCCAGTATCTCACTGCGCTCGGTGTGTGTAATTTTTTCTTTAAATCTAATCTAAATCTATCCTCCTTAAGCTTGAAATTGTTTCCCCTTGTTCTATCACCACAGGCTCTGCCAAAGATTCTGTCCCCTTATTTCCTGTAGGTCCCCTTTAGATACTGAAAGGCCACTATCAGGTCACTTCACAGCCTACCCTTCTCCAAGCTGAACAGACCCAGCTCTCTCAGTCAGTCCTGGGCAGAGGTGCTCCATTCTGTGGGTCATGTTGGAGCATGTCCAGAGGAGGTCCGCACCTCCCCTCCATTAAGAGCTTCACATCAGGAGGCAGTAATCCCAGGTGAGATCTCACCAGCACTCAGTAGAGGAGTAGGATCACCTCCCTTCACCTGCTGGCTGTACTTCTTTTGATGTGGCCCAGGATACAGTAGGTTTTCTGGATTATGAGGGTACAGTGCTGGCTCATGTCCAGCTTGCCATCCACCAGTAACCCCCCGGGTTTATTTTGTTTTGTTCTCTCTATTTTTGCTAAGGCTCAGCTGTGGCAGAGCAAATGTGTTTAGTGTTCATACTTATGACCAAGCTCCAATGATTCTTTAAGCTCTCACTTGTCCTTTTGCCCTTTCCCGTGGACAGTTTTCTTATTGCCCTTATACTAGGCCACAGTGTTAATGCAGTGATTATTTATATTAAGCTCAATCCGTTGCCAATACAATGTTTCATTACAAGTTCAGTGCTTGTTCTGAAATAAGCATATATGCTTGATAAGATATTATGTATAGATAAAGTTTTCTCATGATGAGTAATTATTCATACTACTGACCAAACAATTCAGTTGTTTAAAAGTAAAATAAACTTATAATCTACAAAGTCAAACATTATCTTTTATGTATGCGTACCTGTCAACCAGTGGGGAGGAAAAAAAAATCCCATGTTGGCATTATGTCACTGAAAATATAGTCAGATTTTTTTAATTAACAGATTTGAAGTGCTATGGAACAATATGAAACAGAGCATTCTTCAGTAGATATCTGCAGAAGTTCCTGTTATCCTGGATAACTATTCTGAGTTTCTCCCCCTGTATCTTTTTCCCCCCCTCAAAACCAAGTTTTTCTTTCCTTAAGTTTCAGCTTTGAAATGATTCCCCATTGCCCCATGCAGTGAGATAACAATACCTGGGAACTGGGACAGTGTAGTCACAAGAAAGATGGTGTGCCTTCAGTGAAGTGCAAGTGAGGGAGACATTCCAACTCCTAATAATGATACAACCTCAGATGGGAGATTAAAGTTTTGCCATCGTTTGTTAATGGTTTGCTACACTGTATTCTTTGCAATGAGTCACCATCAGTTCATCTGGTTTGACCTGATTCAAATGAAGATTGAGTTTTATTTGCCCTGATCTGATCAGAAGCTGCAGAGCTGAATGGTAGCCTTAATGGCTGTTGTTGTGAAGCTACATGTGATGAATAACAAAAATATTGTGTCACGCTTACAGCATTGCTTGGAAATACCCATAGCATCATGTCAGCATAGGTTCTTTTCACGTGGTTTTGTTTCGTTTTTTTCCCACGTAAAGAATCTTTGCACCTTCTCGATATAACATTTCCTTTAATTCTGCCTGCTTTTATTTCTTCTACTTTCTGTTGATGCTCCTCTCTGAGAGGCCTTCAAACTAGCAAAATTTGTCAAGTTTTGCAGGTCATTTCCTGATGAACTCAGCCTTTACATTCTCATTGATTTTCTCCACTTGTGGGCTGTACTTGAGGAGCCATTGCGGATGCCATAGTTTTGTATTAATGCTTCTGTACTTCTGTCTCTCAGTGTCATTGGCAAGCAGCTGGAGTTTGTGGGGGAGAAAAAACAGAGGCTTTTCATCACTTCTTTGCAGACATTAAACATTCTCCTTTGCATCTCAAATTTCTCACCATTTTTGATTTTCTTTTCTATAAGATAGATGAATACTAGGCATTAGCTCCCATTTACTAAAGGTCCCATTTATTTTCATTGAGCAAAGACATCATCAAAGAAAAAAAATGCAAGGAACCTTGAAATTTTTTGTCTATGACTTTTGTTAGTGTTACTGGTGATGATTTTGATATGTTATGTGAGGTTCTCAGATTTTTCTCATATTCATTGAAAACAAGTCTGGTGTTTCCAGTCAACTAATTTACCTTTTATGTAGAGAAACAATCATGCTCTGCATTTATGTTTATCTTTACAGCAATAACATTTTTTTATTCTCTTAACAAATAGTTGATGGCTCTATGTTAGCTCTTGGAGTGGGTCCAGAGGAGGGCCACTAAGATGATGTGAGGACTGGAACATCTCTCCTATGAAGATAGGTTGAGGGATCTGGGCTTCTTTAGCTTGGAAAAGAGAAGGCTCTGGGGAGACCTCAGTGTGGCCTTCCAGTACTTGAGTGGAGCTTATAAACAGGAGGGGGATTGCCTATTTATGAGGATGGATAGGACAAGGGGGAATGGTTTTAAACTGAGACAGAAGAGATTTAGATTAGATATTAAAAGGACATTTTTCACATACAGGGTGGTGACACAATGGAAAAGGTTGCCCAAGGTGGTTGTGGATGCCTTATTTCTGGAGTCATTCAAGGCCAGGCTGGAGGTGGCTCTGGGCAGCCTGGCCTGGTGGCTGATGACCCTGCACACAGCGGGGGATTGAAACCAGATAATTGTGGTCCTTTTTAAGCCAGGCCATTCTATGATTCTATGTCGTGGTGCTGACCTTTGAATAGTGTCTGAATAGGGCTCTGGGCAGCCTGATTTAGTGGGTGGCAACCCTACCTACAGCAGGGGGTTGGAACTAGGTGATCTTTAATGTCCCTTCCAACTCAAGCCATTTTATGTAATAAATTGCTTTACCAATGCTACTTTTGTCAATATCTCTGAGTACCATCTCCTTCCTTCCAGATTTCCACACCTTCTAGTATAATATTTACTATTAACTAATCAAGTTGAAGATAAATGAAGCAGGCTTTTTCTTATCAACTATGTACTTGACTTATCTGGGATGTAAGAAGCTACCTGAAACTGTGAACCAAACTGAGGAAAATAAAACAAAATATATGAAGCACTTAGCTGAAAACTGGGGAACATGGCCACTCTTTCAAACTTTCCTTGCCCAAGTTGGCTTGGTCAATCTAATGTGAAAACCCTAGGTGAATATTTGCACGTTCTGCAAGCTTTTTAGGTACATGCATATAGTGTTCTTTTCTAAATATGTTATACCCTTAATTAGAAAACCAACCTTGATAACAGGACTTAAAGTGGGAAAGTAGATGTACTGTCAGCTGAGAGACTTGTGTAAAATAATCCAGTAACTCAGGAGTAGAGCCAGGGTTTAAAATCTTGGTCTCTTGAGAATGACAATTCAGCTGTTAAATTATGCTGTGATGCAACGACATACTTAGAAAACAAACTAGCACTGATTCTGAAACAATAGTAGCTAATGTGATGGAAAAACGTTTGCAGAGATGCAGAGTGTTGCTCAGAATAAACTATATTTAGAAAGCTGGAAAGAAAAAAAATAAATGTTTGGGGTCACCTTGCAGATAGTAATTTATGGAAGACCAAATTAAGCCTATGCAATAAGGTTATGGGTAGAATGGAGCTGTATGGATCTTCCAGAGAAGTACAGTAATGCATGACTCTCATTTCTAGTGGTGACTTCTCTGTTTCAGAGACAAGTCTGCCCTTTCAGTCCTTTATTCATGGCTGCTTAACAATTGCATTAAGCCACCAAGAGGGACCTGCACTCTTTCACCATCACAGTTGTGTGCTCCACTCACTCGCCTCCAATCCTTTGCCCTGCCTGGAGCCCAGGCTATTGATGAAATCTCGCTCCTAGGTTGTGTAAATAAATGGTTCAGCATCACTCTGTGAATTCCAGCAACTGACCTTGTGCCTGTAAACACTGGAGATGCTTTTTCCTCACAAGATGTGAAGTAGCCTTTGAAATGAAATACGGAAGATGTCAGCAATAATGCATGTGCTTTTATATATCAAGAAATAAAAAAGGGAATTCTTACCTTAGATCTAATGTGATATGTGCTTGCAGTAATGCTTATAGATAGAAATGTGGCATAAATGGAAAGTTAGGAAACAAAAGATGCTGAACAGTCTTTTTTTTCTTTCCTTCCATCCTAATCCCTGACTAACCTTTTAATTTCCAATTTGCTTTATAATTGGATTAAGCAGAGTAAAGAAAATTTTGCTTAATGGGAATGAGTGGAAGCAATGAAGTGAAACATTAAAGCTTTTTGTACAAGCTATTTTTAAAAGTACACTGTGGAACATGGAGGCGGGGGTGGGGGTGGGGGAGGAGGGTTGTTAGTTTTGCCTTTCATTACAGACATAGCCTCACCTTGTGTTCCTTCAGGTACATATAGAATAAGGCTTATTGGATTTCTCTGTCAAATTTCTGTATTCGTGTAAATAGGTATCAAATTATGAATATACAGTGACTGGGGATTTAGCAGATAAGGGCATCTTATGAGGTCCTTTAGTTCTGTAATTCTAAAATAGATGAGGAATTCTAGAGTGCTATTTCTGTGTGTTTAAATAAATATATTTAGAACTTTAACATTTCAGTTGACTACAAAATGAATTTTAATATTTAAGTATTCTATAGTGAAGTGGAATTTGTGAATTTGGAGATTTGGAGATGCTTGGGTAGGATTGTTTTTTTGGGTTCACAGTGGTGGTAGTAAACGCAATGGTGATTTACTAATGAACTTGCATCTCTTGCAAGAAACTAACTGTAAGGCAAGCACCTGTGAAAACCACATGTTCCAAACTGTATTCAGCGACTGCGGGTGACAGTAATGGCTCTGCCTTTCAGTAACTTGCTTGGACCTCTGCTCAATTCCCAGCGGTTACGATAAGAGTATTACAAAGTGCTTTTTTAATTCTGTTTGTCAGAACAGTGAGAATGAAGGGAGTTGCATAGAAAAAACTCATGGATTGTAAACCTGACTGAGGCTCCAGTGTTTCAACAAGGCCATGGATTTTATATTTATATACTTATATAAAATACTGCTTGCCTCCAACAAGTTTTCAAATGCTTCTCTTTTCTTAATAATTTGTTAATTTTATTTCATATCCAGCAGTGAGCTGACTTGGATTTTACCATATTTTCCAAATATATGAACATGCACACAGCAAACCTTTTGTTTCTGAACAAGTTGTGTTTCCATCACATGCGTGAGATCTTGCTATAGAAATATACATGCTGGCACTTTGGGAAAAATAGTGTAACTCCTTTCTACAACCCAGACTGCAATTTTTATTTTGTGGTTGTGTTGTCTTCTATGTTTTTAAGAATCACTTCTGTGCATTCTCCCTTATTTCACTTTTACATAATTAATGCACACGTTTAGAGGTTAAAATCCTTTGAAATAAGTTGTTAAGCAAACTTTAGAGCCTAATTTCTCAACTTTTGAAAGAGAATTAGACAGAAATGGTTGACGTTTTTGAAAATGTTGCTTTGCTCCTTTTTCCTCTTGTAACTTTTATGGCTTCAATGTTTTAAATCACAAGTCTGCATTATCACTGGCAGAAACTGCACTGTATTTCCATAAGCATAGAGATATCTATCCCTAGAAGAATTCTCAAGGAATGCTTGTAAGATTGGTTGATGTAAAGATTCTCCTGAGGATCACGATGTCTGCAGAGGCATGGACAGCTCTGGGATTTCTAGCTTGGGGATCTGCACTGTAATTGAAATGCAATTTGTTTATTTATTTGTTAACAGATTGTTGCAACTGTTTCAGTAGATGCTGCTCCTGGGTAAAGTAGTAGAAACCTCTCTCTGGGAAGAAGTAGAGGGAGAATATAAAATAATGGAACTATAGAACATCCCGAGTTGAAAAGGACTTGCAGGGTTCACTGAGCCTGGCTCCATGCAGCTTCACTCCTCATTCGTTCCCTATGTCTGAGACTGGTGTCCAAACACTCCTTGAACTCAGGCCCTTGGTGCCATGCCGACCACCCTCTGGCGCAGACCATGTTCCTAGCCCCATCCTGACCTTCCCCTGAAGCAGCTCCATGCCGTTCCCTCAGGTCTTATCTTCCTTCGGGCCCATACATTTGGGGATGACTTGGTTTGTTGGTACCGATTAAAAACATGCCAGAGAAGTTTGTCAGCAAAAAAAAAACAGCAAACCAAAAACATTTGTTTATTCTCACCTGGTAGGAAATAAATGTGTATTTGAAGTGTGTGTGGGGGGGAAAGCATTCAAATGTAACTTAATACAGAGCTGCTTAGCCTGTTCATAGAGCCTTAATGTACATAGGTACAAAAGTAGTTTTAATATTAAAATCTCTCTCTGGTCAATTCCTAATCATACACCAAACTATTCTTTCTCATCCCTGCCTATTGCTTTCTCAGTATTAGTTGTGGTGTTGATTCATCATCTCCTGTGTCCGAAAATGAATTTAGTTATATGATGAGGCAGGAATTTATTAAAGAAGAGCATTCCTCCAGTGACTGCATTGGTAACAGTGTCTTCAAGCATGCTGCTGCTAAGTCTTCCTGTGTAGCATCTCAAATTCTGTTAATGCTTATTTACCTGAACTTGCTTGCAGACAGGGCCTTTAACTTTAATAGCTGTCAGGCTGAACTGCCATTTCTTCAAGATAGTTCCATAGACATCCCCGCTGGCTTGTTGTCTCATTTCTCTTTTTTCCTGTGCCAGTCCCATACTGATCTGTTCAATGCTGCTCTGCTCCTTACCAGTATCCCCAAATGCAGCATCATTTGTCCCACACACAGCTTCTTCACGGTGCTCTCTCCAGGTACAGTTTTGATTTACGGTAAAAGCTAATTTTGAGATGAAGTATTTAGCTACATTGATTTAATCCATATCCTGAAGATCTTTTTGTGAAACAAATAATTCCTCTCTGCAGTGATAGAAAAGTTTCACTGGAGAGTGAGTTTTTCTTATTTCAAATTGCAGGTAGAATTTCCAATCATAAACAATCCCATTGTGAATGATTTGGTTTCAGATCTTCATGTCAGCCCTACTGCAGTGAGGGAGTCGTAAGCTGTGTGTTGTCTGCTATGATTCTGTACAGTACATAAGGGAGCCCAGAAAAGCTCTGCGTTATTTCCAACCCACACAGAGCAGTGAGCCAAACTGATGAAGAGGAAGTGAATGTAGCTCAGCATACTGCAGTATAATAGACAACAGTTAACATATTCATACGTGTAAGCAACTTTACTGAAATTAATCAATTTTACAATACCTGATTGGTAGACATGACAGCAATTGATAAAGCAGTCAGGGATTTCTCCAGAATCTACATTTTGTGTGGAATGTTTCTGGCATTGTATACGGGGCCATTTTAGAACAGTGAGTGAGGTGCTGTTAGGCTAAAAAGAACATATAATTTGAGGCTGGAACAACACCCAGCAGTCAGTCATCTATCCCCATAAATTCTGGTAAAGGTAGGCTATATTTCTTCTGAAATCAACTATAAATGATGTTCGAACATATCTCTAAATCATTTGTATGGGTACTAATTTTGCTTTAAGACTTTTTTCCCTATCTTTTACTTCTATGTATAATGTGCAGCTATTAGACTTCATTAAACGGTGGCTGGTAGATAAACATTTAAAAACAGTCTCTTCTTTACTACAAATAGTTAAGCAGCATTTTGCCGTAATGTCTGACTTCATATTTGATAAAATAAACACACGGAACTTTAAACTTATAAAGCATAACCAACCTGCATAGGCTGTTTATAGGCTGAGTTAGTGAGGATGGACATAATTGTAGTATCCCATCCACAAAAACATGGCAATAAATAGCACTATCAACAAGTACACAGTGTGGGGGATGTGAGTGAGGGAAGTGGGATAAATAACACCATGGGAGGGCTGATCTTCCTATGAACAGTTTCCATCTGAAGGGCAGGATCTAAGCTCAGTGAGGGGACGTGCAGATCAATGATCTCTACTTCTGGTTCCTTAAACTGTGGTGCTCTCAAATGAATTGTTTTTGGAGGAAAAACATAACCTCTTATTGGGACTCACTTGGTTTCTTTCTGGTCTTAGTGTGTTCAAGAAAGACTTTTGTTTGTTTTGGAAGCCTATAGAGACTCAAATCACGCACAGACCCAACTCTGCTCATGTTTTATCTCTGTTCTCCCAAGACTACCTGTTTTGAGCATTTCATTCTTCTGAGGCTGGTAAAGAAGCACAGAACATCCATTGTGCTTGTTTATGTGAACAAAAGTGCTGCTCTGTGATACTAGAGCTCTCACTTATATTTCTGACCACTTATTTAAACAAAAGGATACAAAGCTAGCAACATCTTGGCAGAAAGATTTCAAACGTGCTTTTAATCCTTTTATTTTTCCCTTTCACTTCTCAGCTCTTCGCAGTTTGCATTGGCTTGTCTTCAGGGTAGATAGTTCTGGCGGTCAACTGATTTCTGGCTGTCTCACTGATATGAAAATCTAATAAATTTCAACTTTAATAAAATCAATTATGTTTTTGAAGTTGGAATCTAAAATCAACAAAGAGAATTTACTTAAATTCTTGATTAACAGTGTTCAGGAACCACAGCTAATTGTACTTATGCTGTGTATACAATATCAGGGTACCTTCCACTATATGAACTATTGTCTTGAGGCATGTTCTAAACAAAGGTATTCACCATGTTATTCATTGTTGTAGGTCTTCCAGCTTGTTAGTGGTGTGCATTTAAGGTAATACTTGTGGTGGATTTACTCTTTCTGAAAATATTTGTTACTGTATTGTGGGATGATTCTTATGACTGAATTATTTATACTGTTCCTTTGAGCGTCTTACTAAAGATTCATAAATCAACTATGTCTGTGTATCTCTCCAAGGTCCTGAGACAGAGAAACCCATCTTGGTCTGATTTGTGGCTTGAAATGAATGCAAGAGAACTGCATAATCATGATATTTTCAGTTTACATTTTCCAATCTGGAAAAAAACAAACAAAAAAAAACTTGCCGTCACTAATATATATCTCTTTTCCATGGTAGTCACTGTCTTAGTTTCATCTGATGGAACTGTTTTTCTTCAAGTGTCTTTTGGTTTTGGGAAATCATCTACATGTAGTTATACCCACTCTCATTTCTTCTCTGCTTTTTTTTTTTCTTTTTTTTTTTTTTCTCCTCTTGTAGATAAAACTATTTGCTAAAAGAAGAGCAAAATAGTTGTGACTATATATATGTGTGTGTACATATATATTAGTTTTGTAATGTGATCTGATAGTGTTAGGACTAGGGGAAATGGTCTTAAAATGAAAGGGGATAGATTTAAGATTAGATTTCAGGAGGAAACTTTTAACTCAAAGGGTAGTGAGGTGCTGGCACAGCTGCCCAGAGAAGCTGTGGTGCCTCATCCCTGGAGGTACTCAAGATGAGGTTGAATGGGGCCCTGGGCAGCTGAGCTGCTGGGGGGTAGCCCTTCCCATGGCATGGGGTTGGGCTGGGTGGGCTTTGTGGGCCCTTCCAACACAAACCATTCTGTGATTCTATTATATAAGCACTTTTCAATTCAAAAAATGATGTAAAAAATATCTGAGCGGTATGATTTCCCTATTTCCCTATTCAAAACATTCAGTGTTTATATGATTAAAAGGGGGGTGGTGGGGGGTGTGGGGGGGAGGAGGAAGGAGAAGCTGACAAAGTGGAAGGAATGAAATGATAAAGCAGAGGCTTATAAATATATGCATGAGTTCTAGGAAGGAAACTTGGCAGGTAAGATTAAGGGGGTAAAGCAAGATAGAGCAATAATGAAGAGATTTTGTAACATTAGTAAGAAAGTAAACAATGATTTAGGTCATCATACATTTTAAATGCAAGTAGTCCATCCAGATACAGACAGGCAGAATATTTTTTGAGGAGAAGCAACCTGATCTTATATTCTGTTTATACTGAGTAGGCTGTTTTCTGTTTTTTTGTTGTTTTTTTTTTTGTTGTTGTTTGTTTGTTTTTGTGTGTGTTTGTTTGTTGTTTGTTTTTTCCCTGAAAGAGAAATTGCAAAAAGCTGTAAGATTATCTCATCTCCAAGCTTTTTGTGCCTATTTGTATAGTTCAACTCCATTCATGTCTGTTTCATCCTAAGAGATAATGGGGGAGTTCTTTTTGGAGCGGAACTTGCTCCATAATTGGAAAACTCATGATGAGATACTTTTTACAAATACAAGCATGTGAGCTTGACATTAATTCCAGCCAGAACTGCAGAAAGTATGATATCAGACTGATCAGTAAAGAGCTGAAGATTGTTAAAAATGAACAAAATCTTGGTGTGAAGTAAGGAAAAGCTGTCTTGTCAAATGTGGCAAGAGTGCAGTTTGTGCTGACAAAGTTATGTGTCAACAAGTCTTTTGTCCTGACAGTACCTTGTACCCTAAGTTATTAAAACAGTTTCACAATCAAAGCAACAGACCTCAAAATGATAGGAGCTATGTCTCAGTATACCTAGCAGTTCCTGCCTAATGTCTATTTAATAATATGCAGGAGTTTGGTGTGGTGGTTGTTTTTGTTTTTCTTTTGAATATGAGTTATTTTCTCCAGGTCTGGGAATACATTCATGAGTAAAAGTTGTCACTGGTGAGAAGAAAGCCAAGTTGTTACTGGTAAAACTTTCAAATGAGCTGAGTCTTGTATGTGTGAGTAACGGATGCCAGGCCTGTGATAGAGCATGAAATCAATTGTATGATCCTGGGTTCGTTTATATTTAAAAATACAGAAATGTAAGGTCAAATATCAATGAGCTGAGGGTCTTGGCTGTACACATTTAATCAAGAGAGTTATAAACAAAAGTTGTAAGATATCTGGAGAAAAATAAAGTATTTTTAATTTATTGAAGGGATGATTAAGAAGTGTTCTAATGGTAGCCTGTGATGGGACTGTGATGGAGGTTGTCGTGCGTGTAGAGGTATCTGTGTGCAGGCAGATAAGGAACTGCTCTCCAAAACACCAGCTGCCCTCTCCTTGGGCTGTCCTTAATTTGCAGCAGGCTCTGGATTGGTAGGAAACTCCTAGCTATTACAAAATGTAAGAAAATCGTTTCAGTGTAGTGTTTTGTTGGGAATCAGAGCAATTTATAAGTTACAGGCAGCATAAGCTCATAATATGCATGTAACATTAAACAGTACATTTTCACCCACTGAGAGATAAAAACAGAGTTGCAAGCAATTCCTGAAATTAGGAGGCATCCTCTGAGATGTCTGTCTTCATAACTGAAGTGCTGTTGTGAAGACATTAGCTTCTTACAATTATGTAATCTGTTGAATACATGAAATGGGTACATTCATGTAGTGGTACCAAAAGTTGGGTTTTAGGATGTGTCTGTTTTCCTAATCTGCTTCTGGTAATGAGCAAAAAAACCCAAGACCTTAAAAAAAACCCTGTAAGGATAGCAACCCAAAGCAGACGTTATGTGTAATAGAGCATCTAGTTGGTATTGTCTGGAAAATCTGCAGAAACTTAATCTGTTGTTTAATTAATAGTTCGTTCTGCTTGTAATCTATCATCTCAACTTATTGCAGAGGAGGGAAGGAAAAAAAAATAGAAATGCTTTCTAGTCAGAGAGAAACAGTACAGCTTTGTGAACACATACTGAATTTTCACTTTATGTGTCAGGAAGTAAATTGTAAGTTCATGATCACCTATACCTGAATAAACATGGGTATGACTTCAACACTGACAAACATCCACAGGCAAGACCTTTCATGGCGATTGTTTGTTTCCAATTTAAGAAAAAAAAAAATCAAAAATCTTATACTGCAGTGAGTTTTCAAGGTTGAGTCCCAGAAAATCCGTTGTCTGTTAGTAAAAACTGAGCATGTACATCAGAGCTTAGATTCTATTAGGGTAGGTGGTCAGAATTCCCTTATTATACAGGCAGTGTTTTCTTTATCTGTTACTAAAATTTTCTGGTTGAAGATGAGGTGTTTTAGTAAGATCTGTCCGTGACTGATAGAAAACATTTGGGATGGGAAAGGATGCTTGTCACAGATCTCAAAAACAAAGGTTGGAAGCTTGGAGAGATAGTAGGTGGCTACACCCTGCAGGAATGTGAAGGAACAGGTATGCATCAGTTTGGGAGGTGGTTTTTTTTGTTTGTTTGTTGTTGGGTTTTTTGTTTGTTTGTTTGTTTTACTTTGTTGTTGTTTTAGTTCTCCTGTGGTTTTTTGTTTGTTTGTTTTTGTTTTTTTGTTTTTTTTGTTTTATTTTTTTGTTCTGTTTTTCTTGAGGGCATGTGAAGGTGGAGTAGGCTTGCCCTGTTCTACACCAGCAGCTGCAGGGTGTAGTGTCCTGGTGGCTGTGAGCCCACGCTGGTTGTGCGAGGGCCAGAAGTAGAAAAATCATGCAGATGGCTTTTATCTTCAGCAGTGAAAAACATCTGAAGTTTGTCCACTGTTTCCATGGTGACCATGCCAGCATATAGTCTCCATGGGTAACAGGCAGGAGGAGGAGAATGCTTAGTCTTGAAGTACACAAGCCTGCATATTCTTTTAAGAAATTACTTTGCTTTAATAGCAAATAGATAAGCATATTTTGGAGAACAGCATCTGTGCTTAGAATCATAGAATCATTTAGGTTGGAAATGACCATTAAGATCACCTAGTTCAAACTCCAATCCATCCCCACCATGCCCACTAACCACGGCCCTCGGTGCCACATCCACACAATTCTTGAACACCTCCAGAGATGGTGACTCCACCATCTCCCAGAGCAGACTGTGCTAATACCTCTCCTTCTACAATACCTTGTACAGTCCAACAATGGTACAGCCCTATTGATTGGACTGTCAACTATTCAGCCAACCATATATGAGAAGTGACCACCTTGCATCAGGTGAAGTTATTCAAAGCCTTGTGGTACCTAGATAAGACTTTCTGCACATTGCATCCTTTCCGGTTTTGGGTGTAGTCTATGCACATTCTGAAACTAGGTGATAATTAACTACCTGCATTTGGATTGTCTTTGTCTATAATAAAGTGTACTTAGAAAATACTTATACCTTTCTCTTGCCAATAAAAAATTCTGCAATTATATTTGATTTCAGTTTGTTTGTTAGAGGAATTCCTCCTACTAAAGGCAGTCTGCCTGCATCACTGCTTAAAGGGAACAGGTGCAGTTGGATTTAAAGCTGGGGTGCCTGGGGAGGAACAGAAATGTTCAGTAAACAAGGAGCTTTGCCCACAGGGGTAGACCAGCATAGGCCAATCTGAGGTTTTCACCTTGGGATCCCAAATGTGTGCTGTAGTTAAATCATCATGTGCCTCTTATCCCTCAGCTATTCATCAGAGTCACATCTGTTTGCTCCTCTCTTGTAGTTAGTTGCAGGACCTGGGAACAGGGGGTTTGCTGGAAGATTCTGGATGATCCTACGTTCTTATATTGTGTTTTCAGATTATTTTTTTTTCTTTTAACTTCAGCTTTGCCTCTGCCCTTAGCCTCCCCTTGCAGGTACCAGCTGTGGTGATCTGACTCAGTATAAGACGTGTCTGCTCAGCTGAGGGTTGGAAGGGTGCCCCATGAACATGTGAGAAGCTGATTTTCACAGAATTCTGGGATTTGGAAGGGGCATGTGGAGGTCATTTATCCAACCCCACCTGCTGGAGCCTTGCCTCATAGAATTGACTCATGCCCTTTAGATGTTTTTAAGCACTGATAAGATCTCCATTCAGCCTCCTCTCCACCAGGCTGAACAGTCCCTGATCTCTCAGCCTTTCCTCATAAGTGAGGTGCTCCAGGCCCTTGATGATCTTTGTGGCCTTCCACTGGACTCTGTTCCCAGTCGTTCTTCAACTGGAGCATTCAGTTTCCTTGTTTGTAATTTATATTATGTGTTCATAAACATACAATCTATAATTATCATTTGTATCAGCAAAATGCATGCTGTATGTAACAGATTCTGTACAAAAATTTTGGTAAAATTCTGTCTCATGGGAAGTTCTCCATTTGTATTTCCTACAAACCAATGGCATACAAAGATGGCCATGAGAATCCAGGAGCACAGCAGCTCAAATTGGAGTAGTATGTGCTGTACAAGTAAGTTGTTCTTTAAGTTATTACATGCATATCTTCATTTCTGCCCCTTTCCTGGCTTATAGTTTGCCTGTCCACTGCTCCTCTGGATCACAGGCTGGATCCTAAGGTTAGTGGTTTTATGCTGGTGTTGGCCATAAGACACAGGGTAATAAAGCAAGTTGTTGGCATCACAGCCCGTAGCTGGGAGGAATGTGTTCATCTTGATAGATTCATCTTCTTTGCTGCAGAATCCATTTTGGGTCATTTTTATGTTTGCTAATACTCGTTTCTACCTTTGTTCTGTAGTTGCAGGTTATGTTCTGTGTGTGATAGTATTTGCATGTTAGATACTGGGCTATCTTTTTAATTAATTTTATTTTTGCCTTTTGTTACCCCTAACACCAGTTTAGGTTACACTTAACACCTCCTCACACCTGCTTTTTGATTTTATTATTTTTTGAATGACCTGCCTATGACCACCACAGGGTGGGGTGTGATGCTACATGGTTGTACATCTTATGCTAAATCTTATGCTCTACATTTGGATGCAGTGCACTACTTGGTAAGTGAATGAAACTTATTTTTGTGTAGGATCCCAATATCTAATGCCATGTAATTGCAAATGAAATCACTGAAATAACCAAAAGGTGCACATGCTAATTCTTCTTCAGATCCCTACCTGCCAAAAAAATAATAATATTAAAAAGCAATAATTCTCCTGCCTCTCTGTAAATGTGATGTGTGTGTCTGGTTGGTTTGTAGGTGGATAGGCTGAGAGCATGGAGGAACTCCTTGCCATAAGCACCACTTAGTAGTGAGGAAATCAAGGTCTCTGAACTGTTACTGAGAGTGAAGCGATGTTCTACAAACCAGTAAAAACTGAAATCTTCACCAAGAAAAATAAAGGATATTTCCAAGGTGTTCTTGTAGTATGAGAATGGATAAATTCACAGACTTAACTTGAGTCACCAAAAAGTCTTGCTGAAAACCATTCCAAGAGGGTCGCAGCCACTAATCCTACAGGGATCTGGTGATTTTTGGAACTTTTTTATAGCTCTCTTTACTTTCTTCTGTGTCAGAGTCCTTTGTTAAAGTTGTGTATTTATAAAAATTAGCTTCAAGACAGAATGAATATAGAAAGTCTAAAACAATGATGCACTGCTTTTTATTATTTTTTGTTTTTCCTCCTGGAAGGGATTTTTGTGCTGCGGATTCTTCTTTTGCTCTGATTTGTGGAAACCTTTCTACTTCCCACCATGATTAATTTCATGTATGTATTTCTATTCCCATAGAACCAGTTAAGAGAAGTTGATCACACATTCCTGATTTGAAGTAAAATATATTTGCTTCAAAGTGGAAAAAAAAAAAACAAAAACAACAAAAACAACAACACCTGTGATTCTACTAATTTATTTTACAAAGCCAGATAAGGCCACCACAGCATTTTGATGCTAATAAGGTAGTTGTAGTACAAATAATGGAAAAAGCTCAATGACTACTCAGGTATCTTCTGTATCATTGGATTACCCTATTCTACCCCTTAGGAATCAATAATTATGGAGAAAAAGAGTAACTAAAGTGTAATTTTCACTAAATGTTCAGAATCTGCTTAGAAAGAGCAGTTTTGTGATAAATCCTGATAAATCCAAGAGCTATAACCTGGATCTGGTACTTGGTCATTTGCTTTCATCAAACTTAGAGTGCATCTTTGGCACTTTGGAAGGCGGAAGGGTTTGAATGGGGTGATGGACAGGGAGAGAGAATGAGTTTCTATAGGTGGGCTAAAAACAGCTGGTACATTTATGAATGCACACAAGAAATAGAAAAAAAGAGGTAAGAGAAAGGTATAGGGTTTCTTGCAGCTTTAGAATTCAATGCCTAGGGATTAAAAATAATTTTTTCCTCATTTTTCATTTTTGCTATTGGTAAGACAGAACCTCCCCATGTAAGATTTATTTGGTCTTGATGGCAATCTGCTAACACCTCTGCTAGGGTCTGCTCCTTAGGGCAATGTTCTGACCTTGTTGTTTCTGAGGTCACTTTGATCAATTCTGAATTTTACTTGTTTCAGTCACTGCAAAACTCGAATTTGTAAACAGTAACATAACTGAGGTGAAGGTGGGTGAACTGCTGGTAAAAGAGAAGTCGACTGTATTGAAATGGTGGGAAACTTTAAGTTCATTGTTTAGTAAAGTGAGAGGAATCATCACAGCCAGCAGCTCAGGGCAGTTCTTGAAAAGGAAAACCACCAAAAGCAGCAAATAGAGTAGAACACAGGAAAAACCATGGAACAATGCGTTTGTACTGTTTGGATCCCAAACAGTTAACAGCAGTGGTATAGATGCAGTTCTAAAAATACACATTTATTAAGAACGTCAGTGGAACTGCATGAGTTTTCACCAGGGCTGACTTCCTTTCATATTTATAAATCTTGCCTGCCTGCATGGTCTCTAAAGCAATTTGAAATTCCTTATTTGCATATTTATTTCTTAACCTTAATGTAGCAACAGAACGTAGAAGTGTCTCCATTTTATTATGTATCTCATGCTGGATTTTAAATTAAAGAAAACAAGAAGAAAAGAACCTATTCATTAAAACGTAAGCTATGACAACTGCTGGTATTTTTTTAATGATTTTTCCAGTGAGTGGAATTGTTTCTGTGACTTCAGTTGCAGCTATATTTTGACACTATCACAAAACATTGTAAGATATTCTTTTCTGTATGCGTAAGAAGCTGATATCAGGTTTATACCAGGTGATTCTGCATTGCAAATGGAATGTGCGTTTGCTTCTGCAACAACTGCCGTGTCAGTAATTCATTAATAAATGCTTCTGTGAAGCTGCTTTGTGATAGAAAGCTCATGTATATCATTCCCTAGGACAAAGGGTTAGGGAAAGGCTTCCTATATTTACAAATCCTCTGAAATCATTCATAAATATTAGCTCACTTTGTAGGAGTGATGTTTACTACATAACTACAGCATGTCTGTTCAGCCAACCAGTCCTCTGTGATTATAACTGATGTTATAAATGGAACGTTTCTAGAAGTAGACTATTAACCAGCACATGATAAGAGAAAGTCCCTACTTCAAGGCAATTGTACAGTGTCCCTAAGAACACATCTCAAGGAAACATTTGTATAGCAGCTGTAATTAGTGCATAATTAAATACATACTAATACTATGCCTTTGTAATTGATCTATATGACTTTTAAATGGAAAACACCCACTGAAATTCTCAGTAATACTGACACTTGAAAGGAAAGTGTGTGCCCCGGTGGCGCAATGGTAGGAATGCCGCTTTGCAACACTGAGGCCTGGGTTCGAATTCCCTGTGGTGCAAGTGGTAGAAGTGCCGCTCTGCTACACAGGAGGCTCGAATCCCGGGGGTTGGACTCGATGATCTCTAAGGTCCCTTCCAACCCGCACGAGACTATGATACTATGATACTATGATGAAAGCTGAGAGTATTGGGTAGGCTTGGTGTTTGCAGTATGCTTTGCTTCTCTTCTTTGAGAGGAAAGGCCACTGTGTTTAAATATTTATGCATTTGAATTGCACACATCATTTAAGTATGCAAATTGCTTTTTCAGGTAATGGATGCAGCTTTGTAATATCTGATGCTGTGAAGCCAGATTAATTAGTTAAAAATTTCTCCTTTATAGGCTGTGTTAGTGCTTTAAATCTAAAATTAGATTCCACTGTTATCTTCTCTGTCTCCAAATCTTCCATTTCATGCTATCTTCCTGTGCCATGAACATGGCTCTACCTGAATGTCTTTGACTTCAGGTTTCAACTTGCTAAAATTCAGAATTTTAGTCACCATGTCTGAAAGCTTTAAAAAAATGAAAAAAAAAAAAAAAAAAAAAAAAAAGAAACAGCAGCAGTGAGCTAAGGGGGGAAATTAACTCACTAAATAGTGGAATGCAAGATAAGGCAATATAATACAATAAAATTGGAGCTGAAGCTTATAGATAAAATGAGAGAGTGTCCAAAGCTGAAGGCATCCCTAGTATAATGTTGAAGGTGAACAGAAGTGGAATAGAAATGGAACACAGAAGTCTCCAGGGATTCGTAGTGCTTCTCCTCTGAGAAAGATATCCTGGAACCATCAGCAGTCCACAGAACTGGAGTGTTAACTCTTTAACTCCCAGTGCACTACATGATGTGATGATGTGGAATACTAACTATGTCATGGCTTAATAATTTTGTAATTTTGCTATCAGTATTCCACATCATAACATCATATAAAACATGAATAATTTTACTGAATCTGCAACTTACAGAAGAAGACTACATCTCCCAGAGAACAACACAGTCAGAGAGATGGGTCACGGGACCTGGACACTATATTAACTCTGTCGCAGGCTAGACTGACGTCTTTCGAGTTCTGGCATTCAGGGGAGTGTGTGGGAGCCTTCACCGTTTTGCCTAGATTCACAGGAGGCCTCTCAGTTTCGGGACTCATTCTCTCTCCTATTTTGCTTGATTCGTTAGCTCAATTACAATTATTTTGTAGTATATTGTGTTATTCTGTATTTCGATATAGTATTTTTAGTAAATAAGTGTGCCTCCTTAGATCGTTGCCGCTGTTTTCTTTTCCTAATTAACTTTTTTTTCCTTTCGGCCTAGGGCCTCTGCAGGGCCCACGGCCCCCTGTCACAGACGCAGGTGGATTTTTGTTTAAACCGTGACAAACAAAAACTGTAAAACTATGACACATCTTCCTAATTCAAAAAGAGTAAAAATTTAAAAATATAAAAATAACGTGGGAGGGGAACTTAACCTTAAATATTCAGAGTAACTGTACCAATAAATTCATAGAATTTCTACAGTAACACTGAAATTCTTAATTCAAGTTTTGAAATTGCCCCAAGCTATTTAATCACAGCACAGTTAGATCCAACCTGACAGATACTGTCACTGATGTAGCAGCCAGCCCGTGGCACTCCCTGTAGCTAAGTACTGTGGCCAGTTTTGTTTAATATTTTTATCAATGATCTGGGCGAGGGGAGTGAGCGTATCCTCATAATGTTTGCAAATGATACCAAGAGACTCCCTGGTCTGATTCACCCCTTTGATTATTATCCCTTACTGATAGTTCAAGCTGGCAACAATGAAGTCACAGAGAGAAGCCTGAGGGCTACCAAAAGGTATTGAGGTGGTTAGTGGATGGTGCAGGAGTACAGATGTTTTCTTCTCTCCCTTCAGTGGCAGGGTGGGACACAGAGGGGACCAGGAAAACTCATTTGATAACTACATGGCTGAGAGGCTGGTGCCACTACAGGAATTTTGGCTTTTTCTCCCTCCCTCCCTCCCTCCCTCCCTCCCTTCCTTTTCTTTTCTTTCTAACAATGAACAGAATCATACAGAATTACAGAATTGTAGTGGCTGGAAGGGACCTCTAGAGATCATCTAGTCCAACCCCCTTGCCAAAGCAGGCTTTCCAGACCAGGTTACACAGGTTGGTAGCTGCATGGTGTGGTCAACACACTGAAGAAATGGGGTGTCATGCAGAGAGACCTAGATAGACTTGATCAGTAGGCCCAGGGGAACCTCATGAGGTTCGAGAAATCCAAGTGCAAGGTCTTTGCACCTGGGTCATGGAAAAGCCTGCCATCAGTACAAACTGAGTAAGGAAGATGTAAGGACGGTACAACAGCCCTATGGAAAAGGACTTAGGGGTACCAGTGGATTGCAAGCTGGACGTGAGACAGGAATGTGATCTAGCAGCCCAGAAAATCAATTGCACTCAGGGCTGCATCTAAAGTGTGGTCAGCAGGTTGAGGGAGGTGTTTCTGCTCGTCTATGGTGAGTCCTTGCTTGTAGTACTGTGTCCAGATGTGGGGTCCTCAGTACAGGAGAGGTGTGGACCTGTTGGAGCATATCGAGAGGAGTGCCACAAAAATGATCCAAGGGACGGCACACCTCTCCTGTAAGGACAGGCTGAGGGAGCTGGGGCTGTTCAGCCTGGAGAATAGAAGGCTCCAGGGAGACCTGATAGCAGCCTTTTAGTATCTAATGGGATGCTATAAGAAAGAAGGAGACAGACTCTTAAGCAGGGTCTGTTGTGATACGATAGGGGGAAATATTTTCATGGTGAAATAGGGAAAATTTAGATTAAATATAATTTTATAGTAAGGGTAGTAAGGCCCTGGAACAAGTTGCCCAGTGTGGAGGTGGATGTTGCATCCCTGGAGACACTTGAGGTCAGGCAGGATAAGGCTCTGAGCAATCTATATGCAGGTATTCCTGTTCATTGCAGGGGAGTTGGACTAGGTGGCCTTTAAGTGTCCCTTCCAATCAAATAATTCCATGATTCTGTAAAGTTAGGTGGGATTTTTTATCTTCCTGAAGCCAGGAAGGCCCTTCAGAAGGATGCAGGTTGGCTATATCTACAACCAAGTCTTGTATGACTTGTTCAGTAACAAGGCTAAATGCCAGATCCTGCACTTGAGTCATAAACAACCCCAATCAGTGGTGTAGGCCTCAGGGAGAGTGGCTGTAAAGTTGCTTGACAGAAATAGACCTGGTGGTTTTTATTGCACATGCTCGTTTCTTATATTTTATAAGTATTCTGAGATTGTGCAATATATTTTCATAACATGTGGAAACTGCTGAAGGGAAGGGTCCTCTCATGTATCCCTAAGCAGAGATGTAAAGGTAACAAAAAATCTATAATACCTTCTGAAGATTTGAAATTGAGACTTAAACAAAAATCAGAATGAAAAGAGATTACAAAGGGTTTTTCCTGTTGTGAATGAGTAGTCTTACATATAACAGTGTAAGTAACTGACCCGGGTCTTTTTATATCTGCTCTGTTATAAACATCTAGTTGTTATAAATGACACTTGTGAGGAAGGCTGCATCAGATCTCAAACATACTGCTGTAACAGAATGACTCTTAATAATGTTCCAGCACGAGGAGGAGGGTTGTAATTAATAGACCAAAATGTGAACTAATAGGTGTTAATTATCTTGTCCCTTTGTACATTTGTCAGTTTTTAACTGGACGCCAGTTTTAATGTAGAAAAGATTTTTATCCTTTTTCCATTTTGTTAGCATTGGCATAGCTGTGTTCTTTTGCTACAGAGTAACCTCAGAATTGTTTTTTGTGAGCAAACTAAAGATCATTTTTTCAGCTTTGTAAATCAAGAAGTCTTAATCCAAATGAGTAATTAGATGATCTTAATCTTATCAGGAAGATGGAGGAGGATAAAATAAAATTACATCATCAACCATAATAAAGCTGTTTAATTGTGTTATCTTCTGTAATAACACAGAAAAAGATTAAAAACAATTAATAAAGTGACCTTTTTAAAAGAATCTAGTAATTATTATTATAAGTGAAAAGTATTTTTTATTTTTATTTTTTGCGGCAAACCACAAAAATGGGAGAAAACTTCCTCTCTTACTGAAGAAACTGTGATTCATCTTCAAGAAGCTTATTTCTGTTAGCTAGATATCGCTTAGTCTGTTGTTTCATTACCTAGTCTATTCTTTCTTTCATGATAGAAATAATAGTCTGGATTTATGTGACAGATGCTTGATGCTGTTATATGCTGCCATAAGCATATGTTCAAATCTTTTGGAGTGTAAACTTCATGGTAAAACTGAAAGTAATCTTCTGCCCCAGTATTTCCAAAACTGAAGTATCTATAATTCTATACATAAAAGGAAAATTAATAATCTGGTAAATAGAGGGTTTTCTGTGTGGAAAAATTGATAATTGAAATATTGATATGAATTACTAAGCTCATGATCACTTTTGTTGTACTGAAAGTACAGTAATGTAGCAGTGTGAACTGGGAAGAAATAAAAATCAGAAGTAGAAGGCATGACTCAGAGATGACAATGTTTTTCAGCTAAACAGTTCTGTGTTAACTCTAGATTGAGGGTAGCCTCTAGCAATGTGTTGGTTTCATGTGGCAAATGTTTGACATCCAGCTTATTTGCCATTCAGGTTTCCCGTCTGACCTCTAATGAAAGTATACCAAGGTCAGTTTTGAGCCTACTATGACATAAAACACTGAACTATGAACTTACATTCTTAAATATAATTTGAGCTTAAACTATAAGCTATAAGCTTTGACAGAGAAACATGGTGTCTGTTAAAGCACAGTTTCATGAGAATGCTGAAAAATGAATCATGGCAAAAGTTGTTAATCTTCTCTTCTTTGTTGTTTACTGTTCACACTACTAGCAGACATAACCATTGCTATAAACTCAAGGAGATGAGACACAGTTACGGCAAATTTTTAAATCAAGCAAGACAAACAAAAGAGATTTCGTTCATATCTTACCCCATTTTCCTTATCTTTAAAGTGGGCTAGCTCTACTTGTCTTTGAGGTGCTGAGTTTCATGCTGCTATTTATAAACAAAAATAATTAGTTTAGATAAATGCAGATAATGGCAATGCAGTTAAGATTCACATGAAGATATCAATTTCAGTGCCAGTGTAGCTTTTATTAGAGAAAAGGCTATCACTTGTTTGAAGAGCCTAGAACTTTCATTCAGGGATGTATTCAAGTGTTTGCCAGCAGGTCAGCTGAATAGGCATGCAGAGGTCAGCACATCAATTTGCTGCTTAAGTATTTCTCAGCAGTACTCTGAGAACTGACTCTGTGCTGTTAGCAGTGAGGCGTGCACACAATCTTAGTCATAGCATTGTTTCATTTCTTAATTTTAAGCATGATGGAGCTGATGTGTAGGCCTGTTCAAAAGATCAATGTATAATTACTGTGTGCCATATTTATCTGTATATTTTTCAAAGTGCTGACCATCAACTTCAGCATATTGTAGTATTGCATCCTTATTTTGAACAGAATCTACCATAAGCTAAAGGACTTAATGCATTGGATTTGTAAGATTAAATGACAAATACTGTGGTAAATAAATATATTATTAACTAATATAATTAATTAATTATTAATTATATTATTAGTATTATATATTAATAATCAATACAACAAATATAATTAATTAATTTTATAATTAATATAAGTAATATGATAATATTAATGAATATAAATATATACACATATTTAGATACTTTGATGGCAGTAAAGGGCTACATTTTCTTTGAAGAAATGTCTCATATGGAAAGTGAACAGTTCAGGCGGTCATCATCTTAAAAACACAAGGCGTGAATATTGGCTAAAAAAGCCAATTTATTTATTTATTTATTTATTTATTTTTGTGAAAGGTTTGGGAAGAGCAATTATTTTCTTCTCTGTTTTATTAGCAACAGTCAGTGTGGTGCGCTGTCCTACTTTAAGTAGATATTTTTCTAACTTGATCAAGAGAAGTAAGCAACATAAAATTCATATATAACTATAATATCTGAGTTATGCAGTTATGGTCTAGCTATAGAATGGACTGAGAAATATTAACATCAAGGAAGATATCTTCACAGTATTAGTGCCATTTATGAAGCATGATCTTTAAATGAATTAAAGAATGTTAGAATGACTGAAAGGGCAGACCAAGGTACAGGTGTGAGATTACTTTGTTGGGATGTAAGGGAGCTGATATTTGTTGAAGTTCAGTCCCTATAAGCTTGATTCCAGCAAATTATTTTTGTATTGATGCTTTGCTTATGTTTTGTGTAAGCAACAGCACCTGTGTTATGGAATATATGCTACACCTGGGCTTTGTATGAAACAGTGCTGCAGCATTTCTTTAGCTGATGAAAACTAAGCAGCATAGAAATATGTAAGAAAAGCAAAAAGAATGCCCCTACTGAAATGTCTAATCCTAACAAAATACTCTGCTAAAGCACAAATAGGCCTTTCTGTGGTGCCCCCATGGGTGCTATGTGATAGCAGATGAGAAACCAAATGATTGCTTGCTCCTCTGTGGGAGAAAAATTGACTTATATAGTGACTGAAGTGAGAGACTGAGTGCACTTGAAGAAATTATTCATTAAGATGTCATCCATGTTTAGTATTAAGCTAAAAAGTATAAAAACAAATGTAATTTGTTGTTGGAAAAGGATCAGCAGAAAACATGCTTTCACTATAGTCTGAGTAAGTTTGAAATCATCAGTTTGGAGCTACTCACAGAGATAATGATTTTTTTTTCTTACTGAGATTTTGTTATTTGATATATTTGGAAATCATAGTGAAGTCTCTGGGGACATTTAAATGTTGTACAGAAGGAAAAGTAATTAGACTATGTAAGAAATGTTGAATATCAAAATATGTGAGTAAATATAAGCTCACCAGTTGTAGAGTTTGCAGTTACTTGTCTATTTACATTTTCAATTAATATTATATATTATGGCCGCTGATAGAGTGTACATGCTATAAAATCATCCAAAGTGAAATACTGCTAATCATACACTGCACTGAGGAAGAGATCTACTTCTTAATAAATACGAATATTCTTAGTACACAAGGCTGGAATACACTAAATGTGCATATCAGTTGCATACAATTCAAAAAACATTTTATTGTGTTTTAATGTACAGTTCAGATGTGTTCTCCTCCAAATAAGGCATGTCAATGGCAATGGAAACATTAAGAGTAGCAAGTATGGACACAGCGTCTATCAGCTGCTTTCTTTCAAATAACTTGGTTTATATTGTAAGGGTTTACTCTAGGCAGTCATAAGATGTACCTCAGAATTTGCTGAGAAAATGATTTGGAACTTTGAATGGCCCAATTTATTCCAACGCCATTCAGAAAGCAGTGCTGATAAATGACCCCTTAAATTTTCTTATTGCTCAGTTGTGTTTTATTTTTCTGGATGCTGCAGTTGGCAGCGTAGTAAAGGGTTGTGAACATCAGAGAATCAGAAGAATATTTAGGGTTGTACAGAATTAATTTTTTTATGTATTCTACAAGCTGAACCTGGAGAGGATGATTACTCCAGCGGCTAAAGCTCTTTAGTTTGCAAGCACAATGTCTAAATAAGCACAAATCTTCTACTAAGGTTTTTAAAGCCACACATGTTTCATTTTGTTAGTCAGTATTGCAGTTTCTAATTCAGCTCATTATGTGTGCACCCATGTGAGAATCTCAGTGGTTGGTCTGACTCCATTTCAGCATGCTTACAGGATGTTTTGTACCTTTCTCTACACTGCAGCTGCTTCTTGTTGCTAGCAAAACACTGTCAGTCTGTCCAATATCCAAGCTCCATAGCAGTTTTGCAACATGACTTTCTCCTTCGTCTCATGCTACCATGCTCTCTCTTCCAAAGCAAAATATTATAGGACTGTCTACTGCCTGGACCACCTTGAGTCTAGAAATAAGTTTTTCCCTGGATCATTTCTCAGCTTATTCAGGTGTTGCAAAGGTTCTTCTAAATATGGTACCAGGTTCTCTATGATTAAAATAGTAAATTATAACATTAAGCTATCATGCTACCTAAGTTCGTATTTCTAGTTCCTCTTATTTTTTATGGAATAAACCTGGTGCTTTTCAGGACTTCAGTCTTGTACAGTTCTCAGTTTCAGACATAGTGTGGAGATAAATTCCAGATTCAGGGAGAGGAACAATTCATGGCATATTGGCTTAATTCCTTTTTTGTGTGTGTGTGACAGATGTGTGAATCAGAATAGAAACTGGACTGTTAGGCTAAGTAGTGTGGAAGTATATTTGTGGACTGAGCAGACGAGATGCGGTCAGAGAACCTTGTTAAAAACCTTTTATTTTATGGCACACTAAAGAATTTCATGGATGTTACTGTTGCATGTTTTGAAATCTGTTTATGCTTCTGATACACATTCTTGGGATGTGGTGGGGTAGTGCAACAAACTTAGTTAGGATCAATAGTTTGTAGACACAGCATTAAAAAAATATTTCATGTGGTCAGGATTTTGGTTTTGTATGAAATTCTTCTCTGAGTGGCTGGCTCAGTTTTTTAACTTACAACTTCCTTTTACCGCTGTCTGAGCAAGGCAAACATGATAAATTTTGTTAGGAGACTTCAACAGCTTCTGATGCACTCTAGCTGAACAATTTTCATCAGAACAAACAGTGCCCTGGTGTCAAAGGGCTGCTCCTCTGGCAAGGGAAAACATCTATTAATAGAAAACAGAGCTATTAGGGCTCTTTGCAAATAAAAAATAAAAATAAAATAAAAAATACAAAAAACCAAAACATCGGAAAGCTTCAGACATTGTTGTTTTGCCAGTGATGTGCCAGTAAAAAGACTTTAAAAATGGAGGATGGTAGCACGGCATAGCTGTTTGCTACAGAACTCTGTAAGCAAATGGAGCTTCATGTGCTCACGAGACCTTTTAGAAATGACTGAATCACTGTGGATGCCAAGGCCAGGAACCCAATAGTGGGTTTAATTCTTCTGCTTGATTTTACAACTGAGTGATATTATATATGATCTATCAGGCACAGAGATACTTTTTAAGTGTATCAGCAGTGTTTAACACCTTCACTTGTTTGAAAGTCTTTTCAGGATATGCTATTGTTTCCAAGGGAATCTACGGTTTTATTGACACAAAAATCATAGCTATTGAGGGCTAATTTTAACTCTGGCACATGGAAGTGCATTTGCCAGCAATTACAGTGGGCTTGTATCTGCTTTTTTCAGATTGGAAGTTACCACATTACCCTTGTTCCCTGTAATGTTCATCTTGTTTCGTTCCTTCTGTGTTGTAATGAAACAGATTGCTTTCTTTAAATCATTAATTCAGGATGAAACTTCAACTGAACTCTAAAGTCTTGGGAAATTTAGGCAGATGAATTAATGTATGAAAGCTCTAAAGGCAGAACTGCTTGACTGCCAAATCATTTCATTGAGATTAAAAGATGCTGTCATTTAATTGAAATAAATTATTGCTTAAAACCGCCAACCAAAGACCCAATAAAATGACTTTCTAGGATTTGCAATCTTTTGAAGATGACAATACACCCCAGAATAAAATCCATATTTATTTTATATGTCAAATTAAATGAAACTATTGAAGAGTTTATGCACTTTGCCCACACTTCATTCTGCTTCCATGGCCCACTTTTGAACTTACTAAAATTAACGTAGATAGAACCAAGTGCTGTGAAGATAGGGGAATTATTGTAGCAAACAACTGCTGTAAGGAAGAAGATCAGGCGAGTATGTGCAATATCAAAAGAATTCTTCATGAAACTGCCTTTGAAAAGAACTATTGAAAACCATAACATAAAAATCAGTCCACAAGGCAGTTTTTAGAAATTCTACCAGAAAGAAAAACTCCTATTACAGTTGGTCATGTTAATGGCTACCATTGGCTGCACACTTGATCTGTATGCAGTCATGGGTCTGGCTGAAACAACATGTTTAATCAATGGTCAGGCTAAATGGAAGGACAGTCAAATGCCCTTCTTCAGTACTACCTACAAGTGACAGGATGCTGGATGCTATCTGAATGCCTCATAAAGCCAGAGGATTGTGTTTTGAAAGGGAACATTTATTTTTAAACTGATTGCAGTTATAATATTGTAAGTAGAAGGCATAAATTGAAAGGCTGTACACGTGTGTAAGCACTGAAACAAAACAAAAAAAAATCAGCAAGTGCACAAGAGAAGAGGTGTGAGTAGGTGCAAAGGCATGCCCTTTGTTATAAAGCTCACTGGGGAGGCTTTGTACCTTTGAAATTATATCATCAAAAGCATGCTCATGGCATGGCCAGCCTGAGCTCCCAGTTTGCTGCTGCAGAATAGGAAATTCTTCTGCCTCCACTTTTTCCCTCCCTGTGGTGCATCAGTGGCATGAACCTCTCCTCACAGTTTTCCTTCGTTATATCAGGGTAAACTGACTTATCCTTCTGATCAGTGGGGGAAGCCTCTTCTCTGCTGTCATATAGTTGTAGCTGTGTCAGAACCAGATGTACAGGAAGGGTGGCAGGAGCAGAGAGCCAGGCCCTCTTGATCCCATCAGCAGCAAGCTGTTAGCTCAGCTGCAGCCATTTTGATAAGTTGTGCCCTCAGCTGCATCAAGGGCATGGGTGGAGGGAGAACAGGAGGGTTCTTGTAACACCTTAGCTTTTACACTTGTTCTGCTTGCTGTAATGATGTATTTTTCAGTATGTGCCAAGCCTTTTAAGTAATGGCTCAAAAAAGCATCAAAGCATCTATGGGATGACTTTCACCCTAAAAAAGCATGTTTCTCCTCGCTGCTGAGGATGAGAGTTTAGATTGCCCTCAGAGGAAATCTCAGTGACCTGACAAACTGCTTTTACTTTGCCCTTTTGAGGATAGGCTCACAGTGGCTTTGTAAAAGGTCTTGTGCTTGTGAGGGGAATATAACTAGACATAAGATACTGAAGTGACAGAAGAAGACATAGGAGAGCAGGAGCTCCACATGCCATTTCCAAGTGCTGGGGATTTAACCAAAAGCAGCAAAAGTGGCAGTATCACATTTCCAGTGGTGATGCTATCTGATTCTTGCCTAGCCTGGTCAGGCTCTTGCAGCTTTCATATGTGCAGAGATGGCAGTGGAATGGCTCTGAATGTGAAATTCAATCCTTTGAGTCTCTCAGGTTCCTCGGACTGCTCAGTCTGCCCCCATACTTATCTTTCTTAAAGATAACTAAATTGAATGAGGGCTGGTAGTAGTTCACCACACTCATGACTGTGTTCATCACTTAGACTTCAGATATCGTTTTTTGTGTCATTTCCCCTTGCATTCTCCCTTTTGTCTTACCTGAAAAGGTTTTGGAATAGTTTTTGAATAGAAGCAGTAGATTTATTGGCTTGGATGCATCTGACCTCCCTCGTGCTTGTTGACTGTTCATAAACAATGTTCTAAAATGGATTTTTCTTACCTTGAACAACTCAGAGTGCAGGCTCCTGGTGTTAGAGAGCATCATCTTTAGAAAAGAGAAACTTAACATTCACAGTAAAAATCTATATCTCCCAAATGCAAAGGATAGCAGGTAGAAATAAGCTATTTCCTTGTGGATGTGAACAGGGATTAACTTTGTCAGTGATTAACCACTACTTTTAACTAAAAATGCTAGGAACTTCAGAAATTCATCTTTTACTCTGGGATCAGAGAATATTTGTTCTAATATTTGCTGATGGCAATATTATGTGTAGAAACAAAACAAGATCCTATACATAACTTTATGAGACTTGAATACACTGTATTAGAAACCAAAGGTTGGATTTTAGCCAGCTTGCAGTCTATTAATTTGCTTAAAATTTTCTCACAGATTATTTTTTCTTGGTGGAATACATTGCTGCAGGGACTGCATAGAGCTGCTGAATAATCTTTTACTAATCATGCTTGTTTTAACCAGCAACCTGCAATCTGAGCACAGCTGAGGAAGCAGAGGCTGGATGAAAAGTTGCAGACCAGCAAGAATCTGGGAAAGATGAAGTGGAATCAAGGCATCTCTTGTGTGGTGCTGTGGCTGTGGCCAAAAAACACTGCTTCTATAGAATGGATTTGCCACTGCAGGAAGGAATCATTTGCAATAGAGGAAAAATGAAATGTATGACCTAATGTGAAACTACCGGTCAATAAAACAGTCAGGGATGCAATAATATCTCCTCCTCATGACCTTAAAGGTCTTTTCCAACCTGAGCAATTCTATGGCTCTATGAAAGAAATTGATACATTGCTGGCTGTAGGCTGGGTTATAATGTTAGGGTTGCAGAACTCATCTGCTGCCCAGCTTGTAGCTTGGCTGTACTCCTGGCTTGTATTTTAAATTAATTAGTTAATTTAAATTCTCATAGATCTTTAGTTTTTAACTTGCCCTGCGTGCATGAGACTGGTGATAGGTACCTGGCTATTCCTGACATACCAGAAAGTACCAGTTATTTTCTCTCTCTCTGGTCCTTTAGTTTGATCATTATGGGATATTGTATGGAGGCTGTTATGGCTGCTGCAGCAGTTTTTTTCTGTTGAAGAAACAGTCTGGTGACAGATGGAGAGACATTCTTTGCCTTAGTCTATTGAGGCAAGGGTTTATATCTCTCTTTTCATGGATAATGAAAATATGAGGAATAAGCAAGGGGAGTCATCTAGTATGAGATACTTTTTCAACTGAACTTCCTGAATTATCTACCATGGGTAACATCAGTCAAATCAGTATAGGTATGTTACATGCTTAAGAAAGCATGTTAATACCATGAATATTTGGGACTAACATCTTCATTCAAGTTACTGGAAAACAGGGAAAAGAAGAGTTCACACTGATAATAGGATATAAAGCATAGGGACAGCATATGTGGCTTTTCATCTCCTTATACTAGGAAAATTTCAAATGCAAATTTCCTTAAATACATTTTCTACGCTGTGTGTTGGATTGTTGGATCATTTCCTTCCTATTTGAATGCCAGCATTTGAGAATGCTAGTTCTGAAAATGGCTTGCATAAAATACACTGAATAACAGAGTATACAATAATGGGGTAACATACATGGTGTTCTCCCAAGTGAAAATGATACTATGTCTGGTAGACATCCAAATTAGAAATATGGCGAGGCTATTTTATAAAATAAGTATTTAATTGGTTCTCAATGTCCAGTACAGAAGTGGCTTCTCAGAGGATAATTGCTGTATGTACATCTGCTGCAGTAATATGCCCAGCCTCTGGTATGTTAAAAATCTTATTTGGGCTAAATGCAGTCCTCTTACTTAAACTCAAGTTGCCATATATCCTTTTTTAATTATATGTGCCCTTTGCTCCTCCATTCCTCATCTCATTATGGGGACATCTCAGGTTGCACCCCATGAAAAGGATTGCCAGTAGTCAGCGGGAATGCATGAGAGAAGTACTGATAAGGTGGGAGTTGGGTTTGACATAGGTCTGAGCTTAGGATTACTGGAGCTGAGAGATATGACTAAGGCACAGACTTATTTCTGTAACCCTCAAGAAGAAAGGATTATGATTACATTTATTTTTAATTGGGTTCCGTTAAGTAAGCCTGGCCCTGGGGTAAGAGAATGCAGAAGGCATGAATGGGGAAAGACTTTTTCAACAGAGTGTGACGGAAGATTGGAGTAAAAATAATTAGGAAGTCTCAGGACAGATGTGGTGCAAGGGCTATGAAGTACTCGGGGAAGAGATGGGAACTTTGCGTAATGGTACATCCGTGAGCACAGAACTGTCTTCTGCTATTTGCCTGCCTCTCTTAATCAGATGGTATAAAAGCAAAATCATTTTTCATTTGATTACTTAAAGGAAGTCATTCAAATGAGAGCTGTCCTTGAAGGACAAAGGGTCACAGTCACTATTTAGAGGAAGGATATTCTAGTGCAGGCTTGTTAGGTGTCATTCTTGTTGGCTGGCACAATTTCAGGTCTTCTTACCTTTTCTAACTTCACCATCTCTCTGTTCCCACCATTCTTTCTAAATAAACATCTTCCAAATAGGATAATCATAGAATGGCCTGGATTGAAAAGGACTATGATGATCATGTAGTTTCAATCCCCTGCTACATGCAGGGTTGCCAACCACCAGACCAGACTGCCAGTGGCACATCCAACCTGGCTCTGAATGCCTTCAGGGATGGGGCATCCATGACCACCCTGGGCAGCCTGTTCCAGTGTGTCACCACCCTCTGTGTGAAAAACTCCCTCCTAATATCTAACATAAACCTCCCCTCTCTCTGATTAAAACTACCTCCCCTTGTCCTATCACTATCCATACTCGTCAACAGCCATTTCTTTTCCTATTTCTCCGCCTCTTGAATCTGAATTTCCATGTTCTCACTGGAATGACAAGATCCTAATGCCAAAATACATTGATTGCCTCACTGTTCTCTCATAGCTGCAGGTTTCTGTGCATCATCTGACCAGTAGCAGCTCTGCTGTGCACCTACAATTGAGAATTGAATTGATGAGGAACAGGGGTTAGATTCCCAGCATGCAGCATATGTTGTCTGCTTCTGGGACTGCTCCCGGTTCAAGGAATGGTTCCTAGAAAAGCAATGAATGGATATTAAGAATGTTTAATCTCAATCAGATCCCACTTTTCTGATGTTTACCAAGATTAGCAGATGCCTTCTTTCCAGGAATACAGCCTAGACAATCTGGTGTTTTCTAGGGGAAGTGGTAATTACATTAAGTTATAAATACCTTACAAGATTATAGTATTCAAGTTTTTCATTTAAATGATTATAAGGAAAATTACTATCATTACTTTCTACTCAGCTTTTGCAAACCCTGACTCGAAAGAAATTATCCTGAGACTTCATCAAAAGGTTATGCTTCCAATATTTTTTGATCTAAATATTTTCACGTTGTATTTTTCCTTGCCTCTTAGGAACTGCTGTATGAGCTTAACTAAGTGCCTAGAAATGAAGAAACATGGACATAACTTGCTTAACTAAATGGTGTTTAAAGTAAAGAAAAGGTTTTCAGTGAGACAGTTTGAAACTTTTCTAGTTAATCGTCCATCTATCCATAGCAATTTATAAATAATGTTTTTTATGGTAGCCGAGAGCAAATCTTAATAGACATGCAGTTTAAAAAATCAAAACAAAAGAAGATTTCAAACAAAATCTCATAACAGCCAGAAATCATACTGTTATGTGAAAGTTACCAACGCCATTGTTTCTCAAGCATTTCATATATGTTTTTATTGTTGTCAAGTGATGCTAGCCAAAGCCGTCTACAGCTTTCCCAATTAAGACTGATTCTTCTTGGCAGTGGAGAAATGTGATAGTCTAGGATAACCTGCAGCCATGAACAGCGAAGCATCATCACAGAAACTGGGTGAAAACACTTTTTTCTGAGCTTGTAGGTACTATGTAAAATTGGGCAGGTCTTGTTACATCTATGCGGAGTTAATGCTGGACTAGCTAGAATGAGTACTGCACTGAAGGCTGCTGTAACAGCACATGGTGTTAGGAGGCTGATTTTGCCTTGTTTTCTTTGCTTCAGCTCTTGCGGCTAATTGCTACTGAAGTATAAAATAACTGTGATTGAATAGGACCTCTGGGGGTTATTTGGTCCAACAATCCTGCTTGAAGGTGTGGCCAATTCTGAAGATACATCAGATTAGCCCTGTTAAGTGTGAAAAATTTTAAAGGATGTAGATTTTCCAGGCTCTCTGAGTAAACTGTTCTAGTGCTTGATATTAGTTGTACACTTTTTCTTCTTAAATCTAAGCAGAACTTGTCTTGCTGCAACTTGGCGCTCCTCCTGTTTTTTTCACTGGTCACCTATGAGAAAAGCCTTGCTTCATCTGTATCCTCCCTTGCTTAGGGATTGTAAGATTGTTCCCCAAGGCCCCATTAGCCTTTTCTTCCTTCGTGAAGCTGCAGGAGTCCAGCTGTTCTTCATGCATCATGTGCTCCATGACCTTCTCTATGGCACTTCTTGGATTCTTCCCTAATTATCAGTTTTTGTTCTGTACCGGAAGGTTTAAAATTGTAAGTATGACTTGAAATGCAGCTTTAGTAATGACAACTAGAAGGTAACAATGGCTTCCCTCAAATCACTGGCTGTGCTATTGATAACAAATTTGAGCCTGCAGTTCCCACTCACTGCTGTATAGGCATACTGCTGACTCATTTCAAAGTTCTTGATCACCAGATTCTCACTTTCTTTTTCCTTATGAGTGCTACTTAGCCAGCTGCTTCTCACCTTGTACTGTTGCATGGAGTTATTTCTTCCTGCATGGAAGACTTTGGATTTGCCGTAATGAAGTTCATGAGGATCCTGTCAAGAAGCCTTCAGATTCTTGAGGCAAGCTGAATGGCAGCCCAGCTTCCAATATGTCAACATTACAGTTTGACTTGGCTGAGCTTAGGTAAATGAGTTATAAGCAGTGCACTTCAGTTTGCTGTTCCAACAACTTCCCTGAAGGAAAAAGTCTTTCGGAGATCTGGCAAGGTGCATTTTTGGCCTCTGCGCTTTTTCACTTGGCTCCACATTTTGCTGTTCACTTTTGCTCATTCAGTTTTTGCCTTTTTGAGTTTACTGAGTTCTTGAATCAAAACCACAACTTACTGAATTCCAACCTAATATTCTGTGCTTTGCTAGATTCTGAGGTAAAATCCTGTTCTGGTGTAATGGATTTATACCGCTTGTACATCACCAAACTCTTTTCAAGAATCAATTGCTTCAAAGAGTTACTGCATTTAGATTTGAGTCTGAAAAGGGTTATTCTGACAAGCATTGACTGGCAGAGGCTAGTCGAAGTATAAATGGAGTGTTAGCTGACTTTGACCTTTGTGTTTACAATGTTAGCAGATATTTAGAGCCTGATGTTTGGGTCTCTTCTCAGCCTGAAGTAATTCAGTCTTGTTTCTTGCAAGAATATTCTAACCTCCAGAGCCAAGGTGTGCTTGGACAAGGCATCCTTCTGCTTTTCTGTTGAAGGTGCCCTGAATTTCTTTCAGTTAGAAGGAACATTACTCTGTCTCAACATGCATGTTGAAGAATGATATCTTCTTCTCAGGACGTTGATATCTGATTTTAATATTTTAAATGAAAAAGAAACAACATAATCCTGCCTAGAAAATAAGTATTTTTCTTCACACAGAAAAAAAAAATCATTTTGAAGACATTATTCAATCTTAGATATTTTCTTGAAGTTTGAAGTAAATGACTGAGGAATGTTAATAGGAATGCTTACAGAAATCCTGTGACATTGTAAAATGGGGCTTGTTTGCAAATGACAGGCAATTAAATTGTTTATAATAGATTGAAGCTGTGCCAGTATCACTTCTGGTCTATTATTTCTAAATACAAGTAAGTGCCAACTGCATTCTGTTGCACAATCCAGTATTATCTGTGGGTTACATTTAACACAGTTACATTATAAAATGAGATTTCTTAAAAAAGGACTATTCCTATCCTAAACTAAAACTTCACATCAGATTAATGTACTTTGGTCTTTGATAAGATTGTCTTGGCTTTATGTATGTTTTTGTTGAAAGAACCTTAAGAATTACAGCATCCTTTTCACTGGACCCTAAAAACTAGCAATCAGTGTCTTACTAAACATTTGCTTAAAATGAGACAGCATAGGAACTAATGCTGCTAAATAGTTTTTGGGAAAAACTAAACTAGACTGCTAAATGATATTTCAAGGTGTGAGCAAATTCACTGTAAGTGACAGAGAATCACATTAGAATGCAAATTACTTCTACTCAGTAAGGAATATGGTGGTGACTATTATAAAGTTGCTTATAATACACCTGATGGATGCGATGCACAAGGAATTAAAGCAAACAATCAAAAGAGCTCTAAAGAGTCTCCTTTAAATAGTCAGGAGATACTCAAAAGAAGAACTAATACTTTGTTAGCTTTAAGCTTTTCACTGTTTTTAGTCTCTGTAATTCTCTATTCCACTTCACTCAACTGTTAATTATAAGTAGTCTGTATACCAAACCTTAAGTATTAAGAAGCTTTTTGTAAGTTTATTGAATATAAAAACAAAAACAACAACAAAAATCTTTTGAAATAATTTCTCAGAGGAGTAATACTGAAAATAACTCTTGTAGTCTAATTTTACTGAATCTTTTTTTTTTTTCCTATAGTGATCTCATTACTTTATTAATTTCTTCTTATTTGTTTCTAATGTTCATCATGAACACACACTGTGCATAATTTATGAATTAAAGTAAATTCACAGAAGCGATCACAGCACCATGAAAAATGCAGTGGACAAATTTTCACTTTTCCCTTACCTTAACAGAGTTTTGTTATCACAGTGAATTTAAAGCATGAGAAGTTCTGGAATCTGGAGGTGTAGTTGTTTTGTCATATCTGCTTCTAACTGATATCTGTTGAAAAAATTCTGGTAATCTCAGCTTAAAAAAGTGAATAAGCCTGTGTGGTTGAGGTGACATACAACACCTTTTTTTTTTTCCCCTGCTCAGGCACATGTTTGCGTGCCAGCACACCATATGCCACCCAAATCCACGTTAATATTGTGCATTTTATGATTAATAAAATCTTTGCCTGTCTCCTTTCTTCTTCAGTGTGGGTGTGAGTCTCCAATCTTATAACTCATGTAATAGCTGAAAGTAAATCTTGAGCACACTGGAAGGAAGCCCGTGTTCTGCTCAGTCTCCCTCTGGTTTACATCTAGCAGTGTAAGTAGAAGGCACTGGGGGAACCTCTCCCTCAGTTTTACTGGCTTTTTTGCTACTAGGGAATGCAGTCTCCACTTGGGCTGAGAAAGGAGCTGTCCCTATTCTCATAAACCAGTACATGAGATACTATTCATCAGCACTTACGCAACAGCTCAGCAAGTGAATTTTCTTCCAGCTCTGTTTCTTTGCAGATACTAGTGGATTTTTTTGGTTTCTTCTGGGTTTCTTAAAAACTGGATATAGAAAGTTTGATGGTAAATTATCATCTTCCTAAAGGCAAGACAAGAGGGAAATTGGAAAAAGCGTCTCCTTTTAACTGCTGTACTGTTGTTCACCCTTAATGCATAGCAATCAAATTAGCACTGCAGGAAGATCTATGTCAGCCATTAAAGCTGCTGTCCTTCTCCTACCCCTGCCCATGTGTGTACGTGCCATCACACACATGTATGTATATATGATTTGCCAAAATAGAAAGGATAATGTGAAATTTTCTCATCTGCCTCACTGCGGAGTTAGCAGACTTATATTTCAATTATCGATATCCTCTGTAATTAGTCAAACACACTTTGCCACTCACATAAGCTCTCCTCACATGGTTGCGGATGAGTAGCATTCAGGTCATATTTTCTAACCACGCTCTTTATAAAAACCTTTTCCTTGTAGCTATGGTGCCACGTCTGTTGCAGAACTATGGTGCATCTGCTGTCATACTTCCTCAAAACTTGCTTTCTGAAACCATCATACAAGCTTGCTTGTACAAGTGTACATTTTGCTACTGGTTTGGGAGTAGATGTTATCTGTCCCTCCTGCGCCACCACCATTTTCCACAGCAGTGATTCTTTATGGAAGTTCATATAGCCAATAGTAAACCTATTTAGGTCTCTTTTATTGCATGGTCTTTTTGTACCAGAAGAGTTAATGACAGTGACCTCTTATCTCCCCTTGGGGCATTTGGAGTGTCATATTTTAAGCAAAGCACTTGAAATCTATTAAGGTATTCAGAGCATAGTTTATTTTAAGGAATGTTTCCTTGGGCAGGGTCATTGTTGATTTAATATTTCACCTTCAGTTTGTCACCTAAAAAAAACCACCACAAAAAATTTGAGTCATTCACACTTTTCCCCCCTTATGATACCACAGCAAGAAATAAAATAGGTCTAAAGCTTTACAAAGTACTTCTTTCAGAACTTGACAGTGTAGTGTCAGCTGTGCTTGACAAAATGATTAAAATCGTCCTATTATCATTTGATACCATTTCAACCTGTTAGGATTCTGGGTGACAGTCGGTACATACTTGGAAAACGGATGTCAAGAATCTGCTCAGTTCCCCGTGCAATCTTAAAGCAATTTAGATCTGTTGGAGTACACAGTGTAACAGAAAGCAGGCTGTCCTCAAGTAGCTTGATATTTTTATGATTCCTTCTTCGTCTGGGTTAGTTAAGACTGAGTGTGTCTGGCAAAATCATTTTAAAGGCAGGGAGGTCTTATTAGTAGATAGAAAAAAACTGATCTGTTTGTCCATGCAGGTAATAAATTAGTCTGAGAATCTTTCACTATGATAATTTGGTAATGTTTCTCAATTTAGAGTTTAGTAGAGTTTAGTTAAGTCAAAAAGGCCAACTTACATAGCCACAAATTCTATTCAAGCACTTGCCTAGTGCTTGCAGTGTCTAGCAGAGAATTATGTGCCAAATGAATAGCAACAATCAGCGAGGTGCCAAATGTAGCCATATCCTGAAAGTAATTAAACAAGTGACAGAGGATTTACTGGTTAGGAAGTTCTTCCTGGTGCGTTTCAATGAGATTTGCTGTAGAAGTGAGTTATTAAAAAACAAACAAAAACCAGCAGGATTTACTAATACATATCTGAGGGAGATGATTTTGGGACTTGATAACAAATGATAGCACACTTAGACGTTAGACAAACTAGCAGGTCTTATTGTGGGTTGTTTGCAGTTTCCAGACTGGCACTGAACATATTTGCTTTGAGACAGCTGGTTGATTTGGGGGTGAATGCAGATTTGATCAATGTACTCTGGGTATTTCACCTGCACACTGCTCAGCTCTCTTTGACTTATCCATATCTTATTTTTTTCTGGAGCACACAGGGGAAAACCCCAAGAGCTGATGCATTAAAGTGAGTAATGCTGTGCGTTTAGCAAGCTTAATTAAAGTTCCCCATAGATACTCCAAAGGGGAAGAGCATTGGTCATTCTGCTTACAGAAATCACATATCACGCTGTTAAATGCAAATGCTCAGGATTTATTCGGCAATCTGCACACTTGTCTTGATCCTAGATAGGAACAGCTCTTTGCAGCAATTTGCAGCACCAAGACGATATCTTGTTTGCGTAGCTTTGATGTTAAAGGAATGCATCCATTTACGCTCCTGTTGCATTCACAATTAAGACAGACTTGATCATTCCTTGTTTTTGAGGTGATTCCTAATCTCAATTAATTTCCTGGCATATTAAGCCAAAGTAGAATCACAGAATATGCTGAACTGGGAGGGACCCATAACGATCACTGAGCCCGACTCCTGGCTCCACACAGCACCACCCAAAAATCAGAGCTCAGGGCCATGCCCACTGCCCTCTGGTGCAGACCCTTTCCCTCACCCCCAGCTGCCCCTCCCCTGGCACAGCTCCATGCCGTTCCCTCGGGTCCTGTTGCTGTCACACAGACCAGAGCTCCTTGTGAGGAGCTGCAGCTGCCATCAGGCCTCCCCTCAGCTCGTCTGCTCTGCACTGAGCCAACACAGGGACCTCAGCTGCCTTTCATACCTCTTGCACTTTAGACCCTTTACAGTAGATCAAGTTGAGCATTTAAAAGGGTAGCGCTCAAACCAATTTGGCAAGTTATTGAATTGAAGGCTTGATGACATACTTGTGATAACCCTGGCCATTGTGTGAAGTTTGAGTCGTTTTGAATTTTATTTCCATTCCAATATCTCCATGCCCTTCCAGGCCTACTCATTTGCTGGAGCTGAGTCCACAACACCTCAAGTTTGTGTTAATTTATTTGATCCCTTTGGGATGTCTCTGTTGCTCTCTGCCTTCATTCTGAACTCTGAAAAGGCTTATACAGGAAACAGATAATACACCATTATGGCACAACTTGGTCGCAATAATTTTAAACCAATAGCACGTTTTAGTCTCTCAGGTACTGGAGAACTTTTTGCTGCAGGATGTCTCTGCCTGACCGTGGATATGAGTACCATTTCTTACCCATTGATTTAAAGGTCCCAATTTTCCAAAACATTCCCAATAATCTTAAGTTCTCCTGTGAGTAATATAATTTGTAAAAATTTCCACTGCATAAAGATCCTCAGGTCACTAAGTTCTAGAGTACTGCAGCCACCACAGGAATTTTCCACCTACTAGAGATATTCAGTATGTTAAGCTAAATTAAGACAATCTTAAGCCACTATTCAGTGTTATTTATTTATCTCTTTTTCACCCAGGTAGAGAAAAAAGGTCACTGGGGAAAGGGAGCATGAACCTAGGAAATACCTATGTGCTCTGTCCATGTGCAGTTTAAGACTTCTATGAAATTGTAAGTTGGCATATTCTGATGCTGTAATTCAAATGAAAGCATATTATGAATTTCATTTGACCTTTATAAGCTAACTTAAGTGGTATCTTATCCAACTGAACACACGTTATTCCTCCTTAAATAAAATAGCTCAGCAGCATTTACTGCACTGTAGACAAAGTTCAGCTGTTTTACAGCATAAAATTATTTTAATTAAAACACAGAGATACAGTGAAGAATATCATATATGAATTTCTTAACCTTTGGGTCAAGAAATTTATTTTTACCATTCTTAATTCATTAACCCCTTTTAAAGTGTTTTCAAAATTCTTACTGTGGGAAAAAAGAAAAGAATTTCAAACAATGTGGCTTCAGAAATATCCATTCTGGGTGCTAATCTAATTTGTGCCACTTAACATCTTCATGAACAAGATTTTCCTCTAAAGGAAGGGAGTTCAGTCTTATTTATCAAAAATACCACATGCATTCAGAACTTCTTTAGAATTCAAATATATTCCCAAGGAAGTTGCAGATATTGTTGTGGTAGCTGAAGAGATCTCACATTTTCTAAGTAACCAACTGCTGTCAGAGCAGTTCTGAAGGCTCCCAGATTCATCTGTTCCTCTTGTCCTCCTCAGTGATTGTTTATTTAGAAACTTGTGTAATTGTGCACACTGAGACAGGCCCTTTTTCTGTATGATGAAGGCACATTTTATTTCAGCATAACACTTATAACCAGAAAGTAATTCAAGAGATCTTTTTCCACATCTTTACACAGCAATAATGTTTAATTTCATGTCATAAAATTATCTAGAATAAAGATTTATTTATTTTAACCCTTATAAAATCAGTCTTTTCCAGGAGTGAGTTGGTTATGAAAAAGACTTTGTTTATCAGACTTCCCTCACAACTGGTTCTTACTGATTGCTGAGGGTCAAGTGATTCTTCAGAACATCATTGTACTTCCATCTCAGTTTCAGTGCAGCTTATTACTCAAGAGTGGGAAGTCAGACATACTATAATGCATGTTGTTGTTACTTCAGATGGTTTATTCTAGTATGGTTCCATTTTTTTTCCATCTGCAAGAGCTTCCTGATTGTTATTCATAAATTTGGACTTCTATATTCTTTTCTCTTCTGTGTCCTCTTACGTACTGCAGAGAGCATAGCTGCATTTAAAAGTTGTGTCACTTTCAGTATATCAAACTCTGTAAAGTACAGTGTCTTTGTGAAATCATCAAAGCATGATTAAGGACAAGCATTTAACCTGTAGTCGATATCTTATTGAATTTAGTTTCATTCAGGTAGTATGTTGTTCAAGGCACTATACAGAAATGAACAAATTTTATCTTGTCAATTATAGGCATGAAAATGAGAACTTTGGGAAAAGCAAATTGTTTTGATTTTTTGGATTGTTTATATTGAAATCTTTATCTTTTACAGTGTTTATGCACCAGATATGGGAGGAAAAAGCACACATTCACATGTGCTGGTGCATCTTTTTACTTCTATTGCCTTTTTTTTTTCCCCCTAAATTCTAAAACGGCATCTTTCATGGAACAAAGGAAAAGTAACTGATATATTTTAGCTGATTGTGACTAAATCTGGAATGGTCTGTGAAAATAGAGTTTATTTTTAAAAGTGAGAAAATAAAGTGTACTGAATTAGGGGAAGAAGAAGAAACATGAAGGCACCAAATGAGGCAAATACCAAATTGTACAGTTGACATTAGTGACTCTGTGTTGAGCCTGACAAAACTATTTCCCTTAGCATTTCGCTTTGTACTTGAGCTGCAACTGGCAAATGCCCTGTAAATCTACTACTGCACATGTCTTTTTCTCAAAAATGTGAGGTAGCAAAATAGTAAGTAGTTTGCATCAATAAATTTAAGTGATAATGATCTTGGGGCTCAAGTGTTTGAAACAATTAGCACCTTCTGCGGTTGCTTAAATGCCAAAATACAACTGATTTCTTAAGGGAGTTTTAAAAAGCCTCTTGCTGCAAGTAAAGAACAGAGATATTTTTGTCTTGATGAATAATTAAAATTAATTCCCTACTTTATTAGAAATCACTGTGATATTGAACTTTGGTAAAAATTAGAAAAGCTGAAGAAAATTGAGCCACCTTATTCTCAAGAACAGGATGTGTTATTTGTTGTTGTTATTGTTGCTTTTAAAACATCTTTCATTATTTTCATTTCCTACACAATACCTCCAAACTTTTGTGCTTTTTTATAATTCCACTTATTTCCATAAAACGTAACAACAGAAGCTTAGATTATACAGGATGGAAAAAGGAGAAATGAGAAAAATATTCATTTCCCTGTTGATATTTGGCCACTTCTCCCAGGTAACTAAGGATAGAACAAGGGGTAATGGCTTTAACTTGTGCTGGGGAGGGTCAGGTTGGATATTAGGAAAATATTCTTCTCTGGAAGATTGGTGAGGCAGTGGCTTGGGATGCCCAGGGAGGTGGTGGGGTCACTATCCCTGGGGATGTTAAGAAAAACATGATGTGTCACTAAGGGATGGTGGTGATGGGCTAGGGGTTGGACTAAATGATCTTAGCTGTCTTTTTCAATTTGAATGATTCCATGGACAAAAATATCTGGTAATCATCTGAGCACTGGAATGTCGGGAAAAAGCTGGACAGTACTAATGCTTAGGTTTGCTTTTTTTGTATTTTTGTTATAAATATGTGAGTACAGGTGCCCATACACAGCTTGGAAGATACTGGGAAAAAAATTCTGAGCACTATGTATGTGTACACTTACCCTTTAAATCAATGCTGATATTTAGAAAACATCTACAAAAAATATTTTCTGTAGTATTATTGGATCAGTGCAGAAGGGAATGAGTTAAATAGAATGGACTAAATATTACAGGTGATCAGACATAGTGCAGATGCTATAAAAACCCTCTGGCCCAGGAATATTTCAATCAACACCAATTTCATTCTAGTTAGATGATGGGCCCAGCTGCAGAATAATCTAGGAGAACTCAATAAGTTATAGTGAGGGATCTGGCTAATTGAGCATGCTGAACAATAGGATCTCTCTAAGGCTTTGGCCCAAGTGTTAGATTTCCATTAGCAATTCAAAATGAGATGTTAATGAGACATTTAGAATGAGAAATCTTGGTCAGTGTTACCTGAATTTCAAAATTCATTTTGGCACAGACCTACTACTGCATTTGATTATTGTTACAGCTAGAGAAAGGAATGCAACGGGCCCTTTAGAATTACTCATAAGGGCTTATCCGTGCAGAGGAGAAGCATACTGGCATTTGAAAGTGGGGTCCTTGGGTTCAGTGAATTATCTGTGTTTATGAATGCATCTTGAGCCACCGAAGAAGGAGCCATCATCCTAAAAACAAAAGGCATTATTACAGTCAGTTGAAATTAAGCTGAAAATCCTGTTAGAGAGAAGTATAAAAGAAAGAAATTAAAATCCCCATTATTTGGAGGGAGGGTAAATCCTAGAAGGAAGTTGCTTCTCATTGTTGCTGTTGACGACATTGCCTTAAGACCATGAAGTGGTCCTGCAAGATATAGAGGTTGTGGGGTAATTATATATATACTGAAATCTCTTGACTTAGATGGTTTCTAGCTACCCAACATTTTATTTATTTATTTATTTACTTATTCTGTTCTTTTACATGTTCACAACTCAGCTCTGATCAGCATCGTTTCCTTTTTGGAGCCGGTTCTGATCTGACATAGGGCAGCAGTTAGGCTCTGCTCACAGAGTCCATTCCCACCTTAGAAAATCTTTTCATGCAAACACAATACAGTCACGTAATTGAAACAATATCTCTTCATATCATGCAAAATGTTTCTTGAAGGCCTTCTGAACATTTGTCTGTGTAACAGTTATAGATAAAAAAAGACTTCAACTTTCTTTGAGGAGAGGCTTCAACTTCCAAGCTGAACCAAAGTGCAAAAGGAGGAATTCAGATTCATCTCTAGTCTTACTGCCTGTTTAATCTTGGTGGAAACTTAGGCAGGGTTGGTTTTTATTGTGTAGGATTTATCTGTTTGTTTGTTTTTTACTCTTCTATTATATTTTGTGTTGGAGTACTTAAAGTGGAGTCATCCTGTGTAAATATTTTATTCTAGAGAAACTACTAAAAAGGCAGAAAATATAAGCTATATAAATGAAAACAGGTAACTTAAAAAGAGAGATGGAGAAAATATGAAGGCTCCTTCAAAAGCAGTGCCTCCCATTTTATGATGTTAGCCCACAACATTAGAGGCAGGTGTTGGTGGTATGGCAGTAGAGGTTGGACCTTTCCACCAGTATCCCATTACTTTTTGCTTCTGTGCGACAGATGGCAGCTAAGGGGCAGTCTGGCACCATGGTGTCTGACATGGAAGCGCATATGAAGTAAAGGTGTGACATTGAATTCCTCCATGTGGTAAAACTGGCACCCATTCACATTCAATGATGCATGCTGAACACTGGTGGAGACCAAACAGTGGATGTCAGAGCCTTGAGACAGTAGGTGGTGTGTTTCAGCAGTGGTGACAGCAACAGAATCTCACTTCCACTGGTGAAGAGTTTTATGAGTGCAGCATGCAGGCTCTTGCTCATCCCTGGTGAAGTGCATAGCTACCGTTGGAGACTGTTGAAAAATGGTGTTTTGTAGATGAGAATTTGCTTTATCAAACAGTGTCATTGTGCTTTTTGTATCTGTTCTAGTTACCATGGAAATAAATAGGAGATGTTACTTTCAGAGTGACCTACATACATATACTCCTTGTATAGGGAGAGGCAAGAAATTTTTATCTATTTTGCTGAATGGATTCAGGTCCCAGTAGTAGTGAACTAAGAAAAAGTAAATGACATTGGGCAAGAAGGTAAATCTTCAAAAGTTGTTCAGACTGTCTTTTAGAGAAAGTGCTGACAAAATAGTTACTTGTCAACACTGCAATGGAACCAGTGATTTATGAAGAGACAGGTGGTACCAGAGGCAAAATAGATGTTATTAAATGGGATGTTAAACAGCAGTCCCTTTCTGGTAGCACTGTGAACTGTTCCCTGTACAGCTAACAAGGTAATGGGGTATATAGAGAAAATTCCAAAGTATGACAAATAGAAAGATGTCAACTTGAGAGGATTGTTTTACTGGGAAATATTTCACTGAGTAAATTAAGTCCTTCTCTGCCAAATTCCTCTATCAGAATGAAGTCTGATTGCTAGTAATTAAAATGATAGAGAAATCGTGTAGAAGAGCCTGCAGTTTGGGATAAATTCAGTTTTGAGGTAAAGTCCGATATAACTGTGGGAAATGTTTCAAATAGGGAACACAGGAATAGTGGATCTGGTAGAGAGTACTGAAATCCACTGCATGTAAGGACAGGGCAAGCATTTAACCCTGTGTTCCCAGAACACTATTCTAGCCACCAGTGACTTGTGCTTCCTGTGAACATCACTGACTATATTTGGAAATTTGTGGGGCTATTTGGGTTTTGTTTGCTTTAATTATCTCTGAATGAATCCAATTTATTTTCATATACTTGTGAATTTTAAAAAATCTGATGACAAGATGTTTCACTGGTACTGTAGCATAGTGTGAAGAGTTTTAGAACAAATGTGAGGAAGCTATTTTTCCTTCAGTCAGTAATTACATTGTCATGGGATGCTGTGGATGTCAAAGTGGTGGTTTCAAGAGCCATTGAACAAACTTATGGAAGGAAAATCCAGCCAGAGCAATTAAAATAACAAATGGAATTTTGGGCTCTGAATGTTGCCTCAGAGAAGCATGTCCTGTCTGTAAGCCCAGACACAGGATGTTAATCTGGTTGACCTTTGGTATAGCTCAGAACAGTTTCCATGTATTCCTCACTGAATTGTTATTGTTGCTTGATGACTTTAATACTGAATGAAAACCAAATGAAAATCATTTTGGTGTTCTTCATCTCTTAGCTCCTTTCTCTTAGCTTAATGTGGAGTTAGTTCCTGAGCAAGATTTTGTGAAGGGTGGGAATAATGCTTTGTAACTGTTCAAAGAGGTCTCATCAGACATTTATGAACATTTGCTTCCCTTTGATGGTATTCAGTGCAGAATGTTGCTGAAAGCTCTCATATCATTTGAAATAGTCTGATATTTCAATATGCAGATGACAGCTGTGGGTTATTCTTTCTAACCATGAGGGATCTATAACCTAAGTATTCAGAAGCTTAATAAATACCAAAACAATTCTTCAGGTTTTGTTTTACTCTGACAAGTAGAGTTGTGCTAGAATATGGCTAACTGAGAAACACCTGGACATTCAGTAACTAGAAATCTGAATATAATCATGCATCAGTTCACGAGCATTTTCATGGCTATTTGTAAATCTAACTAAATCAAGTTGCAGGTACCAGTTCTCCTACTAATCCTTTAACTGTTCAGACCTGTCAATGCAGTAGGAGTCAGCAAACATGAAACATCAGACCCATGCAAATCCCTACTCTCCACACTGAGGATTAGCAGTGCGTCACTCTTGTGGTTCTGAGGCTTTGAAAGTATACCCTGATATCATTCTGTCTGCCAGGCAGCCCTCTTAGGAGACAGAGGACAATTCAGCTTCTTGTGGCTTCAGGGCTATGCACTTTTCTATGGTTCTGTGCAGCCATTACCCTTTGGACACATCCAAGAAGGTCTTTCACCCTTTGGACACATCCAAGAAGGTCTTTCTTTTGATCTCAGCTGCCATGCTGTACTCCCCAGAGAGGTTTCTTGTTCTTGTGCACCTATAACCCTTCAGGCAGGATGTTCTTCCTGTTTATTCTGATTCCTTTCTTGGTAGAAGATGATGGTCCTTATTTGCCAGATTCCTTCAAAGAAGGTTCAGGAAGGTTAACACTTCAGTCCCCAAACTCATTTAACTCTTCTCCTATGTAGCAGTTGATCTGTCTGTTTTTCTAATTGAAATATGTGATTCTGTTTCCTTGGAAATGGAAATTTTGTGAGGTGCCATCTGTGATAAGTCTTTGTCTTGGTGAGATGTAGAATTCCTCATATATCTTGCTTGTTGGTGTGCTTATGTTTCTCAGTGAGAACTGCCCATACAATCTGTACCACATCAGTGTGTTAAGGGATACATTTAATATAATTACTCATTAATATGTTTGTTTTCTATTTGTACACATCTTATTTCCAGCTCTTGACTGAAGCTAAGCAAAACAGTTAACATGTTTGGGACGAGTGGCTTCAAACCCGTTCTTCCAAAGAAAACTCTCTCATGCACTAAATCACGTGTACTTGAAGGTACAATTATAGTCATAAATGTCTCCAGCCAAATGCATTGCAACCATGCTGTTTTAATGTGCAGTCAAGTTCAACCATGCAGCACGTCTGTCTCTTATTATACATGAGTCAAAAGCGAGCTGGCTGCAGTTCAGCTCAGTAAAATAGAGACATTATTGTCAATTTAGGTGGAAGAGCAAAAACAGCACCATCTCCTTTGGGTGATATTTTTAATTGTTTCAATTTTTGACTTTTTATTAGGGATTCTTTCATCTTCATTGCTGTTAGTCACACTCAAATTAATAACACAGTCAGCTTCATGTCATATGCATGTGGCCAGGACTCTGTAGTCTCCATTTGCTATGAGTTTTGGTTCTTATGCATGCTTTTGTTGAATTGTAATTAGATTTCTACAAAGCGTTGCTCTTGAACCTAGTTGTAGTCACTTGATGAGAGCAATTCAGATTGGTTATAGGGTGGGCATCTCTGTGGTCTGATCTTGTTGCCTTTCAACAACATTGCCTACCTTTAGGCATATGTTAGAGCTTGGCAATAGATGATGGTGAGCAGTGACAGGGTTTGGGATCTCTGAAAAAGTTGTATTATAAAAGGTATGGGGATACATTCTTCAGACTAGAGACAGCGGGAAGCCTTTGTAACAGCTTGTCTCTCTGGCTCCTTAAAGCTATTAACTTTATCTGAATGTTTACTTTTTAATGCTTGTGACAGACTGTTCAGTTGCTTGCAAGGAAGAATGTTATATATGGTATGTGTTGTGAAATGTGACATTAAACAAATGTGAAAGTCTGTTTTCTCCCAACGTTACCTTTTTTTTTTTCTTTTTTTTTTTTCTTTTTTTTTTTCTTCTTTTTTTTTTTCTTTTTTTTTTTTTTTCCGTCCTCTTGCTTCCATCCAGTTGTGGCCAATTACAGTACTCGGTTCCTTTTCTTCATCTCTGAGGCATGTATTGAACTATTTTGGTAATTTTGATCAAGGAATAGACTAACTCCTGTAATTAATTGTGGTAGCCTAAGAGGCAGAGAGCGAAGACTAGCCAGGATGAATGTGCAAAGGTGACAGCACGGTAGGCTTGTGTAGTGGAAATGCTGAGTTATGAAGCAGTGATTGAGTACCTGGTGGAAAGGCAGGGCTAACCCAGGGGAGCTCAGGTGCAGGCAATGCTGCTGAGTGACCAGAAGGGGTGGAGCCAAGATCCTCCCCTCCCCAGACCTCATTTAAGAGTTGGCAGGGGAGGCAAGGGTATCTTTCTGGAGGTCTCAGGGCTTCCAACTGAGGGTAAGCAACTTCTTTTGTTTGTTCTGTGACTACAGCTGCTGCCTTTTTGCTTGTCTTCACTTGTAGCCAAAGATTTTGCTGCCCCACAATTATTGCTGTACTTTCCATCATGTTATAGCATTACAGCTTGTAACTGAATCTTAGGCAGCAGAACCTTGTGTGTTGTACATATTTTGGAGTGATTGGTAACATATCTCTGCTGTGTGACTCTTAACAGTTCGATAGAGGAAAAAAGAGTTTTTAAATGTCTTCCAGACAGAAATGCTTTGTGTCTGGGAAAGTGCTGTTTTCATGTAAGCATCTTTATAAATGTACAGAGAGGAAATAAATAAGAATGGAAAAAGTCTACATGACACAATTCCGAACCTTCCAGAAAATCGACCCACTGGCAGCCTTACAACTACATAAGATGGCTTTACTGCAGTGAGAAATATTTTGTAGACAAATAGAAGTTACAGAATGTCTCGATGTTCTGTAATGTAAAGGCAAATTTTAGTGTGAATTTTACTTCAGGTTGCAGATTGTAAGTCTTTGCCACTTAGAACGCGGAATTTTACATCTTTGTAACTTCTTACATGTAGCTTTTTTGTGGGCTACGGCTTCCAACTGTTATTTTGCTATCAACATTCTCCTTATTTCATATATGTATTTCTTAAAGTGATTATTGACAATGCAAACATGAATTATGTTGTCTGGTTTTAAGTTGATGCAAAACCAGTAATCTCACTGCAGTTTGAAATGGGTGGATGAGGGGAAAGGCTTCAGACAAGTTTATATTCTTGAAGCTCTAATGTCCTTGATTGCTTATAAAAGTAAAATAGCAGTACAGCAGTCTAGCTGCAGTTGGAATAAACTGATTTTTAAGTAGGAGATGGGGGAGTAAGGATGGAGGGCAGTGCCTGATCATAGCCTTGATTCTTTCATATTCTGGGCTTGCTAACAATCCATCAGACTGTCAAGGGAGCCTCTGCCATACCAAGTGTTGTTTGTTTTTCTGTAATAAGAAAAAAAAATTGCACTATATTATGCAATTTTGAAGCCTGTGCAGTAGTTATCTGTATCCTTCTGAATAGTAAGAGCAGTAATTCTATTCTTGCAAGTAACTCGCAAAGAGAATAATTTTTCTTTTAGTGTATCAATTCAGTAAGAAGATTAATATAAGCTTGCAAGAGTCTTATGCAAAATCTTTATTCTTTTAGCTGAATAGAAAACAATGAGTACTTGGATGTTGATAGCAAATGAGCTGTTTTATTGAATTGGTACAATGAAATATTGGAGGTTGGTGTACAATAATTTATGTAAAGATTCTGCAGGAGCGAAGAGAGGGCAGAGGATATTGTTTAAAATAAATAAATAAAACTACAGAAAAACAAACAACAGTGAAGGAGTGTGGCTACTGCTGGAACAAGGGCAGCTAACATTAAAACCTTTTTGGTAGACTGACTTCCAGAACAGTTTGGAATCAAATTCTGAACTTCCGTTACATGTTTTATTAATACGTTTCTGCAAGTTCATGAATGAAACTGAGTCTGTGTAAGTTATTATGAGTCCAGTCAAGGACTGAAATGCATATCTTTTTCAGATAGGTTAATTCCTGGCACTTTAGAAGTTTACTATTTTGACATTTTTGTTAAGGATTTTTTGTTGTCTTTCTGAATGACAGGCTGTCTAGTATACATGTATATATCACTGCAGAGTTGTACATATTTTGGACTGAATGGTAATATTATACATATAAAGTGTTGACTGGGGGCCATGAGGGGAGTGATTACTTAGATGGACTTTACAAGCTTTATAAGCAGTTACAGGAGGTGATGTCAAACTTTCCTTCATCTTCAGTAGTGTTCTACTGAAATCTACTGCTATATTCCAGGGTTGTTTTTTTGTTTTTTTGTTTTGTTTTGTTTTTTTTCGGGTTTTTTTTAAGTTTCAATAATATTTTCTTTGTTTTCTTGTTTAAATTATTTGTCAAAAGGTGATATCACAGTTCAGATATCCTGGCTTTGGTATAGAAAGAAAACATCGACATTTTGAGTGACATAAGGAGAGATTTTCTATTTTTTTTTCTTTTTGTTTGTTTTGTTTTTGTGTTGTTCTTTTTTTTTTAAGTGTTTGTGTGTGTGTGTATTTGTTTGTTTCAGGCTGCTAGCATTCCAGAGTGCTCAAGCTTTTCTTGTTTGGGCCAAAAGATTTTATAAATTATACAATTGAATTGCTACTCCTCAAATTTTTCCTTGCCCATTAGTTTATTTCTTACTAAATAATGTTATTTGTGGTAGTAAATATTGCCTCTCTTGTTTTGTTTTCCAGTGTGACAATGCAAAAGGACTCAAAGCCTTCTATGATGCAATAAAATATGGACCTAATCACCTGATGGTTTTTGGTGGTGTGTGTGCAACTGTTACCTCTATCATTGCCGAATCTCTAAAAGGATGGAATTTGGTTCAGGTAAGACATGGAATTGATTATATTGAAGTGCTGACTATTTTGTACCTCTGTCTTTTTTAAAAAAGAATCTTAGTACTTAATGTTTTTTAAACTTAACATCTTATGTGATTTACTCTACAACAGTTTTGAAGGTCAGTGTGTGAAGAGCAGCCACTTCTATGCAGCTTTAGATTTTTAAGGAATGACATTGAGCTCAAAAAATATGAGAATATGGGGTGAAAGTTGTGCATCTCAGCAGATTGGGTAAAATTAATTAGATCTATCTCAAAAAGTAAACTTATTTTAAGTTTTGTCATGCTAGGTGAGCAAATCTAGGCTTTAACTGAAGCTAGAGGAAACAACTCATCAGTCCTTAAAATATGATACACTAGGGTTTACACGGTTTCTACTCAATCATAATGCAATAATTCCTATTGACTTTGAAAGTGTTAGCAGTGCATAAATTGTAAGTAGTAACTGCATAAGTATCTCAGTACTTGACTTACAGAGCACATTTATTCCCAGCTGTTCTTTCTGACTTTCTCAAAGGTCAAGTTTGTGGAAAGGTTCTTCTGCTGAGGAGCCAGAATTTATTAATACTAATCTTTAAAATGCAGATGATAGCAGTGTGATTTTCTCCGTTTCTTCAGTCATCTGCCCAGTGATGATCTTTAGGTTGATATCTGTTCAGGCCGCAAGTTTTGCTTTTCAGCTGTGGCACAGCCCTGACTTCTTACTCCATATTACCCAAAGATAAAAATACATATATATTGTTAATTTTCTACACAGTAATAATTATCTGAGGTGTCTCTTGCAAACAGACACCTCTTTTCCACCTGGAATACTCACTGAGATGAGTGTAGAATGAACAAATGAAGCATAATTAAATTTGTGAAGATGATGATCTGAGTACAAATGGGAAAATCTTAGGAGGATAATTAAAGTAACTTGTTAACTGTGTTTGCAGTGCTTGTCACATCAGATTATTATTATTATTATTTTTCTTCTTTATGCTTCAGGATTTTATTTTTTTTCTGATGTGAAAAGCATAGCAGTTCTACTGTGGAAATAAAATAATAGCAGATCTCAGGGGAAAGCAGGGAAAGGAAAAGAAAGCCTGAAACTATCATTTGCCATTCTCTCTTAGAAGTGGCCTAGTCCATGGGCTATAATGAAAGCTTGAGCTCTGTTATTTGAAAATTTGTCACATAGAACCTCCAGATGATGTAGGATGTTTTAAGAAATGGGATTTCATTTTGTTAAATCCTTTTTCATTTTTACTCAAGTTCTGCCTGCTAGCGTCTGAAAATCAATTGTTTAATGCAGTTGTTCAGTCAATAAATAAAGGCAATTAGAAAGCTTCTAGTTGCTTTTAAATGGCTGAATTTGTCAATATATGTATTATGATATAAAGTATTGCTAGCAGACAGCATCTATTTCTCTGTATTTAACAGCTACAGCTGTGACTAGGTTCTAAACATTATTAATGGTATCAGTATATCAAGGCGTTCTCCTCCTTGAGCTTAGTGTCCTACAGGCACTGGATCAATCCTCACATGGCATAGTTCCACTTTATGGCAGGTTTTTGTATATTGATTGACTGAATGACAAAAGAATGCAGATGAGAGCATGGCAGGCTAGTGTGGTGAGGCTCAGTGGATGGTGCAGCTGCAATGGAATGATACTAGATGCGGTTTGTGGAAGTGATGTGTCATACAGAAACAGCAATACTTGTATATGCAAATCAGCAGAAATAGCATTTATAAGGTAGTGCATAGAAAGAGTTCAAATCCTTTCATTCCTTTGGATTTTCCAACATGAACACCTTTGATTAAAGATATAACTTGCACAGACAGACTAAGTAGAAATTTGTTGAAACCAGAGAAATAATACTCTCTGGTAAATCTTACCTCTTGGTAAGACGCAAGACTGTTCTCTCATCATTAAACTTGAATCATTACCTCAAGGAATCACAGCAAAATCACTTTAGTGAAATTGTTACCATGTTGATATCATGCTGCAGTCTAGGAGAAGTGTGTATATAGATTAAGGTCACATAGCATTTTGGATTAGAGAATTTGTATTTGGATTTCCCACTCCATAGTTCTGTTGCGCATGTGGTCACAAAAACTGAACTCTTAACCCTATCAGGAACATTTGAATTTATTTATGTAGTTGTCCTCTGATTGAGTAAAGTGGATCTTTCTTGTAAGAGAAATGCAGGATGATACTGAGAGTACTGGGACGAATGAGGAAGAAAAGAATAGCAGCATAACACCTGAAAAATTACTTTTGTTAGCAATTATGATACCAAACTGTACCTGGAAAACTTTTCTTTTAGACACAAATTCAAAAGTTTTTTGTATTTCTGCTTTTCCTCCTTGTGTTTTTTCTTTTTCTTTTTCTTTTTTTTTCCATATCTACTTTTTCCCCACTCAAGTAAAAAAGTCCTCAAAAACAAGCAACAAGAGGCAAAAGCACAAAAGTGCTGAAAGTGAAGGTGCATTTGCAACTCAAAGAATATTATAATAGTGACAAGAGAAAGGAAATGGAGATAAATTCTTGCAAGATAGCTTTGGTCTCTCCTTTCTGAACTCTCTTGATAAAGACTACATTTTTCTGACTTTTACTTCACCAATGATATTGAATTCACTGCAACAATGTGAAATAGATGAGACCATCAGAGCTTTGGTAGTCTCAGTCTGAAGGTGCCTTTTTGTCTTCTTTCCATGTTGCATTTAAACAGAAAGTAGTTTTCCTTGACAAATTTTGATTTACTTATGATCAGCAACAGAACAGGAGATTTTGTTCTCAATTGGCTGCCTTCAACTGCTGGCTGATTCAATTATCTTACTGTAACATAAGTAATGATTTTTTAATGAAGCTCTTTGTATCTGTGGAAAGTGCAAGTTGTTTTAGACAGCAGACACTTATCCTTAATGACTTTCACTGAGGTATGCAAGGTGATGCAACCTGCAAACTGTTGCTGTACACACCTTCTTAGAAGGAGAGGCACAGCCACACATTTCCTTAGCTTCTCAAATCTGGAAAATTGAAAGCCTCTTCACAAGCTGTACCTGTGTTCCTGTAAACAGTGCTCTGCTGAGCAATGGTCTGGATGCAGGCTGGAGACTGCTTGTACAGCTCTAGTCTGCAGCATGCAATTGATTTGAGCATTTGGTATTTTGATTTTAAAGTGTTAATAGTATTCTGTTCATCTGGCAGTGAATCATAAAGGCGTGGCAGTGTAAATGGAGCATTTGCTTTGTTGAAGGGTGAATACTTCAATATCAAAATTCTTCAGAACTCATCCCCATTCCCTTTCTGTGTGTACTTGAAGCCATTAAGCAGTGAGAAGAGGGATCATTAACTGGATCTGCAGCAAAATGAAAATGAGCAGTTATATATTTTTATTTTATATGCTGAAGCATGCACTCCTGATAGTGTCCAGGTTGTATGAAATGAAGAAGATTGTTCATAATTCAAGCTCTCTCCCCTTTCAACCTGTCTGCTGTTTATATTTCCATGTAAATTTCTTATTCTGTCAAAAGAGTCTGATTTGTATAGATTGTTTCACTTGTTTTTCCATTGCCTTCTGTCACTTTTCATTTCCCAATTGCCATCTTAGCATAAGCATTTAACTGGGATGAGGATTTTGACCAAATGGGTCATCTCTCAATTTATGGAACCCCTCAATTTTGGGGACTTTTCTTTTTCTTCTGTTGTGATAAATACTTTCCCTTACAGTTTACTATTTTTCTTATTTCTGTCAAGTCAGGAAATACACACTGTTTCTGGAAGAGACTTAACTGTTACTGCTTCCTGTAGATATCCTACAGGCTCAGTGGTTCGATCATAAGGACATTCACAAGACAAACCATGTTTTGGATTCAGCATTTCACACTGGAATGTTTTTAAAGAAAGCTGTAGGTATTCTAATCACAATGTATAGCTTGCTTTGTGCGCTAGACTTCTGGCGAATAAAAGTCTCCCATATTAATATGGCAGGTTTATATATTAGAAGAGGAAATTCCTTTAATTCTCTAACTGAATGTTGTGGTGTATTATAGAGCCTACCCTGAGATTTGTTTCATTATCCTGTAGATCTGTAAGCATTCGTGATCCTATGTCTGAATTACCAGAAAGACTACTGGCATTAAAGAAAATCTCTGATGCTTCTAATCCTTGGTTTCCTCCTGAAATAAGGCTTCTGTAATTTCGTTGTCATCTTAATTTCTGACTGCTGCCCAATTTCAACCAGGTTTTAATAAAAAATATCTGGAAGATTATTAGCCTCTCTATATTTCTGCCTAACCGAGCTGTTAGGGAGAGAGATCCAATTGAATGAAGGAGAGTCTATGACATGAGCATGGAAATAACTTGTAGCCAGCTATGACCTGCATTGTTTCTTGTCCAGCTGCTGTTATAGGGATGTGACTGATTACACTGAGAAGGCAGTTTAAAAAGCAGTGGAAAGACAATGCAGAGAAGTAAAGCACAGTAGGTTATGAAGCAGGATTTGGGCTGTGCTTGTGTGCATGTTGAAGTATAGGATGCATGTATCTATACAAAACTGCACTTTACTAGCTGTCTCTTTTCCTCATCAAAATACATGTTAATATGGGCTATAACCAGTATTTTTAACACCTTCATAACACAAGTCAGCCTAGAAGTGTCTTTACTGACCACTGGGTCAGATTTCATCTCGTTAATGTCTGGATTTTCTATCCTCATGCTAGTTGCTTGGAACTCTGGTATGGCCTCTAACTTTTGAAAAACAAACAAACCAAAAAAAACCCTGTTTTTTTGTTGTTGTTTTTTTTCTTCACGTTCCTTGGCACATTTGTTCCAGTGCAGTGAGTTTTTGCTACTTTTGCCTTCACTGCACAATTTCCATGTATTATTAGCCTGAGCAATGAAAAGGGCATTTAAAGTAGTCTTTGGCTAAGAAGATTAGCTCCTTCTATCTATGAGACACAGGCAGTACCATTTGAACAGGCCCGTCTCCCATTGGAATATGACCCAATGCACCACAACACTGGAGCTTTTGGCTTCACAGCTCACAATTTATTTGTGTTTTTTATTCTCTCCTTCCTTTGCTTTCTTATCCAATCTCCTGGGATTTAGGGATTTTTGTAGATTTTCTTTGCTGCTGTTGTACTTCTACCAAGCAAAGCATGCTAGGGAGAATACCTCCTGAGGTCTTATTATGTAAGGTGCTAACCTGATGACATTCTAGTCCCGCTTTTGGGATTTAGCTGTGTACACAGAAGTTTTGCTTTCTTCATCATAGATATGCCTGGGAGCTCCTGAACAAGTTGAAAACACAGCAGGACTGACCTTCAGGTAGTTTCATATGAAGTTTCTCCTCATTTGAGAAGGAATCTGCTGCGTTTGGAAGTAGAGAGACCTTTTAGTTCCGCAAATCCTCCCCTTGATACAAGCTGCAAGCAGGAACTTTGCTGTTATTGATGTGCCCCCCCCTGAAGCTGTGCTGTTGCTGCTGGGGTAGAAAACACATGGGGAGTTAAAACAGATCAGAGGTACTGTGCCTCCTAATTAGACTGTATCTCTGTGGGTATCACATATACAAGGTAGAACAGATTTAGCCTTAGAAAGTTAGTCGTGAATCAGAATTGCTTAGGTTGGAGGAATCTTTACAGATCATCTTGTTCCAACCCCTGCCATGGGCGGGGTTACTGCCCACTAGATCAGGTTTCCTAAGATCCCATCCAGCCTGGCCTTGAATCCCTTCAGGGATGAGGTATACATAGCTTCTCTGGGCAATGTGTTCCAGCACCTTGCTACACTCTGAGTAAGAAAATTTCCTCTCAATACCTAATCTAAATCTCCCCTCTTTATTTTAAAGCAGTCCCTAATTTTTCTTGTGATCTGCCCATGTAAAAAGTCAGTGTCCATACTCAATGTAGGCTTTCTTCAAGCATGGGAAGGCCACAATGAGATCTTTCTGGACCCTTCTCTCCCCTAGGCTGATCAAGCCCAGATGCCTCAGCCTTTCTTCATAGGAGAGGTGTTCCAGCTCTCTGATCACCTAAACGGCCCTCCTCTGGACCTTCTCCAACAGCTTTGCCTCATTCCTGTACTGAGGGCCCCAGGACACAGTATTCCACATGGGTCCTCATGAGGGCTGAGGGAAGACAGTAAGCACCCTCATCCTGCTGGCCATCTTTCTTTTGAGGCTAAAGTTGGCTTTCTGAGTTGCATGCGCACACTACACACACTGCAGCTTATGTCCTTTATTTTTATTTTTATTTTTATTTATTTATTTATTTATTTTTTTTAATTTTTTTTTTCTTTTGTGCACGTGGGCCCCCAAATCCTTCTCTGCGAGAAGGATTCTCATGTACAATTGTTGGCACTTGGCCCTGTTAAACCTCATGATGCTCATATGAGCCCACTTCTCAAGTCTGTCTAGGTCCCTGTGGATGGTATCCCTTCCTTCTATTGTATCAACTGTGCCACTCAGCTTGTTTTTTTCTGTGTACTTGCTGAGGGTGTGCTTGATCCCACTCGGTATCTGTCGTTTAACTTAGAGAAATGTTTCAGTGCAGCCCTGGAGCTGAGTGAAGAGCAGTAGAATTAACTTCGTGGTGAAAGTTCTGCCTTTGTGGTAAAATCACTGACCCTTATTCTTAGTGCTTCAGTTGTACTCCGGTGGAGATATCAGCATTAGATCTTTGGTAATTACAGAAATTTGATCCACACACTTTAAATTGAAAGTTCTGGAAATTTTCCAGGCTGAAGAATGGTAAAAAAAAAAAAAAAAAAAAAAAAAAAAAAAGCGTCCTCTATAGCACATGCGCCACCAGATCTGTCAGGACTTTCCTTCATCTACTTTTTGCCTTCTGCCTAAATGTATGAAAGTCATTCACAGCAAGATGAAGTGGCTTAAGCTGGCTTTCTTTGTTTGAGGTTGGCTTCCATCCAGTATTCGTTTAATTTAAATATGGTTAGCTGTTCTTTTTCATCTTGTTTGTCTTGTATTTCTGCTGTTGAATAAAGCAGCAAGTGGCAGTATATGCTCTGGATTTTGCCTTTGATCTGAAGTCAGCAAGATCAGTTTATTATATAAAATGTAAAATAAACTATTTCATGAAAGTTCTAGAGTTAGGTCAGAGCTATCAAGCAGTGAATCTGCATGTTTTGTCTATCTCTGATCTGCATGTTCTGAAGGGGAAAATATCTTTTCGATTATTTTTGTTCTTCTTAGATGTTTTTCCATATCAGTTCATTCCCTTTTGTTTAGCGTTGGATCAGTTATGTGAACTGAATGTGTGATGACCTAAAGAATAAAGTTTAAAAACTGCAAAGAATTCAATTATGGAGCATTAATATGTATTTTTAAAATCCGTTTCACTGAAATAATGTTAGAAGATAGTTATGTAAGATTTAAATTTGATGCTTGACAAATATTGCATTTTCATGCAGTCTAGAAGACTAGCATATTTTCCTGTACCAAAGTCTGGATAAAAAATGTTAGCTACTTATTTTTGCTGAGAAATCTGTTTCTGGAAAAACAAAATCAGTTAACTTACTTTTTGCTTTCTTTTAAGGTGATTTTTGGTTTAAGGCATTCACATTTAGCTTATTTCGTGAAGCCTGAACCAAGCACTATTTCTAAATAACATAGAATACATGCATCTTATATTACTATTTCATTTTGTTCACTTTATTTCTTTGTCACATTTTCACTTTTGAATTGGGCAGAAAAAACACAGAAGAAATCATGAGGAAAAGCATGGGCTGTCTTAAATGTCAATTCAATAAAAAATTTGGAACAGTTTTGTTATTCACATACTGCACAGCAGATACTTTAATAAAATAATTGAAGTACAGTAAAGTTGAAGTTTTTAGGGATATATAAATGAGAGATTATTTGCTTTCTTCAATGATTTCCCTGTTAAGATCAATAGATCCTGAAGTCTTTGACAGAGACAGCAGCTGAAATGCCTAACCCTTTGACAACCTGTGCCTAGAACTGCAGCAGCAAAACATTTCTAATGTGTTTCTCCCCAGATCTGGAAATGCTTCATCTTTGTTGCCAGTTTACCACAAAATCCTTACTGCCAGATGCTAGCAGCTGGGGAATAGTTACCCCTTTCCTTGAATCTATTCAGCCTCTTGAAGAAGAGGAAAAAAGCAACAAACACATACTCCCAACTTAACAAACAAACACTGATGTTTTTACGAACATTAAATCTTATGTTTTAGTGGTGTTCAATTAAACAATGAGGTAATATATTATAAACATTCAATGTAATCATATATTATTATAGAATATAATGTGTATATTTTTGTTTTTTTAATCCACTTAATTTTTATCAAAGTCTTGCCTCATCACTGGTCTTCTGTTTAGTTTTCTTTGTTTCCAGTTACAGTTGAAATCTTTTCTCCTTCAACTTCCACAGCCCTTCATCTAGTGTGGACTCACCGGGTAGTATCTTGCTCAATTACAGAAATATTTCAGTATTGTCCTTCACAGCTACTGCAGCAATTTCTTTCAGTTTCAACAAAAAGGTTTTCTTTCATGTCTCCTCAATCTTGGCTTATTACTGTGTGCTGCTTTTTTTTCTGGCGGTGGTTCTGACTAGATATTTGGTTTGGTTACATCTCTACTTCTTCCTGCCCTGATTCAATGGACAGACCTAATGTTTGCTTTTTGGGGAAATGGGTTTATATTTTGCCATCTTTACTGTAGTGATATATGCTGATTTATTGTTCAGATCTATTTTATTTTTATGGTGCTTTTTTAATTTATTGTCTAATTTCTGTTTCCTGTATCGTCCAACACGCTGGACAGTATTTCTGTTACATTTCCTTCTTGTTCATCACAATTCTCTTGCCGACTTCCTCTGGGAAATAATGTATGATTTGTGGGCACATGCCTGCGTGACAGTAGCATCCTATTAATGATAATCTTTAACTCTGTTTTCAGTTCGGTCAACCCTGTCACCTTTTGATTCTTTAATCCTATTTCCTTTATTACATTATGACCCACAAACCTGGCTTAGTCTCTCACTGTTGAGTGAGAGAATTATCATGGTTTTGTGGCAATGGCAACTTTTGAATTTTGAGCTCACCTTTGCATTTTTCTGTGTCTGGCTTTACATTAATCTTGTTTGTATATTTCTTATCTGAAAGCTAGTTTAGGAAGGTCAGATCGTAACTGTTGGTTGTTTATCTGTATGTGATTCTTCTGCTTTTCAGTGTATAATGATAATTTATCTATAAACTATCTCACTTAACTGAATATATAATAACTTTGACACTTCAGTTGTTTCTTGACCATCTATATTAATTTAATCCAAGAATTGTGTTATTCTCTAATTACTGCAACATTTCAAATATTCCAGAAACTTAGTTTCTAGCTTCTGTCACTGCTGATCACCTACTAAATATGGCCCTTCTGATAATTTTCACCAAACCTAGGTTTTTTGTAAAGCATGAGTTGATAACTTTGGTTATCAACCAAATGGCGCCAACTAGGCGCCATGCCTAGTGACTGCTTTGTTTCTGGAACGTAGCTTTGGGTGAGTTTTACAAGACTAGCTTGTTGATTTGCTTCTTAGTAGCCACCTGGGAAAGCCCATGGATTGCTTTCTATGCTTTTGCTATATCAAGTCAAAACTGGTGTGATAAAATTTGTTGCTTCATACTGACCCCCACTATGTTAAATACGTATCTCCATTTCATTCTCTTCATTTCTTTTTTTTTTCTTGTTACTATTCTATTTGAAGACAGGGAAAACTTTGTCATGTGGTAAATTAACCTACTTTCTCCTGAATGCTATTGCATGGCAGCAGTTACTTATTTATTTATTTTGAGGGATAGCATAATTCATAAAAACTCAGCAGCAGCAATTCCTGGGTATGGACTGAAGAACAAAGTCATAAACCAAGAAGTTCCACTAAAGAGTGGCTTCACATAATTTTGAAATTGAAATGAAATCTTTATTGGCCCTTAAAAACAGGAAAAGCTTAATTACGTTCCATTGAAGAAGTAATAAATTGCTTATATGTTTATAGAAAAGTAACATCTAAAGTACAAATCCTCTTACAATAGAAACTTTGAAAGGCTTGAATTCTCAAGTGCAGTGTAATGCTCCTAATGTATAATTCATCTGCATTACAACGAGTATGGCATCTGTTTTAATTCTTGGTATCCTCAGCGTTCCATACCTTTAGAGCACTTCCTGAGACATTTTACATCTTGCTGTCTGCTTTTGCCTGGCATCTGCTGCATTTTAACCCAACAAGCAGTAAATGAGGCCTATGAAGAAAAAGGGATAAAAAAAGTTTTAACTGAAACTATTGTGATTTGGAAATGCATTTATTTTCTTTAGCCTTAATTATCACAGAAACCAAAAATGGAATCATGTAATCAGGAAAAATAGATATGATCCTGGCATCTTAAAAGCCCCCCCCCAATCTCAGCATATGAAATTGCTACTTAAGTAACCCATAGTTGGAATATGAAGGTTTGGTCCCAGGATTACACTAGTAACAGGAATACATTACACAGCTCTTCAGCATGGACTTTTAATAAGGCATTTTCTTTTACCTTGTTATCAAATTCAGAACTCTCAACTGTAGATATTTTAAGTAACTGTTTGCAAGCATTTTGGTTTTTTCTCCCCTGAAGACTATATCTTTGTTAGCTATCTTTGAGTAGCTCCTCCTGACTATCTGTGTTGTAGTTCCTAACTGGAGTTCCAAATCCAGAGTTACTTGGATTTCTTGTCTTGCCTAAGTGTTATTCATTTTTATGAAATGAGTAGCCTGAGATTTCAGAGCCCTTTAAACTGTTCTGTTCTTAATTCTCAAAGACAAAGAAAAGCATTTATTCAGTGACTTGTCGTTCTCATCTTTCTGTATTTTGCTCAGGTTCATTAGACAATATGTTATCCAATGTACAGCATATCACAGGCTGATTAATAAGCTACAGAAGAATTGGCCTTATAACCACTAAGAGCTTTGTTTACTTTATGGTACAACCCTAAGCTAGAGCATTTCTCTGGCTACTTATAATTAAGCTGTTTTGAGGGCACAATGTGTATCAAGGCGTGGATTCATTATGTCAGCTTGCTTCCCAAAAGTAAGAAGATTAATGGCACAGTTTCTGAATTTGTTCTAATCCTTCAAAATTCAGATGATGAAACAAGAAAATATATGACTAGGGAGTGAAAGATCTCCAATTGGGTGGTCTAAATTATTGCATGAAGAAGTGCTTGAGAGCTGTATTTCTTATTAAACTTTGCCATGTTGACATAAAGAAAGATTTCATTTGTTCTTTAAAAGTTAGCAAGAAAGTTATTAGTCGTAACCATTTGGAAAAGAAGAGCTTGTAAAAGAGCTGTGACAGACTCAATTTAAAGCTGTTAACTATTAGAAACCAAATCTGGATGCTGGGCTTTTGCATTTGTAAACAAACTCCCAGAATGGATCCACTATTCTCTTTAAGAGTATCTGTAGTTATCAAGGAAAAGGTTAGTTCTCACAGTAGGATAGATTTGCATCATTCATAATATCTTCTTATCTATATTTGCTATACAGGTATAATCATGCTAAGTAAATTATTTTCCTAAATGCCTATTGTTTAATTTAAACAATCAATCCCAAGACTTGTTTAGGTAAGCAGTTTTTTATTGATTCTGATTTGAAGGCTCTAAATCCAACTGTGCAAATCAGAGTGACTGAGCAAGCAGTAGTGATTATCAGTATTATATTTAGCTCTTGTTAACAAAATGAAAAGCAAATAAAGAAAGGTAAGAAGACTAAGATTGGTGCTGATTCTCACAGCTGTGTGTATATATGTACACACATGTATTTAGAATTATCTAAAACTGTCTTCATTTCTTCTGATGGCTCAGCTTATTGCTGATTGGGCAGTTATGTTATGTTTCAGATAAATGTGGTTGCTTTTCTTGCACTGTATCAAAATTAACTCAGAAATGTGACTGAATTGCCTTTCTGGGTGCTTCATTTGCGGCTGCTTTGGATTTTTTTTTTCCCTGTGATTTTTGCTTTCCAGTTATTTTCATTCTTCACCTTCCCCTGTGTTATTCTACTTGCTTATGAGGAGAAAACAGAATCTGATTTGTAAATCAGAAAGAGAAGGACGGATCCAGTAGCTTGCTTTTATGTAATAAGCCTGTATGTTTATTTGTGGATATTGATGCTAGAGATCAGAATTCTTTGGAATCAAATTGCTTTGTAAGAAATTTGTCTATAAGCAAACTTAAAGAGATGAATTTTTTAACCAGTGACTTTCATGCATTCTTTTCAAATAGCTGCATCTTAGCTACTAAAATTCAGTAACGCTGCAGTTGTCAATCTGATAATGATTAACAATGATAACATTAACATCAGTGAAGAGTTATTTGGATTGACAATGTAAAAACTCTTCTGACCAATGTGATTTTGTCCCTGCTTTTGGACGTCTTCCTGACAATGTGATAAACTCCTGTCTTTGTTGTTTGTAGCTTGGGGAGAAAAGAGAAAATGCAGATGTTTTGTTTTTTTTCCCCTATTTTTAGAGGAAAGGACAGAAAGGTGCAACCATGAGACCCTGACTTTCCCTTTCTGACACATCCACCTTTACTGATCAAGACCTCAAGCTACTCTTCTTTTTACAACTGCAATTATCACAGAGTCATTCTTTTCAGAGATCGTACTCAAGGTTGCATGAGACATGCCTCCAATTATAGCATAAGTCTTCCATTACAACAAATGTGCTTTTGCTACTTTGACATGTCTCCTATTCACTTCCCTGGTGGTTAGACCGTAAGTGATTTATAGTTCTGCTACTTACATTTTTCTTAAAGGAAGGTTGTTTGGTTTTTGGTGTTTTTTGTTTGAATAATTAGAATGTAAGACAAACTCCCTAACAATCTTTACACAAATATTCAGCCGTTTGTTCTTGCTTTTAGCCTTATTCTTTTTAGTTTCCCCTTGCTACAGGCACTGCTAGGAGGACTTATAAAGCAAAGAGTTGCCAATTAGTCATGGCTTGCAGTCTGTTGCTTTGAACAGTAAGCATTTGCTTTTATTTCTAAAAGTTCATGTTTGTTCCTGCAGATGAACCGTCAGGGCATAATTTCATAGTTAGTTCAATGGCTCAACTGGTTATGTGAACCAGAAAAGGAAACTTTAAATGTTGTTGCTCAAACATATACCACTCTGCAGATGGTATTATAATATACATTTTGCCTTGCAAAGACACCTTGCATTTCCAACCTACAAATGAGTTCACATGTATTAGTATGTCCTTAATGTAGCTATAAGGGGGAAAAAGTACTATGTGGTAAATCTGGTGGTTCATGTTGACTGAGGATATTTGGACTGACAATGTTATTCTGGAAGTCTTAGCTGTATGTCCAAGGGACTGTGTAAATCCTGTCCAAATTTGTTGCTTAAAAGTCCAAGTTCCTGAGACATGTTCCCAGAAGGAAAACTTCACCCTCAAGTATAACATTATTGCCTCAGCTCCGTAGGTGAAAAATGAAATGTGGATCACAGAAATTCCACAGAGCATCAGACATGCCACATAGAACATTAGTTTTGCTGACTGCCAATATATATACACATCTTGAGGCACAGTTCAAGCATTCATCTCATAAACTTGTTGTCAGAGTTCACACATTTCTGAAGAGTGGAAGTGACCTACATGGCTTACTTGGCCCTGTCAGAAGGAATGCGATCCCAGCTAATACTGCTCAAGCCAGTATTTCAGGCCATAATTTCTACAGTCATTATTCAAATATTTCAAGTGAGATCCAAACAGATGTCACTTCTCTGAATTGTCATAATGATTATTGTTTTTTCACTTCCTTTGCTGTTGGACTTTGAGGGAGAAACTTTTGCCTTTTCAAAAATATCTGAAGTATGGAGTATTATCCTTAAATGTCCTACCTTAGCTCTTAGCTTGGTGGAAATAATGTCTGGTGATTGAAAATGGCACTTTGTTGGCTTCTTATTTGGTTTATTATTATTATATATTATTTGGTTTAGTTTATTGACAAAACTATGCTATGTGTGACTGTCAGTGTCAATGAAGAGAAGGGATGAATTTCCACTTCTCTTTGGGTGCTTTAACCAACATTAGAATGGAAAAACAAGTATAGCCACATTCCATGTTTACTCGAGAAGAGTGAAGTGCAGGCATTTTCAGAACACACTTGGGACCCTGAGAGAATGAAACTACAAAGTCTGTTGCCTGAGCCCTGAGGGTGGATTTCAGATGTATTCCTCTTGGAATGACTCATTGCTCTGGCCCTAAACACCTAACCCCAGCATGCCAGCTGTGTTTGAGGCCCATCCTAATGCACTTAACTCTCCCTGTATGTTGTACAATGAGCTGAAGTGCCTCACTATGTATTCCATAATTCTGAAGAAAAAAAAAAAAAAAGTGGTGCTCTCTGAGTATGAGTATTTGCCAGGTATTTTTGAAACCATGTCTTTCTTTCATCGTGCTGCAACTGCTTGTTCTGCTTAATCGCCATACATAAAATTCCAGTTCTAATTTTATAATCACAATTGGCTTCTGAAGAAGTGGCTGTAATGAACAAAATGAAAAGTTATTAGCCAAATCTTTATTTATTACTTTATTTATTTATTTATTTATTTCCTGCTCTGCAATCTAATAGCCATCTGGAGAAATTTCTTCAAAGATGTTTTGTCAGCTTTATAGGCTTAGTACAGTGTAAGATGTGTGCTTCTACAGAGGGTTTAAGCCAGGATTGCACATGGAAGACCAGAACACTGATTGTAAAAAAAAAAAGAAATCCCCTTCATGGAGTTTTTGCCTGCTTTTACAAATGCCTAAATACACAAGTCAGCTCCATTTTGTCTCAATTGGCTCCATTTGCTGGATATGTATAAATCTGCTTTTGTGAATGCTACTGAGACCAACTCTAGCCAATGCAGATTGCTATTACTTAATAAGGTCTTTTTCTGCTATTAGAAGGCATGGTATTTCTTTAAGGAATTTCCAGCAGATTAAATGGTAAGGAGATGCTGGTACTTTTGACTATTGGATTAATGCAGTCAGAGCACAGAAAATTGACATTTTACAGTTACTCCTATAAAATCTCACTTGAGTTGACTGCAGTCACTGTACTTTACAGACTCAGTTTTTCTGGTCACACAAAGCTTTTAGAAGTGTTGCTTGGCAGTGAGGTACGGATATGCACAGTTTAGCATATGGGTAAACACATACAAGAGCTGCTCTGAAAGCAGTGCCTCCTATTTTATTGTGTTGGCCTTACAACATCATGGGCAGATGGTGGTATAGCGGCAGAAGTTGAACCTTCCCACCAATATCCTGTTTCATTTTGTCACCATGTGACTGATAGCAGCAGAGGGGCAATCTGACAGAATGGCATCTGACGTGGAAATGTGGATAGAGCAAAGGTGTGACATTGAATTCCTCCACGTGGAAAAAATTGCACCTACTGACATGCATCAACATTTGTTGAATGCTCCTGGAGACCAAACAATGGTGTGAATGCACGGAATTGGTGGCAGAGGTTACAGCAATGTGAAAGTCAAGCTGTGTTCTGGATGACCATGCAGAGTTGTTACACCACTAAATACACCACTAAATATAGAGGCCTAGTTTGTTGCTGGTGAATATGCATAGTAAATGGTTAAGACTATGTTGAAAAATAGTGTTTTGTAGCTGAGAATTTGATTTATCAAATGGTGTTACTGTCCTCTTTGTTACAGTTTCCAAGGAAATAAGTAGGAGGTATTATTTCAGAGTGGCCTACATAGAACTCATTATTTTATGTGCTTTCCACCACCTCCTTTCCAGTTGATGATATAAGGAGTCTAAGGGCACGCTTCTGGGGCCTAGCTTCCACAAGTTGCATTTTGCTATATTTAATTTTTAGATATTGTGAAACATCATTTCATTTAGCATTGTCTCTTTACTCACCGTACTCCTTCAAATTAACTTGTACAATATAAACATGCAGTAAGGACAGAACAAAAAATACCTGCTTTCTTGATTATAGCTTAGGGCATATTTTTAGAGATTTTAGACAATATATGTAGGGATTAAGTATATCTACTGGAGATATGTATGTGACTGATCTTGTCAGCTTTAAGTTTTATTCAGTGTAAGATGAAAGATTTTATGTGCCTGAGCTTACGTCCATGTAGAAGATTGTGTATTCTTTTGAGTTGATTCAGGAGAAAGCAGTCAAATTATCTGCCTGAATGGAACAAGTGACTGGAGAATGTTTTCATTTAGCAAGGGAAACCTTCTTTTAAAAAGTGTTCAAAGCAGGAGGCTATTATGAAATTTAGGGATTAATTACAGACACTCTTCAGAACTTCAGAAAAATCTTTTACAAAATCAATAGAGTGATCCTTCACTACCTTAATTTTGTGATCACACTGTTCACTATTTTATTAAAACATGCAGCAGAAAGAGTCATGACGTCATAAGGGAGTACTCTACATGTACTAAAAATCTTCTAGCTATTATAGTTATGTACAGTCTAGAAATGCAAGCTCTGATATTTCATACAATAAAAATAATTGTAATGTTATCTAAGCTTTCTTTAAGCAAGTTTAGAGAAGGTATTTGGAAGACACCTTGGTGTGCCAATTTCTAGATCCTGTACTCTGAGTCTATATAACCAAACACTTAAAAAAAAACCAACAGATTTTGTTGTTGTTGTTGTTTGTTTGTTTGTTTGTTTTTGTTTTTTTAATGGCAGTATCTCTATTTACTTTGATGGTAACACATATAAAGTTTGACACTATAAAAGTGTGACACAACATGCAGATATTGAGGTGTTTATAAAATAGTTTTAAGTGGATGAAATTGAGCAAAATTAAAATACTGATGTTTGGCAATATTTATTAATTTCTGGGGTTATCTGTTAGTTTATATATTCATTCTCTTGAATAAGGATGTAGATTCTTAACAATTTATGGCATAAAAGTTTGAAAACATATTTCCTTCAGGGACAAATGCCTTAAGATTCTGGTTGGAGGTTACAAACTGTATACACCAATACCTTACATGTATCTAATGTTTTAGATAGAAATATACTTCAAATATCTAGAGCCATAAAAAATGGAACTATATTCACAGTGCACAAATGAGGTCCCTCTTCTCAGCCCCTGTGAAAGTCATTCCAGAGTGGTGTGTCCAGTTCTAGACTGCCTGGTAGAAGAAAGACAAAGGGCATATTGGTGTGAGTCTTGTGGAAGGCCAGACAGACAATGGAGGAAATAGAGCATCCCTCATATAAGGAGAAGCTAAGAAAACAAGGATTTTTTAGCCTGGAGAAGACTCAAGGGGATCACATCAATGTTACGAATACCTGCTGAGGGCAAGAAAAGAAGAGAATGGTGCCAGTGGCAGAATTGGAAGCTGTGGGAACTAACTGGAATGCAAAAAAATTGCATTTCACTGTAATTGTGTAATTTGGTCACACTGTACTTCTGACCAAACTAAGGAAACTGTAACTCCATTCTTCAAAATATGCGCAAATGCTACTGGATGGGACCCTAAGCGACCTGTTCATATTGATTCAGCTTTAATCAGTGAGGTTGGGCTTGACAGTCTGTGAAGTGTCATGCTATCTCAGATATACTATGACTCTCTGAATGTAACCCACAGTTGTAATTTTGGTTTTCCCTCAGTATGCTAAGAGAGTTGGAGTAGTAACAGTGAAATTGCACTGATGTGCTGAAGTAACTACAGATTTGCTCATCAACTAAAAATGATGAGCAGATTTTATTTTAATCCTGTATAATTCAGTACGCATTTATTATTACCATTTGCTTTCCAAATCCTTCTTCAGGCTTTAAGATCAATAACAATGAAACAGTGAGCTATAACCTCTGAGCTGAATTGAATGTGACTCCATGAGCAAATAAGTATTTCTGAACAACAAAGAATTTAATAATACAAATAACATTGATTTGACCCTCCTTTGAGCAGGAGGATGTACATAATATATGATCTCCTGAGCTTCCTGTTCTGTAATCTTGTGATTCTGGAACTGCTGAGCTATGGCAGTTCTTGTTACATTTAAAGCAGTAGAGATGGTTTTATTTTTCACACTTTAGAATTCTGAAGGCACTGCCATTATTGGCAAGTGAAACTTTTAATTTTAGATTCAAGTTATTTCTAAATGATAGAGTCTTTCCAAGGTGTTCTGTTTCATTTTTCTTCACTAACAAATAACTGATTTATTTCATCACAGTGCTGCAATTCGTATATGTATATTTCTTTTTTCCTGTGGAGAAGGTAGTGACTTTTATAACTACTGGAGAGAAAAGAGTGATCTCTAAACTAGGGGTAATGCAGTCTTTATATACAGGTTTAATGTAGCAGCTAATCTAATTTTATCTAATGCTAGTGCTGCTCCAAAAGAAACATCTCCTGTTTTATTATGTTGTCCCACAGTATGAGGGGCAGATGTTGGTGCTATGGCTTTAGAGGCTGAAACTTCCCACCAGTATTCCATTACACTTCCTTTTTATGCAACACAGGTGGCAGCAGAAGGGCAGTCTGATACAATGGTGTATAACATGGAAGTGCAGATGAAGCAAAGGTGTGCCACTAAAGTCCTCAGTGTGGAGAAAATGGCACCCATTGACATTCATCAACACTTACTGAACACTTATGGAGACCAGACAGTGAACATGAGCACGGTGAGGCAGTGAATGGTGCACTTCAGTAGTGGTGACAGTGGGTCACCTCCACTGGTGCAGGTGCTTATGGCGCAGCTTTAAGGCTCTTGTTCATCTCTGGTGCAAATGTGTAACTAATGGTGATGACTATGTTGAAAAGTAGTGTTTCATAGTGGAGAATTTGCTTTATCAATTTAGTGTAACTGTGCTGTGTCCATGGAAATCAATAGGAGGCATTATTTTTGGAACGACCAACATAGCTTATGTATCACTTTTGCATTGAGCTGCCAACCTCTTGTCTGTTGCCAATTTGTAGGCAAATTCTAAAGTAGGTCCAGCAGAAAAGTCCTGCGAAGTTGGTGACTTTCAAGAAAGGTAAGTCTTAATAATGAAGCCACTCCCAGTACTTTTCTTGAACTGTGGAAATGAGATTGCCTTAATTCTTAATTATTCATGTTGGGGTACGAAGTTGTCTTTGTGCATACAGTAGTTCTGAGTAGATAGAGTGTTCTAGAATAGCTAAGTTATGGCCTGTAGGTTAAGGAGTTAGTGGGCGGGGTTAGTGTTCTAGAATAGCTAAGATGCGGTCTGTAGGTTAAGGAGTTAGAGGGTGGGGGTTTATCTATTTCTAGGTCATATGGAAATAGCCGTTTGCCTCAGTTCTGCGTGATCGTTCTTGGATCAAAATGTGTCCTTCTGAGGCTGGTTATAGAGAGTATAACTTCTTGCTGAGCTTACTGACAAGAGAACTGAAAAGTTGTCAAAGTAAATGGATTTCAGAAAACTTGTGACAGGTAGACATTAATATTAAAAGGTGTGCAGCATGTGATATATGCTTATGTACCCTTAAAATTATTCTCAAAGAAGGAAAAATTGCTTTCCCTAGTCTGTGTATAGTACTGAAAACATATTGCTTCGAAGCTGATAATAAGCACTTTTCCAGAAAGTACAATGGCATTTATATTCAGGTAACTGGAACTTTCAGCATCTCTTGGCATGAGGGAATCTGGTGGTTACTGAAGTATTAAAGCTATTGTTCTAAAGCAGAATTCTCAGACCTATGCTTTTTCTCTGCTAATTATCAAACTCTTGTAACAATTAAATATAAATAAATGTGTTAGGCAGTAACATTTAATAGGTCTTTTAAAAAATCTTATCAAGTCTAAAAGCTAAATAAGAGAAAGTAGAAATGTGCAAAAATATTGAAACTGTCTACTATCTATTTGGAACACATTGACAGAAACTCTGGGACAGTTTGAGTACAATGGTGAAAAGATGAATGCTCTGTTATTATGAAGGAACATAAGGAATAGAGAATGTGTACCTGTTTGATGGAAGATCATGTTATTTTTGCACACTTGGTTAAGATGATTTTTCTCTTGGTTATACTGGAGTTCTACATAAGATGAAACATAACTGCTCATCTATAATTGTAAATTCAACCTTGTTATTGAATCTTCTTGGGAAGAATGGCATGACTGGAGTCTTGAATTCTACAGTTGCAGCCACTTTAAGAAAGATCAAGTGGGCAAAAGTCAAGAAGTCAAAAAGTCAAGAGTACTCAAAAATAGCATTTCTGTTGTTTCTGTTGGCGACCTCCTGAAAGAAAATGAATATTTAAGGAATTACTGTCAGATTAGAGAAATATAAAGCAAGTATTCAGTATGAAGTTATTTCCTGATGTTTGTAGATCATCAAATCACAATAGAAAAGAAGATGATGAGCTCAAGTTGTAGCAATGATATATACAGAAGAAAATGAGGATGTGCAATAGAGGACTTCAGTCTGGATGAAATGTGCTAAAGTCCTCCTGTAAGTACAAAAAGATTCTTAGCCTCTAAGTTCTATAAATTTTAGCTTCTTAAATGGCAGCAACAAAAACGGGGCCATTTGAACATGCATGTCAGTGTTTAAATTTACAAAATTTGGAATTTGGGATTATTTTTTGACAAGAATATGTAACCAGAACTCTAATCTTCCGTGATTAAAAAAGAAAACAAAAACATAACTGGTTTACTGTCTGCCATTTAATGAAACCAAGAAAACAAAAAGGTGAAAGTGATAACACCTGAAAGAAATCAGAAGGTAGGAAGAGTTGGAATGTAATGAGATCCTGGGCAATCTGATGTGATTCAGGCTGCTCTTAGCAGGAATTTGGTCCAAGCAAATTCTGGAGGTCCCTTCTCATCTGAATTTTTCTGTTATTCTGTGATCATAAGACAAAGGACGAGGATAGTAAAAAAGACTTGAGAATGAAAGGAAACCTAGCAATGATGATATTTCATTGTTAGGAATAAACTATTGTCAGTAACTATATAAACTGTAGAACTGTGGATTTAGTAATCAAGTACTTTCTGTCTGTGTTGAATGCACAAAGGACAAAGCAAATGCTGAAGGTTTTTCTGTGGTAAAGCTTTTCTGCATCTCAGGACCTGTTAACCTATGAGGCTGATAGATGGTTAGGTATTTTGGAACAAGTTATTCTAAATAAATTTGTACTTAAGTCTCCTGAGAAAATGGTCAAAGGTCCTTGTTACTGAGATAGTCCAAGACGTTAAATTCTACTGGAGAACTTCAGAAGACTATAAAGAATAGTCTGAGGTGGTATAGGCTGAAGTAAATCCTAAAGAACGGAATATATGGTGTATAGAATCATGCAATGACTCATAGAATGGTTTGAGTTGGAAGGGACCTTTAAGGTCATCTAGTTCCAAACTCTCTGCTATAGGCAGGGACACCTTCATCCAAACCAGGTTGCTCAGAGCCCCATCCAGCCTGACCTTCAATGCTTCCAGGGAGAGGTCATCCATAACCTTTCTGGACGACCTGTTTCAGTTTCTGACCACCCTCTCAGTTCTTTTCCCCAGGCTGAACAGACCCAGATTACCCAGTCTCCTTATCCCTCCCCAGCTTTCCCATAGACCCCCTTCAGGTACTGGAAGGTCACTATAAGGCTCCCTGTAGCTTTCTTCTGCTGCTCCTGTCTAGCAATGAGTTGACAGGGGAAAAGCAACCCATACAGATTAACAAAAATTATCTCCTGTCAAACTGGTAAAATGGAGGAAAACAAAACAAAACTGGTAAAACTATAAAATTATAATTTCTGTTCAAGAAAAAAATAATAATTTTTTAGTTAGTTTCTAAGTAATCACTCATAAGGCACTTGTCTTGCAGAAGTTAGAAAATTAAAAACAAGTCATTAGCACAGAGTGATCCTGAATAGTGAGAGAACAGCATGTCTTAATGGATATTGTACTCATCTCTCCTGGATAATACTTTTCTGGATAGCAGCATCTCCGAAGTGTCTGTAATCTTGGTAGGTAATTAGCCTGTCATCTCAGTAGAATGCTGCAATTCCCCCCACCTGCCCCCTTACCCCTTACCCCCACCCCCACCCCCAAAAAAACAAACAAACAAACAAACAAACAAACAAAAAACCTAACTCCACTCCAAAAAAAACAAAATTCCTGGATGAGTAGGTGAATTTTGAAGTCATTCTGTATCCAGCACCATTGCCCATAATTTCAGAAGAGAAGATCTATGCAAATAGCTAAAATGCAGCAAAACAGCTTCTTTATAAGGAAAGATTCCAATTGTTATGTCACAGAATCACAGGAATTGGAAGTGACCTCATGAGATCTTTGGAGTTCAACCCCCTGCTAAAGCAGGTACCCTTCAACTGGTTACACAGGTATGCATCCAGCCAATTCTTGAATATCTGGGTAGAAGGAAACTCCACAACCACTCTGAACAACATGTTCCAGTGCTCCATCACCCTTACCATAAAGAAGTTATTCTGCATGTTAGTACATAACTTTCTATGGCCAAGTTTTAGAACATTAGTCCTTATCCTATTGCTACACATCATTGACAAGAACCTTGCCTCATCTATTTGTCCCACTCCTCCCCCTTAGATATTTATAAGAATTTGTCAGATGCCCCTCTCAGTCTTTTCCCCAGGCTGAACAGACCCAGATTACTCAGTCTCCTCGTACAAAAAAGATGCTCTAGGCACTTTATCATTCTCATGGCACTCCACTGGACTTCTTCTAGGAGATCCCTATCTTCTTTGAATGGGGGAGACCTGAACTGGACACAGTAGTCTAAATGTGGTCTCACCAGGGCAAAGTAGAGGTAAAGGATCACCTCTCTCGACCTGCTGGCCATGCTCTTATTAATGCACCCATTGACATAAGACCTCAGGCAATGTTGAGATCCTCAGGCAGATGATGGTGACTTTTTGTCTCCTGAATCTTATAAAACATTTGATAACAGCTTCAGACTTCAGAGAGAAAAAAATAAAGACTGAATTATTCAAAGTGGAAACAAGATAAGGTTATAAGTGGGATACACTTTTCAGTAGCAGAGATATTCAGTAATTAGAACAACTAAATGTAGCTTTCTTTCAAGTCTACTTTCGGTTTTCTGAAGAAGATGCAATTAAGGGCAGTTATATGGCTCATACATATGGTGTTACAATAGATCCTTAAAATATTTGGTACAACCTTACCTGCTAGTCAACTGAATACAGCTATTTCCTGTAGAAAAATAGGAGTTTTATCAACTGCGTGAAAAGCATGGAAAATGCTAAAATGCTTTTGTGTGTGTGTGTTTTTTTAAAAAAAAAAAAAATCAGAAAACCTTCCTAGATAACAGAGAAAGCTACTTATTGTCTTAAATTGAGAAAAAAAAGTATTAGAAGGAAATTATTCATCTGGAAATTGTACAAAATGAAGTTCTAGCGGATATTAACAGTAGAGTGGATAAAGTAATTGCAAAAAAGAATAAAAGGAATAAGCATGATCAACTAAGTTCTTGGTTCAGATCTTTTAGTAATTCGATGGACTTGGCCTTGGACAGAAATCTACAATAAAAAATGAATCATTCTATCCTTATTTTGGAGGGTAGTCTAGGGACAGGCAAATTTCTTCCAGTAAAGATGATATTTGGCATTTTGAGGTAATGGCATATATTTAATTTTCAACTAGAAAACTTATTCTTGTGGGTTTGTCTTCTGGGGAAAGGCAGGGAGGAAACAGTGTTCCAAATCACGTTAGTTTAAGAGAGAGGAAGGAATTAATATCCTTTTGCACTTTTTTTTAGCTTTTAAATTAAAACTGAAGTCATCTTTTGAAATGTTCGAACATTTTCTCAAATGATGTGTTAAAGATAAAGACTCTTCTTATAGTAACTGGGTAGCTTTTGTATAAAAAAAATGTTTGCCTCTGTCCTCCATGACATCACAGAAACATAACAGACACTATTGCAAGGATGGAGACATGGAGAAAAAGGAAAATATGAGAAAAATTGTTCTTGTGCCTAACTACATCTGGGCCCAGCAGGCTAGGATTAGAAAGCAATTTCTATATGATCTTTCAGTTCAGGTATGAAGTGTGGTTTTGAAATATGTCTTGCTATTGTCCCCACTTTCTGTGATTAGAACAAAAGCATAATGAGGTATTGGGGTGTATGACCTCGATGTCTCACAGAAGAGTTGGGATGAATGTGTTTTGCAGGAACACAGCTCTTGTTAAACCAGAAATTATCGTTCACCCACAGGACCAGTTTAAGGTTAATTTATATGATGTGGTGAACACTGTGTCCTCAGTACCAACTGTTTTACTAAGGAACTCACTGCTCACTGATTTTCACACAGCCTGATAGAGCTGCAGGCACACTGCAGATCCTTGTTCCCTTCCACAGAAAGAGCAGTTAACTAATGAGAAGGAGGAAAGGTCTTCTTCTGTCATCTGTGCCTGGCAAATAGTACTACAGAGAAGCCATTGGTCTTCTCTGATTTTTTTTTCGTCAGGAGCTATAGAAGCCTGGAGAGTCATGCAGCTAGAGCCCCCAGTGTTTGTAGTGGTGGGAAATGAGATAATGTGAGCGTAGTTATCACACAGGACTTATCCCAACTGAGGTTTTTTACAATCTTATTCTGCTGTTTTGTAGAAGCTGAAAATAATTTATTTGCACAGTCTAAAATCTTCAGGCCAGAAAAAAGCAACTCTGACATTTAATTTGACATCCAATTAAAACACAGGTCAAATTTTTGTATCTAGTGTACATCTTTCTACAGCCTGGTAATTTATGGCTATGCTAGACCATATTGTTGTAAAAGACATTCAATTTTCATTTAAAATGTTCTGCAGAGAATCCAGCATACCCTTAAGTGAGGTGTTCCCGTGATTAATTGCACTCACTCTTAAAGTATTTTCAGTCAGGCTTTGCTTAGCTTCAGTCTCCAGTCATTCATCTTTGCACTTTAGTCTGTCTAGGAGTTGCTTGCTGCTGAAAAATCTTTTAATGCATAGGTACTTAGAAACTGAGACTTCATTGCTCATGGGGAAAACTATTTGATAAAAGTTACATGGGTTTTCAGAATCTTTTTTTTTTTTTTTTTAAATAAAAGGAAAGAAAAGAAAAGCAAAACATGAAAAGAAACAAAAAAACCCTCCACATTCTTTTCTATACTTCTCAAGAGTGGGATAGAATGGAAAGGAGTGATACCTTTTTCATTCTTTTTATGTTTTAGTGTAATTATACTGGTCAGGAGATCAAATGAAAAGAACGTGGAACAGTACCTGGTAGAAACTGTAGCAGAAGTCGAGGTAGGTTGAGATGCAGTGGATAGAGGCAGTTTCAACATGGGAAAGTTTATCTTATTTTTATTTTTATTTTATTTTACCTGTGTTAAATAAATAAATAAGTATCAGAATAATCAAACACTGGAACAGCTTTTCTGGAGCTTGTGTTCACAATGATGTTCAAAAATTGTATGTTGTACTGAACTGCTGAACTGGAAGGCCCTGCTTAGAGTGGGTAGTTGAACTGTAGAGCTCCCTTCTACCCTGAATTTGTCTTTAATTCTGTGAAGTAATACTGTAAGTGGTATTATGTAAGTGACTAATACTTTCATTGAGGGCTCCCTCCTCTGCCTGAGTATTTATGCTGGAATTTATTGGAAACTCTTGTCTTTGAGATTTGGAGAACACCACTATAAACAAATGGCCTGGACAGCTAAGCTTCATTTCTTTAGGCAAGTACTTCCAAAACAGATACTAGGTCACAATTTAACCATATTAGCAAGCACATGCTGCTCACAAAACAGTGCCCTGTTGTGCTCTGTTGGTGGCATCGTTGACATGCAACTAAATAGGAATTATAATTCAGGCTAGGATTTGAACCATCCACATGCTGTATTGCTGGTTACTAAGTTTCAATTTCACAACACCCACATTCTGATGTATAGTGATGTGTAAATCTTATTACAGTGTTGGGTTTTTTTGTTTTCTTAGTGAATAAATCAAGGTACAGTGTTTGCACTTATTGAAAATTATACAGAAAGAGGAGAATGATCAGGTAATACAACTCATTTCAATTCCATTGCGATTTCTCTCCCATTTCTCTAGCCATTACAAAATATTGCCTCTATCAGATAAGCCAGTGTACAAGCAGTGCAAATGAAAAACGAATCTCTTATTCTAGCCCAGTGTGTTGTGTCACAGAATTCTTAAAGGTATTATTCTATCCCTAATTCATTCCTTTTAATCAAATAAAGCATACGTCTATCTTTGTAATTTTTCCATTAATAAACCATGACATCTGGAAATTTTTAAGTCAGGGAAGCCAGGCTCTCTGTGAAGTCACGTGTTTAGCTTTCAAATTCAAGAATATCTCTACTATTATCCTCTTGTTATACATCTGATAAAAATAAACTTGTTACATAATATGTTGATTCAGCAGAAATTTAACTACATGCTTATCTTTTAGGCATGTATGTTTCCAGTAGTATTCACTAAGTACATGCATGTTTTAATAAATAAATGTTGTATGTGGAAAGTCATCATTAGGAACATTACTGCATTTTGGCTCTACTGATACTGTGTTTGGTGGATTGGTTGGTTTCATTGCTTCTTTTAGTGTGGTCAAATATTTCACTTGTAATGGGTCAATGGTAAACTCATTTCCAGCAAAATTTTAATTTCTTAGGTAGCAACAGTGATCAGATATGGAATGTATTTGTTCAAATATGATTCCCAAAAGCACCATACAATCATTTTTACTCTTTGTTCGCATTCAGTTCTGAATCATGTTTCAGGTTCAGAGAATCTGATTCAGAGAGAAGAAACCATATTCAGTTCAACTACTGCTGAACTCAGATCTGTTCTGTCTTCCTTCCATGATCTTCTCTAGATCACCAATAGTAGAACTAAGCTAATATTTTCGCCTAAATTCTCATCTTTGTCTCTTGCGTTATTAGTGCCATCATTAAAATATTATAGCCAGTAGTTGCTTATTTATATGTGGAACAAAGCAGAATTATATATATATATATATATATATATTAAGTACCTTTTCAGATTTTGGGTGCTTATAGTTCCAGCTAAAGATGATCTCCAGAATTGTAGTGCTTAGAGGTTTTTTGTCTCTTCTCTACATACTCTCAGGGAGCAGTTCTCCTTGTGGTGTGATTTTTTTGTATTAATGCACCTGATATATCACAAAAAGAAAAGTTGGAGACTGCATGCTTATTGTACACAGTTCATTCTGTGTGAGGGGAGTGTATTTTATTTTGTTTTTACATTAAACAATAATCCGTCTCTTAAACTATGTGATAACTTGTAGGAAGGTTGTTTTTTTCATAAGTAAGCTGCTGAGAACGTGGTAGTGCACATGTGGTTTGGATGTCTTGCAAGCAGATCAGCAGTTGAAGTTTTTAATACAAATAGTTTGAAATATAACTGAATTCCTTTGTGTTCTGCTGCACGGTAACATCAAATTCTCTGACAGCGATGTCTATGCTTCGCAGTAACAGACATAACATTCCATCGAAACATCAATTCATCTTATTTCTAAGTAATGCACTTCTTTTTCCTCAATTCTACCCATTGCAAAGACACAAACTATGACTCATAGCTGAAAATAATCAACAAATTTTACATTGGATTAATGTTTTCAACTTGTATGTTACTTTTATGAACTCTCCAGGCAGTGTGGCAAATTGTCTTTGGTTTTGATCTGTATGATCACAGAGAGGTTACCTTTCTGGACCCACTTTTTCCAGAGTGCTGGATAACATTAGAAACACATTAGCACAGCTTTTCATCTTCATTTCCACAAGACTGTGCTGCTGCTTTAGCTGTTAAGTTGCTCCAAGTCTGGATCCCAGCGCAGGAGGTTCTGATCAGTCTATGTTCTGGCCTAACAGTGAAATCAGAATTTACTAAGTCAGTAAAATAAGAAGTACAAAGAGGCAGAAAAAGATACCATTCAGAGCTGTCATTTTGGTAAACATGTGCGGAGTGTCCACATCAATTCACGTGACAACTGTTATTTAGCTTTCTTATTGCATGTTGTTTATAGTGTGTGATTACAAGGAGAGGAATGAAGACCCTGCTGAGCTGCAGTCCAGCACTCCGTAATGTAATTTTCAATAAAAGAAGAAATTCTGATGTATCATTCTGTAAAGATGAATACTGAAAGGAAATACTTCTAATTTTTTTATTCTTTTTCCTTTTATTTTTAATTTTTTTTTTTTTTTTTTTTTCCATTTTAGATGCAGTGTATTCTTACTGAAGGCCATGATACAGTGATACCAAGTTACAGTGGTTATTTTCTGCATTACTTTCCAATGGTTATATCAAAGAAGATATCTATATAGACTGTTGAATAGTGTATAAAGAAGGACTTCGCTTGTGGCGACTTATTTACTCCATAGGTGGAAGATTTTAAGAGCTTTCTGTCAGTTTTCATCATCTGCTGTTAAAACAACCATACATTAACTACAATAGGAGAGTTAGTGAGGTATTGTAGTTGTTTTTACAATGGAGATGCTAGCAAAAATAATGAATTAATTTCAAAGGCTTTCAAGTGCATTTTACTAAGTTGAATTATGACATATAACACTACTGCAAATAAAATCAAATCTGAAAAGTAATACTGTGCTTCCTCCTGGGTACCCAAGCAGATCAATAATATTTGTCATCTTCTTGCACTTTTAAAGCAGTCAACTTTATCCTTTTTATGTCGATTTTGCTTTTTCATGTTAGATTTTTTTCTTTTTTGAGGCAGATTGTTTAAATAAGGTGTTTAAGTTGTGTTTTTCACTGATTATTTTATTTTTATTTTTTCTCCAGAATAGATTAAAGAAAATGTGTCTGTTGTTCTGACTTGAGAAACACTTTGAATGCTATAAAAGTTGAACCTCCTCTGTGAAAGAGTCAGGAAAGATTACACATGACTTTTCCTCATTTTGCTATTTCAGTATTGGTTTATAGAAATCCAATTTAATATCAGTTATTTTACCAAAAATACTCTTACTGTTTCTGATTAGAGATTTAGCCAGATTAAATCTTGAAATTAAAGAGTCTGTTTAGGGTAAGATCTCAGTGAAGAAGGACATATTTACTGTTGTGTATATTTGAGAGTTTTGGAGTATTTATAGTTTCCCTTGTTTTGATTAGAAAAAGAAAAGCCCAATACATATACTGTGATTCTCAACAATGTTAAGGGTGTTTCAGATATGTCCTTAGAAATATTAGGTCTCTCTATGCATCTACAGCTTAATCTTCAATCATTTATTTTTTTAAATACACACATATACATATACATATACGTATACATATACGTATACATATACGTATACATATATAAATATATATACACACACACATATATATTAAAATTGAATTGATATTACCATAGAGGTCCTTCATAATCAGCTATTTCTGATGACCTTCATCTAATCCTAAACATTTAGAAAGATTTTAACCACTTCTTTTTAAGTGCTGTGTAAATACTACTTGTTTACAGACTGAGATGTTTATACATTTATATAAATTTTCAACGTATGACAATTTTAATATAAATTATGAATTTTTCTCTTTTCTGTTTCTGCCAATTTTCACCTTAATGCTGTATGTTTTCCATTTTTACCCAGCTGTGCATTCTGGTGAAAGATTATTTCACTCTAATTCAAACACCAGATTTGTTTGCTGTGCTGCAGTTTAATAATTTCAGTGGAAGGTTTTCAGTTCTGATATCAAAGGTACCAAGAGATATTCCTTTGACAATTACCACTCTCTGTCCATCTTTAAAAATGAGATGAACCTTATTTTTTCTGTCATTCATTTTAATAATCAGCAACACTTTGAAGTCAAGAATATTTTTAACTGAATGTGAAGTGAGAAATCTTTCATTTATCCTTGTTTCTCTGCAACATCTGGATAGGATTTGGTTGCTGGAATATGTTTAATTTCAGAATTGTTAAAAATATGTATCTTTTTATGTGTCTATCATTCAGTATTTTAGAACTGAAATCTGTCTGCAACTCCACAGCTTTCCTTAAAGATAACTTAATTTGACTGAAAGATGCCAGCTAGTCATCTATGTTAAAATACTTGGCTCAGTTTCTTCTTGTTGCTTAATGAACTATTGTCCATTATTAGACAGTGTTGACTATTCTCTGACTTGTGCTGTCAGCACAACAAGAATTCACTTGCAAATACTAAAAAATACTATTATTATTGAACCAATAACATGGCTGGAAGGAAAGATTTTGCAACAGATGCTGCAAAGCCACCCCTCCCCATTTAATAATAATAAAAGTAGTAATAATGGTGTAATATTAATAATATATAAATAGTAATAACATTGTTTTCTAATTTGTCCTGCATGCCTTCTCATCACAAATGAATGAACATTCTTTATTAACGCAGTTATCTTAACTTGCCCCTGAAGGACAGGCGTGTATTACATCTCTGCTCTTGCATGTTCCAGACAGGAAGGTACTTTTGTTGTGAAAAGCACTCGTTGCCTGACTTGGTGCCCAGAGCACTGTAAGCATAGTTGAAACTTGTTTTGCATGTAAATTAAAATGCCCTTCTGCATTAGGCCTTAGGACTGAACACATCTCGTGAGAAAGCTGACTTCTATCTTTGTAGGCAGCCACTGAACTATCCACCTCCTTTCTCTGCTACAGGATTTCCAGTGAACTGAGTAGAAATACTTAAGAAGATTAATAACTAATAACATCCATATGTACTACTGATACCTGTAGGAAACACCTTTGAATGTCACAAAGGACTGAAAAACAGTCAATTTTAGAACCACTGATTTTTGACTCTCTCTCTTGTTTATTATTATCTTTCCCTGGTGTTTCTATTATTTTCTTTCCATTTCATCCTTTGTTTCTCATTTACTTTTTTTCTTTTGTATTTTATGGCTTGTGAGAACTCCCAGTTGATCCTCCTGTGCTACTGTTCCACTTCCTCTCACAGCTTCTTTCCAAAATTGGATCATTGAACAGTTAATGCTGGCACTTAAAATGAGTGAACAACCCAATTAGAATAACCAAGAATAGGGGAATTCATACATCAGATTTTATTGTCTGCCAACTCAAGAAGACAAAAGAACATCAAACAGCTCCCACGTTCTTCAAGGCGTAGCCACGCAACGTATAATTGAGACCATAATGTCCATGCTAGGGATGATGTTGCATTTTTCTGCCTTTAGAGGATAAGGAGATTCACCGTCTGCTTGGTTAAAGGTAAATGGAAGAACTGAGAGAATTGAACACATCCAACCTTTTAGAAATTGAATGTGAGCAAATAATGACAATTATTTTACATATTGAATGTAAGCAAATAATGATAACTGTATAAGCATTGCTGGGAGCAAAACTCAGTAACCAACCCTGCTGATCTGCTTTGCTGGATGTTTATTAGTCTGTACCCAGAGCTACATTTTGGTGGATCAAGAAGTTGTATGCTTCCTCCTGAGGAGAGCAGGGCACGGGAGAGAGTGCAGAATCATGGTGTTCATTTGTGCACAGTTTTCATGGTTGCCTTCCAAAAGGGAAAAGTAAATGGAATGCTTTCAGTGTAGCCCAGTGGAAGTTTTTGTGCAACAGTTTGTAGAGAAAAATGTAAATTGCAAAAAAGGAAATGGTGATAAGACTGATTTTTCTCTCAGTGGAATGTTCGCTGCTTTCAGTCAAGAGATCAGAGGTCTGGAAAGATTTGTTAAAAATTAACATGACTGTTCTATTATTCAGACAGTGTGACTGATTCAGACGGAAGATGATTTTTCTGGCCAAGAAATATTTCCTTCCTTCTAGCCTTCCAGATCTAGCTTCCTATATTTCTGAAGTTGTTTTAGTTTTACAGCTTATGCTTAAAGTTTGTAGGTTTTTTTTAAAAAAAAAGCTTTAAGACAACATTATTGAAATACTGGAACAGTACATAGGACCAGGATTGAAGCAGGTTTGTTTCAGAGATCAGTCCCACAGCCACAGATCAGATGTCAATGCCATCACCTTTCTTGGATGCAAGTTTTTGACTTGGTTTCAGTTCACATCCATCCCACCCAATGATGCCAGCTGGGACATTTACATAAACTAATCTTCCAGAGGTTGGGCATGATTTGCTTTTGATGTTACTTCTCATCCTCAAATAGAGTTATGATCTGGAGCTTCTTAGATTAATTCCTACATCTGACCCTTGTTCTTTCTAATTTATTACTTCTTTTCTCCATCTTCCTTTATTTTCTCTCTTACTGAAGGAGATGGCACAAATAATTTCTGTTAGCAAGTTGTGCTACTTACAGCAGTCTCTAAAAAATGGCAAAATCATTTTATTAGTTAGTTTTTATTTAGATATCCTTTCTTTTCCCAGCAAGGCAGAAGGTCAGAGATGGTGGGGATATACAACCTCAGCACAGGCTGCTGACTTCATCTCTGCTGCTTAGGCCAATTCGTAAATAATCTTCTGTATGTTTAACTCACCTTTAGGTCAAGCAGCTCATCAGATGTTGACATAAATGCATTTTCTCTCATATAAATTTGCATAAATTTCAGAATAAGTGATTTGAGAAAAGTATTTCTGTTGGAATTTTTCAATGTTGTTATATGTACATATAGTTAAAAATAAATAGAAAGAAAGAAAGAAAGAAAGAAAGAAAGAAAGAAAGAAAGAAAGAAAGAAAGAAAGAAAGAAAGAAAGAAAGGAAGGAAGGAAGAAAGAAAAAAAGGAAGAAAGAAAAAGAAAGAAAGAGAAGAAAAGAGAAGAAAAAAGAAAAGAAAAGAAAAGAAAAGAAAAGAAAAGAAAAGAAAAGAAAAGAAAAGAAAAGAAAAGAAAAGAAAAGAAAAGAAAAGAAAAGAAAAGAAAAGAAAAGAAAAGAAAAGAAAAGAAAAGAAAAAAAGAAAAGAAAAGAAAATGATGGTATACAAGAAATTTACAATTTCTCTTCTTACACCTTAATTTCACTTTCAGGAGGTGTCACTGAAGGATTCTGCAGCAGTAATTTCTTACTGATGTAGTGTTTCATAAGGAGTTTTTCTGCAAGCTTGCATCTAGCACTTTGGTGCTAGAATTCCCATAAAGTGATTTCCTGTGCCTTCATTTGTAAGGCACTGTAATGTTGTACAAACCATGTGTAAGGTTTGTAATGCATTCAATAAATTGCAAATAAGTATTTTTCAAATATAAAGACAAAGTTTCTAATACTATTTCTCATTAAGAAAATAGTTGCACTGTCCTTTAGTCACCATTTGATGAAACTTGTCACTGGTTAATGATCTTGAGATCACTTAGTTGGAAGGCTTCTGTTGTATTAGCTGTTATCATGGGTTCTTTGTTAAACTTGAAATGTTTCAGTATAGCACTATACTTAGGACAGTATTGAATTCTTCGAAGTGATAGCTCTTGCCAGTCTTTCCATGTACCAGTTTAAAGTAGAATGAAGTTATTAGCAAATAGAAGCTGCTAGTTTTTTATCTTCCTTATTTTTGGCTGTGGTCAGCAGAGAAAGTGAGAGCAAGTCTGCCCTCTATAGAACGAGATTAGCTCCTGAGTTAAGCTTTGCCTTCAGAAAGAGTCTCGCTCATCCACGGAGGAAGTTTAGAGAAACTAAAATAGCATGCGTGACTAGTCTGAATTTCTAACTCATTAGGAATGCTTAATCATATCAGTATGCTGGAGGTTTTTCTGTTATACAAATTTGCCTTCCATCTGCACAACTTTTTCAGCCTTATTTTTTAGTATTTCACTTTCTAGTCAAAATATCTTCTCTAATACAGGAATGTCACGGAAAACTGTTTCTGAATTTGTATTTGAGAAAAATCTGGAGTTCATTTGCATGGGAGGCAATAAAGCACTACATAAACTCTTACAGCATGTTGTTCATTTTAAAATGTGTTTGCAAGGAGCTGGACAGTTTCTATGGCTTGCAATTCCAGTTAATAGTATTTATTTTAAAACAGCACCTGAAAGTGCCAGTCAAATGAAAGTTGCTTCACATGCAAACAGAAATCTTTGTAGAAACATCCTTAGTATTGATGAAAATCAGGCATCACTTGCACTCAAAACTTGAATTTTCTATAGTATGATGTATTCTCAATACATCTAGCTAGGCTACATAGTTGTTTTCGCTTGTCGTTCATACTTGTTATCAGTTGTTTGTATTACGGGTTTTAGTTTTGGAGCAAACATGGAATTTTCTGTTCTGTAGATTTCCCTGAAAGTCTTTAAAATATAAGCCAAACAATTTTATTTCTTGTCTCATACTTATTAAAAGTTTTATTTTACTAAACTGAATAAGCTACAATATCAGTTTTGACTTGCTGTTCTGTTGATTTCCCTTTTCAGAAATTACTCATGAAAAACATACTGCTTTTATATTTTGATATTGAAGAAAGCAAGGAAATGTGTTCTTGTATTTTCAGCATAATAATCTTTTTGTCATCTACAGACTGAATCTTAGATTTTAGTTGCACTTGTCAAAAAGGCTGGAATTTCTGGCTGGAAGTGTGGTTTTATAGAATAGCCACTCATTTTACTTGGATTGTTATGTTTTGTTTCCTTGTAAGTCTGTTCTGCTCTCTGGCATGCTGCGTTTCTTGCTATGGATGTTTTCACTCTTTCTATGTCTTTAACAGTTTTATTTTCATGTCTCTTTTAAACCTACACTTTTCCTGCCAAGACAAGTTCATTTATAAAAGTAACATTGCTGTGTTCAGGTTCAATTCTGTCATGAATAAATTTAATTTCCACCTAATCCACATTCATGCGATTTAGCTGCATTACTTAGTTGCTTACCATATCTCAGGGGCCTTATGGTGCAGCTGATTTCACATAAATAAAAGTGGGTTGCTTCCTGACTAGGAACTTCTAAATATCACTGAATGAATCACAGAATTTTCCAACCGGCCATCAGTTTTTTCAAGAGTAGATCAGAGGAACTTCATATCATTGGAACATGCAGTTGTGCTGAAATGAAATAAAGCTGGAGGTATGCTATAGAGTTTTGTATGATTTTTTGTTTGTTTGTTTTAAGTATTTCTTTAGAAAAACTTTCAAAGTCATTTGAGGGAGATCGAAATGATTGAACTGAAATTAGTAGCTTCAATGTCTTATTTATAAAAACCTTCTGTCATTTTGAAACTCATTTTGTGTTCATTCTTTTTGTGTTCATTCTTTTGTTCTATAACATTGAAATATAAGACATGGAAATTAAAATAAGACCTTTCAACTAGCAGCAAACAAGATGTTGTATGGAATTAAAAAGTTTTCTTGCTTCGCAGTGATCCAGAATAAGCTCATCTTTTATAATCCTTCCTCCAAGTTCTCTCATGCCACAGAGTTGTGTTGTTCTGTGTTCTATCAAATGACTGTTCCTCATGGTATAAATGAAGACCTGTCATCCTTACTGGGAGGGGGTGAAATGATGGCACCCCAGATACACTGGGAAAAAAATGGGATGAAGAAAAAATAGTGCCTTGTAGGTTGGAAGATGCAAATGGAAACATGCTATTTTGAAGTGCTCTATTTCTATCACCATATGATTATCACACAACACAAGTGAATATGGAAAAAATCCATGGACTCCATGTCTTGGTGCTAGTTATAGTGCAATTAAACCAACAAGTCACATTACTTTGGTCACGCAGTAAGCAGTTATTCACTGACCTTAATTACTCCAGTGGCCAAAACTAATACTGTTTTAGTAACTGAAGCACATGAAAGTGAATTATTTGATCTTCAGGCTGTTAGTTCAGTAAAGCAAATTGAGTAAGGGATATTTTGTTTGGGAACTTCTTTCATTTTAGAAGATTACTTGGAACTGGGAACTGTCATGGTTAGATACAACAGTTAGTCCCTCTGATGTGACTTATGAATCTCCAGGCAAATCTTGATAGATTCAAGTAATTCATAACACTCATTGAATTCATAACACTGCAGATTGTTGCCCAGCGTTGCATTGCAGTAACTTTACATAAAATCTGATATTTCATTTGGCTCTGTCCAAATGTTTCTCCATCTTAATTGTTTTTGTATAGAACCTACAGAATGCTGTGTTGCTTGTTTGTATGCACTTACCTGAGTTTCCTTACAAAACTGTTCTATTAAATCTCACCACACTTCAAGTCATCCCATTTTAATCTCTAAAATCTTGATGTGGATTGTATTTGGAGAATCTACTTCTACTGCTGAATGTCTTTATGGCGATATAAAGGAATCCTTGTATCAGGTTTTAACTTGTCCTTAAAGAAAATAGAGACATTCCTCAGATTTTTTTATTGTATATTTTTTAGGATCTACCTTCTTATAAATTAATGTCTTTACCTCCTGAAGCTATCCATCATAGACTGCGCTGCTGTATTTTCTTAAGAATTTGTTGAAATTACCCTTGCCTTCTCAATAATTTTCAGACATTTGTGTTTCCCCTTTTCTGAGCATGGAATTTGCTTTATGCTGGTATCAACTGATACTACGCTTTGACCTGCTTTTGCTTGGTTGGCTGTTCCAAACTTTTTCTACTTGCAGATTTTGATGAGTTTTAGTGTATTTTTAGTTCCAAATTATTTTGGTACTTTCTGATCAGTTCAGCTTCTTTGACAGAGTACCTCCGTTGAAAGTAATTGAGCCTGACAGGATAAAAATAATTTCAATGAGTGCATACTATGTTATGCATACTATTTGTATCAGCAGTTTAGTTTTGGCAATTTATAATTCCAAGTAATTAATTAATTTTTACAGTCTTTTAAAATATAATTTGTAATTCTGATGGCTTTTTTTTTCGGAATAAATACAAGCAGAACAAAAATTGACTCCCCAGAATCTAAGAGACCTGCTTAAAGTTATCTGAGCCAAGCTAGAGAATCTAAAGATAGGTTTTAGAAATCCACCTTTGAAAACAACAGCAAAAAATATGTGTGTTGATAGATTCTACTAAATGTTAACTGTCTATATGGTTAGGTCACTTTTATTGAAGTGCAAGTCAGAAAGTTGTTTGTTTCACAAGAAGAAGAGGAGTCTGATACATTCGTTGTGCTTAATTTTTCAGGGGGAAGTTTAAGCTATACATTTTGTCAGAGTACCATTATTTCTTTCATGTCAGAGATATCTTTTTTTACATCTTACGGGACAGGATATGGTAAACAGATAATATACTATGAAATATCAGATAAACATATCAGGCATTTGTGCTATCTATAGATGATGAAAAAAAGCTCATTGACAGCACTTCCGTTTTCTATTTCAGCTGTTTTTGAGGGTTCATTAATATGAATCTTTCTGTCCCATTTGGCTGACAAATACCATCATCTGAATCTTGATGCGATCGGCATCTTCTCCTTTTACTAAATCATTCATGAATGTTGCACTACTTTTAGTCTCTTTATTCTGTCAATGACTGTGGTAAAAATAGAAATAGAGCTTTTTGATTTCAGCAATTTGGTGCATTCACAGTTGATGCAGATCATTAGCTCTTTTACATGCATAACACATGGACGTTAATTTTACAGTCTTGGAGCTTTAAACCTTTTGTTAGTGTTTGCACTCTTATCTTAAAGAAATAACTTCCACATTACATCTTTGTACTGAATGGAATCAGTCTTCCTCCAATAGTAGATGCATACCTACAGAACAGTAATATTGAAATTGGAGAGGATCTCACAGAACAAAGAATTATTAGCCAAAACCATAATCAATTAATATATATTATTCCATTTACAGGAAAAATTCAATAGTGCGTGATAATTTTTTTAAACACGACAGGGAACACAAACTGACCCAATAACCATAGGGGAAACAGGAACTGTGTCCATCTCATTACTTGACCTTCAATTAAAAGAAAATGAATTTGTGTTTATATGTAGTACAAAGAACTTAATCCTTCAAGAGAGATAATGAGCTACTGAATTAAAAGTAGGGGAAAACATAAACCAGAATAAAATTCATTGCTGCAAGTAAATCTGTTGGAGTTCACAAATGTTTCTCCAGAACTAACAAAGGCAGACAAAGAACAAAACAAACAAACAAAAAACAAACAAACAAAAAAAACACCCAGAAATGTTATGGTAATACATGCCATTTAGAAGTATTATGGTAATGCATGCCACTTTATTTATTTAAAAATTAGAAGAAAAAAGATAACTAAAAGGAAAAGAGTTTGTTCTAGGAACAGTGAGTCTATATGAGCTTTACTAATTTCATTGGGATGAACAGCTGAAGAAAAAATACCTCAAAAATATTTGTTAACAGAGGTTTGGTAATTTCTGCATTACAGCAGCATTAGGAATAAAGCAAGCTGCACTACTGGGGTATTAGTGAGTTATGTATTAGTGTACCAGTGCATTACTAAATCTGCTCATGGGTTGCCCAAGTCTTAAAAAATTGCTCTACGATGTTTAAATGGAGATTTCATTAATGGTTATGTATGAAAAGAAACACATAGAGCCAAAAAGACTGGTGTCAATTCGCTTAAGAGTATAAAAAGGTGAAAAGTTTAGTTTAGAGTCAGTTAGCTTTTATATGACGACATTATTTTGTCTTACTCTGTTGTGTCAAAATTTAAAATGTTGGGTTTCTTTTTTAAATCCATGTTTAGTGCCAAATGAATTTAAAGAGAAAGTCAAGAAAGGGAAATGCTTATATAGCAAGAAAAATAGAATTAATAGTGCAGGTTTTTGCTCTTGAAGAACAGGCAGCTGCTCCTTAGTAATTTTTCTTTTTATAGAATTGAAAGAGAAGAGATGAGCAAACTCTGATAGAAAACCTTAATTTGAATGGTGTGAAAGCATCTTTCACATAAGAGGAAGCCAATTGTTTTGCAGAATGTGTTTTGTTTACTCCCCTTTCCTTTGATGAGAACTTGCCCTTCAATTGAAATTCTATAAAACATTAATGCAACAACTTATCTCCTGCAGAAAAGGCTGTAATAGTCTCATATTTCTGAACTCTAGAGGATCTGATCTAGTTAAGGCAACAGAGTGATTCTACTTAGTTTTAGAACCTGCACAGGAACGGAGAGTGGGAAGCCCATGTTATAAAGTGATTCTAAAATGAGCTTAGGTAACCACAAAATTATGGCAGAAAATAAAAGCACTGCTGTCTTGAATCTCCTTTCTAGTTTTCTTTGCTTAAAGGAGAGGGAGTGTTTCACAGCATTAATACTATCTTTTTTTGTATAAGCAATTATATTAAATGAAGGCATATTAAAAAAAAAAAGTGTAGTGGAAGGCCATGACATCTTGTCAATGTTTTAAGTATTTGATATTGGATTGCCTTGTATGATTTGTCTATTTTTTAATTATTATTTTTTTCATAAGGGAATGTAAGATCATGGATGAAGAGAAGTATAAGAAATATCTTTCTTGTTTTTTGTTGTTGTTGTTTTGTTTTGTTTTTGTTTATATGTATATCTTTATTATCTGCAACTTTGAAAGACTGGGTCTTTGAATGTATTTTGAAAGAGTTCACTTGAATTACACTGGTGAACCTGGAGAACTATTTTCCTTCCACATTACTTCCCCTTATCTTCCTCACTCAACCAATTCTCAGTTCTTATGTTTTTAAATTCAATTGTATCCATCTCTGGCTACTTTAGTTTCCCACTATTTGAATCATTCCATGATTTTGATCTTGGCACCCTTTTCTGTACCTGCTTTGTTTTGACCATCTCATTGTTGATATGGAATAGGCGAAAGAGAACTGGAAGCATATTTTAGTCTGGGAGACATCATGGATCTAGATATTGTGTTGTAAGGACATTGTATGCTCTCTGTTTCATTCTCTGGTGTTTTTCTAGAAATTCTTAATACTTGCTGAAGTGTTTGACTACCACTGAATGTCAGTAGGATGTTGCAAAGTCTAATTATCATAATTACAGTCTTTCCTGGTGCTTGGTGCTTAAGAGCACATCTTGGTATATACCTAATTAAAGCTGCCCACTTTCTTTGATTTTGCTGCACGGATGTTATTTCCCGCGTACAAATGCTATTGATGTGCATTGGATGTGTCAATCTTAAGCTTATTAAGGTGTCTGTAAAACACAAGAATATTTATGGTGCAATTTTATGTCTTGTTTGGACAGAGAAATCTGCAGGGATTATAGTTTTTACAGAGTCTAGAGATCTGAAAACATTGATGTGCGGGAATGAAAACATTTTTTATGTAGTTTATGACATTACATGAAATTCTGAATTTTTTTAGTTTTTATTTTTTTTTTAGTTGTTAGCAAATAAGTTAGGAAAAAAAAAAAACCAAAACACAACAACCACACAAACAACTGGTGTAGAAAATCTCTGCTATTAAAAGGCAGTTACTAGCAAAGATGTTCTCACCTACTGCAGTCTTGAAAGTGGTAGCTAAAAACTATGTATAGCTTTGAACTCAAGTGTTAATAACAACTGAGATGGTAAAATGTAATTACTGCATCTTGTTATACTATCACCTGTGCATCTGTGAGGTGTAGACTGAATATTTTGTCACGTTCAAGTAGAAGATAAAAGTAGCATTGCAGAACCAAGTCAGTAAAATGAAAATTTAAATCGCTGCAGTTGAAGTAGCAATTGTAAAATCATTCCATATTCTAGACAACAAATCATTTAATGATTATCAAACTTTTTTGATTTTTGATTTTTCTGTACATAGGTCACCAAAGCTGACAGTTGGGTGATATCGTCAGGGAGTTTTTAGCCTGCCAGACATATACGCAATTCCATAATGCTCCATAAGGAATGATAGTCACAGGAACAGAGTATTCCTGGAGAATGAATCAAAGGAAAACTTCCCATTCTGTTGCCACTGAAGCCCCTTTGCACTCTTCTTGGTGCTTGCAAAGCCTCTCAACTAGTCTCCGTCTAGTAAACAGCCAACAAGGGAAAATGTGTCTACTTTCTTTGCAAAAGGTTTCTAAGGGGATGCAGCACCTTCATTTTTGGAGATAAGTGGTAGGGGGTGACATGTTCTGTTGTTGTCTAAAGGAGAAATCAATTACGGTGATTGTAACTGAACTTCATGTAGTAAGAGTATATTTTTCACTATCTTACATAGACTGAACTTCTAAAGGCACCCACTTATTCTATGATTATTACCGAGAGAACGAACCTGTAAAGTTCATGGGAGTTTGAGATTTGCAAGTTCAGAAATGAAAACTTAAATTTTGCTTGGAACTCCAAAATTTTAGCCACATTTCATATGACATTTTCTCTATTTATTCTATGTTACTAAAATAGATTTCTGATAAAATGAAAAATTTAGGAATTTAGGAGAAGGAAAAAAGAAATCCATGTTTTTCTGTTATCATTATTTAGACCAGCCTCTTTTGTATCACAAGCTGCTTAATCCAGTAATCCTCAAAATACATATTTAGTTTCAGATTTAAGAACGTAGGTACTTCTCACATCATGATTTATAAACTGAAAGCGATTAAAAACTAAGCCTACTCTTCGATACGACCTGGTAAGTTTCTGACATTTCCAAAGATTTAACATCAGCATTTGCTGCAGTCACTTTCTTAATAGTCACAGACCAACTGAGGCTGGAAAACACATCCAGAGGTCACTCAAAACAGGTTTGTCTAAAGCCAGCTACCCATGTCCAGGTGGTTTTTAAGATTTCCAAGGAAGAGACTCTACAGCCTCACTAGGCGACTTGTGCCAGCACTCTGACACTTGCATAGCATAGAAGTGTTTCCCAGTGCTCAGATGGAATCTCATGAATTCTAGTTTGTGCCGTCTGCCCCTTGTGAGAGACGTTCCAGTCACTAGTTGTCTTTGCTGCTCTTTGCTAGACTCATTCTACAAAGCTCATATCATTCTTGTCTAACCTAGTTTCTTCACAAGTATTCTCTTCACTATCTTCTTTGACATTTAAATGGCATATTCTAATGAGTTCTCTTTCAAACTGTCATTTCTTTATTACAGTTGCAGTACTGCAACCTGTACTACTTTTTACTTTGGTACTGATTGATGCATATATTTGGATTCTCCTATGATTCTGCAAGTGCACATGAAGTAAAATCAAAAAGTATTGGCCTTGAAATTAGGGTAGGTCAGTTATGCTTCGTGTCAACCAAGCCACAGCAGTCCAGACTTGAAACTTAAAGTGTCTTTTATTTGCCATAAACAAATAAATTTGACAGTTCCACCTAATTAGTGTCATCCAAAAGAAAGTGATGTTGTCCTATATGAAACTAGGTTGTCAGAGACCAGCTTCCTTCAGAACTGCTTTCTGAATCCTCCCACTCTTACATACAAAAGAGCACCCATTCTCCAACAACACCACCAACAACCCCACTTCTGATTCCCAGTGTTACTGCTCATTTATATTACATAGCTGGGCATTGCTTCCTGAGTGTGAAGCACTCTCATTTTGAAGTTTTTATTTTGTGTTTTACTATAAAACTTACTGGCTTAAAATATCATTAAAAGCTATTGATTGAATTAAGAAATAATACATTCCTTTATTCAAAACCAGACTACAATTTTGCTTGCTTCAGAAAGTAGTAAATGTGGACTCTAAAAAAAGTAATGCAAACTCCAAATTTTAGTCCATAATATGCCACTATTTTGTATGAATAGAAAAATAAGAATGAGTGTCATGTCATGTATAGCCTGTATTTCTTTGGGTTTTTTTACCCCTCTTATAGTTAGCTTATTGGGTTTATGTATGGTACTAGCTGATGAATATAAAGTAAATACTGAAAAGAAAATCATATTTAGAAAATTTATGTCTCGCTCTTACATGGAATATTGAATACTGAAATATTATTTGAGGATTAGTTTTGGAACATGGAACAGCAATGAAAATTTGGTATTTTTATCTCATACACCTTATCCGCATTTTAGAAATTAAATAATATTGACCTTCAGGACAGAAAACTCCAAGTGCAGCAGACGTACTCTGAAGTATGTTTCCCAGTGATTTTCCTTGTATCAGCATGGAAAAAAAAAATAGTTTTAAACTACTCTCTTTAAACCACTTTATTATTGCCATTTTCAGGAACTTCCTTCTTTCAGTTAGTAAAGTTAGGCTTTTGCTTTGCTAATACGTCTAGCATTTACTTCTTATTTATTTTCTTTCTTTATTACTGTCACATCTTGGTGACAGTATCCTCCTGAGTGATTTATTCTGATCAACTGCCAGCAGGATGATGCTATGAACAGTGATTTAAAGTAAAATAGAAACAGGTTTCAGACACTGTGTTAGCTCAAGACATAAGTGCACATTAATCTCTTCTGTTTCTGCAAACTCATGACTAATGCTGTAACTGCTGCAGTACTTACAGTCATTTTCTCCAACACCTTCAACCAGAAGAGTGGAAACAACTCAGAAGACTTAGAGTTGGAAATCTACACAAATGGAAAGCGAATCTACAACAAAATTGCCTTCCCAGAAAAAGCTGTAACTTCTCTCAGTATCCCTTCAACATGTATAGTATGTCTGCAACAGCAATCAGGTGGAAAGGTCTTAAAACTCCTTTACATTTGGTATCAAATCTCTATGGAACTATAACCAATTAGTAAATTTGAAAACACTATAAGCATAATACAGATATTATATTGCTGTTTGAAATTCTCTTTTTACTTATTAAGCAACTTCATTCTGCATGACTATTTCAACAACTCTATGTTTCAAGACCTGGTTGGATGGGGCCCTGGGCAGCCTGGTCTAGTACTAGATCTGGAGGTTAGTGACCCTGTCTGCAGCAAGTGGGTTGGAACTTAAAGATTATCCTTTGGGTTGCTTCTAACCCAAGCCAGTCTATCATTCTGTGTATTACAAAAATTCCTATAGATAGCGGAAACAAAGGCTCAAGCAGTTGAACCATGACTACAACCTGAGAAAAGGGTCAGCATAGTGGTTTCACAATCAGCTACCTTTAAACTGAGACAGATAATGAAAATAAATAAATAAAATCTAGATTTACCTTAATGAGGCATAAAAGATAGAAGCAAAAATGATAAATTAAAAAAGGACATTATATTAAATTCACAGGTAGAGTTGATGACTATTCTGTTACTGTTGGTTTTGTCCCCTGAGAGAAGAGATAGAATCTGCCCAGAAGGACTTTACATTGCATAAATTTCCCTGCTGACTTTTCTCTAGAGACCCACTTGTTTTCTCTTCCTGAAGCCCCATCTTCTCTCCACAGCATTCTTGTCTTGAATTCATCTTTTTATATAAGGGGATTTCCCCCACCATGGACTCCAATAAGCCACAGTCTTTGCTATCTTCCTTAATGTTTTGGTTGTTTTTTGTTGTTGTTTTTTGTCTTGTACGTACAATGGTCTTTCTGTTCCTTCCCTTTTTTTTTGGGGGGGGGGGGGGGGGGGGGGAGGGGGTTAGAACAAGATGCAAAACTGAGTATGACTTCACCCTGCATCTTTCTTAATTCACATTTTTTTTTAAGGTACTTTCTAATCTCTCTATCTTAGATGCATATATTAAAAAAAAAAAAACTAAAAAAAGTAAGGTCCAAACATCGTAGGAATGCTGTGACTTAGATCACTGTGGGGCAGGGAATGCCACAGCTGTTTGATGACTGTGTCAGCATGCAGCTTTTTCCACACATCATTTCCTACTGAGAGGCAGGCTACATTAGCTCAGTCACCCTAGGATGGTTTTGGTGTGTTACAGATTTGAGCTGGAAGTGCTGTCTGGCACTGTACTACTATGTGTTGAAAATTAGTTTGTAGTTCTTACGCAGTTTGCCCATGCTTAACCTAATTAATACGCCTTATTACCCTATGCCTCACCTCCTTTTTTTTTTTTTTGTACGCGTTGAGTGTGGCTATTTTCTACAGAAATATACACAAGTCATTATGAATCAAACTAAAATCTTTCACATTTAAGTCTATTAAACAAATGTAAATCTATGTTAACAATTTTGTGGCATACACTGGAAATATGCCTGGTCTTTTTTTTTTCTTTTTCTTTTTTCTTTTTCTTTTTTTCTATTTTTCTTTTCTTTTGTAATCCAATATCATTATTTTCTACTGTCTTTTTTCAGTGTTAATGTTCATTTTGGCATAGTAGAAATTCCACAGTGGTGTCTTCAGTAAAATTGAAATATAATCTTGTTTCAAAGTTCCTAAGAAAAAAACAACCAACATATGATGCAAAAATTATAGCAAAGCTTTTATATTTTTTACAGTCGGCACACTATCATCTGTTATTTTCATTAATAGTAGAGCAAGGGTTTTCAAAGAAACTAGTTTTTTTCATATGAGCTAAAAGAAGTCTAGGCAGAAGAGAGGTTTGGTAACATTTGCAGTATGACAAATCTAGAGGACACATGATGATACTGTTATACTTTATATACATATGATCATTTGTTTTGTAGTTTCTCTATCTCTCTCTCTATATATATAAAAATTAAATCACAGAATCATAGAATGGCTTAGGTTGGAGGGGACCTTAACGATCATTTGGTTCCAACCCTCCTGGCATGGGTGGAGCATCCAACCACTAGATCAGGCTGCCCAAGATCCTATCCAATGTGGCCTTAAATGCCTCCAGAGACAAATGTGAGTTCTTACAGTTGCATAGAAGTTGGTGATTTAAATATTTTACCTCTCTTCTCACGTTGGTAGAAAGTACCTCTGTATGGACCGGAAACATTGAATATCACTAGTGAAAATAACTGTACTTCTCCCTCTCCTTATCTTCCAGAATTGTTTGATTAAGAATCTGCCTAGCTTCTCAAAATGCTTCCTTATTATAAACAGCATTTTTACTGCAACAAAGGAAAAGCAAGTAGCAATCATGTCTTAGGAGCAGATTTGAATTTCAAGATAAGACTGCCCCTGTTATCACATGCCATTTGCTTTGAAGAAAGCACAAAGCATGCTTCAGTGAAGAAAAGTTCTTCTAAGTTCACAGTTTTCTGTGGTGGATTTTTGAAATTTTGTTGAATTGTTTTTCAGAAAGCTCTTGTCATTACATTCAGTCCTATCCAGATATTTCTGAGTCCTTGTTTGAAAATACTAAATTTCATCACATCCTAAAGAATCTCCAGAATTCAAGTAACTTCAAGTCAGAATCACAACGGCACATATTGATTTAAAGGTCTATCCTTAGTATTCTTATCCAAACTTACTTGCTAGGGAAACTTCTTAATTCTGTTTATAACAGGATACGCTTTAGAATGATTTGCAATTATTTAGAAAAAAAGAATGTGAAGAAAGAAATTATGTGCTGAATGAAGTAATTTTAAGAACTGCAATTCTTTGAGTTGGTTTAGAAAACAATCCAACTGAAACTGAAAATTATTTGACTTCTGAATCTGTTGAGTTCACCTGGTCTGCAGCTCAGTGTCATTATGACTGTCACATCTTCTCAAAAGCTTTGAAAATTCTCTGTATTTTTTTCCTGTTTTTTCCTGTGGTCTTAGGTATGTATACACTAGTAAAAGTACATCATAATATATGCTTCATCAGTGTGCCTCTTAAAAGATGGAATTAAGCAGTGAGATTGGTTTAGGAACAGTGATTGCTATAGTCTGTATCATGATAAGTTTGGATAATTCAGGAATAGTGTTTGTACAGCAACAATGTTGCCCCCATCGTATCTCTGTTAACATATCAAAATCTATTGCAATGAGCAAAGCTGATCATGGATGGCCTTGGAAAATGAAGAGGAGCTTTGTAAAGAGACAGATTGGGTGGGGGAAGGGAGAGGGTAAAGTAAGATCTTCCAAACCAGTTCTTTACCACAAATGACAAAAGGGCTGTCAGTAAACAACAAACATAACAACATCTTTCAACTCCCATTTATTACCTTCCAGACATCTTTTTACCTATCAGCTACTGTTACAAATTAAAGACTAATGATTAATTCTGCTGCTCAGTGAAAACTTGGTGCCACAAGAAATATTGGTGTCTTCAAGAATATGTTTTATGGGTACAAAACAACATTTCTTTGAGACAAATGCAAAAGAAGGCTGTGAGTGAGAGCTTATATAATGCTTATGATTAAAAAGGAGTTAAAATCATTGTTGCAAAATGATCTGGTTGTCAGAAAGCTCCCAGGGAAAGGAAAAATGCAAATACTGAGGAAGGAAAATCTAAAAATAAATAAATAAATAGAAAAGGTGAAACAATCCTTATATCCTCAAAGCTCTTTATTGTTTCTGCAACTTGAAATTTCAGAGTTCTTAATGGTACTTTACTTATAGTTTGAAGGTACTGCACCATTGGTGATTACCAACCAGCTATGTCAGAATGTGCATGAAAAGGGATGAGGTTTGTACCAGAAGCTTGCCTAAATGCAACTGTTTGTTGCTTATTGACTCAGGTCCATAATTTCCATGTGGTCTGGCAACCTCAAACTGCTTAGTTTGTCTGCTCCTCAATTCTGAATGAAAGAAAAGATCTGCTTTATAATTTTCTCCTTATCAGACACTAGAAATAAAGAGGACATCAATATTAGTACATCATTTCACACATGCAAGTAACTGTAATCTGACTGGTTCAGTGCATTAAGAAAATGCATTGCAGCCCTGTGCATTAACCTTTTCAGATATATATAAATCCTACATTAAGAGGATGTAAGGAGAATGGAAGGAAGGAAGGAAGGAAGGAAGGAAGGAAGGAAGGAAGGAAGGAAGGAAGGAAGGAAGGAAGGAAGGAAGGAAGGAAGGAAGGAAGGAAGGAAGGAAGGAAGGAAGGAAGGAAGGAAGGAAGGAAGGAAGGAAGGAAGGAAGGAAGGAAGGAAGGAAGGAAGGAAGGAAGGAAGGAAGGAAGGAAGGAAGGAAGGAAGGAAGGAAGGAAGGAAGGAAGGAAGGAAGGAAGGAAGGAAGGAAGGAAGGAAGGAAGGAAGGAAGGAAGGAAGGAAGGGAGAAAGGGAGAAAGGGAGGAAGGGAGGGAGGGAGGGAGGGAGGGAGGAAGGGAAGGAGGAAGGGAGGGAGGGAGGGAGGGAGGGAGGAAGGGAAGGAGGAAGGGAGGAAGGGAGGAAGGGAGGGAGGGACAACACAGATAAGGATCTGTCTCTGATAAACATCAGGAGCAGTACATGCCCCACATGCATCACACTTCCAGGCTAAATCCAAGCCTTTAACATGTCTCTGACTGTCGCTTGTTGGCAGAAAAATTTCCCACATCATGAGATGCCTGAAAGTTAAATGTACTGTTCCTGTCGGAGTGTTTTATGCCAAAGAATATGAAGTCACAGGATACTGGGTATGTTGTGAAATAACATATATTTTGTTACACTTGTTGAAAATCTCAAGTATACTGTAGGCACTGAGGAAACAGAAGTTTCCCTGCTAAGAAGAATGGAGCTTGCAGTTTATGGACAGTGTATTGCCTCAGCCTTAGCTGATAGCCAATATTACTTTTGTCCACTGGTTTTAGTGAGAATTTATTTTAAAAGCAAACAAGAATGAGAAGGAGAATAGGGAGGATGAAAAAGCCTATTCTGCTGCCACATAAACACCAAAAAAGCACTGACTGTACTGGAACTTTGTGCATGTGTGTGTGCATTTTACACATGCTTATCATTTTTGGATTTCCTATTTTTTAATTAAAGATCTGGTTGTGTTTATTGTTGGCCTTATATGACATTATATCCTATGCAGGCCTGATGGCAGCTCAGTAGGCTGCCACTGACACTGCAGTAGAGCAAATGCCAACTCATGCCTGCAGGCAGATGGGAAAGTAAAACATGCACTGTAATTCCAAACCATTCAAATGAAAAACTTCTCCAGCAACATCATATAGAAACATATTTTAAAGAAATTGTCTTTTTTCCACATTTGGATAAATATATTCTGTGTGACCAATTACACTAGGTAATGTGTTTGAACAACTGTCCAGTAATTAGGGCATTTTGCTGAGGCTGTCTTCTGTGACTACCAATTGTATTTAAGCCATGTTGTTAGCAATCTTCTTCATTCGTTTTGTAGTGAAAAACTTCTGTGGTTTCTATTTTCTTTAATCTCATATATCTACAGTCAGAGCGAAACCAATTATTGTTCACTTGGTACTTTTAAAATGAGGGAAGTTAACATCTGTTCTTAGCGTTGTTCTTCTGTCATGTTTCATTTGGAATAGACTGACTTTTCCAATAGGTGAAAAAATACACACAAAAACAAAACTTGTTTTTCTGCTTCTGACCAAGGGGAATGTGCCTTTGATGAGATGCAGTAGTGCCTTCCATATATTTTTAACTGCAGTCTTCTGTTCACATCATTTTGGGTCTTCTACATTAAAACAATTTTTCAGACTTTTATGATGCTTCTTGTCTAAAACATGCTGCTTTTGTATATTTCCTGTGTATTTGTAAGCACACAGTAATTTTAAAGTAGGTTGACTTATGCAGCTATACAGAAAAAAAAACAACCTAGTAATGGAAAATTTGCTGAATTCTGGCAAAAGTTCAAGAAAGGTGTAGATAATTAGAACCAGAGATTGCCCAGGGTTGTAAATTGCGCATTCATTGTAGGCTTCCACTGTTGGAAGAAAACAAATTATAATTTTTCATATAAACTAACGAGGCTTGTAAATCTTGCTTCACATACTGCCAAAATGATTGTGCTTATAAATAGGAGTGATAAAAATACACATTTTTTAAACATGTCATCTAAATTTCATGATGCAATATTTGACATTTCACTGCTTATCTGCATACAGCTTGCATAACAAGAAAAATTGCAAAAAAATAGAAGTTAATATGCAAAAATGGAAAAGTAGAAAATTGAGGGGTTTTTTTTGTTGTTTGTTTTTTGTTCTTTTTCACAGAACTTCAGGTGTAGATTGGAATCAGTTGAAATGCCTTCTTATTCAACTTTCTGTTTCTGTTCATTTAACAGTTTTTCTCTCTCTTTTTGATTAATTTCTAAAGAAAGCTCAAGGTTTGCTTCTGAGACCAAAGAATGAGGTGATGGTAATCTGTATGGGATACTAAGTAGGGCATAAAGATAAAACAAATTTTCAGACTGGATTTCTTGTAAGAATCTAGAATCAGCTGCCTGAAAATTCAGGCATCTCATAATACACTCTCTTTGCTCTACAGCTTAATTGAAATGTAGTTCCCTAAACTGGACTAATGTTTTTTTCTGAAAAAATGCTCCTATCCCTCCTTCCTCATGCTCTATTTGTGTGACTATTTGTGCCTACAATTGTAACAGCTTGCCCACATTTTTATGGAATTCCTGATTTATTTTCATTTTTTTTGACTGTGAAGATTTTTCTTCTTCTAATTTTAACCTTTAATTTGCTCACAGTCCACCTCTATCTCTGTCTGCTGACTTAATGGGGTATATGTTCAAATTCTATTTAGTAATTAAATAAATAATTCTATATCCAGAAAAATGCAGTGGTGGATTAAAAAGACCAAACACAGTAGTAGCATGAAATAAAATAGAAATCTCCAGAAGAATCATTATCTCCTGATATTGCTGTGCTTGGAGGTACCACGTAACCCCTGAGTTAGGTTTACATACCAGTAAGTGCCATCTGGGAAATTTTCTTCAATTTGCTAGTTTCACTGACAAGAGCAAGTCAGGAATCTGAAACATTTAAAAGTGAGAATAAAAATGCCAGTGGGCAATGAGAAACACACTTACTTTTGAAGAAATGTAGGTGAATGTCCTTGAGGAGCCAAGAAAAAAAGCAAATTCATGTGCTTTATTGGATCTATTGTTGTATGTTCAGGTAGTTAGTACAACCTCAGCCATCAACAGCTGCCTGACTTTTGCCCCTCTCATTACTTTCCTGAAGGAAACAACATAATAAAACCTGCAGAATTAGATAAGCTCTGACCAGGAGAACAAGTCCAAGGCAAGGTAGAAGCAGGAAAAGGATAAGCACTCTACCTCTAGAAAGCCTTTGTCTGTAGTTGAGTATGACACTTGAAGGTTGTCTGTTCAGAGTTGAGTAGTGAGGATGTTTCTCAGTCCAAAAAACTTGATCTGCAAGGAAAGGCCAAAGGAATTAAAGTTATTCAAGGAGTATGAGAAGAAAGAATGATCTTAAGTTTCAAGCATGGAGTAGGTAATGCAAGGAGGAAGAAGACAGAGGCAGGACCTCACCTTTTCCTTCATCACATTGCAAAGATTCAGCTCATGGCTTTCAAAAAATCTTTCCTCCTTGAAAACATTTCACAGATTATCTAGTCAAATTGGGTACTCTGCCTACCAAAACTGATTAAATCCTTTCCAGCCCTCTGTAGGATTATCTGTCTTGGCTCCTGTTATACCACTCTCTCATACCTGACTTAATTCCCTCGATCATTTCTGTTGTTGTATGCTCATATGCCTTTCTTCAGCTTCTTTTTCTTCTGTATATACAATGATTTTTTTTCATCATGGAAAAATACTTTTTCTTGTCAAAACAATAAGGTATTTACTCCATCTTTATCCTTTTATAGCATCTGTAAAGATGCTTTCTATTCTTCTTACACTATTCTGCTTCTTGAATTAACATTTTATTGCTTCTTTCTAGGTCTCACTTAGTGGGTATAGTCCTATTCCTGCAGTGCATGAAAACTGTCTGATTCATCCATATTTTTCAGGTGATGTTATTTGGTTAATGGCTAAATTTCTCTCTTCTGTCAGCATAGGTAGTTAACTGATCAACTTAGCTCACCCAAAGCAACAGAAAACCATTTACAATATGAAACAAGTTATGTGAATTTTATGAGATAATGCAAGTATGGGATTGTGAATGCATCTATTGTCTGATATAGGAAGGCTTTGAATGCACAGAACTAAAGTCATGGAAACCAAATTGCCATGAGATCATTGGTGTGTGCCCGTTTAACTTGGTATGTTGTCTGGATGGAAACCTCTGTAGACATGTGTGCTTGAACTGTTGCAATATTAGAATCATAGAATTGTTTGAGTTGGAAGGGAGCTTTAGTCCAATTCCTCTGCAATGAACAGGGACACCTACAGCTAGATCAGATTGCTCACAGCCCTATCCAGCCTGACCTTGAGTGTCTCCAGGGATGGGGCTTCTACCACCTCTCCCTCACCACCGTTATTGTAAACAACTGCTTTCTTATATCTGGTCTAAATCATCTCCTCTCTCTTAGTTTGAAACCATTTCCCCTTGTGCTGTCACAACTGACTGTGCTAAAGACAGGGATAGACGTGACAGTCTATCACCTTCCTTCTTATCAGGTACCTTCAGGACAGGTGACTGAATTAAACCAAGAGTTATTCCTTACCATGTGACACAATGCAGAAAGCTATAAACCTGTGCAGAGTTGGCTGAGAGGCAGCTGCTGCTCAGAGTTTTCTGAACACAGGTTGTCAGGCAGTGTGACCTTATGACAATAACAGCCTGTTGGTTGGTGGACAGTTGTATTCTTAGCTTGGCATCAGTCAACAAGTGGCTAGTAATTGTGCTGCAGTTATATGTTGTTGTCAGTGTATTTTTTGTTTCTAGTTTCCTTTGCTGGCTTATTTCCAGTTCCCTCCCTCATGCCACTGGAGGGGGGAGTGAGTCAAAGTCTGTTTGGTGCTGTGCTATATGATGGGTTAAACTACAACAATTTGGATGCAGTACTCCAGGTGAGATCTCACCAAGTCAGAGCAGAGGGCTCACGTCTCTCAGCCTGCTGGCCATGCTTCTTTTGATCTTGTAACCAGTTCTTCAATCATCAAACAGTCCACTGTCAAATCCATATCTTTTCACTTTGGAGAGAAGGATGTTATGAGGCACCATGTCAAAGGCCTTTCTGGAGTTCATATAGATGACATCAATGGCTCTTCCCTTGTCCACTGGTGCAGCTACACCATCATAGAAGGCCACTAGGTTGGTGAAGCAAGACTTGCCCTTGGTGAAGCCATAATGGTTGTCTCATATAACATCCCTCTCTTCCATGTGCTTTAGAATTGCTTCCAGGAGGATCTGCTCCATGATATTCCCCAGCACAGAGATAAGGCTGACAGGTTGGTAGTTCCCATCCTTTCTACCATTCTTAAAAATACCTGTGAGAAAAAAACTCTTTCCAGTCACCAGGGACCTTTTCCTGCACTGTGAATGTAGATGGTAGCAATAATTTTGTGTTTTAATCAGCCAAGAGCTACTGACAGATCTGAGAGGTGGGGGAAGTGTGAATAAGTCCGGTTTCATTTGTAAGCCTTGCAGAATTGAACCTCTTGCTTTTTTGAGCTCACAAATTTGGGTGACCATCCACTGAGAGAGGACTTCTGATTTTAAGAAAAGTCTCCAAAATCTAGTTAAGTAATTTAGGAATATAAGAATTAACCTCAAATTGAATTAATATTATTTAAGGGAAAAATGCAAAGAAAAAAAAATGCTTTTTTAAAGACAGTTTTTTTATTCAGTAGTTAACATTAAGTTTGTAATTTGGTAACTGCTCTAAAACCATACAACTATATTCACGCTAACTTGTTAATTAGGGCCTTATTCTTAGTAAGCGATTAACAAACTTGAGTCATCACCCACAAGCTCGTCAGTGGGTATCATTTTTTACACAAACTCCCTCATTTTTAGCCCCAGCTTGTCAGCTGCCACTGCCCCTGGAGGCATGGACTGAACAGAGCTGTCAGCCCTCAATATTCACTTGCAACATGTGTGATATTTGGTGTTTTACTTAACGCTTCAGTTCCTGCATTGCAGTTGTTATTTAAGAAACTCCATTCTGCCTACAAAAATGAATTCTGAGTTGTGTATTGTTGGTTTCTAGGTTTTTTGTTTGTTTGTTGTTTGTTTGTTTGTTTGTTTCCAAATGTCAGGCTTGAAATATGGATCTTATATGATGGAAGGAAAACCAGAGAATATCACTGTGATTTCTTTTCACTCTTACTTTGTTGGAGGAGGTGAATAAATCTGTTTTTAAAATATTCAGTGTTGGTAGTACTGTAAATAGTATTGAGAGTTTGTTTTCTTGATCTGTTTATTTCCATCAACAAGGGCAGACAAAATTTAATAGGCTAACTACTAAAATGGGTTTCTTTAGATAACACATGTTAATGATAAATATCTGTTTCTTTAATGTAAGACAAGATTAATCACAGATAAACTACTGAGTAGAAACTTTATGCTATAGCCGTATAGCCATGGGGAGTTTGTGATCTGTTTCCAGCGGACAGAGTCTTTGTGTTTGAAAGCCCTTCTGAATTGTGTCTGGAAATGGTTTGGTGGTGTTACTCTGGATCGGTGCCACATCTCATCATGCCATTCAGGGGGAGTATAGCTATCTGTAAGGTTAGTTATGTTTCTCCAGCCAGAGGGTACCTAGGGAAATATTGACAGCCTTTAAATTATTTGAACTCACGGAACCATGGCCGTCTGGTTCTTAAACAGTAATGCAATAAAAAATTCTCAGAAGCATGTTTTGCACATGAAATATTATTAGAAGGATACTTCTACTAACCTTAAAGCCTTACAAGTTATTCAGCCATTGCTTCATTGTTATTATTGTTGTGCAGCTCTATGGTGGTTGTCATTAGCTTAAACTGCAAGATAATACAAGCCTGCTCTTTTACTGTACTATTACTATTTCCATTCCGGTGTCTCTGAATGTCTGCATCATTGTACTACATGAGTGCATTTGTCATACTTAAAAATAGAATCACTAACCATCTTCCTTCTCTTCCTTTCATTTTACAACTGCTGTAGCAGCTACATTTCCTGTCTCAATAGCACTTACAAAGCAATTAGGCAAAATCAGGACAGATCTTGCCACTGGATTCTAGACAGAATTCTCTTTATCCTCACCAGACTGTGTATGTCTGAAAGCTAACAAATAGCACTCTGAGGCCTGGCTCTACTTGAACCCATGTAAGAAGCACTCGTAGTTAACACGTGGACCATTTGATTTGGTGCCACAAAATGAAATAAATGGATACTCTAATTGGTTATTTGTAATTAATTAATATTTTTTAAAAAATGATTCATGTTTGTCTTTGTACCTTCTGTTCCCCTTAGTGACTACTGATGATGATTATACTATTGCAGGAAATTACTAGCACTCATGTTAGAAAGACTCAAAAGTAAAAAATAATAATAATAAAAAATAAAAAAGGAAGAAAAAAGCCCACTTCCAATGGTAAAAATGTTTTTATAAAACCACCATATTACTAACAAGTCAAGGGAGAAATATTTTTTATCTGATAAAATCAAATAATCTTTATTTGCATGATGTTTAAATGCATATTAGCAAATCTAAATACTTGTCAAATTTCTTGTAATTACTTATAAGAGATAGAAAAACACACCAGTCCATTGGAGCATTTATGGCCTGTAGTACATAATAAAAACAGGTCACTCAGAATATCCCAGAAAACAGAACATTATATAGACCATCTCTACAAATCATTCTTCCTCAAAATAGCAATGAGCATAATTCAGTTTATCCAGCACAACTTAATATTTCATGTTCTTATTCCTTCTCTGACATGCTATAAACAAGTCTCGTCTGCTTCAAAACTCACGGGAACCAAAAACATGCCATCTGCAGATTTATTGTTCTTCTTCTGACAAATTTCAAACCTGAAGGTACCACCTTCTCAGTAAGATTCCCCAGACCACAAGTGTGTTGGCTGTTCTACAGTATGGGGAAAGTTACATATTTGCTTGTCAAAGCTGACACATATTGTATAATGGAATTAAGGGCATATCCCACTGAGAAAAACATCAAAAATTATTTTGATGCAATGGTTATGTGCACCAGCATTTGTACTGGGTAAGAGCCATGAGTTGCCTTGAATTTCAAGCTAGTCACTTGCTTAAAATAATACATACATACATAAATAAATGACACCCTGCTTATTTTGTCCACTGACTGTGCAGTATGGAATAAAATACAGTCCTGAGGACTAAAACTTTAATCTTATTCCTCCAATGCAAACTAGAAGATTGAAGATTATCCTAATGACTATACTTTCCCCTGTTTGATCCAAAGCTAATTCATTCTTCATTGGGGTCCTAGGGCATGATCTTTGTGACCTAAGAGAAAGAACTGCCTATGTGTATGTAAAATTTGTAGGCAACACAAAATTGGGAGGTTTTGCCATCTTGGAGAGAACTTTATTACTTAACTGCAGATGAAAGATATGTACCTTCAAAAAGAGTGACAAATGATAAGGAGGGATTCATAGTGCAGTATCATGGTTCACAGGGAAGAGTGTCTTGGTATTGCCTAAGACTTGTTAAGGGATGCTTGAAGGAAGAGCCAGAGGCAACAACAAGTGAGAGATCAAGGCAATTTGGGGAAAAGGTGGTTGTGTGTGAATAGATTGCTGTTCAATACACTTCCCCGTCCATGTCCTGTGCTGGCCCACAACCCTCTGATTGATTTCAAACTACTTTTTCTGGGTGAGGGCTCTCTATTCTGTGCACAATTATGTGCACAGAGGTCTGAATGACAACAGCTTGAGCAGAGATGGTGATTCACTGGACCCACATGTCCGGGGAGCTAGAGGCTAGAGTGAAAGTATGCAGGTGAGTGTATGGTCTCCAGTGAGTATCCGGTTGATGAGAGGTAATGCAGCAACTAGAAGTCTGGGCTGGATGGCAGAGAGCCCCAGGGTCTGAAGGCTGGCTGTTAAGAAGACAAAACTAGCTGTGGAAGAGACTCTTGGGCATGGAGGCCAATTGAGGCACCCCTTGGCATGTGTGGGCCTGTGCCTGAGATGCCTGAACTGTTTTCAGTTTAACAAAGCGTGTTGGGAATACTTTGCAGTTTTGGGCTCCCTGGACTCTTCAGATTGCAGCTGGTGAAATAAGATTTGACAATGCAGATCTACTTTTATATTGCAGTAGGCAGATTATTTGGACTGTATGCCACCAACCTGTTGCTTTTTAAATCACAGTAGTTACATCACTCATCTCTTGGAACTTCTGAGTTGACCCAAAGAATAACCTTTGGAAATAAGCATGAAAGCAGTGACTGTTATCTTCTCCTTTGGTTCTCCCAGTAGCAAAATGCTGCTGAATCAACACATATCAGCAGTAGATGACAAACTTCATTCCCGTAGAAAGCACTCCTATTTGTCACAACAGCATGCCCTTTTTCCTGTAGCATGACATTACTGATTCACAAACTGTGAAATATTATATGATCTATAGCAGAGATTTAGATTAGACATCATGGGGAAATTTTTTACTCAGAGGGCAATGAGCCGCTGGTACAACTTTTCAGAGAAGCTGTGGTGCCCCATCCCTGGAAGCGCTCAATGCCAGGTTGGATGGGGCCCTGGGCAGCTGAGCTGGTGGGGGGCAGCCCTGCCCATGGAGCTGGGGCTTGATTTTTATAGTCCATTCCAATCCAAGCAATTCTATGATACGATATGGTGACTGCATCTCTTTTTGCCTGTACATTACTAACAGATTGCTTTTTAATCTTTCTTTTTTAATATACATTTGGTGAATTTAATTGTTCTTGAATACTATTAAGTTTTTTCATTTATTCTTCCTGAATTCCATTCTATTTTTTTTTCATGATTGTCTCTCTTATTTATCATTGTTCTGAATTCTATAATTATGTTTCTGCATCTTTGGTCCTTTCTGAACTATGGTGGGTAAATATAGTAGCTTACATATTATTCTAATGTTCTGTCTCTTAAGATAACAAAACCAGAGTGGTCCATATGAAACTGGAATAGATTGTATGGCAGCCTATGAAATTGTCATGACTAATATTCTGTTGCAGTTTTCCAATGGGTTATATTCCAATGAAATAGTGCTTCTGATACTTTTAAAAATCTTACTTAGAAAATGTCACGCAATAGCATCAAAAGTCTTGTTAAAAGCAAGTGGGGGTTCTTTGTTCCTCATTCAGGTACAATGATTTTTCCTTACTCTAAGAAAAAAAATCTAATTGGTCTAGCATGACTTGTCCTTCATGGTTATGAAGGTATCAATAGTGGCAGGAAGCAAAAGCTACTTTTAGCTCTCAGCTCTGCAGTATAATTGTGTATTTCAACATCTGACAACAGTTTTAAAAATGAATTTACCTTTTGAACGTGTTTTTGACAATATATCAGAGCATTAATGTTAATTTCACATTTTTAAAGGCGTAGCATATAAATTGCAAACCAAATTTAGCCAAAATAATGCAGGAGAGAATGTGTGTTTTCAATACAAAATAAGGGAATGAGAGATGATGCACCTTTTTCCTTTAGAAGAGTAGAAATAAGACATTATCAGATTTTCATTAATTTGGAGAAAAAATTCTCCTTTTAATGAAAGAAGAAAAATTTTCAAAAGTTCTCCCATGGAATTTGAGGAGAAGCTTGAGAATAATCAAGGATTTGGCAGGTTTTTTCCTGCTCTTTAGCGGAATGGTGCTAAAACATACTTCTGTGCTACAGGATTCAGAGACTGAACTGCTATATAGCTTTCGTATTTCTGAAATTATTTTACTTTAATGTCTCCTTTTTGAGATAAGATGTAATAGTTCCACATCTTACTGGTGTTGAGTGTTTCCCTTTTTGTTTTCAAATGAGATTTAAAATAAAATAATAGAAAAAAATCTATTTGTGTATTTGTGTGTAATGACAGTGATTTTTACGTTAAAATTGTTGACTGTCTCTCATCTGTGTTAATGACTTTTTTCAGTATTCAAAAGTAGAGCCTCTCTCTGTGATCCCAGCAGAGTAGCTTTCAATATTTCGGCATTGCTCAAAATCAGTGTTACTTTATTAGCACAGTGCTGAGTCTGGGCTGATATACCCTGCAGAGGGACTTAGCTGAAGCACAGGGCTCTGGCAGAATATCTCCTAATATTGTAAGAATTACTCATTAAACTCTATACTTGTTGTTGATGTAGCAGTAGTGTTTGAAGCACTGACTAATGCTTTCACAGCTGTAAGTAGTGGCAAGCACTTGGTTATTGTTAGGAAAGTTGCCAACATATTAGCAATGTTTGTATGCACAGTTACTATAGCCAAAGGTACTCTTTGTTGTTAGGCATTACCGTTAGAAATGTTCTTAAAATGTCTGAAATCTCCCATTACTGTAGCCCTAGCTGACTGTGAAAGCTAATAACCTTGGCAAAAAGCTCCTTAGAAATGATAAGCAATGCCCGTATGCCAGCATTTGTTGCAAAGTGAAATAAATTGGTACTAGCACTGCCAACTTGCTGAAGCTTCTGGCAACAGCTGTGCACCCCAAAGCAGGTGATTAATGTCAGCTTGGAGCATTGCTGGCTGCCTGACAGGCTGTGTAACACCCCTGAACTCTGAACTGTGGGGCTCCTGATGGCTGCAAGCAGTGCTGACTTTCAAGCAATATCTGTGACAGCTGCAGACCCTGACATGCAGAATTCGCAGCATCTTCGCTTCTGTCCATCTTTCCTTGGCTCTGGTGAAATCCTATTTCCAAGAAAAAGCATGAATAATTTTAGAAAGTCTCTGTAGTTATTTTAGCTGGTAAATCAGCTGATAAATTTCATTCCATTAAAAATATTACATTTGTCTTTATAACTTACAGTTGCCCTTGCGATGTCAAGAAGGAAGGTGGCTGGATCCCACTGTGGCCATACTCTGTTCACTGCCAGGATGTGCTTTAACAGAGCCACTTATAAAATTCTTATCCTGGGAGCAGTTCCATGCAATTTCCTATCTTGATATAATTGAAAGCAGCCCAAGGATTAGAAGATTTAGCTTCCAACTAAGAATTGCCAGAGTTGCAGTGTTATGCCAGCAGCTTCCACCGTCTGCTTGTTATCCGTGTAGGGAACTACAGTGAGCATCTGAAGAGTTAGCAATAGAACATAAACCTTTAAAGATGTCAGTTGGCCGGTTATCCTATAGTATTTAACTTGTCATGTTGCTGTTAATGTGTGAAGTTCTCAAGTGTGTAAATAATGATCACATTGCTAGTGTTACCAATGGGATACACGGAATTACCAATTAGTCTATAATGCAATAGGTCAAAAAGCAGTATTTATCTACAAATGTTGACTTTTGCAGTAATAAATAGATGATTTTCACTGTCTCTGCCACAACCATTTATAACAGTCTCTGGACTGGTAAGCAACTGTACTCAGACTTTGAAATCCTGTTTTTTTTTCAACAACTACAAGTATTGCTTATAATAACACATAATAAACATATTAATTTGCTAAAGAAGACAGTTCTCGTACCTGTTCTTGGTCATGAGCTCTTGTGAACTCTTACCAACTCAATAGGCACTCCATTCGCTGATATTTACCTATTTTTGTAAACAACCTGAATTTCAGTGTCATGTTGTTGTTGTTTTTTCCCCATTTATCCAATAGACTGTTGTCTTTCAGGCTTCATGAAGATGAGTGAGATGATAACAAATGCACCATTGGTTAAAAACCTAAAGCTGTTGTCTAATCTGCACTTATTAGATAGATGGTAGTTTCTGAGTTCAGAAGCAGTGACTGCATTTGTGAGTTTTGTGCATTCATATTCATGAAATTATGTGTTGGAATTGCGTGACTCAAATAATGCTGTGGTGTTTTTTTTCATTGGCAGCCATCTAAATAATGAGACAGTAAGCTGGATACCTGAGTCTGAAATACTTAACAGTAACAGCATATATAGAAACAATAAAAATGATTGAAGCTGAATGCTGTCAGTTTGGATTTTGTGAAGGTATTTTCTCTAAAACTGTGTATGAATAGTAGGGGTAGAGGACATCATTCTTACAAAGTAGTGCATTTGCTCTGTTATCAATTTGTTGCCTGTAAGCAAAATAGAGGGATATACCATACATATTATCCGGCTTTGGACCTCTAATTTTGATCTGCATCTTAATATATTTCAAAAGTCATATTTATGACTGTTTTATTTTACTAAGATTTATTTTTGTTTTATTTTTTTATTGAAAATATCTGACAAGGGGAAAAGTATAGAATTTAAGTACACGTGCAATATATAGAAAGATTATACAGGGGTTGATACTGAGGCCAGTACTACTTAATATCTTAATTAATAATCAAGATTATGGACAGGACAGGGCATATCCTCGGCAGATTTGCAGATGTTTGGCACTGCCATTCAGTGTGATGTCAAGCTGCTGGAGATTTGACTGAATCTGAACAAAATCTGAAGCTTAGCAAAAGAAAATACCAAGTCCTGCCCTTTGAGAGAAAGAAATCCAGGGCATCTACTACTATAGGCTGGGTAGTGTTTGGCTGGAAAGCAGCTTTGCAGAACAGGTTGTGGGGCTCCTGGTGGAAAACAAATGGAACATAAGCTAGCAATGTGCCCTTTGATGCAAAGCTGGCCAGCAGCACCTATGCTGCATTAGGAAGAGCTTCACCAGGCAGCTGAAGGTGATTCTTTTCTGCTTGACCCTGGCAAGAGCACAACTGGAGTGGTTTGTCAAGGTTTCAGCTCCCCAGAATAAGAGAGACAGGTACATATGACCCTTCTATGGGTCACTGTAACGAGGAAGACTGGGGTATCTGTCATATGAGGAGAAGCTGAGAGGGTTGAGATTGTTGGGTAAATTAGAAGACACAGAAGATTTTATATGTATGCAACTATGTGCATGTGTCTTAGAATGTATGAAATTTTTAGCTATTTCATTATAATTCCATTTTATAAAAGATAAAACCAATATTTAATGTTAGAAACAACAGTTTCTTTTCTGTGATTCAAAAATAGGCTTAGCTTATGCACTTGCAGCAGGCTGTGGTTATGTATCTTGTTCTTCTTCAATAGCAGCATCTTGAGTGTTAGTACTGAGTCTCAGGGGAACCAGTAAAGGGCAATGTTACTGTCGATGGCTGACCACCTCAGTTCTGTGTCTGGATGCAGGGATGCTTGCAGATACTTCTCACCCAGCTAGGGTGGCTAGGAAGAGGAGGCTAGGAAGATGTATCACTGTAGCTTTCTCCATCATTTGTAATTGCCTGGCATCTTGTTCAAAACTGAGCTTTCTACTCCACCTCTTCAAAGAACAACTCCCAATTCTTGTCTTTTTCTCTAAACAGTTCAAGAAGTGAGTTGAGGTTATGGAAGCAGTAGAAGTATGGCTGTTTGAAGGATGCAGTGGCAAATTGTGGGTCTCAAGGAGGCTAATGTGCTGCATGGCAGGAGAAAGGAGAGAGATGGGAAGGCATATGGATGAGGGGATGTACTTACACCTAACATCAGCTTCAACAAATTGCATAGGCCTCTCACTCTTCGACAGCTGTTGGGGAAACAGTCTTGTACCTTCTAGAAACAAACTCCCAGAAATAACTATATTCATTTTGGAGTCTTTCCCCTCTTCTTTCCCCTCCTGACCAATTCTCCTCCAGCCAAAATGCTGAATTGCGTCCTGCAAATTCACAGCTTGAATAGATGAGTAAGTTTGCTGGTAATGAGAGATGTAGGCTGCCAACACAGGAAAATTATGTGTATTGACCATTATGTATAGTTTATGAGTTCTCAGTAGCATCAGTAAGTACTGGTGTCCAAATTTCTGAATTATTATCTACTCTGTGAATACAAAAAAAAAAAAAAAAAAAAAAAAAAAAGTAAAAGAGAAAAAGAAAAGGAAAAAGAAACCCTTTCATCAGCAATATGATTATTCCATTTCCATTTGATCAGATCAGTAACTAACAGTAACAGTAAAGTAGGCATCACTTTAACACAAAATGACTTGAAGCAAGTATGATTTGAATGACATATTGACCGATCAACATATTATGTAGCCAAAGCAGGGAACAAGCGTGTAATATTTCCAAATTATTATTATTATTATTATTATTATTATTATTATTATTATTATTATTATTATTATTATTATTATTATGTACTACTTCACAGCAATTCAGTGGTCTGTGTTTGAGATTTTGTTCAGTTTTGTCTTTTTGGGTTTGTTTCTCACTATACCAAGGGAAATTCTATGCCTGTAATGCACCATTTTCTGCTAGGAATAGTGAGAATTACCTGTACCCATCTGCTTCACTTTCATCTGTCATAGCAGTTAATTGTGTCTGACTCCCCAAATGAAAAATGGACCCGGTCTGATTGTACTATTTGTTCAGTAACCTCTTCCCTGCAATTAAACCATACTGTGTGGAGAATATGAAGAAAGATGTGCAATAACATTGTATTACCTAGTCTTTTATTTAGTCCTTTAAAATGCATTTCCTGTTATATTTTATTTGTGTCGCATTTGTATTTTTGTAAATAAGAACTTGCAGAAAACCTATGGCAGTTCACAACAGCTAAACTGTCATGAAGTATTTACATGCTAATGGAAGCAGGAACCTATGTAAATGCCAGGAATGCCATCTCTCCCAAGAGAGGTGATTTCAGATGAAGCCTAACGCAGACTTTTGTTGGGTTTGTGTGTACCAGGGGTTTGCCTGCAGTCTTAGTCATGTGTATCTAAGTACAACTGCTTAAAAGGAGCAGATGCAGGTATACTGGCTTTTATTTGTTTGGCTGTTGCTTGAAGTTTAAGGTAAATGAGCTTGCTGGTCATAGAGCAAGGTTGTTTGAGGAGGTGAGGCCATGCTCTACAACATTACGAAAATCACTAGCTGAAATGGCATATCTCATTCAACAAAGTAAGCCATTGTACAATGAACTGCTTTGGGTTGTCTATGTCAAAGTGAAAATATTAAGCTCTTATGAAAGATGTACTAAGGACAGGGTTAAGACTATCCAGAGGCACTCAACCTGAATCTTCAGCTGCTTTTCAGACAGATAGAGTGAAAATTCAACTTTAGCACAATGACAAGATTTTTTTCTGGATAGTGAAGATATGAATCCACTTGAACATTTCATAACATCTGTATTTATCTTTTAATATGATTTTTGAAGAACTTAGGCACTTGTCAATGGTTTCACTTAGTTTTACAAAGTATTTAGTCAAAGAAATCAAATACCTACAAATCCTGTGGGGCTAAGAGGCTGAAATGCTTTATAGGTGTCTCACTGCTTCATCAAATGCTTAAATATCGATATAGATCTGACAGTTTGTACAGGATTCATTTGACCAAGTGCAGTGTGGGTGTGTGCATCTGATATAGTCACAGTTGTCTCCCATCAATGCCTACAGTGGTGAGAAGTAGATGCTTCTAGGGAGTGATTCATCTCACCTTAAAGTTTATCCCAGGCAAGTCAGTACAAGTTATGATACACCAATATAAATCACATCAAACTTGAAGCTTGACTCCGCTGTAAATGTGCTGGGAGGTAATATTCCTTTGGTAGACTTAAGAAAATCCTTAAAATGCACATGCTAGCCTCAGCATACTTTGGTTCAACAAAGGGGCATGTAATCATGAAGCTGCTTAGATGCCAGTCTTTACATATAACATCTCAACTACTTGCAAAGCCTGGCTTTCAGCATATTATAAATGCTGAAAGTCCTATTGGAAACATTAGTGTTAGTATGTTCATTGCATTTGTTCACCATTGTTTGCATTGTTCATCTCTCTCTCTTTTTTTTTTTTTTTTTTTTTTTTTTTTTCCCTTCAGTATGCCTTTATTTTGCTGTGCTCTGAATAACTTCTCTCTAGTTCTATCTCATCTTTGTCCATCTATCTCACAATCTCTTATCCTGCTCTTTCACTGCTGCTTATTTCCTGGCTGGATTTCCTGCCTGCTTTTTCTTATCTTCAGAGTCCTGTTTTGGAATGGATCAGGAGGCAGTCTTCAAGCTGGCCACTTCTGAGCACTCCTTATCTGTGCTCTGGGAAGTACTTTCCTGCTCAGTCTAATTAAAATTTGTCTACAAGGGGAAAATCAGGACTCAAGCTAGACAATGAGTAATCTATTAGTACAGTAGAAATGAAAACTGGCAATTCCAGTCGTTTATGGATATTGAGCAGCGTGAATATGATTACCAGATTAACGGAAGCAAAGCAAAGAATGCTATATTATTTTTTAGGGTTTCCAGTGAACTTGCTGCAGAGATACCATATGTATATTAAAATAAGCACAACTGCTCTATTGAACAGACAGGTGGTCCTACTGTCACTTGTCACTTTCACTTTTGTTACTAGTTAAGTGATCAAATACAACAAGAGTCTCAAATCTAAAAGGCACAGTTCTCTTTTGTAGCTAACTGTTGCTGTTCAGTTAAGACTTTACACAATTTCAGAGGATTTCTGAATAACTTCCTTGTAAAAAAAAAAGCAGAAAACGCAACAAAACCACAATGAATATAGTAAATCTTACTTTATTCTTCACCCACAAGTACAATACATTAGTACATGTTGTTAGTGCATCTCTTGTGTTCTTGGTAAAGCTGACAGTATTTTAATGGATGTGTGGAGTAAAGTCCAGTTCTTTAGGAAAAGCCATTTGGAATATCCATTTAATTTCTGAAATCTTGAGTTGAATGCTTATGATTTATATTTTCTGATCTGGAATTGCAATAATAAGCTCTGTTAGAAATGCTTTCTATTCGCCCAGTCTGTCTTATCAAGTGCTTGCTCCATCATAGGACATGCCTGTCCTATGTACAGGGCAATAAAGGCATTAAATAAGTTCACACTTTGCAAGAATATGTCCAACAGTGATGTCTGAAAAAGAAACACAAAAGTACTGAGTGGTAGCCAACATTACGAAAGTAAAAATCAGTAAACTGTTAAGATCAAATAGAAAAAGTAATAAAATAAGATACATAGTAAATAATATATGTGCCCCGGTGGCGCAAGTGGTAGGAATGCCGCTTTGCAACACCAGGGCCCGGGGTTCGAATCCCCCCTGTGGTGCAAGTGGTAGAAGTGCCGCTCTGCTACACAGAGGCTCGAATCCCGGGAGTTGGACTCGATGATCTCTAAGGTCCCTTCCAACCCGCATGAGACTATTACTACTACTACTACTACTACTACTACTAATAATAATAATAATAATAATAATAATAATAAAATTAAAATAAAAGTGCAAAGTAAAAATGTAAAACAATTTTGTAAAATATGTAGTATAGAAACAAGCAGCAATTGAGAAAACTCTGCATGACAGAAAGAGGGTTGAGAAGAGGCAACTGACTTTAAAAATTACAGCTTAATCACCACACATGATAAATGAGTAATAAATTATGAATTATATGAGATTAAATCAGGGGAGATATGTAAGTTGGCCTTCCAAAACTTATAAGCACTACCAAACTCTAATGCACGTACTGAGTTTTTGTATCTGAGAACCTTCTGTCAAATCAATATAGCTCTTGAAATATTTAAAATTAAATGCTATTCTTAAGCACTTTCCTGACTCCTTGCCAGAGATCAAACACAGAGATATTCCTTGTGTGTGAAAAAAATCAAGGCTATGTGAGGTTTAGTATTAACTATGGCTGTAGAGTGGTCTAGTTCAGTTTTTATCTGACCTGGATGGATGAATGGAAGTTGTGGAAAATAACTGGTAAAAAGAGCAGATCAGTAATGGCTGTTTTCAGGAATATCTGGGATTGTACTGAATGGTGAATGAAATGACACAGTGTTATGAAGTGACAAAGAAAGCAGAGAAAACATTCAGTTGTCAGCCTGTAGGAACAGGGATGATGGCAAGAATGAAGGAAAAATGTTTAAGAGATCTAATTGAAGTGTACATAATCTTAAATGGTGTAGATAATGTTACTGGATTCTACCCAGAATGCATTCTAAGACCAGGGGCAAGTACTGTACTTAAACTCAAATGCAGATATAAAGAAACACTTATTAAATTAGTAGTAACTGCTGAAGTGACCTTCAAGGCATAGGTATTGAGAGAAACACATTGAGGATTACTCAGGCAACAATTAGCTGATGTCCAGGAGGCAGCGGTACAGGGAGGAAATGCATATGCTTTGTTCCACTTTGTCAGTGACATTCAGAAGAGATTTTTGTTTTGTAACTGTACTTGAACCAAGATGGTTTGCCATTTTTTGTTTTATAGAAATTGAATATAATTCCTCATGAAAAATTATTATGCCTATTTGTATTTCAGGATTAGAAACCATGACATAGGGCTGTGGTTTTGTGATTTAGATTGTCTGAAAAGATCTGAATGAACTTTTCCTAGGTGTACGTGTTTATTGGTGTTGCATGTTTGTCTTTCTGTCGAAAATATCTTGATGAAATCTCCATGTGCTGCAAATAAAGAAAACTGTCAAGTGTATGTGATCTTAGTTATTATTTAGAACAGGACTGAATATACATTTGATGTTTTTTTATACCAAATACAGTATAATCATAATTGTGATTGGCATTTCTGCAGAAGGCTTGTATTGACAATGTAAACCAGGATGACTTTGCTGTTGGGCATGGAAAAAACATTTTCCTTGGAAACAGTGCTTATTTTATTGGCAGAATCTGTTGGCAGAGAAAGTTCCCAGATTTTTTTTGCCAGTCTCTATTTCAACATCTCCAGCAAGCCCTTTGAGTTCTTTAGTGTAACTCTTCTTCATCCATGATTAGAGAAGGTACATTTACAGGAAAATGATGTTGGACTTTTCTCTGAGTACTTCTAGTGGGTTGTGACTATACCATGCAGTGCTGAGACATTAGAAAAGTTACAGATCTGAAAGAAAAAGCAAATTAGTCCAAGCAGAGTGCAGTATTAGTGCTGTGCTATCACTCTCGGGACCTGATGAGGCATCTACGAGCTGTGCTGCTCCATGCAAAGCAAATAGCATCTTTATCCCTAATTTGCACAGTGAGAAAGTTGCCTGTTTGGGCTTGAAAAACATGGCATTTCTTGCTTAGATTTGGAAGCAGAGAAAGAATGAATAAACAAGCTACTAATTCATGACTTAAGGCTGTACAAAAAGGATAATTGTAAGGATTTCAGTAAATTCTGAATTGACATTGTGTTGTCTTTTTCTTCAGATGCTGTGCTTGCAGCAACAGAAATGAAAAATAGAAAAGACCTAGGGCAATGTTAGGGAAACTGGAAATTTTAGTTCTTCATCTTAGTTCTCACCAGTGGTGCTTCTCCCTGATCCTAATAGAGTGCTGATTTGTTCACAAGAAATGACAACCCATATTCCATAGTTACCTTTGTACTGGGGAAGCCTTTCCCTACTTTTCATCACTTAGAGGGAGAAAAATAATAAAATAAGTATCTTATTTAAAGTCTAAATGTAAAGAGAACAGCTATGGTTTTAATATGTGTTATTTGGATGAAATCTGCCAAACAAACAATGCTAACAGAATGATAGATAGCTCCAAAAGTAATGCCTCCTATTTACTTTCATGGAAACCAGAACATAGAGCACAATTATACCAAATTCTCAGCTACAAAACACTGTTTGACATAGGCACCACCATTACCTATGCACCAATGATGAACCTAGGATGCTGCACTCCTAGGTATCTGCGCCAGAGGAGCTGACCTGCTTTCACTGTTGCCTCTGCTGAATTGCACCCCCCACCTCCTCACTGTTCTCACATTCACAGAAGTTCTCCATAAATGTATCTCCATAAATGTGTCTCCAAAAAATGCCCAGCAAGCACTTATAAATGTTAATGAAAGCTATTTATTTTTCCTCATGAGGGAATTCAGTTCCACACCTTTTCTTCATATGCACATCCATATAAGATGCCATTGTGTCAGACTGCACTTCTGCCATTTGAAACATGACAACAAAATGTTACAGAATATTGGTGGGAAAGTTCAATGTCCACTGCCATACCATTGGCATCCACTTCTGACATTATAGGCCAATGTAATAAAATAGGAGGCATTACTTTCAGAGCAGTCTTTGTCGTTTGGGGCAGTCAGCCAGGAGTATACTGTTGTGAGTAGGTGAATAGGTCTGGATCTAATTTTTTTTTTTTTTTTCTTGCTTGTTTGTTTTATTTTTATGGCTTATTGTAACATAGCCTGTTTTGCCAAAGGTGAAGTACTTACAAACTTATTGGTTTGCACTAAATTTCTGGAATTATCTCTTACACACCAGAGACCAGAAAAGCTAGGTAGATAGACTAGGGGGGTAGACAGAGTAGGGGCTGCATAATTTGGGATAAATAATAATGCTGTCATAGAAGCATAACAGGAATTTGAAGCTGTATTCTTGTATAATCCAGGCCAGTAGCCAAATGCTAAGCAACTGAGTGTGACAGACAGAGATATACAATGCACTTTCACAATGCAGTTCCATTTATTAAAATGCTTGAAAGATTTAGTCTATTATCCTGTTTAGAAATGAAAACAAATTTTGCAGCAACCTCTGCAGACCTGACATTTGATTTCAGTGCTCTGATAAACCTCCAGCAATAAGTAAAACACCTGTTTTAGGTGTAAATGATTTGTTTCTCATATTATAGATCTGAAAATTCTGTCTGGAGAGCAGAAAAAGCAGTCCATGATTACAAGATTTATTCAAGCCATACTAGACTTTTTCAAATGAATGGTCAGAAGAAATATGCAATGAAAAGAGGATAAAAGTTATTTTCCATAAATAGTGCAAGATGTGGTATGATTTGAGATGGTTATTCTGCCTCATATTCAGCTGACTATCTACATTAACACTATATAAATGGCAAAGTCACTTCCAACTTCACTGCTTGCACTGTTAACCATTGAACTGCTGGACATGCTCCTCCATGATATACTTCCTTAGCATATCTCAGAAATAAGATGAATTCATTAGCTTTTTTAGGCAGTAATTATTTTAAATCAAAATCCCATTATTTAAACTTGGATTTGATCTTTATTCTGCTTCAAACACTAATATCTCTACTTACTATTCACTTGAAATGTTCTTCTAGGAATCCCTTTAGCTTGCTTTTTCTATGAAGTTCTTAAACTTTGACTCTGGCAGGTATGAACAATGAAGTTTTAAAATTCCTAAGAAGCAGGTGAAGTAAAATGTCTAGTAAGTCTAGACTGTTTTTTTCCTTCCTCCCCTTTTTCCTTCCCTCTTTCCCTTCTTCCCTCCCTCCCTCTCTTCCTTTTTCCCTTCCTCCCTCCCTCTCTCTCTCCCATCCTTCATGGCAGTTTTCTCTGTTCAGCCTCTCCCTTACTTGAAGACCAGTAAAACAAGCAAACAAGTGAAAAAAACAACAAAAGTTCCTCTTGTCAAGTTCAGTTCTATCACTATTTTTAAACATAACCTATAAACTATATGGGTGCGGGAAATCTTAACACTGAAAGACAAAACTTTATCATCTGGCTTCATTTCCTGCTTTCAGACATTTGCAGTTCCTACCATGTCGTTTATATCAGGCTGTCTTATCTGGAAGCAAACATGATCGAATGGTTCTTTCCCATAAATCTATAGATACAAGTTTTTCAGCTTTATTCTTCAAAAATATTGATTCATTCAGTAGTCAGAATTGCTTCCTGAAATATCTCCAGAGCAGCATGCAACTGAATGTCAGTTTTACTGTGATTGGATTAGTTCACTGGAATGCCACCAGAATTCAGGCAAGTGCCTTCCAAGCTGAGACCAGCTGAAAGTTATTTTTTCTACAAACTCCCAGGTGCCAAGAGGAAGGCAGTGGAAGCAATTTCAGCCACCAAATTAATGAAGGTAACAGCAGATGATATCGAGCAAGAGTATTTGGCAAAAAATCTGATTTTAAAAGAAAGAGGAGCTGTAATCAGATGGGTAGTATGTTATGGGTGATGAAAGGGATGTTCATCCATGAGATCAGTTCACATCCAGTGTGTTTAATCCTATGTGGGTTTTTATATTCCCACCTGGATGAGGCATCCTTCCTTTTTACTTGCTAGTGAACCATCATATGGCTTCTTCCAGACTTTTATTTTGCTTTTCTAAATGTCACAGTGGAAGCCCTTACAATAGACTTAACAGCAGATTTTTTTTATTTATTTATTTTTTATGTTCATTAGTTGCATCTCTTATACCACTGTAGTTTGCATTATAACAATCTCACAAAACCTGCATGATGGAGTCATGATGGAACAGTATTTATGGCAGATAAAATTGTAGCTGCTGGAAAGCACCACTTCTTATCACAAATTCTTTTTAGTTCTCCTTCTTTCTTCTTTCTGCTTCTGTTAGTACATCACTAACATAATGGGAATCAGGCTTGCAGTACAGCTAGTAAAGAAGACTGGCAATTTGACTCCTAGGTCCACTTAAGAACCACCTCTTAAATAAAATACAGAACTCTCTGTATTTAGACACATATCACCAGGCGAATTGATAAGAAATGTTACCTTTGTTTCTTGATCATTACTACTATGTGTTGCTTTTACCAGCTTTGAAGATCTGTGCAATTCCTCTGTTAATGAAGTCACTGTGCGTATCTTCGTATTGCTGGAGTTTTTTCCAAATACATGGGTTTTTGTGACCATCTTTGCAAAGTCATTTCCACATATCTTTCATCCGTATCACTCCTTAAAATAGATTGGATGGTGAGTTTGTGCATGGTATCATGTAGTTTTTAAGGCTCTCTTTTGACTACATCTCTCTGTTTTCTTATTCAAAGTACCATTATTATATTAAACCTTTCATTCATAACTTGTATAGTGGTGAGGTAATTCAATAATAGTGAAACATCAATTCAAGGCAAGGTGGTATTTAACCTAAATCTTTACATTCTACGTCTTTCAACATTTATTATAAAATATAACTATTTATCAGTTACTGTTCAATCAACAATACAATGTAATGGTTAGGCTTCAATCTATTTCCCGTCTCTGAATCACATGTTCAATTCAAGCGTTACTGTTGGCGTAGGTTTGTCAAAGCTGTAGAGCTCCTGGCAAGGTATGCAGGGGAGTGGTGTGTGGTGCTGCAGTTATTCTTTTTTGCAAACTATATTTTGTCTTTATTATATTCCTATGACAATATTCTGTATTTGCAAGCCCATCATTGAGTATTTTCTGTGGAGCATTCTGACATTCTGCATACTTTTTGGAAATAATTGTTTGCATTTTCAATGTTCACAGAGAGTGTTTCATCTTAACACAGCAAATATGGCATGCAGTTTTTAGGTATGATGATAATAAATGCTACTACTGACCAATTGAATCAGCAGCGCTTATCTTATTTAGCAGTGTTGATTTATCAGCATAATAAAGGCATTATCTGTAATTTATATGTGATATATATATATACTACACTCTCTATCAAGTCTTGTTTCACAGCAACGGGGCAGATTTAAATTTCTAGGGATCATTAATAAAACACTTGTCCAAGCCACAGTGCAGAATCCTAAGGAAATTAAGCTAATCCCTTTGGTGATCAATAACCCAATTTTACCATTTGGAAATATGAATAAGTTGTTTTAGCAGATGTGTTTTATTAAAGGGAGATCATGCTATCACCTAAGACATTCTTCTTTATTTAAGTATTTTTCATTGTATAATACTCTGTGTACATAGTGACTAGCTTTGTTTCAAAGCCCTTGTCCACTGTAGAGTTACAGCTCCTTCTCAGTTTGGGATTATGAAGATCAGACTTTCTGGCTTCTCTTGCCAGAAGGCAAGGGTCTCTTGAGCTTCTGGAGTACTTGCAATCTGAGATGATGTGTTCCTTTAGCCACTCTGCTCACTGGCCCCTCTTGTTCTTCAGGAGAATGCATTTTCCTGCCGTATTGGTTTTATGTACCTGTAGTAACTTTGCTGATTCCTTTTTTTGCTATTCATTTTATTTAGCTAATACAGCCCTTGTAAATAACTGTGTCCCTTAACAGACCTGTTGCCTTAAGTTAAGGTGACTTCTTACCCTTGGGTTTGTTTTGTACTCTTATTTTTCTTAGAAATCTGTGTATTAAAACAGTGACAAAATTTTAATATGAACACTTTCTTACAATAGCAAAACAGCCAATCATCAGAAAACAGCTTCCCTTTTCTGGGGCTTCCTGTCCCTCTGGAATTCTTTGCAATCTAAAATTGCTTCAGTCCTCCAGTTTCCAACCTTTGGATTTCTATATATCATGCACACACTCTCTATATAGTTCTGTTTTCCTTTCTGACTTTATCACAGCTCTCTAATAACCCTCCTCTGTTACATAACCCCTAGTCAGTCATTAGTGTTGCATCCCATTTTCTTAAATGAAGAGTTTATTCTTTTACCATTCCTGCTTATGTACTGGCTTTCCTTAAGGGAATGCACTCTTACTTCCCCAAAATAGGAACATGCTTGTTTCAACTTGATAGCACTTTAGATTGATATTAATCTACCATACTTCATTTCAGACTGATATAGGGTTACAAAGCTAGCTTGTGTACTCGTCTTTTACAGATCAGTTCTTTTCTACACTTCGTTTTTTTCTCTCATCTTCTGTATCTAGTGTTTGCCAATACCCTTCTGTAAAGCTGTATGGATTTTCGTATAAAGTAATGCTTTCCTTTTTCAGAAAGTATCATCTTCCTGGAGAAAAAATAATTTATCAAAATGCATGCCTAACTCCAATGCCTTCTTCATAAAATACCTTTCAGCAAAATTCCTCAGATCAAATTCCTCAACCTGGCCATCTGTCATATTAGGCTGAAACATTTGTGATAATTTTGTACAGCATAGTATCCTTTCTTGTCCTCATCATTATCAAATTCTACTTTCATTTGCAGCATGAAGCCAAGGAAACTTCCTCAAGTTCTGTGATGTAATCCTTGATTATATACATATTTTCTGCAGAATTCATCTCATTGATTTTTTTGGTTTTGGATGGTTTCCAAACTTTTTTTTTTTTTTTTTTAAACAAATGTCTTACATTATGGCATCAAAACTGCCTATAAATCATGTTAAAAGTAAGAAATAGTGTTTTGTAACCATTAAATAAAGTCTTTCATTTATGAATTTGATCAGATTTCATTGTGACAGTAAAAATTCTTCTGCCTTAATAAATGATGAGTTTTTATGAAGATACAAATATTTATTTTTCAAAATCTTTGTCTACTTGATTCTCAGTTTGAACTCTAGTTAACACTCTTAGTTGAATGGTAAATGTTATCTTCTTTTCCATTTAACAGTTTTAAATGGTTTCATTTCTGAAATCTCTACCAGAGCCATAGCTTGTATGTTTTCTTCAATACACTCATGTTAAATTCTCAAGCAGTTGCTCGCAAATCGTATCAAACTGTAAACAGGTTTTGTAAAGAAAGATTTCCCAAGGATGACCTGAAAGTAGCTTCAGTTTTTCTGACAATTGCAAAGAATATCTGTTAAGTTCTTCCATGATATTTTTTCTATATATATTCATACATATATGCACAGAGACTTACTGTATATATATCAATTATGATATATAACCCAAGGCTGATGTATGACTAGTTCCAACACTTTGAGAAATTTAGCAAACCATCTATCCTCACCAAACCCTTACTCTCCACCTCTTGGCCTTAGTTCTACCTGCTACAGGAAAGTCAGCCCAATCTGGCCTTCATGCTTAATTGCCTTCAGCAATAAGCTTCAATATGGTTTCCACTGCTGGCAGTGGTTTTAGAAGCCCACAGACAGTGCCATTTTGTTGAAAACCCCAAGAGGGTTGACTTTACAGGCTTGCACCAAGGGATTCTTCACAAGAGCAAAAAAAACCAAACCAAACCAAACTAAACCAAACCAAACCAAACCAAACCAAACCAAACCAAACCAAAACAAAACAAAACAAAACAAAACAAAAACAAACAAACAAACAAAAAAACTGTGGAAAAACTGGGAAAAGAGCACAAAAAGAGGTGCAGGGAGAGTGAGGGAACCCCTCAGCCCCTCTGGAAGCAGGAAGAGCAGCAGAGGTTCTGATGCAGCATAGGCAGAGCCATAAGGTGATGGCATCCAATCCTTGTACATATAAAGCCTGTTTCCAGGGACCATAGCTCCCGGGAGCATGGTGAACAGAATGCTGAACATCAGAAGAACATGGCACAGCAGTTGGCACAGGCAGGGTGAGCAGGGAGGGATTATCCCCCCACTGAGGAGGCCAGCTCACCTATTGTCTGGCTCCCAGACAACAAATCTAGCCACGATCCTAGTAAGCAGAAAGCCCTTGCCAAAAAGAATGTGGCTATCCAGGCCGAGTGTCTGTCCTCTCAGCCCAGAAAGCCAACTGTACCCTGAGCTGTATCAAAAGAAGCATGGGCAGCAGATCAAGGGAGGTAACACTGCTCTTCTGCTTTGCACTGGTGAGGCCTCACTTAGAGTACTGTGTCCAAATGTGGAGTCTTCTGTACAGGAGAGATGTGGACTTATTGGAACACATCCAAAGGAGGGTCAGAAAAATGATCCAAGTGATGGCACACCTCTCATTTGAGGACAGACTGGGAGAGCTGGAGCTGTTCAGCCTGGAAAAGGGAATACTGCAGTGAGACCTGAGAGTGGCCCTTCAGTATCTAAAGTGGGGCTGTAAGAAGGAAAGGGACAGACTCTAGCAGGGTCTGTTGTGACAGGACAAGGGGAAATATTTTCACAGTCATAGAGGGGAGATTTAGAAGAAATGTGAGCAAGCAGATTTTTATAGTAGGGGTAGTCAGGCCCTGGAACAGGTTGTCCAGTGTGGTGGTGGACATTGCATCTGTGGAAGCATTCAAGGTCAGTCTGGATGGGGCTCTGAGCAACCTAATCTAGCTGTAGGTGTCCCTGTTCATTGCAGGGGAGTTGGACTATATGACCTCTAAATGTTCCTTCTCCAACTTGAATGATTCTATGATTCTATGACTGCATTGTGAATGTATTTTATCACTTATAAATTTTTATTGATATTTCTGTATAACCACGCTGCATCACATACTTTTCCAGTAAGTCTTCTTTGTGTCCATATTAATATGATCTTTTTGTTACAGTTCTTTAAAACATTCAATGTTTCTTTCTTTTTCATTTTCCTTCTTTGTCCTTTCCAATGTAGAATATGATGATAGGACAAGGGGGAATGGTTTTAATCTCAAGGACAGAAAGTTCAGATAAGATGTCAGGGGTAGTTCATTACCAAGAGTGGTGAGGTGCTGAAGCAGGCTGCCCAGAGAGGTTGTGGATGCTCTGTCCTTGGAGTTGTTCAAGACCAGGTTGGATGGGGTGCTGGGCAGACTGGTCTAGTACCAGATCTGGAGGCTTGAGGCAACGGGGTTGCAACTGGATGATCCTTGGGGTCCCCAAGTACCCAAACCATTCTATGATTTTTTTCTGTGTACTTGAAACTGTTAGATTAAGTTCATTGTGTGTTCCCAAACTCTCAGCATGATGATTTTGTGAGAAGTTAGATATTTTTACTTACTTATTTATGTGAAAGAAAAATGAAGATGAACTGACATTACTATTTCATGTTATTTTTCCATCTCTTTTGAGTGTCTTATTAAAATGGCAAAGGGATGCAGAGTGTGACCAACCATGATATTTGTAATGTGGGAAAAAGAAGCCTATATTGGAACTTATCTAATGTTCCAAATCTTGTATACGCATAAAATTTTTCTATTTTCTATTTAGATCTGTCTTAAAAAAAAAAAATAAATAAATAAAAAAATTAGTAATTTAGTATTACATGTATATCTGGATTCATCTCCCATCACTACATAGCTGAGAAATCTAAGTTACAAGTCTTCATCTTCCATTGGTTAATGAAGAGATGTAAGGTTTCACATCATTGTTTCCTAAAGTACTTTGGGCAATTACAATCCTAATGTAAGCACTTATTTAAGTCACTAGGATTTCAAAGGATAGCTCAAATTTTATTTGTCTCTATTACAGATATTCCTCCGAAGGCCATCTCACTAAGGCTTTCTATATTTTTCTTCTGAAAATTTCCTGTTCCATATGTGAACCTGAATGAGATGAGCCTTGTCTATGTTGCTTATCACCACTGTGACCTCAGCCTTGCTCTTTACTTCTTCTTCTTAAGGATCAAACAAATTATGTTCGATCCCAAACCATAATAACTTGAAAAGCAAGTCATTTGCTGGGACCAAATTGCAAGCAGCCACACTGCTGAGAGGCATTTCTGTTCATGCTGTATTTCTGAAGTCAATTTCTCCTTTCATTGTGCAGGGTATAAATGATGTTCAGCACTTCAAGGCCAGACAGAAAAGCTATGTGCTTCCACCTTGAAGACCTACATTCTTTTTCTCTTGAAATTAGCTCTTCACAAACTTAGTGCTAATAACTAGATATTACAAAATGCTGAGTGAACCAACCAGTATGGTTCCGAAAAATCAAGATCACAATATGGCGGTATCTCATATTGTACTTTCTTCATGAAATTTAACAGAACAGCAGTTTCTATACTGAAAATACATAAGACTTACATGGAAGTAGAAGGTCTAGCTACTGTCAGGTGAAGAAGGAGCATCTTTTCTTTGTAAAGTATAGACTGTCCAATTATGCACACTTTAAGCTGTTTGGATTTTAGGGTTTTTAATTAAGACAGTCATGAGAGGTCTTATGCAATGCATATGTTCTTTGTGAGTGTAAAATCAAGGAATGGAGTCTTATCTCTGCCAGTCTAACTCCAGATTTTATAAACATGAATCAAGAGAGCTGTTATTTCAGATCAAATCTGTCTATTATGAATTTCAAAACAAAGTTTCTAGCAAAAATATACTGGAAGCTTGTCTGAAGAAAATTTAAACTTAACAGTCAAATGCACGTTCTTACGTAGGCTTGAATTCACCTTCACTTTTTGATTCTGTTGAATTTGAGAGATTGAATATATCTGTATAAGAAGCATATCTTTTGGTAGTCAAATTTTCTGTTAGATTGGTTCTTTTAAAAACCCTCAACTGCTGTGCAGGGTCATTAAAAAAAAAGAAAAAATCAACTTGAAAAATTCATTCCTAGTAGCTTTAAAAATACGGGAGAAAATAACTGCAAATATAATAGGAATATGAGCATTTTCAGAAAGTCAGTCTGCAGGTATTGTGTTAATAACACTACCTGAAAATCATTGACTTAAAAATATGCTGCCTATAATTTGGATAGAAAAATTCAGTAAAGTTTTTTTATTTGTGTTGACAAATTTCCTGTTTTATTAACTATGAGCATTCAACCTTGTACCAGTTCTGGTGTTTTCAGATGTATGGAGTTAGCCACTCAGACTAATGTAGTAACTGAGATCACAGGGGACATTTTCAGTGAAAGAGACAGGGAGCCAGTCAAGTTCCAATGCTGCAGGCTTGTCTGCCATAATTATTCACTCTCTTTCTGGTACCTGACAGTAAGGAAAGGTACTACTAGAGGATTGTGTCTTGTTACACTGAGAAGAACAAAGTTTTTTCTTCTGGCTGCCAGATGACTCATTGTGACTTTCCTTTTATTGTTGTTTGTTTGTTTGTTTTGTTTTATCTTGTTTTTCAGCTTTCATTTGCAGCAACAACCCCAGAGCTGGCTGACAAGAAAAAATATCCTTATTTCTTCCGGACAGTGCCATCTGATAATGCAGTGAATCCAGCAATTTTGAAGTTACTCAAGTATTACCAGTGGAAGAGAGTGGGAACTTTAACCCAGGATGTACAAAGATTCTCTGAGGTAAGCTTTGCATAATTTTTTTCAAGAGCTAGTTCTTCCATTAATAGCAATTAAGTAAAATCTAAGAGATGTGCTGTTTCAGTCTTTTTTCTCTTTCTTATTCTTATTATCTCTCTCTCTTTCTGGGTGGTATTTGCCATACTGAGTAAACTTATTTCCATTCTAGGGTTTCTGGGACTAGCTATAGTTAAAAACTACCCATAATTTCTTTTGTCTTCTTTACACCAAAATCATTGCTACCCAAGTGCAAAAAACCAAACAAACAACAAAAAAAAAAAAACAACAAAAAAAACAAAAACGAAACCACAAAATGTCGCATTAGTTTTCTAGTAAAGGGTCCCTTTCTACTCTTTGACTTGACAAAATGTATGATTTTGAAGGAAGCTTGTATCTTGACATTGGTTCAGCTAAAAGAGAGAATAAATCTAATTTTATCTTGTTCCTCTCTTGCTCTGATTTATTTTAAGCATCAGTCTGAACACTGAGGAAGAAAATCTGTTAAATGTATGGTTGAAAGAGTTGTAGGAGCTTACTGAGACAAAAATGACTACAGCCTCCAGAACTGATAAAATGAAGTATTGTGCACCCCCAAATCCTCTGACTTTCACACTGAGCAACATTTTGCTCACAGAAATTGAAAGAGACTATGGGGCAAGGGCCTTAAGCATGACATTAACAATAAAGCAGTGAAAAGAAAGCATCGTATAAGTAATTAATTAGCGCAAGGCAAGGGAATGAGTTGGCCAATTAATTGAGAGGCCAAACTAATAGAGGAGTGTCATTTTCATAGCTGTTTTATTTTTTCCTTCCTCATCACTCATTAAAAAAGGCTGACTGTGATCTGAGGACTAATATAATTAAAACTAGTGAAGAGGGGCAGGAACAGGTTAGAATCTGCTTAGGTGAGTCAGACATTTTCAAATTCTGTCACAATTAATTCACTCTGAAGTACTTAAGAAATCTTAGATTCTTCCCTTATGAGCTCTGAGAATTCAAGGATAATAAGCAGGGGGAGGGAAGAGACCTTTTTGTCTGTCTTTCCAAAATGCACATAAAGATAAAGGGAATTATAGACCAGTCAATCTAAAATAAATTCCTGGAAAGATATTTGAACAGATAATTGACTAAGAATTTCACAGAAGAAAAAAAGATGCTAAACAATGTCCACAATGGATTTGTCAAGAATAAATCATGTGAAGCAAACTAATTTAATTCTATGACAAAATAACTGGTCTCCAGGAGATGGAGTAAGTGATAAATGTGATATTTTATGACTGTTACTAAAGAAAACTGGGGAAACTTGATCATGAGAAAGATACTGTCTCTGTCCAATATTCCTGCCACCAAGGTTAATCATCATCAGACCTGTTGAATGTTTTGAAAATGAGTGCTGAGGTAAAAAGCAGCCAAAAACTGTGTATGCTTTATCCTCCTCTGTCTTGAAATTATAATTTCAAAGAGCTGCTATCAGTGGTTCACTGTCAAACAAGAAGGATGGGAATCTGTCAAGAGGTTTTCTAGACAGTGGGAGAGATAAAATGTTTACTGAATGATCAATCGGTATCTATTTGAGAAGAGCTGGAAGCACTTTTGCAGAGGCAGAATTGGGATTTAAAGTAGTCTTGACAAGTAGAAAAAAAAAATTTAAATAAATAGTATGTAAATGAAAAAGTGCAAAATGTTAGACAACACTAATTCAGCCTAGAGAAGAAAAGATTCCAGGGACACCTGATAGCGGCCTTCCAGTACCTGAGGGGGGCCTACAGAAATTTTATAAGGGTAGATAGCAACAGGATGAGGAGAAATGGCTTTAAACTGGAAGAGGGTACATTTAGATTAGATATCAGGAAGAAATTCTTTACTGTGAGGGTGGTGAGACCCTGGAACAGGTTGCCCAGAGAGGTTGTGGCTGCCCCCTCCGTGGAAGCATTAAAGGCCAGGCTGGATGGGGTTTTGAGCAACCTGGTCTTGAGAGGTGTCCTGCTGTAGCATTGGGGTTGGAAGCAGGTGATCTCAAAGTTCCCTTCCAACCCAAACCATTCCATGATTCTATGATCTGTATATCTGATACAGGTAGAGTGACTTGGGCCTCCCTCACTTGGCATTACTCAAATCCTTTTGATAATGATTTTTGAAGTGATCTGAATTCTATGGTTGTCAGTAGCACAACCCACTATTAGTATCCTCTACAAATTCTTTACATATGTTTGTACAGTTAAAGCTGTCCCTTCCATTGGATTAATGCTTCAGTTGCTTAAGTCCTCTTGGTATAAGGATATAAACAAACTCCATCAGTTCCGTTTATTAAGTAGGGCAAGTTCATATCCATTGTGCTTCTGTGACCTAGATTTATTGGATTGCTGCCCTATTCTCATCCTCTGGGAGAAGAGCCTGTTTCAAAAGTTAATGGTTCTATGGCAAAGGTTTATAAATGAGGTTGTAAAATGTTGTGGGTTTTTTTTGTTTGGTAGTGTTTTGTTGTTTTTTTGTTTTGTTTTGTTTTGTTTTAGTTGTTTGTTTCACAATTTTTAGTTATAAGTGTTTGCTATGACAAAGAATCATAGGATAATTTAGGTTGGAAGAGACCTCAGGAGATTGTCTGTTTTAACCTGCTTCTCAAAGAATGGCTAGCTTTATTACTTATGATCCCTGAAGAATTATGGGTGTTGCATACACAGTTTTCAGAAAAGTCATGACTACATTCAGTTTTCAGTTCCCAGGTGAGCTTTCAGCTGACTGGAGATTCTGCAAGAACTGATGCCTCTAGTTCTGCTACTCTATAGCACTACCTGTTTAGGATTGTGTTTTGAATACAAACCAAGTGATGGTCTTGTGGTTTGTGTTTTCTCTATTACATGGTTTGGTGTGAAATGTCGTGTGAATGAAGTCATGCTTAGCTATCAATAACTGAAAACTGTTGGGAGCCACCAGTGTTGCATATGTAAAGGTTTCAGAATATGACCATGAAACAGAAAGGTGAAATCATGTTATGATTTTCAAGTAATGCTGTATTTGCTAATCAGTAATTCTAATTTGTCTTAGTTTTCTATTGTTCCTTCCTACATATTGCTCATTTTGTTCATATAAGTTCAAAGCATGTTTCAAACTGAAAGCTGTCACTTTTTTGCACTTATACGCTAAGGAGGATTCAAACTTTAGTGTGTTATTGTTAGACACTGCTAATCTGCCTTCTGTTGTATCTGTTTGCTCCTCTGTCATGTTCAAATTCAGTTAAATTGCATTTAGCCTTCCACTTGGTTTTATATTCATGATATTTCCAGATTTTTTAAATATATATTTCCCTCCCACTGAGAATAATGTCTAGGATTGTTTTTAAAACAGTTTAAATTCTGTTCATCGTAAATGACTCTTTATTTTTCTGTACTTCGTAATAGTCATCTCTTTATGTGATTTCTCTGCTTTTTTTCCTGGAAATACTGAGAACTCCTAATGTTATTTTATCAGTGTAGGTGGCATTTCAAAAAGACAGAAAAAAATGAGAAGTGTTCTGTAAGTTAATGAAACAGATTAAAATATATATAAAATGGAAGATAAAATATTGCCTCATGGTCCTATCACCATCTATACTGAATTTACAGATCTAAAAATACACAAAAAAATAAAACTAAATTTCCTTTGTAAGTGGACAAAATGCTACTTTTTTGAATGACCTGATTAACATTCCTAAGATTTCTTGCTGTTCTGTATTTTGTATAGTGAAATCTACTTTAAAATCTATGGCTCATCGGAATCCATTTTACCTAAATTGAAATAATTTAGCACTTACTAATATCGATTTTCCCAAAAATATAATACTAGGAAAAACTGTCTGGAAGAAAAGCTGCTCATGAATAACAAGCCTTCTCCAAGTAGTATGTCTCTTTCTGCAGAGAAAGCAGGACAGAAGTCTAGAATTTTACCCATAAGCTAATCTAGAAGTTTGCTGAAGAACTGCTGCTGTCTCACTATGGTGTCTGCAAACTAGGATCTGCATTAGTAGTCACTTCCTATAAGAATTAATTGGATAGGTAGATGAGATAGTTACAGAGGAGCATAGAAGGATTAAGCAGAGGAAAGAAATTAGGTATCTGGTGAACTTTCAAACTTTAGCCAAAAAAAAAAAAACAAACCTGAGCACCTGTGTTTGGTGGCTGTGGTTACAGGCCGTGGAGACTTCAAGGTGTAATTGTGTTGTTTGACTTCTCAGGCTTCTGAAGAAAGGCAAGAGCAGAGACTTCCAGCCCTCATCACATTTTCAAGAGGTGGTGGAGCAGCAAGAAATTATTACTTTTTCTCCAAGGATGAGCTTGAAAGCATAAAATTTACCAGATACTAGGAATGCTGAAGTTCGGAGCTCTAACAATATCTAGTAATTTAATCCTTGGAGGACCCCTGTACCCACATAGAGTGTAGTAATGTAGAAAGACAGATGGAATACAAGAGATGTGAGACAGAAGGCAGTCAAGAATGTGGGAAAAGGCATAGAGAGAAGAATGTGAAAGCAGGCAAAATAACATTAAGAGATGTTATTGTTTAAATGCTGAACTTTTTCACAACATCTCTTTGTAGTGCTTCTTTGTTTCTTATTTTCACCAAACTAGGCTGCATACCTTAAAAGCTATGAACTGTTGATGTGAAAGTGCTAGTAAAACAAAATCTGTATTTAATCTGCCTTAGTGCATTTTAGTTTCTTAGTTCATTTTTTTTTTTCCTTTACATAATCTTACGAGTTCCTGTTCTCAAAAGCCCAAATCATCTCCCCAAAATAGTTCCAGTGAGTTTAATAGAAAGAAAATATGGAGATAATCCTCTTAGTGGAGGCACAAATGTGTCTGAGATTGTCCATCATATCACTCAGTTCCAGATTCTTGCTTGGTTGCTAGGATAATCTTAGGGACAGCTTACTTCAAGTTTTCCTGAGTTTGTGAAGAAGAATATCTTTCCCTTTTCTGTCTGGTAATTATGGTTTTCTATAATTCAATACATTAAGATCTTCATAGGCAGCCTATAAAAGTGGTTTCTTCTAGTACTTCAGGATGCTATCCATATCTATGAGAAATTAAATATTTGCTAGTTTGTTTTTAAGCGACAGAAATCATTGCAGGAATTTAAAATGACAAAAATTGTTATAAACAAGCTTAGAATCTGTAAATAAGACATTTGGGCTTATAAAATACAAGTTATCATTTGCTGGAATTTTTGGTAGTGCAAAGGTATTTCTGTCCTTTTATGGAATTATCATCCATGCTAAGAAACTTTTTTTTTTTTTCTTATGGCAGTAGTATTTTAACCAATAATTTTCACTTTTTATTCTGTTTCCCATTATCCATTTTTGTTAGCTTCCAAAAACAGAACAAACAAACAAACAAAAAGAGGCTACAGCATCACCTGGTAAAGAATTACAGCCACAAGCAGTGCTGTTTAAAGGGAATTCATTGTTTTATCTGTGTTATTTTGCACTGAAGTCAGACTCAGCTATCCTGGCCCCAGGATTTCCATGAGCTGACAACATCCTTGTTAAACTTCATGTGTATTGAACAAAATGAAATCAAACTTAAGTTTATGTTTTATTTTAAGAGTAGTGCTCACCACTCTTATCTTTAATCCTGTTGCTGTGCATATGAGACAGACTGGTATTTCCAATATCAGATAAAGCAATGGAATGAACAGTACTGAGTTTGCAAACCTCTAATGTATGTGGCTGAGAGATTCCATTTCATTGAATTTGTTAATGTATACAATATAACAGTCATCACTTTATCTGAAAATAAGACAAATCTGAACTCAAATAAAATTGCTTTTAGCTTATACTGAAGAAATGATCCAAAACAATGCTTGTTGTGATAGACATTAGACTTGTATATTACTAATATGACTGCGTCATCATATTTCCTTTTTAGATTTTGCCATGCTTTGATGTTTGGGGGATTTAAAATGTTTTCATTTGTTTGTTTTTGTTATTTTTTATAATATGAGAATACAAGGATTAAATAAGATTGTGAACAGTTGTGTAACTATTTAACTTGCAAGCATTTCCCCTCCCTCCAACCCCAATATTTTGATTGGAGTTCTAATTATCTTCCATTAATCAGACAATTGCAGGTTATTTTCAAATTAAAATCAGTAGTGCAGTGATAAATTTTAAAATTTGTGCACATACATTGATAATATAATATTGCCTAATTCAGAGAAGAGGATAAGTTCACTTCAGTAAAAGAAATGTTTTTAAAACAGTGTATTAATATTCAAGGTTTGGGTTGCTCAGAGGTTACGGTTAAATCCATGGAATGCCTTTTGGAATGATGAACCTTCCTGGAAGAGTGTGTAAAGTTAACAGAATCCATTCCCTTTGAAAGCTAATCTGGAGTCAAGAAGAAAATGCATCTCTTAAACTGCTTTAAGTTAAGCATGTGCTGTACTGGTGCTGTACTGTTCCTTAAGCCAAAGTTACTTAGTGACTTCTAAAAATTCTGAACACTGATAAAATATTAGACTTCTCATAGTTCTCTGGGTTTTTGGCAAATATTCAGAAGTCAAATATTCAAATATTCAGAAGTTCAAATATTCAGAAGAAGAAATTATGGGAAAGTCTCAGGTTTACAACATAGCAGGGTGAAATCTGAGAGACAGAATCTTATCCTATGTTTGTCTCGATTTTTAGAAAACATTCTGTGAACTCAGCTAAAGAAAAAAGGCATTTTAAGGTGAGAAGTATCCTACAGTGTTAAATTGAATGTCTTGGCTGAATGAGAGTGTGCTTTTGAGAGATGTGACTCAATGCATTTAATGGCATTCTTCATTCCTACCATTTTTCTTAAGAATTTTTTGTCAGTGGCATATTCTGAGCTTCTCTCTCTCTCTCTCTCTCTTTTTTTTTTTTTTTCCCCTCAGTGATGGGCACTAGACTAATGTTTTTTATAATAATTACTTTCTAATCACTTTCATATCTTGTAATAGTGTTCCAAATTGTGTCTGATGAAATCATCCTAGTTGCAGATCAGCAGGATAGTTTGAGCAACTCACCTGTGTCAAAACACTTAGAAATGCAGGAACCACTATCTGAGTTTCCTGTTTCCAAATCTCATGGCTTAGCTCTACAGCATCTTCAGGACGTCTTCTGTAAAGCTGCTTCCAGATAGGCAGTCCCCAGACACTTCCCAGAATTTGTTGTTCTCTCACCTTCTCAGGGACTGAGGTGAGGCTGACCTATATGTAGTTCCCGTGTCTTCTTTTTTCTGCTTTTTGGAAACAGGGACTTTTATAATCTTCCAGTACTCAAGCACCTCTCCCAGTTGTAGTGGTCATCCAGAAAGTGGTAGAACAGGATACATGGTAAGCTTCCTTGATTTTCCTGTTTTTTTCATAGATTCCAGCTGTTTTAGGAACCCAAGATATGGGCGATGTTTTCAGATTCACTCCCTTCTAAAACTCCTTCATTCGTAATATTATAGCTGAAGCTTGTAACATTTTAATATCAATTTAAGCTTTGCATTTTTAAGATGTTTTATGGCCTGTTGACCGCTAGAATTTGTATACAATCTTGCAACCAGTTCCTCATCCACTGAACAGTCCACCCATTAAGTCCATGTCTTTCCTATTTGGAGAGAATGATGTTATGGGGAACCATGCCAAGACCTTACTGGAGTCCAGATAGATGACATCAATGTCTCTTCCCTTGTCCACTGACAAAAATCAGTCCAGATCAAACAAGCTACTTGGACATTATGTTAGTATTCCCTGGTTGAATTAGTGCATGAACATTTCTAGCACACATGTTTCTAAACTACACCTGCAGTCAATACAGTTTAAGAGGACTTGAGACAACTCTTTCTGTAAATGTCAAAAAGTAAATTATATACTTGTTGAAACAAATAGAGGAAAGCTGTAAATAGGAATTAAATTCATTAGAAATGTTTTGGCACTGTCTTTCATCTTAGTTTCCAGATATTTCTGCAATGCTTTGACACTAGATAATCTTTGAAGTTGGCTGATAAAGATAGTTCAGTAAGAAAGTTTAGACTCCCCAGATCCAAGAACTGCAAAGTTTATTTGTTCTTCTTTCTTACATGATTCGTGGAGTGATGTTTGTATCTCTTTTGGATGCATTCACAATGTCAGAATCAGAGATGACAAAAACATAGGACAAGGATCTGGGAAAGTTATCCAAGAGATGATACTGAGATTCCTGTGTATTTTAAATCCAGCTCTTTTAGTGCCTGATTTAGTGGTTGGCAACACTTCTATGGCAGGGTATTTGGAACTAGATGATCTTTGAAGTTCCTTCCAGCCCAAGATGTTCTATGATTCTGTATATTCAGGAGTCATCTAAACCAGATTGCTGTGGGTGCTGGAGGCCAGTCCTTTCTCTAGCAGCCCTGCTTCTGCAGATGATAAAATTTTCAACTTATCTTCTTTTTCAAGAACTCACCAAGGATGTGTAAGTTATGTATTCTGTTCCCTTCTGAGTCTTCTCAGAGTAATTCACACCACATCAGCCAGCCACAAGGACTGATTCCCAATCAGTAAAGCCTCAGAGTCTGCATTGTTTTTTTGTCAGTAACTCCAAATACTTTTCCTACTGCAATAAATGGGAGCACAGCCCATTCCAGAAGAGTACAGTGTGGGTGGAAAACAAGATACTCTGAAACAAATCCACAACAAGAAATGCTTGTATTTGCTCTGTATTGCTCTGAGGGAGTGGGTGGGTTGTGAATTCCTGTACTTCACTCTTCAAATAACACATATACTAGAGGGAGAAGGATTAGGTAGCATTATATCTCTATAAATAAATGAGTACATTTCACTCATTTCGCTTTCAAATTTTTTTTTTTTTTTTTTTTTTTTTTAAGGTGGATGTTCAGCTGGCAGTTGTTGAGAGTGATGAAAATGAGCAGATATTGGTTTTCCTCTAGTCACAGTTAGTAACATCTCTCAAGCAGGAGTTTCTTTACTGTGACTTTGTTTATAGCAGGTAGACACAGTGAAAATTTGATCTGATGCATTTTGCATCCCTAAATAGAGGTCTAGAGAAGATAAAATTACACCACGAGAGACAAGAAGATATGGTGTTAGTTGGTTCTGCTAGACAGGGCAAATCTCCCTTAACAGTTCTTTGTGACTGAGTACAACTTGATCACAGACAGAAAAAACACCAGACAGAAAAACAGGTGTCAGCACTAGGGGAAACTGTTGTGTCATCTCAGATGCATATCCCAGGATGCAGTCTCCCTTCCTAAAAAGTAAATAAAAAGCATATAGGAAAATATCATGCTTAAATTATATGTGTGGGAAAGAGGAAGCTCTACAGTTATCAGGAGAGGTGCCTTGCATGGTGATTGCTTAAACCATGGCTTTCAATTGAATCAAGGTTTCTTCTATAAAACATACCTGCTGTTGAATTTGGAACTCTTCTCATCCACAGTTGCACAGAGCAAAATAAGTCTCGTCTGTAGTCCTAAAGAAGGAAGTGGTAATGTTTTTACCAGATCTAACTTGGCCAAATTTTCTCCTTTAATTTGTGCTTAATTTTGAATCTTGTCACGACTTCAATGTGAAAATTTCCATTCTTTGATTCTTCTGCCTGCTGCTACAATTGGACAATCAACTGTACTCTTAATTTACCAACGGTGATCTTTGATATGAGGTATTAAATATTTTTTTAAAGGGAGAGATTGCAGAATCCAGCTGCAGAGACTTTATCAATGAAAAGTGTATTGTCATTTCCTCCAAGCCATTTTTATAGAAACATTCTGCCTGCTGGCATTGCCCAGTTTCATCAAGAAGAAGCCTGTGTCTTTTCAAGACATAGGCTCTAGGACTGTAAAAGAACAATATGCATTACTATCAAATTCACTAATACAGAGATGGAATATAGAAAAGTCTATTTCAAAATGTATAGAACAAATTGTAAATATCTGCTTTTTTAAAATAGCATTTGCCATTCAGTCCTGACAGTCATAGTAAAAATTCACAAGTGTTCAGAGACCCCTAGGCTAGCAGAGATCCAAATTCCTTAGGTAGTGTATTGCTTGCAAAGTTCCCAGCTCTGATATTGTTCTTTGGCTATACTGGAAAATTGTACTCCTTGCAGTTCAGGAGACTTCAGGGCTGCCTGCAACACACTGAAATGGTATACCCTGCAGAAGAAGAGGAATGAATATATGATTTATTGTTTGATTATGATACACTGCAGTATAGTGTGTAGCCTTCAGCTCGTCTTTTGCTTTCCACTCGTTTTCCTCACTTCAGCTTTATTTGTTTAATTTGAGCCCATGATGTTCTGATGGACGAGCAAACTAATTTGCCTACAGCTTAGTAAAATCTCATTTTCTTTTTTTTTAAAATCATTTTTATTTTTTTGCTTCTGTCAGGTCTAATGATTGCAAAAGTGTTTGCTCTTGTACTGGCGGAACAGACAAGTGCTCTGCATTACCCTTGTCAGCCTTCTACAATTTGTCCTGAGGCCTGTCCTTAAAGCAGCTTTGCTTCGCTTGTCCAGTATGCTGAAATGAAAAACCACATTATTTGCTCTCTAGATTTCTGTAATGGATTCTATCACTCATAGTTTCACTAATGTTTTCTTTTGTATGAATATTAAGTTCTTTAATACAAATACTTGTCTAGGATAAAACCCAAAAGTTTGTCAACACCCTTTCAACTGGAAACTTGTTTTCAACATTTCTTTTCTCTTTGGAATTACTTTTCCTTTGTGAAGTTCTACAGCTACAATACTAAAGAAATCCCCGCAGACCCAACTGCCTTGTTTAGCATCAACATTGTGTCCTTTAAATATTTTGCCTAACTTGCACTGGTGTTTTTTTGTGTGTTTGTTTATTTGGTTTTCCATAGTAAATATTTCCCATCAATTTCTTGAATTACAAGTGATTGAGGGTTTTTTTCCTCAGGTAAGATTCCTGTATATTGTTGACTCAAAACTTTAGGCAAATTTTAACAGCAAAACTGCATAAAGATTGATTCTGGGTAGATTTGTTAAAACAGATTTTTTTTTCCCATCATTTGGAGAAGACTGGATGTAGATTTGTCTCTCTTAAATATTCACTGTTCTAAAAGTGTGTGAACTATATAATTATGTGCTTCATCCTTAGTGATGAGCTGAGATCCTGCAAGCAGAATTCTCTCCCAGAGGCCAGAATGTGCACCCTTTGCTAGCAGAAATTGCTGTTCACGATTAGTTTTGTGTAGTATTGGCCACATAAACAGTAGTGTCTAGTCTGAGCTGATCATTTAGGTTCCCATTATAGCCAGTAAATGCCTAAGGTGAGGGGTCTCAATAGGAAAAAAATAAAAATAAAAAATGGTATCTTGAAGATTCCTTTCCATGGACTAGTTTTAAATTAAGAACCATATGGATCTCCCTCCCAGATTAAGACCCTCTGTTAAGAGATAGAGTAGTAGAGGTTTTTTTTTTTTATTTTTTATTTTTTTAGAGGTTTAACAAATGCACAGGCTGCAGGATGATGAGAAAAAAGAAGGCTTTGGAAACTCTGAGCTGGAGCTGTTTCTTACCTTGGCAATTTCTGGGCTTTTTTCACAGAGGCCACTTCTGCAGTTTTTTAGAATTGGCTAGTTCTAGTCTTAGGAGATGACTACAAAGGGACTCTAGGCACTTTTTAAGTGTATATCTTGAAGAGTATATGTTTTAGTAAGTGGGCACAAATTGTCTTTGGTCCATGTTGCAATCCGGACAGATGCCGGTGAGTTCAAGTATGCCTGACAAGCTGTGAGTAGGGCTAAGGAGACCACTGAATAGTTGTATCCAAAGTGAGATGTGCACATCCCATGGGATGTGCAAGACATTCTATTGGGAGGTGGAAAGAAAATATTTGAACTTCCATTTACAGTTAATTTTCACTAAAATAAATAAATAAATAAATAAATAAATAAGATGCTAAGCTTTGCTAGTATTCAACATATTGTGCCCTTACTTTGCTGCTATGTAAGGCAGTTACATATAGTTCACATAGTACACTTAGGAAAGTCATGCAGGGTTTGACAGTGGCACCCTCAGCTCGTTTGTGTGTTTTGCAACAGGTTGCAGTTTAGTTCTTTTCTGCATCTTGTTCTGGTTCTATATGCTCATGTTCCTGCTGGCTGTGTAAAAGAATTGGCAAAGTCTATTTGTCCTCATCTGAAAAATATCTTAGAAATGCCCTCAGTCCAGAAAATCCAACACAGTGCTTTACATCTGTCATATATGTGGGGCTATTGCTGCCACTTTACTTTCCTTCAGTGGTCTCTAGTAATAAATTGAAAATGAATTAACCTTTCTTGTCAGAGCCCTGACATAAGCAACTATGTTTGTGCACCATGAATTTTACAGAGGCTAATAGTAAGGGCTCAACCTTTTACATTAGCCAAGCACCCATTCTATCCAGCATAGCTTCTGGGTTGTTCAGCTTCTGCATATTGCCATTTTGACTGAGATAAATAGCATAAGTAAATAGCTCCACTCAGTTACTGTTAGTGTAGGCTCCTTTCCCACCACAACACAGACTGTGTGAATACACTTAAATGTCACTTCCTGTGAAAAGCAGACAATCTATTAACCTTTATTATATAAAAATTTGGGGAAAAGATAGGAAACTAAGAGTAGCACAATGTTGTGAGATATTCTCACTTTCTTGGTATTTCTTCTCTTTCAGGATAAACATAGGAGAAATGCAGATGGTGACCTAGGGAATTGCTGAGGGTGTGTGTTGGGGGGAAGTTCCTCTCCTTTCCTTTCTCTATTATACCTTTTTAGATCAAAGTGTCAGTAATGACTTTTCTGTCCCCTTAATTTGATGTGCTCATATAGAATCCGATTCCATGTCAGTGGATTGATATTCCTATAAATTAGTGATGTGTGGTCAGTAGGAGTGAAATGTCTGTAGTAGAAATGTCATGGCGATTTCCTGTCATATCATCTATACGTCTGATATTTTGGAATGCCATTATTTGTATGGAAATGAGCTTCTCCAGACATTATTCAACGAAGTCTCTGAGCTCTAAAATTAATAAATAGGTAAAGCATTACAGAACTCTTCTGGCTGCAGCTTCAAAAATTCTAAATTTAAATGTCTACAAAGCTTTGATGTTTAAAAAAAAAAAAAAAAAAAAAAAAAAGGTAAGAAAAAAAAAAGAACCTTTCCTAAACAATCCACATGCCTTGCTCGTGACTCCCAGTACATGATCATTGTATCAGATGAGGTTTAGACTGGACATAAGAAAGAACTTTTTCTCTCAGAGAGCGGTCAGGTACTGGAATGGCCTGCCCAGAGAGGTTGTGGAGTCACCATCCCTGGCAGTGTTCAGGAAGTGTCTGGATAGGGAGCTAGGAGATATGGTTTAGTGGTTTGCTGTAGCAATGGTAAAGGGAGGATGTTTGGACTAGATGATCTTGTAGGTCCTTTCCAATGTTGTGATTCTGTGATTCTATGATTGCTTCTTCTTGGCAGGGCTGTGTTTGTTTTGATGGGCTAATGGGTTTCTTTTCTATTCTTCTTGGTCTCATTCATGTGTAAATGAGAAATGTGCATCCTGAGTTAGTGCAGAATGTATACTGTTGATGAGTTAGAATAGACACTGGAAGACTGAAGTTGTAGTGCATTTTGGTAGATATCTGACAACATTTTATATGGCTAGTTTTAGGTTACCATAATGCAACCATATCTGCATCAGTTTACATGCAACTAACGGGGAAGATGATATTTTCATTATCCTCTTAATTTTAATTATTGTAGTTGTTGGAATGATTTTTTAAGAACTTTAAATGTTCTTGATATATGAAGATAGGAAAATGATGAGGCAATATTATATTACGGATGTTTTTGTTATACTTACTGTGCTGACTAGATGGAAGAGCTGGATGATTTCAAAAGGATTTTGTCTGACTCCATTCTAGTATGCTCCTTTGAAGTTTTTCTCAATTGTTCATGTCATTGAAATAGGCTGGCAGTTAACTTCAGAACAGAAATTACAGATATATATATTTTATGCATACATATATATATTTCTAGGTGAACCAAAAACATGTAATAAATGATCTGAAATTTATCTCAAGCAAACAGAAAAGTTATTTCTAAGAGGATTACTAAATTCTCATTGAGATAAATCCATAAACCTTAATGATGTCATGTGTATTCTCTCCTTCCTATTTTCAGAGAGGTAAAATGAAGCACTATATATAACTAAAAGGTACAGAACATTTTTTTTTCATGCCAGATTGTTGTTACCTCTGTGGGGATGCCAAAAGGTGAAGTCTGATTCCACGTGATCTGTGAATTCCAAGCGTAATCCTTAATGCTGAAACAGAAAGGGCTGTGAACAACACATAGCACACGTGAACAACAAGGTGATTGCCAGTTCATAACAAATACCCATAACTTCTACCACCTCAAGATACAAGTTACACTAAGACAAAGAAGGGAACTTCTTGCTTAATTATAGCATAAAACTAATCAAGTAATGCTCAGGCAGCCTTGAAGATTTTGTCCTCTGGTTTCCATATGGTATTAGGGATTTCATCTCAGACAGTCCTGATGAATTTCTTGTATTTTTGCATCATTTGCATTTAACACATTCCTTGTTTCACAAAGAAAGAAAAGGAAAGAAAACTTCTTCCATTAAAGTAATGGATAAGCTTGGCTTTACTTTCTTAAACCAAATTGCTTATATTAATATGACTCTGGGGGATTCTTCTGTAGGAAAAGAGACTGTGAAGCCAATGAAGTGAAAAGAAGCCACTGTGGTATTTTTAACTGAATTGCTGTAAAAGACCCACCAAAGTAAGGCTATTTAAGACAGTATGCTAAGATGCAACATAATACCCGCTTAGAATCCCAGAATCAGAATAATATAAAATGCTCTGTAGAATTTATTTATAAAGAACCCGATTATAATATATACCAAGAATTGTTGTGATTTGAAGAACTCAAGAAAAAAGATGCTAGAAGGAAAAAAAAATCAGAACCTTGAGATTGCCAGAGAAGAAGAGATGAGAGCAATTAATGAAAGCACTATAGTGATCAGAAAGATGTGTACAAAAGCCAGGGGAAAATTTCTTGTCAAAAAGAACTTTTCACAGGTAACTGGAGCCCATCTTTAGCTGACAGTTGAAATCTCAGTGGAGGAAGTACATGAACCAAACTGAGAACCTCAAGTGCAGAAAATTATCACCACCATATGGCATCCTTCTGAGGATTGTGAAGTAAATAAAGTGTGAAATAGCAGCCATACGACACTGTGGGAAATGTTGGTGCAAGTTTTCTTCAATATTCAAAAAACTGTTTACTAAAGCTTCTGTATTTTCTTTAAAGTTGGAGGACTAAGGGATAATCTCCAAACTCTGAAATAATGTTAAATCTTGTCATTGTCACAGACAATATGATGAAAATGGTCTAGCTGAGCTGTTATTTGTCTTGCTTTGGCTTACTTTTACTTAGATTGCAAATTGTTGTTAGCATGGCATGGATTATCTGAGCTATTAACTAGCTTGCTTATCTAAATAACTTTCCAAAAAGAATGTGACTGTGGCTTCTGTCTAAGTTGCATGAGTTTTTTGAGAGAAGTGATGGCTTTACAAAGCCTGCAGCACAGAACAGTTGTGTCTCATGTTGAATCTGGGAGAATCAGCAGTGTAACAGTTAGTGCCATTATCAGTTCTTGAGCAGCAGAGGAGGGGGGAATAAAAAAAAGAGATTGGGAGCAAAGATAGTTTCATCCATAACTTGCTTCACCAAAGGTGACAGCAATCACTGTATCTCTCCTTCTGCCATGGAGTGCCATTTAAACATTAAGTATTTTTTTTTCTGTTGCAGACTTACAGTGACATTCTCTCTCACTCCTTTAAGCATCCTTCAGCTCTGGCACTATATATAAGGGACAGGAGGAGAACCTCTTGAGCTTCCTGAAAAGCACAATTGGATTTTTTCTCAAGTGCATGACTCTTTTTGAAAATACTTTTCAGTAGTAAAGAACTGGTATGATATGGTTGGGTTTCTTTTATTAGTCTTGAAATTCTCAGCTTTATTTTTCATGTTATCCTTTTTCCTCAGGCAGTGGATGGCATTATGATGCTAATTAAATGTTAGATGTCATTAATTTTGCACATGTAATCCAATTCCACTTCATGTGCCTTTCTGACATTTTCTAGAATTGCTTCTCCTCTTTTTGGGTTGGAAACAGAACAGTAATATTGAGACATATTTTCAGAAAATGTTCACTGATAGAAAAATTCAGGTGAGGTATCCAAAAGGATTTGTAATCCACCAGAATGATCTTGGCCACTGCTCTCTTTATCCAGTGACAGCAATAGTCAAAGATGAGTGTGTAGTTTCCATATAGTACAACTCCAGCATGGTTGCTGCTTCTTTCTGCCTGGATGCCTGTTTCAGAAATTGGTGCTTCCGTTCTTTTAAGGTTTTAGTCTCTTCCTCAAACAGGTGACTGACAGCTTTCTATTGAACAAGTCAAAAAACTCTGGACTTTAATTCATGGATAAAATGGAGAAAAAAAAAATGTTGAATTTTTTTTAATACCTTAATTGATATTGATGGATGCACTGATGGCCCCCCAAAAAATGTCAGCATGACATGAGTCATGCTGGTTTCTTTTATACTAGTTAGATCGAATTCTATTTGGATCTTTATCCCTTATTTAGGAGAAATCCTACATTACAGTGTGTTTGAAGCCTGTATGAAGTGCAATAATAATGCACCATCTATTTTCCTGGCCTACTTCTTCTAGCATAGAAAACTTTATATATGACTATTCTGCCTTAAGTTGTAGAAGATTTGAAGGTGTTGAAAGTGATTGAATATCTGTAGTCCTGTTTTATTTCACCATTAGAAATAATTTTGGATCGTTTACTAGTTTTCTGCATATTTTATGCTACAAAATAGCAATACATTATTTAGAAGCCACTATGATTACTGTCTGGGTAATGAATTTACATTTACACAGAAGTACCCATAACAGCACTCTTAGAGGACAAGCTCAAGAATTAAAGTACCTTACCCCACTGAATGCCTTGCAAATCTTCCCAAAAGGGTGATGGAGATGCAGATATTTCTGTTGACAAGTACAAAATACAGTGAAACTCTTCATGATAATTCTTTTTCTCCCCCTAATGCAATTTGTGCTTAGTACTCTGTAGTTTACTACCAGCTTCTTGATATGTATTAAGCACAACCTGGTAGACAGCTTCAGTTTCTTAACAAATCTGTGTTTTTACCCAAGAATCACCTTCAAAGAAGTATAGTAGTCTTGAGTGGGACTGTGTAGTCCATTGGTAGGATCAAGTCATTGAAGACCTATTTTCATATGCAGTGTTCTCAATATTGTCTGTTCCACAACTGATTGAAAAGAATTATAAGGGGATTTATGCTTCATACAAGTAAAGCAGGACTAACTCTAACTGTACTGTACAAAGTTTTTAATTGTTCACTCTAGCATTAAGCTCTTAATACAGGGTCTTTTCAGGATTTTACTTTAGTGCATAGTGCATACTGGTAGAGTTTCCATGAATGTTAATGACATTATACTCTGGAGTAATGTTTTATCACAGCTTACTTCACTGAGTAATTAACTTCCATAATAATAATAAACAGTAGTTGTAGTTGTTTGTATTTGTACCGTTTTTTACAATACAATATAATTTAGCTTATAAGGTTTTATCAGATATTTTACAGCACGTTGTACAAAGTAGTGTAAAACTTAAAGAACAGAATATATGGGTGAGTGCTACTATGGATGAAATATAAATGATTTCTTTTCTGAGGAGCACAGGATGGGATTTACAGATTGTATTTGTACAAGTCATTTGTGTAGCGTGTCTGGGGAAGATATTTTTTTTCCTCACATTCCCCGGTTTGTGTAGCAATTCAGCTAGCTTGGAAGATATTATTTGTGTTAATTACAATATGAGGTATAGTGTGAGATCTAAAGGGAGGGATGTAGTCCCCATTGTGAGTACTTGCTACTGAAACTGGATTTCAGCCTCCTGGATTGTGGGCTTGAAAGTGAGAAGGAAAGCAATTGTTGTGTAATGTTGACAGTATCTCGGTTCTTCATGGTCTCTTAACTGTGCTAACTGCAGTGCAGATGAATGAGTACAAACTCTTGATGCCAATAATTATAACCAGATTCACACTCCTTCTTTGGAAAGAATTTGAGTTGCTGCTGATCTTCAGCAGCAGTACAGAGGGGGTACAAAAGGAGATTGTGCTTCAAAAATACGTGTAAAAATATTTTGTTTCTCTGCTTTATAAAAAGGAATAAAGTGAAGATATCTGTCACAGAGAGTGGATGCTGAAGGATTTTGACAGAATAATCAGATCAGTAGTTCTTACAAGTGTAAAAAAGAGGCATTTGGGTAAGTTAGGTTTTCTTCAGAAAGTAATCCCAGTGACAAAAGAAAGTCAATTGTTATGTTATGCTTCTTCCATTAAAAATTCCAAGAGGCTTATAAATTATTTTTTATAATGAAACATTCATATGAAAATTCAATAAATAAGAGTATAAGAAATGTGCTACTATTTTAGAGTAATTTATCTTCAGTTAGATTTCTTATAACCTTATTTCCAAATGGATTAAGCTTACAGGCTTAGGTAACATGCACTTATGAACTCTTACGAAAACAAAAAGGAAAGGTGCAACTGAATAGGCAGGTGCAGATGAGAAAAAAAGTACTTTATATGTAAATAATTCACAATGGAGCAAAAAAGGAAACTTATTTTTGAACCTCCTAATTGTTTCTCATTTCACAGTAACATTAGTTATCATCTGACTCAGTTCTTTAAAGTAGCAGAATCTGATTCAGAAGAGAAAGAAGTGAACCTCTACTTGTTTTCTAGCTGGGAAGAACTTGGGGAGGTAACATAGTTCATATGACAAAATGTTCATGATTTCTAGTTATGATTAGGATTTATACCAGCACTGTCATTTGATTCAGTGTTGTCCTGTGAAGATCTTACAGCCCTTAAGTAGTGTCTGTATTGCCCTTTTCACCTGAAAGAAAAATATAGATAGATAAACTTATGAAGTTTAGACACTGACCAAAAATATATATATTTTTTACTATGTTATACAAACCTGTTTGGAGCAGTATGTTGCAAAGGGGGAAGTCAGTTACTTCAGTAATATTTCAATGCTGTATTAAACTCTTCTCAAATCTCATCCAAGCCTGTTCTTCTACCCCCAAAAAAGCTTAATGCCCAAACACTCCAGTGTATTGCAATAAGGACAAAGATTCTCACAGTTCATGCAGAGTACAGAATTAAATTTTAGCATGATATTGCTGAACTTTCTGCATTTAGGAAGTCTGAAAAATGTGGTTTGCTATTTTGAAGGATGATTGAAATAATAATAATATCTTATTGTCTGTATTCTCACAGGTATGTTTTCTATAATCTCCCCTTTCATCAAAATGACAGTGAATTTTTAGGTAAACGTTTCTTTTTTTAATTCCCTATTGCAGGTTCTATTTATAGTTTTCAGTTGATAATAGATTGACTCCTGGATACTGAACTTTTCATAAATACTAACATAGTCCCCCAGGTTTGATGCAATTAAACCATTAGCAAATGTGATGGTATCACTCCCATCGGTAGCTCAGCACCACAACTCCACTCTCTCACTTCCCCTCATCAACAGAAAAGGGAGAAAAAGCGCAATGGAAGAAAATGTCAAGGTTTGAGATAAGGACGCCGAAATTATTCAACAATCACTATAATGGCCAAAACAGACTCAGTATAAGGCATATTATTGTAGTTTATTGCCTATTGCAAACCAAAAACACCTCCCTGACTTTCACTCTTTTCTATCCTCCTTGCCCCAAGCACTGTAGGAGAACAGGAATGAGTGCTGTGGTCAGTCCATAATGCTTCATCTCTGTTGCTTTTTCATGGTCACACTGTTCCCTTGTTCCATGTGGGGTCCCTCCCACAGGATGCCATCCTTCTCACACTGATCCCTTGTGGATTTCACAAAGCTTCTCCAGAACTTTCTCCAACACAAATCAGTACCGTGGAGTCCATCCTTCAGGAGTGGACTGACACCACAGAGGCCACTCCTGCAGCCACCCCACTGCAAATCCCTGCCACATAAGCACAGTACAGTAAGTAGCTAAAGCAACAGAGCAGATAGTAAACTTTCAAACTTGACCCACGTTATTTGAAACAACCAAATAAATGATAAATTTCCCAGCTTGATAAAGACTTCCAAACTTTTCAGAAGACTCATAGTTTGTACAAATCTCTCCTACAAGCCAAGAAGTAGATTTACAGCCTGTGTGTTCTCCCTCAGTGGATGCGTGGCTGGACTGAGAAAGGATGCAAATAACACACTCTTCTGAACTTTTCCTAATAACAGTTTCTGAAGGTAAGGGATCTTTAGGGTTTCTAAGTTTGAGTGAGTACTACAGGTAATAGAACAACATTTTAAGCAAGGTTAGATTTTGAGAACTGGGATTCAGCTGCAGATTAGCTGTCAGTGTCTATTTCTGCAAGAGCCATCTAAGCATCAGATATAGTTAACGAAAAAAAAGAGGGAGATATTTCCAAGGTGCCAGTTCATCTCACCCATTTCAGACATTTGTTTGTGGATGATGTTCCTCATTCCTTAGAAACACCCATTTTTCTTTGGCAATTTCTAGGTAACACCTTTCCTACATAATGTTGAAATAATTATCTATCACAGACTGAGAAACTGAATGCATAAGTGTTATTGTTACTTTCAATCAATGAGAATTTTACATAAGAACACTTTATTTTATATTTATACATCATAGGCCTTTTGATAATTATAACATTTTCTTAAACAATAACTATTGTTCGATTTTCTCTGTTTGAATTCCCTGTAAGTAATTCTGAGTAGTAAATATGTTTGAAATGTGTGCGTGTGTGAACAATCCTGAACAATAAGGATTTAGCTTACAGTACTTACATGCAGCTTCAGTGAACCACAAGATTATTGAAAATAGCCTTTAAAAACAAAGTATTATGAGGATTTAATGAGCGAGCTATACCTTTAAATGTCTAATGTGAAACCTAGTTTGAAATAATCAGTGGAGACACTTGAATCTAAACTATCACCACTAAATTGACAATTTATTTGGAATATCTCCTTTGCTATTTTGTGGGAAAAGGGGATAAAATTGTCATGATAAAAATGAGGTAATGTGGCAAAATGTTTACTAGCTACATATTACTGGTAAGAATATGCTTGTGCAAATAATCCCACTGAAATCAGTAATATCTGTTCACTTGAAATATAGTAAGTATGTATGTCACTGTTGTATCATACAGGAAGTCATACAGTTGAAATGTAGTGTTAGGGATCTGAAAGCCCTTTTCTGCACCTGACCACTAACCCAGGACTCTCACAACTCCGTCTCCCCACAGTGGCCCAGGGCTGTCAGTCCCTGCCCCATTTATGCTATAGGAGTGCTCATGTTTGTCTCCATCACATTTGTGCCTGACACATACACACAGATTAATTTTCAAGCTTGTCCTCAGACCTGTCTTCTCAGTATGGAACTGCCCAGCTAACACCAACTGTATACAACCCAGATTTCTCTCCCCAGACCCAATCCTGTCTCTGACTTGTGGATTGCTTCCAGTATTACGGTGGACTCTGAATTTGTCTGATGGTCTAGACTCATAGTAGAAAGTGATGGCTATCCCCAAACCTGTCCTACTCCTCTCACTATGGCACTGAGAGACATAGCTCTGGCAGGGGAGTCCATTAGTGCAGTTGCTGTGTAATGGCACTTGCTTTCCTCTTTTTTAGGGAGCAGCCTACCCATATGGTTTCCAACATTTGTTTTCTTTCCTTAAACATAAACCCACACTTCCTGATACAGGCCATAGTAACGTTATAGTTTGGTCTCATCTAGACTCATTGCATTTGCAGCCCATTTAGTCATTCTGTCTACTCTCTCAATTTTCTAGAGATGAAAGAAATTCATTTCTTCCTTTTCAGTGTGAATTCTTGGCTCCTCAAAACCCCTGTATTTCTTCCTTCACAGGTGCAGGGTCAGGGACTTTGTTGTTTGCCTCTCAAACATCACTGAATTTGATACAGCAGCTATGAGGTAGGCAAGTATTGCTACCATCCACATTGCAGAAAAGAAATACAGCCAAAGTTGGTAGCAAACTTTAAAACCTTATTTAGGTCATGAGCTGTACCATGTGGAACAACTCTGGCAGACTGAGGAATAGAAACAAGTTCCCTTGTGTCTCATCCATTGCTTCAAGCTCAAGGGCCATCTTTTTTTCCTCCAACTGTGTTCCTTACCTGCATTTAAAAAATGGTGGGTTTTTTTTTTTTGGGTGTTTTTTTTTTTTGAGCTTGTTTCTGTGTAAGAGTATTCCTTAAAATTTTTGAAGATGATTATGCCTATTACAAATGTAGTAGAGTGAAATACAAATTCATCCAGCTTTGCATCAAGAACAGTATATTTGCAGTCTATTTTTACAGTGAGTGAGGGACTAGGGTCTGCTGGCAGCTTTTTTTTTTTTTTGACTAGCAGGTTTGATATTCCCTTCTTTGGGAAAATGTAATATTGTTTTCTTTAAAAAGTATAAAGTTATAAACAGACGAAGAGGTACAGCCTTCATTAAATTGTTAACAATGGACAGAAGTAACGTGGAACTATCATACTTCTGTTTTTTAAGTCAGTGTAAGGTTTAATTACAAATGTCAGATCCCCACCAGAATTTAATGCATAGCTTTATACAACAGTTTCCTCCAGATACAGTTACACCATACCACTCAATACTTAAGTAGAAATGTGTTTATTCATTTATTTGTTTATTTAATATTTCTTTTGCTACAAGTTGGTAGAATTAAACAATTACTGCTGAGCTCTCAAACTGCTTATACTGCTGATTGTGCACATTCCAGGACCAGAATCATCTGCTTAAGAAAAGTGCATAGCATTTTGAATTCTCAGTTTCGCAATTGTAGTCCAAAATTGCAGCATTTTCTAAAAGGATTAGTAGCCGCAGAATTGGCACCAGGCTTTTTGAATTCAAATGGCAGACTCATACTCAAATCAGTAGAATCCACAGTTAGATTATTTGGAAGGATTAAAGAACTTCTTTAAGAAAACAAGCTCTTGTAGTGTGTCAACTGATATTTGGAATATTTAGGAAGTAAAGAACGTGAACATAATAAGTAGAAAGCAAAAATACCCTGAGATGAAAGCACTAGATTAGATTTGTCAGATGAGTGGTCACAGTATTGAAAGAGGGAAAAATAAAATTAAAAAAAAAAAAATAAAATAAAAATAAAAAAAGCATTAAGTTCTCTAGAAAAACAGTTATTAATCTGTTTCAGAAAGACAGTTTTACTTTGTATCAAGCATGATGTATGGTACTTACAACTGTATGGTAAGAACTTTTCTCCTATAAAGAAAGGTTGAGGGAATTGGGCTTCTTTAGCTTGGAGGTTTCAGGGAAACCTCATTGTGACCTTCCAGTACTTGATGGGAGCTTATAATCAGGAGGGTGTGTGACATTTTGCATAGTCAGATAGTGACAGGACAAAAAGAATGGCTTTAAACTAAAAAAAATATGCTGGAAGTTGGGCACAAATTCTTTACTCAGAGGATGGTGAGGCCCTGGCACAGGCTGCCCAGAGAACCTGTGGGTGTCCAATCCCTAGGGGTGTTCAAGGCCAGATTGGATTGGGCCCTGGGCAGCCTGAGCTGGTGGGGAGCAACCCTGCCCCTTGGCAGAGAATTGGGACTGGTGAACTTTAATGTCCCTTGCAACCCAAGCCTGTTCTGTGATTCTGTGATAAGGAGCAGCCAATAGGATCACTGAAATGAAAACATCACTCATTTAACAGTATTCTAGGAGAAAAACTATTTATTTCAGTCTGTGAGTACTCTTTCACAGGATGTGCTTGAAAACTAACTATAACATCACAAAATGATGAAGGATATAGTTCAAATCTCGATGGTCACATTCTGACTGTTACTTCTGTAAAACTGATTGTTAATAAAGTATTCTCTGTATGTCCACTTCTGTTCCTCATGAAAAAAACTGACAATTATATAACAACATGGCTCAGTAATTTGGAAGCATGGCTAAAAGTGTTATGATGAAACTGTGGCTGGGAAAGAAGTAATAGAATCAATCATACAACCATTTGAGTTGGAAGGAGATCTCACAGGTCATCTTATCCAGCTCTCCTTCAGTGAACAGGGATACCTACAGCTAGATGAGGTTGCTCAGAGCAGGCTGATTTTGAGTGTCTCCAAGGATGGGGCTTCCGCCACAATTTCAGGCAACCTATTTCTCACCACCCTATTTGTATGAATTTTTTTTTTTCCATGTATACAGTCTAAGTCTCCCCTCTTTTAGTTCAAAACCATAAAGAGAATAAAAACAGTCATTCTATTAATGTTATTTAGGAAGTACTTCATTTGTCATCCAAGAAACTCAGCGCAACCATCTTAAAAGGAAATTTTCAGCAAATATGAAATGTCCTCCTTTTAACCAACATCTGTACCATGATCTAATAGTAAATCATGAAAAATAGTTACATTGTTCTTTCTCAATTGTACAAAAGCATAAAATAAGCCCAACAGAACCGCTTACATGCATAGACTTGTGAAGTAGTGATAAATTATAAAGAAAAGCAGAAGGATTGTCAAGAGATGAGTCTGTAAAGCTCCCAGTTGAGATGAGATGTCTCACCTGTCAAAAATCATGTCCCATTACACCCTCTGGATTTTACTGTATCCTGAGTTTGACAGGCTTTCAGCAGAGGAAATGCAACAAAACTTGGGTCTTGTTTTCGGATGGCCAAAGTGTCTTCTCACAGTATAAATTTTACATTCATCTATATTCTAATTGAGAAGTTAAGTTGCTACTGCTGAAGTACAGATACCATTTCCTTTTTTTTTTTTTTTTTTTTTTTTTTCTTGTCCATGGAAATATTTTTGTTTTCTGATTGTTCAGTGTAAATGTGCTTATCTTTCAAAGGAGGTTAAGGAAATGGACTGTTAAGAGATTGATTTAAAAGATATAATTCTACAGATCCATACAGAGGGTTACTGGGAAGTATCAGCATACAAGTTATAGAATTCTGTGTTTTCCAATACAATGTCATTTATCTCCTCCAAGCATTGTATTTCCTGTGTTTTTATGTGATACTTGTTCTTTATTTCTCCTACACTCTGATTTGCTTTTCCTGTTTCTGATATTATTACAAACAAAAAAGACGATCAGTGAAACAAATATGGTGATAATTTTATTAAATTAATACCAGAGCACCTCTTTCTTCACTTCAGTCTGTAACCATATTATCTCCAGCTAAAATTATGTTTGCTCATGTATTAGGAATAGTAATGTGAAGCTCTGTCTTTGGAGTCATCTGGATAGAAGAAAATCATCAGTTATTAAGATAGAAAACTTTGAAGCAGTTAAATGAAAAAAAAAAAAAAAAAAAAGGAAAAAAGAGAAGAAAATAAGAGAAGCCCACAAAATCTGTAACCATATTGTTTTGCGTTTTCTGGCTTCTTTGTGCTCTTAGGAAGCTCAGAGAGGACAAAGACTTGCCGCCATAAAAGTAGATGAGAAAATACATTCATAACATGATTGCTTGTGTCACCTTTAAGCAAAGCATGCTGTCCCATGAAAACATGCATGTTATAGGAAAGGAGAAAGACTCAGAGGAATTCATTAGGCTTTATCAACTTCTAGGCAACATGCACTAAGCTCTGCTGCTTCATGCTAGGGCCAGCAGCAGATGTTTTCAAGTTAGTCCACAGAATCAACAATATGCAAGAGTTTTCTTGATGAGTCTTTCCCCTTTACATGGCTTTGGCTACATGAAAACTTTCAGTGTTAGAACTACTGATAATTCACAAGAATTGTCCTCTCCCACATTGCAAAGTGGAAACCCACTGCGCATTTTTCATCATATGTAATGAAAGCTTTTGATCCAGTAGTCTGATTGATAGTAAATTATAATGGTAAAAGAACAGGAGCTTTGTCAGTGTTCAAATAAAATTCAAATGAATTGGAGCAAGTATATCATTGCTGAAACCACTGCTTAATAAATGTAGTCCATCTCCTTCCTTCTCACTGAGTCTCAGTTTACTAGTTTGCCTTTTTCTCAATTTCTGACAGGTAAGGAATGATCTGACTGGTGTCCTGTATGGTGAAGATATCGAAATTTCAGATACTGAGAGTTTCTCCAATGACCCTTGCACGAGCGTAAAGAAGCTAAAGGTATGTGCTGCTGCTTGAGAAATAAAGATCTTTTGTGTTGCAGCATTTGATTTTTTGTTTGTTTTTTTTTTTTCTCTGAAGAGGAATAATTAACCAAAATTTGCATAAGAATGATGTACTGTAGCATGTAGTTAATAAGGTTAACAAATGGCATTTTGAGATCCTACTCATGCTTAATTCAATGAATGTCCATGTGATAAAGGTTTTTATAGATCCAGATAAGGACAGAAAGTAAAACAAGTTTATTCTGTCTCACTATTTGTACCTAAAGCATCAGTCTTAGTCATATATGTATGAAAGCTCTTGAGTTTTAGACTCAGGACCTTTTTAAGGTGAATTATATGTAGAAAAAGCAATGAGCATCTTTGCATTAGCTTCATTACACTCTGGATTGAATTATTGCGTATAATCATTTGCATTATTGCATATGGATTGTAGGAAAGAAATGAAAGTTAAATTTGAGAGCAGAATAACTTAACAAGTTACTCTTATTGTAATGATTTATTTTTTATTTTTTTTAGATTCTTGGCATCTGCTGAAATTAAAACGATATTTTAGCAATATTATGAAGTGCAGCCAATCATGAATTAGACATTGGAGATGTGAATCTAACATTGAGTGTGAGCATAAAAAAATATTCAAGCTGCAAGTGCAAGCATTTTTAAATACTGAAAATCAAATCATAGCTTGCATCTGGTATATAAAGTATGGAATTAAAGCCTCAACCCTGCAGATATTTAAATATGTGTAAAAGGGGAAGAAAAAAGACCTAATTAATTGAATGCTATTTAAATAGTAAAATTTAAACAAATCTTCTATATTTTCCACGGCAACATGGCTAAGTTTTACTACATATTGTCTCCAGTCTTTTTAAATCACAGTTAGAGAGTAAATTTACACTAAAGGATATTGTTAAGGCTCATTTTTTGTAGCTCAGAGAAGGGGATGTTGAAGGATATGCATTTGTACGTCATCTGAAATATGCCGTGAAGTTCTAAGCATGCATCTTGTTGAATGATCAACAACACTTCTGTTTCCAACTTCCCTGTGTCTTACACATAAGACAAAAACATTTCAGTATATAAAGTCAAACTGGGTGACATAGTTTGCTTTTTTGAATGCTGACCAAATGTGATCTCAATTTAACAGTCAAGTTAATGAATTTTTTATTATTATTATTTTTTTAATTTAAGCTAAGGATACGTTTGGATGCAGCCTCAGTCTAACTGAGTAACATGCATGCTTACATAGATATCAAGTTTTTTCAGCGTGTTGCGTTGGTGGGATCTGGAATCCCCTAGTTTACCTTCTCTACTAGTAATTCCATAGCTTAAATTAGAGGCTCACCTGTAGTTATGCACATGGACATCCAGGCATTTAGAAGGCAGGACATATGGATACTTGTATTGACAGTTACCCAGATATGAGTAGATTTATTGATAACATCTCGACTGTCAGTTATATGGTAGAGAATGTGACAGAGTATCTGGGCAGAGCAATTTAGACATTTCTTAAAGAGCCTGCCAAAGTGTTGACTCCTCCTGACAGATGATATATTGTAGCAGTCCTTCACTGGAAAGCTGTGTATTACAACAGTGTGGTTTTATTCATTAGAAATGAGACAGATTAGAATCTTATCACAGGAGGGAAGCTTTGCAAACTGATAAAACAAAACAAAACAAAACAAAAAAACTGCCTATTCCAACATAACATGCTGTCCTCAAAAGCTGAAGACACTGAAGAGTGCCTCATAACTGGAGTATTAAAAGCTGCAGTAGAGTAGGCAGTGTTTTCTTCATCTCTTAGATATCTTGACCCTCACTGTCTTCAGGGTTCACTATACCAGCTGTCAGTAGTATCAAAGACACTTTATATTTAGTGGATGAATAATATCCTCATCGGTAAGAAAGAAGGGAAAAAGAGAGAGATTTAAGGCTGTGCAGTTCTCTTTATTATAAAATATGGTGAGTCCTACACAACTTTGGGTAAATTAAATCTTATTGTTCTTCTTTTTTTTTTTTTGTTTGTTTTTTTTTGTTTGTTTTGTTTTGTTTTTTTGTTTTGTTTTTTGTTTTTTTGTTTCCACTTTAGTTCAAAGTGTGGAAACATCTGTATTTCATACTGAGGGGCAAAGCTTAAATGCTGATGTTGTGGCTCTGATCTCTAAAAAGAGTAACTATGACAGCTCACCATATGGCAAATGGCCTAAACTCTTGCCTTCTGAAGTAAGCAAAGTTTTTTGAGTTGCCTTCCCTCCAGGATGTTTTTAATCATCTAATTGATCACCTGCCTAGTTCCATGACTTAAAACATCCTGTCAGGTATGCTTTAGTTCTATACAGCCAATGTAGAACTCCATGAGATAAAGAATTCTTGGCACTTGCTATGCTCCTCTGAGTGATCATTTTGAACCTCACATGAGAGTTGTTCTGTATTAACTCACATAAGTTCTAGAGGGATTGATGTAAAGAAATAGTGCAAATATGCAAGGAAATTATACTAGTTGATTTAACAGTGTGGGCAAGGGAAGGAAAAAATTATGCCCCAGTGTCTGATGTTTATCTTTACGTAAGGTTGTAATATGGACATACGTCCTGAGCCATGACCACTGAAATGAACCTACTTCTGATAAATTGCTTTGCAGCCTTCCTTATCCATACAGGGAAAAGAAAATAATAATAAAATAATTAAATTATTATTATTATTTTTTAAACGTACTTGATTTATTAATGAGTTATGTGCAGCCACAGGAATTTGAAGCTTCAGGACCTCTACAGGACAGAGTCAGCAGACCAGACCCAATCCTTGCTTTACATGGATCTGGATTTAATTATCATACTGAATGTTCTTCATCTTCCATGCACAAAGGAAAAATGTTATGCATGGAAGATGAAAAAGCTATTGCGCAGACTTTCCTAAATGATTTCCTTTTACATATGTTCTGTCATACAATCTTTTAGTTAAATGGTTGCATGCCACTCTTAACTAATCTATAAAACCCCATATATGGCAGCTCATGGCATTGCAGTGATGTCTGCATGGTTTGTAAAAAAGGGGAATCTCTTATCTTTTCCCTTAATTGTCTAAGCAGCAAAAATTATGGATTATAAGGCTGTAGAAAAGAAAAAAGGGTATTAAGCCAGATACTTCCAGACAGCTTGACTCTGCAATCTTGTACTCTCCATTTAACACAGCAGTATCCCTGACTTATGCTGAAAATCCAGCTCAGAATTCCTTACTTACCCTGTGCTACATTCAGTTTCCCTGATTTCTTGTCTCACTCTAGGCACCTTTGTCTAGACTCTTCTTCCATTTTCTCCTGAAAAAAAAGCTTGCTTTCTGAACTTGCAGTTTTTCCAACTATTCTAGAAACAATTTAACAAGATTACAATTTGCTGTAGTGTTGAAAATCCTAATTGTTGTTACCTCCCCAGCTTTTTGCTCCCCCTTTACCTAATCCACATATGTACTCAGTGCCCAGTTTCCTTATCTGATATCTCTTCTTTCCCTGTGCCTTTTTTCTTTCTCTCTTTCTTTCTTTTTCTTTTTCTTTTTCTTTTTCTTTTTCTTTTTCTTTTTCTTTTTCTTTTTCTTTTTCTTTTTCTTTTTCTTTTTCTTTTTCTTTTTCTTTTTCTTTTTCTTTTTCTTTTTTTCTCTTTCTGTTTCTCTTTCTGTTTCTCTTTCTCTTTCTTTTCCTCTTTCTTTTTCTTTTTCTTTTTCTTTCTCTTTTTCTTTTTCTTTTTCTTTTTCTTTTTCTTTTTCTTTTTCTTTTTCTTTTTCTTTTTCTTTTTCTTTTTCTTTTTCTTTTTCTTTTCCTTTTCCTTTTCTTTTTCTTTTTCTTTTTCTTTTTCTTTTTCTTTTTCTGTTTCCTTTTCCTTTTCTTTTTCTTTTTCTGTTTCCTTTTCCTTTTTCTTTTTCTTTTTCTTTTTCTTTTTCTTTTTCTTTTTCTTTTTCTTTTTCTTTTTCTTTTTCTTTTTCTTTTTCTTTTTCTTTTTCTTTTTCTTTTTCTTTTTCTTTTTCCTTTTCCTTTTCTTTTTCTTTTTCTTTTTTCCCTCACTGGATTGTACTCCAGCCTTTTTATTTATTGAGCATCATCATTACATTTCCAGATCCATTTATGGCCAGTACTGAGTATTGTGTTCTCAGTTTCTTCCGCTGCTCCAAATAGTTATTATCAAGGTTGAGTGAGAGGAGACCTCATGATGTCCTACAGCTCCTCATGAGGGGAATGGAGGAGGAGAGCTGAGCTCTGCTCTCTGGTGACAGTGACAGGACCTGAGAGATCAACACAGAGCTATATCAGGGGAGTATCAGGTTAGGAATTAGAAAATGGTTCTGCACCAGGAGGGTGGTGAGCATGGAACAGGCTGCCCAGTGCAGTAGTAATGGCACCAAGCTTCCAAAGTTCAAGGAGCACATAGACATGGCTCTCAGACATAGTTTTTGAATTTGAGTGGTGCTGTGTGGAGCCTGGAGATGGAATTAGTGACTCTTGTAGGTCCCTTCCAACTCGGGATATTCTGTAATTTTATAGTTCTGTGAGTCTGAACGTACAAGATTTGGGCCTGAGTTCTATTGCCAAACTGATTGCATGATGTCATTAACATAGGAAAATCCCTGCAGCCAGCAGGTATATTGAAATAGGATAGGATATTTCTAGGAAAAACACTGGATGGACTGTACACTTCTTGCAGCACTTTATAATAATAGAATAGTCCCTGGGGGAAAATGTACTCTGGCTTATGTGGTAATCAAGTGGAAGTAATGCCTTCCTCTGGGGCATGTTACCAGTTTGAGTGCTGTACAGCCAGTGAGAAGTGGTGATGCAGAAGCGCTCCTCACTCTACACCCAGCCTGTTCTCTCTGGTGCATATGAGGCAGTGCATATAATGTTTCTTTAAAATTAATTATCATGATAATGAAAAAATGGCAAGTAATTTGTTCAATTTTAATAATTCAGTACAGTGTCACTTGTTTGTTTTTTTTTTAACCAACTTTTCCTATTCATATTAAATATGTGGTTTTATGTTCAGGGAGGTCAAGCAATTTGGAGACAGAGTTCCAAAAGTGACTGAAATGATTGCTACAATGTGAATATTAGAAAATGTGGATGTGTGCCTTTTTTCCACATAAGTTCTAAATCTATCATTTGTCCTTACAAAAAAAAAAAAAAAGAAAGAAAAAAAAAAAGTAGTACTCCTGCTGTCAGTGAGCATAATTCCTGTGATTTTCTTGCTTAGTTTCACATGACCTCACTAGATTTGTATTAAAGGAATCTAATCTATTTCAATAAGATTTATATTGCTTAATCAATCTGTGGCTGGGTATAAAACTAAAGTAAGTATACTTATATAAAATGCATAGGTTCAGAATGAACAAAACATGTTATGTATTTTATTACTTTATGACCATGCTAGGATTAATATACAAGGGGTGCTACTAAAGTAATGCCTTCTATTTTATTGCTTTGGCCCACAACATCAGAGCTGGTTTTTGGTGGTATGGCAGTAGAGGTTGAACCTTCCCACCAATATCCCGTTATATGTTGTTACCATGAGGCAGATGGCAGCAGAGGGGCAGTCTGGCAGAATGACATCTGGCGTCGAAGTGTTGATGAAGCAAAGGTGTGTCACTGAATTCCTTCATGTAGAAAAAAATGGCAGGCTGTTACTTATTACCGGTGAAAATTCCTAACTAATGATGGTGATTGTTGAAAAGTATTGGTTTGTAGATAAATATTTGCTTTCTCAGACAGCATTTTTGTACTGTCTGTGTCTCTTGTAGTTTCCATGGAAATAAATAAGAGGCATTACTTTTGGAACAACCTACATAGATTTTATGCACTGAATTGCAGAGGGATTATAGCATTTTTTTCTGTATTGTTCATCATAATATTTCATGCTGACCAGGAAATAAAAATACAGTTTACCTAAATTGAAAATCTTTGATAAACTGATTTAATTAAAGCTGAAGTGTTTTCACCACTGAAAGACACAGTGAATCATCTGTTTCATTTGTTCCTTAGAGGGGGAAAGATCAAGTATTTTATCAAATAAATGACAAAACACATTTGCTCAACCTATTACTGAGAACCCAGGTAATTTTTTTGTGTTGTGTTTTATAGAAGTTACCCCTTAATTTTTCACATGTGAAAGAATAGCAGCCTAATTCCCAAAGGAATATTTTCTGCATATGTTTTTGAATAAGGGAATATTATGTTAATGGACTTTGAAGTATGAAAGGAAAATGGTATCTTTTGGCTTTAGTCATAGATTCACAAGGTGTGATGACTGTGGATGTGGAGGGACTTGGGAAAAGGGGGATTGACAATGTTTTATAGTGAGTGTGGAGAAAATGTTGAATGAATAGAACCTTTAAAAATTTCTGAAGAAGACATTAAGTGAACACATCTAATTTATGAATCCCAGTTCTCTCATCTTCACATTATTAGTCTGTTTTAACAGCAAAAAGTATATATTTTGAACTGTTTTTAATATGCAAAATTAATAACAAAAGAAGAAATCTAGCAAGGCATTAAAATAATATTGGTTAATTTAGTGGTTTTGAATAGTAATATTTGACAAGATAAATGTTACAGATGTTTTTCTCGTTAGCGCTATTACTTAATTGTTTTTTCAGAAACCTCAGCTGCCCTCTTCTTTCAGTTTCAAGATCTTGAACTTGTAGAAAATGTGATAATTCTGAATGAATTTTGCTGTCTGCAGCTGTAATCTGTTCCAACTCTGTATATGATTTCAATGGCCAGCTGAAGTTGTTTCTGGAAAGGCTGCATCTGTATTTAACTTCCCTGCATCTTTTTAAATCTACAGGGTAATGACGTTCGGATAATCCTTGGCCAGTTTGATGAGGAAATGGCTGTGAAAGTTTTCTGCTGTGTAAGTAAATATATTTAATTTCATAACAGAATGAAAATGTAGTGCATTTGTATAAAAAATATGTGAGTATAACTGTGGCCTCATGTGGTTCAGATTTGCTAAGAATTTTAGCCTCAAGGGAAGTTACATATGCTTAGCTCCATTTCTGTTTCAATAAAGTACTTTGCACTTGACTTCAGGGGAATTTAGGCATGGCCTTCATGGCTAGACTCTCATTATTGCTTTGCTGTAGTTGAATTAAATGCCATATTGAACTTCAGCAGTTCTCTTCATATCACCATATACATCTTCACGGTTTATTGGTGTGTATTTCAATGTACTGCAAACATGCACAAGCAGTAGTGAAATGTGGATCTTTTTTGGATCTGCTCGGTAAATAAATGAATCACAAATATATTTTTGTGGTTTTGTATTTGTATTGAATTCCATGTCTAAATAACCAGATTCATCCAGTATGAGACAAGAACAGAAAGAATATAATGGAAAAGCAATAGTGATCCCATCTAAATTTCAGGGTTTTCTTTTGATGTTCACTTAGACAAAGTTACCTATCCAAGCAAAGGAAGGAAAGGCAAATGTTCAGAATCTGAGTTCTTCATGTGCCTCATGTATTGGCTGTTATTCAGCAGTTATAGTTGCTGGCAAAATTTGGAAGGGAGATATTGCAGAGTGTATTTGGAAGGAACAATATCTGTTTGCATCCAAAAGGAAATAGAAAACATTATCTCTTTCATTTTTCTCATCTCTGATCAGTCTTGGTTTATAGGTCTTTTTGTTCCAGCATTTGAATGGATTGACAAAGATAACCTCCTATTTTTCCATTCCAGCTAGAAAAAGACTCCTTCTGTGGCTCATATCCTCCACAGAACTTTGATAGCTGGGCTTCATTTGCCCATTGGAGGTATCCTAGTCATAGCCATCTGCCAGCCAAGTACTAGACAAGATTTTGACCTCACTAAGGCCACTGCACTTAGTATGCTGCTGCCTTTCTTTGTGGTTCTGTTGCATGTTTGTGTACCTAAGAGGATGCTGAAGAAATCCTAGAAACCTCCTTGGGTAGGGTGTTCTCTTGTCTGTACTGTTCTAGTCTGAAGGATATATGGTATCTAACTCTTGCACACAAAAGCCTTGTCACAGCAGCTGTTAGGTACTATCTGGAGAAGCCTATGTAATTCAAGTTCCAGGAGTGAAGGTTTCTTCTAAAGTACATTAATGTCAGAAATAATAAGGTGGGTTTTTCCGTAGCCTGCAGAAATACAAGAGATTATGTATTTATGGTTGTATAAATGTGTTAATATGAGACTTCCAGCAGGAGAGGACAGTTCAAAGTAGGTCATTTATATATTAGTGCACTACAATATGTCAGTAAGCATGCTATTAGTGATAAAATATATTGTTGACTCATACACTCCTACAACCATGTGTCTAAGGGAACAATAACTTAGATATGTCAAATTTCTTAACCCCCTTCCCCATGTGTAACTTCAGACAGGTTTGTGATTCTCTTTTATATTTTGCAGAGTAGTTGATGTCAGTCAGAGCAAGACTTTAGGTTTATTAAAGGTAGCTTCTGTTGTGTCAGAGGAAAAATATGTATTTATTTCTGGTTGTGCTTCTGACATGAATACTGTTTGGTAATATTTCTGTAAATGAGAAAGTCTTTAATGTCTGTATTGGTTTTCTGGCTGTATCCTAAAATTATATGCTGTGGAATTTCCTCAGGACCTCCATATGCTCATTTTCATTTTACCTGGTTATTCCCTGTGCACACATGCATACACACACAGAAGATGCATAGCACATAACTCAAAGATAAATGGACTAAAAGACAGTCTCATTCAGAGGGGAACTTTAAAAACATGACAGCACTAATTCAAGCCTAAGTGAATGTTAGCAGGTGTTTCCTATGATGTTTTAAATAAACTTAGCTATTCATTTAACACCAGCATCAAAAGCAGTTAGCAATTTAAAATCTATGGGAAATCTTAGCTTTCTAATGCTGTTTTCACCTCAGTGGGTTGAATGTGATATTTTTTGAGGAATAAAAATTAGGGAATTTTGCTCAAAACTGAACAATTCAAAAACCAAATGTTCAGCTGTGTTGGACAGATGTCATCTGATTATCATTTGAAATTGGAGTGAAATATAACTACACTGCCTACCCAATGAAAACTTCAAATTCCGCATTAAAAAATAAAAAAATGAAAAAGTTTTTTAAAAAGTTGTTAATGGGAATTTTTCCAAAACATCACCTTTAAGCCATAATCAAACTAGACTGACGCCTCACTATTCTAATAATCTGTCTGAAGACGATTAAAGGAAATGAATATTATGTATAGGTCACTGCCTGAGATTTAGATGACTCGTCTAGCAAACAATAATGTAGGCAAGGCTTAATCAGCTCTTGTGATATAGAAAAACTGGACTCTAGTCTCCTTTAACTGATAGAGATTTATTGCTGAGTCTCTGTTTTGGAATTAAAGGCACCACTAATTTGTAATGAGAAACAGAGGGAGGTTCATTGCAGTTCAGAAGTTTATAGGCATTCTTGTAGAGGTGGGATGTATAATGCGTCCGTGCTGACGTGACAGATGCACAACGGAAAGAAAAGAGTGAGGCTTTGCAGCCAATTTTGCACAGTATATCAGAATTTATTGTCTGCACACAGAAAGATTTCTTACAGAAGCTGAGGTAATTCAGCTCTTTGATTTCCACTTGATTCCAGATCTCAGATCTGCTGTGTTGAAAGGCATGCTGCTTTTCTCTGTCTAATTAGAGGCATTGCTATTTTTCACAATTTTTTGGCTTGCTTATTACACATTTCCTTCCGCTCCATCTCTAATAGCGTTCTGTACACTTCTTGAAAAGCAGTATTTTAAATGACCACTGAATATGCAATGCTCTGTTTTAGATATCAGGAAATTTGAAATGAGACAATACCCAAAAATTAGCTCACCAATAAAACCCTAATGATATTCAGTGTAATTGTTCCATAAGCAGAGATTAAAGCTTGAGTAAGAGCAGTCATGTTCTGAAGTGTGTAAAAAGGGTTCCTTACAGATTGAAGTGTGTTTTTTTGTTGCTTCTCTTCTCTTTTAAGTAACTGAAGCAGATTTTCATTTGCGTATGAATGCAGAATCAGTACCAGAAATGATAACCTTTAGCTTTTTATGAGTATGTTCGTCTTCTTTTGAGTAATGCCAGCCTGTAGCATGCAACAATCAAAGACATGAATTGGCATCACTGCTGACACACTGAAAACAGTTAAAACCAAAATTCTCTGTTGTTCACTAAGAACTAATAGTGTATCATCTCCAACCTTGCATTCTTTACATTCTGTTTAATAAATCAGTCATTTCATAAACTATAAGTAATTCTAATAATTGGTTTATGCTAAAACTAATAATGAAGGTCTCTTTAAGATGTATATGGTGCCTATTTGTCTTCTGATCTGATTTCCTTATGTCCTAAACAGAACAAAACAATTTCTTTAAATTTATTGTATATTAAAAATTAATCAAAATCTTAAACATAATGCACTTTTTAGAATCAGATTTCACTTTGTCAAATTATTAAAAGCTGTCTTATCAAATTCCTATAAGGCTCAGTTAAAACATGAATTTTAAAACTTGGTTCAATAATCAACTAATCTGTAAGTAAGCCCATTATAAGTGCAGAAATGTTTCATCATTGATCCCACCTTGTACTTGGCTACTTTCTGGACAGCTGCTCTGTTTGTTACTGTGAGCTTTTGACAGTGACAAAGTACGTGTGCAAAGTCCTGAGCCAGAACTTCCACCCCACCAAGCATTTTGCATTTAAAGGGTTATTTCTTGTCCTAAGTAAGCATCTCTTAATAGGTTCAAACAAGAATGAAAAGTTTTCTAAAATATCAAAATCATTCTCAAAATGAGAAAAAAAATATATATGTCCAGGATAGCCTGCCTAGCACATGCAGGAGATTTTGGGAAAGACACCAAAACTACTTTTTATTCTGATGGTACAAAGTGCATGGAAATGTCCTTTGCCCTGTTCTTGCATAGAAATCTTCTTTTTAGAAGCTAAAACCTGTGAGTGGTAATTGGTGTGCATGCAAATAGCTCAAGAAAGATTCACATATTTTGAGTCAATGAAATATATCTTTTAAGCATCAAAATCATATCCATGCAGCAGAATCAGCAGGGAGGAAATGGTGGCAACATATATACACATATATATTTTGCAATGAACACTAAGTATTCCAGAACAACATACTGAAATGCCTGAACACTAACTGTGCTGTCCCTGAGAATGTGACTGCATAGTTGTGGTGCTCAGCTTTGGCAGTAGCTGATTTTTTTCCTCTTCTGTTTGGTGACCCAAGACTATCTCATCCTTCTGACCCTACTAATTCATCAGATCTCAAAGGAAGAGTTTCCAGCTCTTTCTTCATTAACGTTATCTAGACATTTAACCAAATTCTTGCAGGCATGTGAAAGTTTCACAACAGTCTTATTGGGAATCATTCCATGTTTCCAGGATGGAATTTTTGGAAGTTTGAAAACTTGTAATTTTCAGTCAGTATCCCAAGGCATTCACAGATTATACAGAAAAGAGGCTCAAGTACTCTTGCAAACAGAATAACTCAAACAGCTCAGATTTCAGTATAGTTCAGAGCTTGCAATGTTTAGCTTGATACCGTAATCTGTATTAAGCAGAGGAAATTGTGGAATGTTGCCCTTCTCAAACAGTGCCATTCTGTGTTAAATTGTATTCTTAGTGATTTGAAAAGCGGTAAGTGAAAGGCACAGTATCGCTGAAAGCCTTTGAATCATCTTGTTTAAAAATGGTGTCTAGCTCCAATTTATAGGAGGGAGGCAAATGATAACTCTTTTGGACCTTTAAAGGAATCACGGGATGACAAAAAAAAAAAAAAAAAAAAAAAAAAAGAAATTTATTTCTGGCAGGATTAAATTAATGAATTATGGAATAAGTATGATACAACATGGCAGACAGAGTGTTTCAGACTGTAGCACCTTTGAGCAGCACTATGTAGAAATGCATGAAATTTGCTTTTGGCTGAACAGAAGCTCCTGCAACCAGGGGCCAAAGAGAACTGCTTTGCGCACAATAAATTTCTAAACTGTAGTCAGAAATGCAACAGTTTCAACAGATTTAAAGCCCATTTTTATTTTAGGTATTTAGGAGGGTCTCCCATCATTTAATTTTTACTGTTCATATTTGTATATCTGATGACTCTTGGAATTACCCTTTTAAAACAATTATGTTCAGTATGGCGAATATTTCCTCATTTTAGTCTCATTGTTTTCTCCTGCTGTAAAGACTGTATAACAAGTTAGAGGTTTACCAGTTATGAGCTATAATGTTGCACCACATGCTTCGAAAAAGCTGGATTTTTTTTATTTCAAAAGTATGTGTTACATCTCCAACATTGCTTATGCTAAGAAACAAAGAAGCACAAAAACAGCTGTTTTGACACTGAGTCTGACTGAAATGTCAAAAGAAAAACATCTAGTTACAAAACTGTGAGAAAAACATCTGAGATAAAATTTTCTAACTTCATCCTAGTACATCCTAGCACAAAGTAGATATTCTACACAGTATCTACTTTGAATAGATCCGATTTTAGGTACATCTGCAGACGTGCTTATTGAGTATTTCTGTTTCTTGATCTGCTACGTATTTAAAGGAGATGACCATCAGCTCAGTAACTCAAAGTACAGCAGGTGGTATTTAGCATTTAAACAGTATAGAATACATTTCTTACTGGAAAATAAATAAAATAAAATAAATGAAATAAAATGAAAAAGTAACTGATGGTTGCTTGCTTTATAAGTTTACCATTGATTCTTGCTCCTCAGAAGAAAGTACTACTTAATGTTGTTATGGTCTCTATTTTATCTCAGTCATATCACTCAAATTTGCAACACTGAGACTTGATCTTGTCTCAGATCCATTTTTTTTGTTTGATAATACCCTGGTTTATATGCCGGTGAAATTTAGCTTAAATGTGGCCCTACCACACATGTAATAGCTGTGTTATGTAAAATTTATGATGGAAACAAGGTACCTTCTGCCAGTCTTCCTCTTTCTCTCTCTTGGTCTTAGAATTCAATATTCTGTTCTGCTTTTGGGTGAAGGACCTATTGAGAACAAACCAGATTTTATTTAATTCCTTCCTCAGGAACTTAGTTTTGAAGTCAGAAATATTCAAAAAAGGAGTCATCATTGTTAGAAAGAAACCATTCTAAAAACCTTTGTGTCTTTCAGTAAGGACATTATTTTGTTATGAAAGGGAAAAACAAATAAAAACCATGAAAAGAAACTTTTTTTTTTTTTTTAATGTTTAATATGTCTATTAAAATGCTTTTTTTTTTTTTTTTTTTTTTTTTCATTATAGGCATATGTTGAAGAAATGTATGGCAGCAAGTATCAGTGGATTATTCCAGGGTGGTATGAAAACCTTTGGTGGGAATCCTGGATTAATGCATCACAGTGTCTCAGCAAAAATCTTCTTGCAGCCATGGAAGGTTATATTGGAGTGGATTTTGAGCCTCTCAGTTCAAAAATGAATAAGACCATATCAGGAAGGGTTAGTATATTTCCTCCTACTAATTTCTTATGATCTTCAAGCATCTTGGCACAGTAAAGCACAGAGGAAGAAGGCCAAACTACATGGTGTTTCTGCAGAGAGTTGGCAGTCGTTATTTTCATTCTTCCAGTTATTCACAATTCTTAAATATTTAGAAATCCATTCAAATTCTCTACAAGGAGAATCTCCTTAAAAGCTCTAAAGTCCCCTGCCTAAGTATTGCTGTCTTTACCCTGTATGGACCTTACAGATAAATACACAATAAAGCTTGAATTAGTCTTCAGTATCACACGTTGCATTATGGCAAATTAATATTTTTGTGTACAGAATAAGAAACATTTATGTTTATCCCTAGTCCTGAAAATGTGTGATATCATTGGCAATTTGTGCCTCTCAAAACTAGAGGGTGTTCCTTTAAACATATAAATATGTAGTATTTCCATAAAGTACCTAGCATTTTATCATAGAATAAATGCCTGCAAATGCTCGTCAATGAATAAACATGCCTGTTTTTGCTATTTTTCATCCTTTTTACGTCTGTTGTTTTTATGCTTTGCTGAGGGAGCAGGAAAGGCAACTTTACAAAAAGGCAACTCATCATAAGAGAGCACATTGTAAAGAGTATAGTAAACCTGTAAAATATAGTCAAATTGCCACTCAAATAATTGCACATTAAGCAAGTAGTTATTTAAGTAAAGGCCATTTGATTTGAATTATTCTATAGAGTATAATCAGAGCACTTATTTTCAGGGATACATACTCTATGTTCTAGTATTATGGCTCACCAGTATTATGGCTCACCAGTATGCTCACATAATACTAGAGCCATAATACTAGAACATACCTTATGTATCCCTGATAGAATAGTTTTGGTTTTGAACTAAAACTTTCTGTATGAAAGCAAAATAAAGCTGTCCTTCATACAGAGAAGCAGAGCAACTACTTTTCAGTCTCTCTGTCTAAATCCTAAATTCCCCTCTTGGCCTCACCATCAATTTTGTAACACAGACAGCACACAATTTGGGAATTACTGTTTCTTTTTTAATTCTTGCTTTGGTCGTCTTTTCCATGTTAGTGATACATTCAACTAAATCAGTATGCACTTTATGGTTAAGGTTTCATAGAATCATAGCATGGCTTGGATTGTAAGGGACCTGAGTTCTTCAAGACCACTGAGTTCCAGGGTGGCAAAGCTGCCATTCATTAACTCAGCTGACAACTTGGCCTTGAACTCCTCAAAGGATGGGGAATCCACAGCTTCTCTGTGCAGTGGTGCCAGGGCCTCACCACCCTCTGAGTAAAGAATTTCCTCTTAATGTTTAATATAAATCTTCCCTCGTTTAGATTAAAAACATTCCCCCTTGTCACAAATCTTTGAAATGTTAAGTATTGAAGTAAAAGTGAAATTTTGTTCCTCTGCAGACTCCACAACAATATGAAAGGGAATACAATGCTAAGCGTGGTGATGGACAATCCAGCAAATTTCATGGTTATGCCTATGATGGAATATGGGTGATTGCCAAGACCCTGCAGCGGGCAATGAAGTATCTCAATGCCACCAACAAGCACCAAAAAATTGAAGATTTTAATTATACAAATCACAAACTTGGCAAAATTTTTCTGGATGCTATGAATGAAACAAACTTCTTTGGAGTAACGGTAAGTCCTAAACAGCAATTTGTGGGGAGGAGAGAGCTCATGATTTTAAGCCAGAAGCTCAAGTAAGCACCACATTTAAAACACTCCTGAAAAAGAAAGATATTTTCAGAGCTTCCTAATTTTTCTTTGCAATTAATGTGGATGCTTTGCTTCTCATTTGTCTTCTGGTGCCAAGAGATGACACTGTTTAATTACTCAGTTACTAGATTTTTAAGCATTGATGTGATCTGAATTAACAATTCAGAATGGTCTTAAGGGAACCATGAGTGCTCTAAGATGCAGTGCCCTTTTAATGACTTTTTTTGTAGTTAAGATGTACGGGATGCAATGTATGGGATGCAATCTGAAAGCCCCTATTTCCCCCAACTCTCCCACATCTCTTATTTTCAATAAAATATACATAGTTATAGTACACTATATAGTTAACTAATGTCTCCAACTCCAGCGCTGTACATCTTAAAACATCCACCAATATATTTCAGGAGACATTTACATCTATTCAAAATTTCTAATTTCTCACAGGCAAGTACAAAACCGTAGCAATTATGACTGAACACACATAGTCACATAAAATACTAATCTAACTCCATTTTCTGTGACACTGTTGCAAATTCATGGTATTTTTTTCTTTGACACTGCTCCCATTTTTTTGTTGGTTATTTTTTTGTTTTGTTTTGTTTTTTGGTTTTTTTTTTGCAGAGTAAAACAGGCACTAAGGAATGTAGCCCTGAAATTGCTTATATGTCTATGAGATGTCAGAATTTAAAGGAGCTTACATGTTCAAGAGTGTGCAGATCCATTCTCCTTCATCAAGAGAGCTGAGCAGGCTCCATTTCAGGGAGGATGATCTCCACAGTGACCAGTAATGATAGCAAATGAGAAAAGCTTCTGGTGTCCTTATCAGTATATTGGCCTGCTACATGTCTAGATAAGGAAATCAGAGTTTTAAAGAACTTGTAATTCAGTGGTGAATGCAAACAGTGCTTGTAGGAATATCTCTGTGGCAAAAGCATGCAGAAAGTTGGCAACATTTCTGCCACTGTGCTGTAGCTTGTCACATTCTGTCCCTGAGTTAATTTAAATTGTCTTGGAAATCAGTTAACCTCAAAACATTTTGAAGCAGCAGAACTAAGGTTGTCATATATGTCACAGATTGTTTCAAGGAGGAAATGTCAAAATGTACATATAAAAAATGAGTGCAGGCTCAAGTTTTTGGTGTCCTTGTTAACTGCTGAGGAAATCTGCTTTGTATCACAATGCAGCTGAAACTAAGTTAGGATTTGTAATTAATGAGCAATTGTGTGGCAAGGCACTACTGGAATCTAGTTGCAAGAACAATACAAATTTTGCTTTCTTTTTACATTTGGTTTAGCTGAAGGCTTTAGTAAAAGTATTTTGCATCTAAAACAAAACCACAATGTTGATAAATCAGTCAGTTGATAATTCAGCCTTCTCTTCTCCAGGCTGAACAAGCCCAGCTTCCTCAGCCTGTCTTTGTAGAGGAGGTGCTCCAGCCCTCTGATCATCTTAGTGGTCCTCCTCTGGACCCAATCCAGCAGCTTCACATCTTTCCTGCACTGGGGGCCACAGACCTGTCCTCAGTACTCCAGATAGGACCTCACAAGGGCAGAGTAGAGCAGGACATTTTAGCTATTCCTTAAACACTGCTGAAGGTTTCGCTCTTTCTCCAGACTTTTCTTTTTTTTCCTTAGACAAATGGAATGGTTCCCTATCTTATTATATTCTCACTGAGGTTATCAAACTGAAAAGTGTGTATTTGGAATACAGAGGAAGGAAACAAGTAGTTATCTGCTACTCCTTTTTTTTTCTTTTTTTTCTTTTTTTTCTTTTCATTTTTAATAAAGGTAAGTTAGACACTACTGTACAAATACAAAAGACTTTTGTTGATGAGAAATGTCATACAAATAGACAAAAGAGCTGCAGGGGTTGTTCCTACAATATTATTAATCTGAATGTTCTAATTCTGCCGCTGGATCCATTGAAGCTGAATGAGTTTGTGGTTGGAATGTTCAGACTGCAACTACCAGTGTACTAGATGGGAGTTCTTTTGATCTGGAACTAAGTTTAAATTTTTCCTAATTTTGTGCCTACCAAAACATTCACTTATTAATAAGAAAGTTACTATAACAAAGATCTTTTAAAGGATTTTGGACATTTCTTCCTCAGTTTTCTTAATCAAGATTAAACCAGTTTCATAAATGGGATGCAGCCTTATCACCTGCATGATTTATAAACCATCGTATACCTGTTTCCTGGCTAAATATGTCTCTATCTTTTTGTCAAATAAAGCTCTCTTTCTGATAACCAAAGTGTCAGAAAATGAAAGATAAGAATTGCCCACAATATATTTTAACCCACTTTAAATGTATGAGATATCCCTTTGTATAACTGATAGATCCACTGGAAGTATTTTAGAGGTGGAGTATCTGTACAGGTCTCTGTTGAAATGTTACTGCTTTGTTAGTGCTGAGTGATGAAGTGACGAGAAACAAAATTTATCTGTGAGATCTATCTATCTTTTTATCTATCTGTTTTTCTATCTTTCTATCATACAGCAGTAAATAGGATATTACCAATAAGATGCCCACCAAGTATGTGTGAAAAATAAAGAGTATTTTCCACAAGGCTGGAATAATTATCCTAAGCAAGATTGTTTTCCTAAAGGATGAAGGAAAGAAAAACTACATGTATTTAATGTAATACTAGCATATTATAACATGAAAGCTTGATTATTTTTAAAGAATTAGAGCTGTCTTTCAGGAGGCTTTTCAGGAAACAGTCATATTTAGTGCTTATTGAATTAAACCCTACTAAAAGATTGTGGGAAAATAAGTCGTTTACCCCTGCACCCCCCTCCCGGCCCCCCCCCCCCCGCCTTTTTTTTTTTTTTCCTTTTTAATGACTATGGAATATTACAGAGTAAACTTAGAGCTGCAAAAATGCTGTTAGGAAAAAAATGTTGTCTATGCTTGGAAAGATATATTGAATATTGCATTTGCTCTCAGTATCTTGTTTGTAGGTGTTGCATAGGATAGGCAGGTGGTGGTAAAAATACAGTGTGCGCAAAAGATAAGTGTTAATAATTGTTTATAATTGCTACTGGATAATGCAGCACTATTCTAAAAAATACTTTTAAAAGCATTCTTATTATTTTATAATCTCTTTCTCCTTTGACATTTTTGCCCTGTTCCCGTAGAGTAATCTGTTGCTTGAGTTTATTGCTGTTGTCTGTGATCTGGAATTGATAATGTATTTCTCATCCTTATTGGTGTCTATTATTTGTGTGTAGCTTAAAAATAATTGCAGTGGAGTAGAAAGAAAATGAAATACAATGTTGTATTTCCTCTTATGTCAGCCAGAGACTGTAGTACAGTATGATAAATTTCCATCACAGTAGCTGCTGAGCAATTGAAAGTACTGCCATGAAATAGCTTTCATGCCTGTCCCTTGCATTCTGCATTCAAACAGATCCACTCATGTTTCAGAACTGGAAATGCCTATAGATAAAAAGTTCATATTGAGTGTTGATGTTGATTATTTCTGAAGATTGATTGTCACAGTCTGCATCCATTTTCCAGGCTTCGGCAGCCTCTGTGCTGTTGAAAGTGTCTCAGAAATATTGGTGGTATTAGCATCAGAATAGCATCAGCAAGGAAGTATTTGTTTCATGGCCTAGAAAATTTATTTCACTGGGAAAAACAACATTCCTTAGACTTGTCAAATTGAGAAATACCTGGTTCTGTGGCAGAGAATCAGACTGAATCAATTAGGACTTTAGCCAAGAGAACTTATGCCTAATAGGTGGGTCTGACAAGCATTTCTGTAATGGCATTGATCACTGTAATCAATTTTGCATTAATAGTTCCATATCAGAGCTCAAGTGTTATTTATACCTGGAGTCTAGTTTTCTCTCCTCCTCTCCTCTCCTCTCCTCTCCTCTCCTCTCCTCTCCTCTCCTCTCCTCTCCTCTCCTCTCCTCTCCTCTCCTCTCCTCTCCTCTCCTCTCCTCTCCTCTCCTCTCCTCTCCTCTCCTCTCCTCTCCTCTCCTCTCCTCTCCTCTCCTCTCCTCTCCTCTCCTCTCCTCTCCTCTCCTCTCCTCTCCTCTCCTCTCCTCTCCTCTCCTCTCCTCTCCTCTCCTCCCTCCCAAAATAAAAGGAAGGAGGAGAGGGCCTAGTGTGAAGTGTAATGCCTAACACTTTAAAAAGTGGTCATTATTTGTAATTGGGTGTTGTGGAGAATTTCAATAAGCTAGAAAAAAGCAATCAAGAAGCTCCATACACATATATATGTATACACATGTTTATGCTCATAACCCTGCCCAGCTGCTACCAGATCTCATTTTTTTTTTTCCACACCTGACAGCATGGGTTATGAGCATGAACCAGTCATAACTTAGTGCCTTGTTTCCTTTTCCTTTTTCAGAACTTTCTTCCTGTTACAGGATTTCTTGTGTAGCACAAGAACTTAAGGTCTGACTGTATGAAAGACTTCCTACATGAACCCTGAATCTTAACTTCCCCTGATGGAGATAAATGTGGTGAATCTTACTTTCCTACTCCCTTCTGATTTTCACTACATTATCCAACTCAGATGAGCAACTGAGAGTGTTACAGTGGACTGGGGGATTATTTGCTCTTAATAGAGCCAGTGTGGTCTGCCAGAATGGAGAGCTGATAAACAAGTTAGCATAGGATCATAAATAATGTTTGTTCATTAGGAAACTGCATAGAGAAGGAAACACAAACTTTCCAAAATGAAAGCTGAGATTAACAGTGCCAGTTCAAGATTAGCCCTCAAGCTAATCAACAGTTGATGATTTAATAGATATTGTAGGTGGCAATAAAAAAGACTTTAGTCTGAAGTTGTAGAACACTTATCACTGCATCTGACATTCTACTAGGCGGATGTTTGATGAAAATAAATGAATAACATGAATTTACAGCAGAGCTAATAAAACCTTTTCTAAGCTCTGGATAATATCTCCCAGTTTCCTCGGTCCTGAACTGAAGAAATAGAAAAATCTATCAAAAGAAATCAGGAAAGCAAAGCTGGTAAATTCAAATTTCATGCTTTGGTGATAGATGAAAGTAGTGATGCTACAGATTTGGCTATACTTACCATCTCTATTAGAGGTATTGGTAATGAATATAATGTTACTGAAGAAATAGTGTCTTTACTGTCATTATAAAAACAAAAAAAAAACCACTACTAAATCTCTTGACCTGTTTGAAGTAGTAAAAATTACATTAAAGTAATTTTCTTTAACCCATGTCAACATATCTGGTACAGTTACTGATAGTGCCCAGGTGACAGCTGGTAAAAAAGAGGGATTTGTATAATTAATAGATGATGATGCAACTTCTGCCAGCAACTGCCATTCGATGAAGTATTGCTTCATCTCAACATAAAAAATAAATTATGTGCAAAAGCATTAAAAATGGATAATGTTGTGCAAATCACCATCAAAGCTGTGAATTTCATAAAGTCCAAGGGCTTGAATCACTGCCAATTCCAGGAATTCCTTAGAAGTATGGATGCTGATTAGGGGGACGTCATTTACTTTTCTGAAGTATCTAAGTCAGGGTAAAAAGACTTTATGATTTGCAAAATGAAATCCAGTCATTAATGGACTCAAGAGGAAAGTTTGTGCCTGAACTTTTAAATGAAAAATGGCTCGCAGAGTTAGCATTTTTTGTGGATTTGGTTGTTCATGTAAATGAATTAAACTTGTCTCAGAGTTAAAATCAACTTACCTGTGCTGTTTTAAATCATAACACTGTTCAAAATGAAACTTAAATTACAGCAAGCTCAAATTACGGCAAATAATTTTATGCATTTTATGATTACATAGCACAGGTTAAAAAAATTATTTCAAGCCTCTTTCCAGTATTATCACCTGCAAAGGCAATACTGAACCTCAGGAGGAATTGGAAACTTCCTGCCATCCATGGAAGAACTATTCATCTTGAGGTGGAGTACGCTGAGTGGATATTGCAAGCTGTGTAAAGGTGGCTATGAGCCTAGGCAGCAGGGAGAAGCAAAGCCAGGTAGCTGTACTAGAGAGGAGAGTAAGACTGTGTCTTCACCAAAAGCTATTCAGTGGAGGCTGTAGAGGGAGTCAGCAGAGGATGGAATCTGGATGGGGTCGTCCTGAGAGATGGATCAAATCCATAGCTATGCTCCTTACCTTTCCTTTTTATTTTATTTTATTTTATTAACATCAGTAAGTATGGAATTGAAGACTGTACAAAGAAGTGTATTTAAGAAAATATAATGGGAAAGGAAGAGATTTCCTAGAAGGCTTTTATACAATCTACATCACCTAGCAGTTCTGAATTTCAGTTCTGCAGTGTACCTTCTTCTGATTTATTTAATAGTGCATAGCGTTTAAAGAACACCAACTCACCTCTCTGTGCTTTTCTTGAAGCTGATGTTACTGTCCTTGTTGAAGAGTAGAGCGCTAACAGATTATATTCATTCCATAGAAATATGTCTGATATAGACACATCTGTATGGGCCATTTGTTTACTAGATGGGCCATTTAAGTGTTCACTAGATGGATCATGATTGTCCTGAAGAGCTAAAAAAGCTTTTTTATCGTTAGCTTGCAGATGGTCTATGAATCAAATAGAGTCTGGTATGGGCACAGCTCAATTGTCTCCAGGTGAGATTTTTGCAGTTGATGCAATCACGTATGGGCAAAAATCTACGAATTAAGTACCTTCCGTAGTAACTGTGATTTCCAGTAGTATGGTGACTCCTGCATTCAGTGTTGCTAAGAGAAGAAATGGAACTGTATGGTGAATTTACAGATGCTGCTCCTTCTATCTGCTATGGGTCTATTTGAAATTATAACCAAAGATATCCTCCATGGGTATGCCCAAATCCTCAGCTGCCTGCTGGCTTGGGGATAAAATTTACCAGATATACCACAGCCTTCAGTTGCAGCTTTTGCTCTCAGCATGCTCAGTGGTTGGAGAAGCAATATTAATTATCTTGCACCAGCCTCCGACTGCAAATTCCTTCCTCAACCTGCCTTCTTGTTCCTCTCCTAGAAGTGAATGCTGCAGAAGTGCCTAAGTTAGCTTGAGATATAGATACTTTGCATCTATGAATCTAGAGTTTAAAAACACTATGATTGTAGTGAGAACGTAATTTTGAGGTGGTGTAAAACTGAATTCCTGAGTATTTGAGGAATTTGCAGATCTTGTTTTATTTTCCACTGGAACAGATGTTAGCCCTGCTGCCTTGGGATTGTTCCAGCTCCAGTAATTCCATTCTGTATACCTACAACTCTCCCTGAGATTTCACATAGATAAGGAAGATGTTATTTACTAGCTTCTCACCAGGACTCTTTTGGGACCATAAATGCTATATAGATGCAAAATGGAGCCTTAGTATTATTACTGTAACTTTTATTAGACATTATATTTTATCATTATTTCTCTGTAAAGGCAAAATACAGTAAGATTTTGCTGGTTTTATCCCATTCCTGTTGCAGTCAGTGGCAAGTCTCTTTTAGCTTCATTGTGAGCAGGAGGTCCTTTACCTAGCAAACTGCTTTAATAGCTAACTTTTGGATATATCTCAAAATGTTATTCTAAAATCCTTTTCACTCTCTGAAAATTTAAAAAAGAAATGTTTCTGAAATGCTTTCTAGAATTAATGAATACATCCTAAGAGCACTGATCAGTTGTAGTGCTGTAAGTTAGCAATGAATGATTAGACATGAGTATTTTCAAGCACATTTGGAGAATGGCGCTAGATAGAGTACTGTGTGGAATTACATGACTCAGATATCAAATAACTATGAGCAATTGAAATAATGTGGTGGAGTACAGCAATTTGCAGTGTAACATCTACTGATGCCTATAAAAGGCTGTAACTTCTAGTGCAGATTTTTTAAATTACAAAAATGCTGAATATTTTAGTGATCCACTGTGCTGGTTATACATATTCTTTTGGCACAAAAGTATGATTCTTAACTGGGCATCAGATACTTGGAAATACAAAATAGTAATATTGGAAGAAGATAAAAGAGGAAGCTCAGAGTGAGTACAGATTGTATTATGGAGGTTGAAGCAATAAGAAGAATATTCATAAACCACTTCATGCAAATCTTCAGAATAAGTTTTTTGGTATTTGTGGAGTTGTTATCATACTACTCTAAAATCACAACATCTGTTTGGCTTTATAGTAAGTATTACAGTAGCTATTAAATAGTATTAAGTATTATAGTAACTATTAATCCACTGCTTAATAGTTGCATGACATTCTTTTAATTTATGTTCTTTTCTCATCTAGGTTACCCCATCAATGGCAATTAAAAAGAGCTTATCAAATGGACTCTTTTTTTGTCATCAGTGAAAGTGACCCACATTAACCTTATAAAAATTGGAACTTAGCTTGATGGGAATTTTTCTGTCCATCAAGGAGATAAATTTTCCCTTAAGAAATATTTTGCAATGTACTTGTTCACTTTTTGCAAAAAGTTAAAAATAAAATAAAGATTTAATACTTTATTTTAATTCTCTGTTCATACTTCAGTACTTCTGAGATTTTGGCTTCACCAGCTAACATACACTCTGCTGTTAAACTTTATGACAGCTTAAGGCAAAAATATTCCTGAACTTGAATATAGAATTTTGCTGAGTATTATGAATTTAGCTGAAATATTAAAAAATGGTGTTATTAGCTGACTTAGCCTGGAGATGCTCTGAGGTTGTCAGGTCTGATGTTCAGTGGGTTACACTTTCATACATCACTGCTCCTCTTTTCTGGCAGTTGTGATTTTTATGATGAACTAGTTTTCTTCCTTGGAGAGGTGCTCTAGTTGCAAATAGAATTCTTGGAGCATGCAATTATTTTAGTGAAATGCAGAAAAGTTAAAGTGTTGTAATTGCATTTATTCTAGACAGATATACAGTAGGTTTAAAAACCATTTTCTAGTATTTTTCATATTAACTTTTAAGACTTCTTTATTTGTTACCACCTCCTCTCCACCACTGTCTCATGGCAGGTGTTTTCTGGCATTGCAGAAGACCAGATTAAGCTTTTCCTCTGCTTTAGTGTATTCCCAAAACTCGTCTGTTAAATCCCAAGGGACAGAGCAACAACCATTTATTCGCTTTGAGGTGATCCATGTCTGTGAAGGAAGGGATGCCACCTGGTCCAGAGCACTTCTAATGTGAATTTGAGCTGCTTCTGGGCTACAGGTAAAGGTTTATGAGAGTAAATAGAAATCCCTGTAGATGTGGGTCAGAAAACATGTGAAAAAGTAAGTGTTGTAGATAATGAATAGTAATGACACTTTCCTCTAAAACCCAAGTAGTGGCATCTGAGTAACTAGGCTCATAAATTTCTGTAGCTGTAGAAACTGGAAGTAGAATATACGTGGAAGGAATAAAGGAAGGAAAACCTAACTACCTCTTCAATTATTTCTTTTTTTATTATTGTTGTTTGCTTGTTTTTTAATATTGGGGCATTTGGGGCATTTAAGATCTTGTCATATTAGGTTGAAATATATGTGTAATGCATCAGTGAGTAAATGTCAGGTGTTAAAAATGTTCAGGCAAGTAAAGATGCAGATAAGCACCTAAAATGTTGATCTTGGACAACTTCTAGTGTGCATCTAAATATATATTTATATATTGTACTGTATTTATAATTGAAATAATCTGCAGAGTTTCCACAGGAAGGGAGATAGGATACTCTGGTAATCAGATCATCTGCTTCATACACTTAGGGTATTTTGACTAACCATTTTGACAAATTAGTACATTGATCAAACATTCACCTGCTGAGTGACCCTTCCTATTGCCTATTTACAAATGTAAAACAGCTTTTTATTTTTTTCTCCATTGTAAATTGAGAGAAGATGAGGCATGTAAAAAGCTGTTTAAAAACTGTAGAATATCCTTTCTCTACTTCTTAATAGAGATTCTTTAAAATATTGAGGGTAGAGTAGTTGAATTATACTATCTTATATTATAATATAACATATTTTCCCCAAGGCTTTCAGACTGTTTATACTGCTCTTTCTCTTAGGCTGTGATTAAGTGAAGTGCTTAAGAACGCGCTGAATATTAAGCATGTGTATTCCAAATGGGCTGGTAAATGGCAGTATTGAATCAAGTCTTAAAGGAGTATATCCTTTGTTTTGTAAGATAGTCTGTGTCCAAGTGATAGAAACACTTCCCACAGAGAGTTAATGCTTGAAACCTCTCTTTGTGGAGCTGTTTTGCAATGCCACAAAGGCTAACACTAAGAAGAATAAACTTGCTATATAAAATGTGAGTATTATACAATTTTTAATGTGCCTCTCACTGAAATTAAAGGCACGTCAGACTTGGGCTTTTCAATAAAGGCATGCCACAGCCTGGGGGGCTTGTCACAGATGAAAATCTAGCTTATGACATGCTATTCACTTCTCTGAATGACACGCGATGCAGTGCTACAACCCAAACGACGATGTTAGCAGAGATACAGTGTGTTATGCTTTTGCAGACTGCATGTATTTTTTGATCTTAGCAGTTATAAAAGTAGTATCAAGTGGAAATGACAGAATTGCAATAAAAGCTGCAGTGTTTGGTTGACTTTATTGTTCTCCAAATGCTTTTTAAGATACACAAATCATGGAAACAGACAATAAAAGTGTATTCATATTTGATGCAACGAAAATACAATGCTACAGGATTATTTTCTCTTCCAACCTTCATATAAGTACATCTCACACTACTTTCCAGAATGTTCAGTGATGCCTGGCATTACATAGGAAGTAGTAGCTGGGAATGAACTTGGTCCAGTGCCCTGTGAGCCACCACTGTAATCCATTCAGTGGTGAATTGCATATGGAAAGGGGAACAAGTTAAAAAAAATCAGAAACACAGTAATTCCCTCATTCTTTAATGGGAATTTAGGAGGTGAAGAAAAAAGAGGGGTGGTGATCATTTTCTACCAAAGTACTTTTCCTAAAGTACTAAAATTCAAACAAAAAATTTTTCTTAACATTGTGAACTATTTAATCTGTTACATTCACACAGTTCTATTTTTCTTGTTTCAATTGTTCATCAGTTCTAGCAATGAGAAAAGTTCCATGCAGTAACTACAACCTTTTAGGGAAATACAGCTCTAATTTCAGCTCCCTTTAAAGTTTGATATTTATTTCACAGACAAAACAAGGCACAGTTAACATTCGGAACATATGATATCTGTTTTATTTAAACACCTATTCAAATGTGCATGGTTTGCTTTGCAGACACTGTGCTGCACTTCTTTGAAGACCTGTGTGTATGTTTTGTTCTTTACCACCATCTGTATTCTACTCCACTGTCTTTTTCTCTTTCTTCTGTACTTGCAAAAGAATCGTAGTGGTCATGACCAAAGTTTGAAGTCTTTATTAGAGAAATGTTTTTATTTCCTAGCCTTCTTTGTGCTGTAGATCTAATCTTCTCCTTCTATAGTCCTCCTTTAGCTATCTTTGCAGCAGCTTAAAGAAAAGGCATTTTTTCTTTATTGCTTTTTTCAAATATTTGTGGCAATATCTCCTTTTATTTCTTATTCAGCATTCTGTGTAGATGGAAAGATCTTAATCCTTGACAGGAAATTAATCCCTATGTCTTTAATTAGATTTAAATTCTTTTACCAATGCATACATTAAGAGGAGGCAATGAGCAGAACCTTGATTTAAATGTGTGCTCTGAGAGAGGAAGTAGTACTTGACATGCATGATGTTGGCAATAGCTGCTTTTATACTGTGGCTTCCTGAATTTCATTAATTCACATCTTACTGGAATGGCAGTGTTTGTGAGTGAGAGAAATTTTCTCAGTACAAGGCATCCCAAAGACACCTTCCAACAGACACAGGCACTTTCACTTCCCCACCTTAGCATTTTTTCCTTTTTGTTCCTCTAGACAGCTCGCTAGTTTAACTCTACCTTATATCACTGTAAACACTGACTTCTTTTGCTGTCCATGTTCCTGAAGGCTGGAGTTTTTGTTTGTTTAATTTTATAAATAGCTTTAGAAGAGTAGAACTAATGCAGACAGCAAGAGCAGGCATCATCTCTTGCATAATTCTATGTGGTCTCTTGGTAAAGAAGGTTACAAACTCCTTGTTACCTTTTCTGATGAAGTTCATTCGGTACATCTGTAACATTAACAAGGCATCTGAGCAATTCTGATAATTGCTATGCAGCACTTCTAAAACATGCAGTAACTACTATGTGTTTGTACTCACTAATTGCAGACATTTAAGATTAAATAAAAACTGATTTTTTTTTCTCAAGTTTGAATATGTCCAAATATCCCCCCCCAAACCACTGATAATCCTGTTGTTTATATTAATATATTCTAATTGGGTCAGCCAAAACAAACTGTAAGAAATTTTTAGTTGGTGTCTGAGTAAACTGGAAAACACACTCCAAACTGAAAAATGCAGCAGATGAAACAGAGAAGCTTGTTCCTGCAGTTTCTGTAGGAAATCTGTGTATTGAATGCTATTGTGGAAGTTGTTGGGAAATACTGTTTTTATAATCTCCCTACTTAAAAAATTGAAATACAGTCTGACCGGATTTCTCATTTTAAAGATGACTTAATTTTCAAACCATCTTTTTTTTTTTTTCAAACGGCGTATGTCCCCAAATGGCCTACTAAAAAAAAAAAACCTGAAAATAAAATAACCTGCTTAGAGACCAAATGGCATTGTTTGCTTGAATAGAAGAGGTCAAAATTCTCTTCAGGTTAGTGATCCAGAATATGAAAGGAAAAGGTCATTTATCTTTAAAAAAAAAAAAAAAAGTATGCTATGTTTCTCTTTCAGGCCTGTTCTTTATTTCTCTCCATTTTGTCTCATGGGTTCTTTTTCAGTCTTGTGATATTAGCAAACCCTCTGTGCTGGACAGTAAGCTGGGTGCTGGTGGGAATGGGGAGCCTGCAATAAGTGTCTTCTTGAGGATCTGTTGCTCAGTGTGAGAGTAAAATAACCCAGCAGCTGTAACCTTAGTCTGTCCTATATGAATCGTGGTACTGAGCCCTGTGCAGGCTTTCTCTGACTTAAATCCCACTTCTGGATCTGTGTGAAGGGATGTACTATGAGAGGCTGTGTTAATTTACCTGTTGAATGGTGGGATGGCTTGATTTTTGGGGTCAACATCAGCACCCAGTGCTGTGGACTCTGTTAGAAATGCAACCAATAGCCAACGAAGTTTAGACTTCAGTGCACATCCTTATAACAGCTATTTGCATGATCTTTCTCTTTAATACATATTTTTTCATGCAATTTGTCTTTCTTGCATTCATGGCACATTTGAATGAGCAACCAGATTTGGAAAAATCTGAAATTCTTACTGGTTCTTGTGCTTGCTAAATATTTTCATTCATTGTGAGTGAGATCGGGAAAGCAGTAGAGAACTATTCATTTTGACAGGAAAGGTAAAATGAAACCTATCTTGAAACAAAATTTTATATCAATTAGACTTCAGTGATATCAGTAGAAGACTTCAGATATTTCATATGCTACTGTTGATCAAATACAGATTAGAACTGCAGGAGACATGAATGTTTTCCCCTCATGTACCCTTTAAATGGGATTTTAATAATTTCTTGGGAGTTATATATGAAAAAGTTTGCAACTAGTTGCAACTTCATCAATAGTTACACTACTACCTATGTGAACATCTAGGGAACCTGCTCTAGCAGGGGTTTTGGACTTGATGATCCCCAGAAGCTTCCTAAATTCCTCTCTCTAGTTGGAGAGTAATATAGCCCAACAGTACAACCTGCAACCTGGATCTATACTGGATCTTCCAAATAATGTCCTATTAGTTCATGTCCATGGATATTTTTTAATTGAGCAGGAGACACAATGAAGTGGGCTTCCAAGGAAGTTGACTTGCTCTAATAACTCCAGAAAAACAATCTGTTATGAGGTATACTTCTCATAAGTTATTCTGAGCTCTTCAAAACAAGATAATTTATGTGCTAATAAGATTTCCATTATTTCAATGATTTCTTTCTTGTCCATTAATAATGTACACTTTGATTAGTCAGCATTAGTGCCGGGCATAAATAGCTTTACAAATATTTAATTGAAAGGTTTGTATTATTAGTGTTTTGAAGATGGTTTCTGCTGTAAATTAAGAAGCTCTTTTTTCGGCTTAAAATGTGAAGATAAAATATGATCTAATTTGAGAAAAATTTTTTTGGATTGGCTGATTTACAATTATTAATTACTTTTATGAGTGATAGAAAGAGAGTAGAATCTCCTTTTAAATGCTGTATCCTAGCTGGAATTGTCAGATCACTGCAATATAGTGTGAAAACATCATTAATATTCATTGAATGCCAGTGAGGGAGAAATATTTTTTAATTCTAATACCACTTTCACTTTAGACAGATGAATTAAAAGACTTCTCATTAGTTATTTTGGAAAAATTCATACATTACAGGAATGCCATACAGTTGGTCATTTAGCATATGGGATTAAGGATGAGTATTAAAAAAAAGTAACTGATTTTTAGGATCAGCTTTTGATAGTAGTTCTGCTGCCACTGTACAGATTGTGCACTTTGTCAAAGTATTAAAAAGAAATTTAGCTCTATTTGATTCAGTGCGAGTGTGTTGACCAAAAGAAGGAAAAGGTTATGATACAAAAGATAGCTATAGAAAGTAATGGAATCTGTCCTTTATCTTCCTTCAAACTGTCTAGGTATTATTGCTGTATTTCTCCATGTAGTCCTTTCTGGGAAGCCAGGAGCATCATGCAGGTGTGCTGTAATTAAAAAGTTGTCAGTGTGAGCTTCAACTTATTGTACCTATTTAGGACTTGTACTATCGGATGTTTTCTAAAAAGATCAAAAATACTTTATCTATCAACTATTTTTTTCCTACTGCATTTTATTCAAAGTAAAGTAGTTCTTGGACCTTGAAGATCTGATCTTTGATACAAGGCTGAAGAAAGCAGCCACACTTTTAAGGTAACTGGTTTCTATATTGCCATTGGCCCAGAAGAGTTTTGACTATAAGGCAGTCTCCTCTTTTGTGGAGAAGAGGAAAATGTGCTTACTGAGGGCCATGCCACCAAATTAGCCCTCAAAGGTCATACCCTACGATTCTGTTTAGTAAGTTCTGCACAAGAGAACTTCAAGGACTTCCTTCACCAAGAGCTGAAGCTCTGCTAATAGTGGCATCAGCTTGTTCAACTGCACTGTGCTGGGGCTCTCACAGCAATTCAGCCAAGCTCAGCATGATGTAGGGGTACTGGCAGGGGCACTGCTGTTAGGATACTAATCAAGGGGGAGCAGGAAACAAACATGAACTGTTATTCAAATAAATACAGACCTTTTTTGAATAAATGGTAGGAAAGTGGATAGGCAATTTTACAATTGTACATTTTATGCTCTAAGAAGTGCAATTATGAGTCAATCAAAATTATTTGTGCTTTTGAGTGATATTCTCAAGATAGTACCACCATGAATCAGCCTTCTGATTCACACAAATCAGATAGACAAATAAACTTTTTTTCAGATACTTAAATATCTTATGAAATGTTTTCCAAATCATACAGATAATTGTTCTTGCAGTTTTAGAAGAAATCAATGTTCCTTTTCTAAGGAAATAGTTTTAAAACATGAAAGTGGATTTTAAGTCCTTATCCAGTGTGAGAAAAATTTTGTTTTCCTTTTGTTTTCCAATATCCTTTTTTTTTTTCTTATTGTACTTCTTTTAAATTTTTTTATTTATTTATTTATGCATTTTTCCCACTATGTAAAAGAAAGGGGCACTCCTAGTGTCAAATAGCCTCTTAGTTATTAATTAACAGAAGCATATCTTTCTGACAAATTGTCAAATGTCAGCTTTCATCACATGATGAGCAGGTGACAAGATACAAACTTGCAGAAACAAATCTGTATTTTGTTGTTGATTCTTTGTTGTTGTGGTTGAGTTGTTTGATGTTGTTTGTTTTGTTTTGTGGTGGAAAGACAATTCAGCTATTTTTAACTTTCCCTTGGATGTCTCAGTGTGTATCTCGTATGCTGAGAGAACTACAACTTCTCTATGTAAATATCAACTGTGAAACATAGGGGGAAGCACTGTTTGGTCCCAGTTGTAATGTAAATCTAAAAGTAAATATGCGGTCAAAAATAATTGGAACCTAAAAACTGGGGGGAAAAATGACTAGAAATTCAGATTCAAATACATTCTCTTGATGGGAACAATGAAAGCAGAGAACTCACCTTACTCAGTTTTATAATTCCAAGGTCTTGAATGTGAAAAGAGCATCTTACAAAGGCTGAGATGGGTAGTAAATTCACTTCTGTGCAAATTTGCAGACTGCCTGTGCTCCTCTTGAAACTGGGAGCAGTACTTTAAAGATCCACATATGTCCCTTTGTTTCCAGCAGTCATTTAATTATGCCTGAGCTGAGAAGGGGATTCACTAGACTATGCCTGTTATGCTGAGAATATGAGTTTATTTTCAGATACTATTTTCCTATGTGATTTACCAGTTAACTTGTATCTGAATTTAGTCTACATTATATACTGTATTTACCATGTTGGCTATGAGAACACTGAAGGTAAAGAAAGATGTCTAGCCTTTAGCTGTTCCATGTGATTCATTAGACTAGAGTTAGAAGAAATTCAGAAGGTGGGCTCATTTTGACAACCCTGCACACAGCAGGGGAACTGAAACTAGATGATCATTATGGTCCTTTTAAACCCCCAGGCAATTTTATGATTCTATAATTTTACTAATAACTGAATAAATATCTTTATACTTATATCTGCAAATTATATAGTGTTATTTAGGAGGTGACAACAAAATATCAAGTGTTGTGCCTGTGTATATATATATATATATATATATACATGCATACTCATATATATATGTAAATATATATAACCAACATATATATGTAAAATATAACCAACATAAGAGTATGTTGGTCAGACTTCCTTCATCTCACTGCAAAACTTGTTCAAATCTCTCTGTCTAGCCAGTGTTGTCAGTGCTCTGTTCTAGCACCTCACCACTATCTGAGTAAACAAAATTTCTTCATAACATCTAAAGTGAATCTCCTCTCTTTTAGTTAAAAACAATTCCCTTTTGTCCTGTCCTTCCCCTGTCTGCTCATGTTTCTGTCTACAGAGGAATTTCCCATGTAGAGTGGCCATAGAAGACTGGGAATGAGTCTCCTACCGTAGTCTTTTTTCTGACCAGTAACACGAATCAACCAAGACTTACAGATATTTGTACCTAAAGTCAGTGTTGTAAAACTGACTGGTCTGTATGGTGGCTTTTGTTTGTTTGTTTGTTTGTTTCCTCTCATTAATGCAATTTTGAATGAAAGTTGGTCACTTAGAAGGATAGTGGCCAGAAGATTTCTGTTTTCAGTACTTGCACATGAATGGTGCCTGTGAGCTCTGCTATGGATGAAAAGACCTTGCTAATAATATAAGTCAGCTTCTCATTAGAAAAAGCATAGTAAACAAAGCAATGTACTGTGCTCAGCTGATGTGACAGGCTGGGCAGGAAAATGCACGCAGAGGGTAGGTAGTGACTCCTACACGCTGTTGGGTCATTGTCAGAGCAAATGAGATACAGCCTGTGCTGTTGTTCTCTTCACTGGGATTAATGGAGTTTGAAGAAAATGAAAGAAATTACTTCAGAACATCTTCTGAAATTACACTGTTGAACAGAAAACACTGCTCTTTAGCATGGTGTCCTTAGAAGTCTTTATGCTGTCTCTGATTCATTCTTTCAAAAACAGAAGAAAAAGAAAAAAACAACCAAAACATTGGTGGCAGAATATAATATGCTGTCATGATGTTTCTACATATACACAGAGCTAGAAACTGAAATCATCAGGGATCAACCTCAAAAAAAAAAAACAAAAAAACAGTTCCAAACATCACCTCTGCAGTTCAAATTTAATGCCTGCTGAAAGGGATTTGAATTCCTAGTCGCAATGCTACAGAGTAATTCTTTTCCCTCTTCTGTTGCCACCCTAAAAGACAGGTTGTTTACATTAGTGTTTTTACACATATCTCACAGAGATTGCGTAAAGAGCGAAGGCATTATTTTGCTTGTGCCTCACAGCCCTTTCATAGATCTGGAAACTGGCTAAATGTCGATAGTCAGCACTCAGTTATACCACCAGATATGAAAGCATTTGTTACCAACAACTTCAGGGCTAGTTTGTTTCCAAAGCATTAAAATCAAACAAACAAACAATAACAACTTGTGAAAAATTTTTATTTATTTGTTGTCCTGCTTTTAAACATAGGACAGTTGTGATCACATTTTGCGAAATGCTAATCATAAACAAATGAGTGTGTTAAAGCACACTCCAATATGAGTGACAAAGCATAAAGGTGCTTGCTTTATTCTTTCTTCCTGTGCACTGGCCAGCGATTGCAGTACTGTTTGATTTCCTGTGTGATTTTTATGTGAGTGTACTCTTTTTTCCCCTCCCCACCAGATTATGCAAGATCAGTATTCCCTTAGACTTGCCACTGTATGTGAAACAGAATGCTCAGATATTCACTGCTTGTGCTTGCTATGCTGGAAAAAAAAACAATAACCTATGAATGTGGTGTCTCACTTAAACACAGCTGTATAAAATTGTGTGTAACTTGTAGTGGAAGTGCTAAGTCATGGCTTGAACCAGTGATTGAGCACCTGGTGGGAAGGCAAGGCCAACCCAGGGGAGCTCGTATGTATGCAAAGCAGCCCAGTGACCAGAAGGGGTGGAGCCAGAATCCACCTCTTTCCAGACCTCACTTAAGGGTTAGCAAGGGAGGCAAGGGTATCTTTCTGGAGATCCCTGCCTACCTGAGGCTTTTTGAAGGTAAGCTGCTTCTTCATTTTTGTGTCTATAGCTGTTGCATTCTAGCAAATCCTCACTTGCTGCAGCTTAGGACCTTGCAGCTCTGATGTCATTGCTGTGCTTTCCGTTGTGTTATAAACTTAAGCATGGCTGATGTGTGCATCTTTATGTTCATCTAGTGGAACAGCTTAGTCTGGGAGTATATGTCAGTGTGCTGACTGCAGCAGACTTTTGTCCAAGGATAGCTAATAACAGAAGATCCTCCTTACGGAGGGGAAAGAAACACCATCCAAATAAGTTCTATCATCTGTCTGATTCCTGCACATCCCTGAAGATAGAGATGAATGACTGCCACAAATATGGTAAAGTTCAGGTAGCAATGTACTAGAAAGAAATAGTGGCACCCTTCCATGTGGTTAACAGCGTTCTTTCAGAAGGTACAGATGTTTTGTTTATGGAAGCCTTCCTCAGGAAATCAATGAGAAAATTGAAGAAAAGGGTTTAAGAACTAGGATAAGAAAAAAATAAAATAAAATCCTAGAAGTAGGAGTGACCAAAGTAACTGAAACTCATTCATTTAGAAATGAGATAAGTGGCAGCGTGATGAAATCATAGTAGAGCTTACAGTGCTTCTTGGGTTTTGTTCTTTTTACATAATCCTAAATTCAGAATGCATGACACATGCAAAGTTTTTACACATGATTGGTTTTTCCATAGGGGAAACATAAAGTTTCAGGCCTTAAATTTGAGGCGTAAGGTGCTGGTCTTAATTTGTCCTTTCGTCCAACTTAATCATTCTATCATGATTAGGAGTGATACTAGGAGATGTAAAGTATAGTGCATGTAATTTAAGATGGCTCACACTAAGGGAATTATTTCTGTTTTACTGCGTTGTGTCACTCTCTGGCTTCATCACAGATACAAAATTTGGCCCACTGAGTATATATTACATATAATCACATAAAGGCTTGGGTTGGAAGGGACCTTGAAGGTCTTCAAGTTCCAGTGACTCTGGTGTGGGAAGAGTTGCTAACCACTAGATCAGGTTGTCAAGGGTCCCATTTTTTAGTCAACTTAATTATTATTTTTAATGATTATTTCACTTTTTATATAATCTGTTATTTATTCAGTAGGCCTTTACAGGAGTACAACTGGCCAGTGTCATATCAGATGTTGTTAATAAATTGTTGGTAAATACAAGGTACTAAGGCTATTTTATTTTATTTTAATGGAAATTGTAGGCTCATTTCACCCGTAACAACTTTGAGGAGGTGGGAAAAATGTGACACTTCTGTGCATCTCTCTCTAATGTTCTTTATTTCCAGGTGGCCTCCTATTAGAACTCATATATCTGTTAATCTTGTACTTTACTCGTGTTGAGTCAGTTCTTGTTATCTATTTAAATGCTTGTGAATGTCTCCCAAATTCTGGAATAAAGCTAATTTCTCATTTATCTTTGTCTGCAAAAAGATCACAGAAGAGGCTAGATTAGACCACATTTGTTTTCTCTCATATATGCCTCACTCCTTGCAAGTTTTAGGAGTTTACCACCTGCTGTGCATGCAAAGGAACAAAATGAACAGTGCCACTGACTTTTCTGTGTTCAGCCAATATCCTAATAACTTCAGTGAGTGCTTCTTAGTTGTAATGTTTTTGAATTTTATGACCACTGTCTCCATTCTTATTTTCTATCACCATCATGATTATTGTATTTTTATTTCTGGCTGTTGTCTTTGTCTCTTAACATTTGCACATTTAAATGATTCCATTCATTTATCTTCCCTCCTTTCTATCATGTTTCTCCAAAACCCATGCATTCATGTTCAGGAATCTTACTTATTTGCAAATATTTCCTTTTCAAGCATAATTTCTGTTGAAAAGACAAATACTTAAGGCTTAGAAGTAAACACACTCATTTTTCCTGCTATTTTATGCCTTCTCTTTCATAGCTAGAACACGAGTATGCATTTAGATGAGAGATAGTAATGCTTCACTTACAAAACATTAGCTAAGACCAGATTTTTAGCTGCGCTTCACACCTGCTCTTTAAGCTGCATTGCTACTGCTGCTCTCCAGATGCCAATGTTCAGTTATCCAAATCTTTTAGAAAATGTCATATGAGAGAAAATAGGAAAGAAAAAAAATCCCAGTAGATCATAAAGTATTTCAAATTTAAATGTTTAATCATGAAAATTTTGACAGAAACATCTCTCCTGAAAATAGCCTTCGGGCTTGAAAAGCTGCAGTCCCTGGACCTGCTTTATTAATTATATTCCAGAAAAATTTTACCTTCAGCAGACTGAGGATCTAAAATCATGGATTCTGGAGTACTGTTAGTGTTAGGGACCATTATAATTTTATTCACCTCTCACTGTTCCAGAGGTAAGAATTACCCCTTTTCCCTGCAGAAGATGTCAGTGTAGTTGCTGTCTGGCTTGTAACCTCCTTCCACCCATGCTCAAGGAACATTTGTCTCTGGCTAAATAGGTGACATGAAAAGGGTTGCATGCAGGCTGCCCTCATCTGGAGGATATTTATTTCAGAAGTGAGATTAGACATGCACTGCTAAAAGCTTGATGGGCTACTGTGACTTAAAAGTCATAAATGGAAGATTAACGAGGTTATGAATTACGGTGTTTAGCTCTTCACCACGTAGCCAAGATCAAGCTTGTTCAGTGCATGGCCAGGAAGACATGGCTAGGGATAAGGAGTCCTGCATGCATAAATTTATGCTGGCGTGTATGATGTGAATACTGGGCTGAGTGGATTGCCAAAATCACCAGAAAACATCTGGGACCAATGAAGAGACATGATTCTTGCTCCTAGCTGCTCCTTTGTGCTGGTTCTAGTTCTGGGCACTGCAAAAGTCATCCAGAAACAGCATTTCCCTTCTCAACACAAACTGTAAAATCATGAAATACATCTTGCTTGTTTAATTGGTCACAGTAGCTCATTCAGGGGCCTGATGAATGTTGTACTTCTACTAGGAATGCATAGGACTGTACAGTTGGGAGCAGCATGGCAGGGCAGTACCTGACCTTTGGATGTTGGCAAGCTCTCAAATTTGATGCCCTGGAATGCTTCACCCTCCTTGGCTCTTAGTGAATTTAGTCCACTAAGGACACTACAGGATCAGAAGAGTGCTTTCATTTCAGTAGATGTCACAAAGCTTAAAAGGACAATTTAATAACAGATCTGCTGATATGTTCTTTCACACTAATGTACTATGTTTATATAAGAATTACAGCTTCAACTGCCTTAGTCATACTACTGCTATTGAGGTATTTCTGTGGGCACTTACTTAAATACTGTAGCACATATCACATATATAACTAAATCCTCAAAGTGACTGAGTTATTTAATTTCTGGAAAAAGTATTGGCATTCAGTTTGGAACTGATGTGACTATGTAGGCTATGGGCATTTATAAACAACTACTGTACATGGAGATGACCTCTATATAGAATAGAGTGGCCAAGATTACTCTCCAGTGGAGAAAAACTGAAACAGGGTCCAAGTTTTGGCACAACAGAAAAAGCATGAGCTAAAGCAATTTCTTTTGTAGGTATGATATGGAAAATCATGAAATAAATTCTGTTTATTTACTTCTCTGCTTACCATAATTGAGATGCTTTGCAAAGATAAATCTTCAGTAAGTGAAGGGATGGTTTTTGTGTAGACCTGTCCCTGACTGAGAGCAGTTCCAAATGTTCTGAACTCTTGTTTTGTGAAGTGATGAAGGAAGTTAAAGATATGAATGAAACATGTATTGGCTGTGGATTTCAATGCATGAGGAATGGAAGAATTTCATTATCAGCATGGGCCTATATCCAGAGCAGAATAATGAAACTGTCAGTGATAAAATAAAGAAAATTTGAATAAATACTAGTGCTCCCTAGCTAGAAAGGAACTTAATATGTTCATAATATAGCAAAGATAACTACTTGATATTATCCAAGAAAAAAAGAAAATGCACTTTACAGCTCCTCTTGAGGGTAGACAAATGAATTCCAGTGCTACAATGACAGGGAAAGTCCAGCGTGTTTAAAAGCAAAGCTAATGTTGAATAATATTTTATGATTATAAAAGAATGATTGTTGTGGACCTCTTATTCTGACCACAAATAAAGGACTGATGGCTGAAAAAGTCATCAACTCCAGGAATTTAAAAAAAAAAAAAAATTGTCATTTTAGTAATGAGATGAATGAAATGCAGTTATGTTGTATAACCAAGTGTGCACACGTAGGAAAGAAATCAATGCTAGGCTTTTAAAAATGAAGCACAGAGAAGAAGGCAGCATGCAGAAGGAACAAGGATGGTGTTCTGGTATGTGGCAATTGTGAAACTAATGCCAATGAAATATCTGTTCTGGTTCTGTTTTTCATCATTTGAAATGCACATTAAAACACTGTGGCTTTTTAGGAAAAAAAAAAAAAAAAGAAAGAAAGAAGGAAAGAAGGAAAGGAAAGGAAAGGAAGAAAGAAAGAAAGAAAGAAAGAAAGAAAGAAAGAAAGAAAGAAAGAAAGAAAGAAAGAAAGAAAGAAAGAAAGAAAGAAAGAAAGAAAGAAAGAAAGAAAGAAAGAAAGAAAGAAAGAAAGAAAGAAAGAAAGAAAGAAAGAAAGAAAGAAAGAAAGAAAGAAAGAAAGAAAGAAAGAAAGAAAGAAAGAAAGAAAGAAAGAAAAGAAAGAAAAGAAAAGAAAAAGAAAGTCAGGTATTAGGAAAAAAGTAGCTGGATTCAATGATGTTGCAAAGTTGCAAAAAAAAAACAAAAACAAAGGAAAAAGAAAATTAACACAAACTTGCACAACTTTTAGCAATATTGAAATGTATTTTAAATACTCTGTGCTTCGCTGACCTAGTTCAGCTCCTTTTCTACCCTCTGTTCTCATTATTGTTTATCAGACTTCAAGCCATACACTTCCTATTCCCTTCCCACCAGCTTTTCAGGGATAATTCCTGTTGCAGAGATGCTTGTCCATAGCTCATAGCTGGGTGGAATTGTTTTACAACTAGTGTTTACTCAAGCATCACATTTAGAGTTGGTGGAGGAAGTTACTTCAAAAGAAATATTTTACTCCAGTCTTTTTTTGTAAAATAAGTATGTGGTTTGATTTCAGTGAGCGTTATTTGCTTTCTTGTTGACTGAAATGGTGGTAAAGGACAGAGCATATTTTGCATCTCTTGAAGTAAAACAATTGTTTGAACCTGAGAATCATGTTCTGGAGAAATCAGTTCTTTTAGAAAGAACACCTCATCCATGCAACCGCGGATCCCTTTTTAATCAGCATCTAACAATGCACATCGCAATGTCACAAAAACATGATGGAAGGTAAAGTTTGGCTGATTGCTCACTCAGGTTTCACGAGATCTTGTTTTTATGGTGGGTAACACCATAAGCTTCAGTTTGTGCTGGCACATGTAGGGAGCATGTGATGAAATAAAAAGTTAGAAGGAATACTACAATCTACTTTGGTAAAGGAAGAGCTTTAAGTTTACATTAGGAAAAGCTGCTATTCAAACAGTTGGTATTTTCAGTGGGCATCAAGTATGAAGAAGCTAATTGTCTAGTTAACTCTCATGGCATGTTATCTTGTTGGCAAAGAAAAGACTTGATGCTGTCCATAGAAGGCCATCAGATTGTAGCTAGCTTATCATGCCATAAATCAGGCTGTCATTTCTACAAAACAGATTTCTGAAAGACTGGTTGATTTATGGTATTGGTATCAGTTTAACAAATAGAATAATAAAACATTTTATCTGATATTTATTTACCCTTTTTAACCCTAAATGTAACTGTTTTTTAATTTAAAAAAATAACAAACAAACAAAAAAAGAAAATAATGACTAAAACTAATGACTCAGTGGATGCATCTTTTATATACGTTCCTGTTTTAAGCTCACATTTGTAAAAGTGAAATAAAAGTATTGGTGCTTGTATAATTTTTCAGTGTTCATCAGGAGTATTCCTTTCTGCCACATTGCAGAACTGAATAGTGCAATAGAGACAATATTTCAGTGTCTTCTGGGGCTACCTAAAGCCCCACTAAAAACCTAGGAGAGTTTTCTTTCTAAGCTCACTGCAATTTTAAAGTCTTGAGGGGTTTAAGCTACTTGAGATGCTGTCAGTTCTTGTCACATGTTGTTATGAAGCACTGTGTTGCTCGGGAGCCAAGAACCAAGCACTAAGTGTGGCTGTGGTTGCAGTTTTGATGCGTGGGTAATAAATAGGTGCTGTCATTGTCATGGGTTGCACTAGGGATTTCTTAGAAGATTCTTACTGATATGTTTATTGTTGATTCTGTCTCTGAGAATGGGTTTATTTGTTGGATAGCAGGTGAAATAAATACTAAATTTCAATGTTTTTTTTTGTTTTGTCTTGTTTTTGTACTTGTATGTTCAATGTACGTCTTGAGTTTATGAACAGTAAACAGGACAATGCAGGACATATTTTTTTATTTAGAAAGTTTTATTCCTTTTAATAACACATTTGACTTTTTAACATAAATTTTAACGTTCAGTAAACTTTAGTGAGGGTGATTGAATAGTATTGCAGATAGCTAAGAATTTCTTATGAATTGTTCTATGTCTCTGTCATCATTATCATCTATATCTTTATTTTTCATCATTCAATTTTATATAAATATAATTTCTTCTTCATTTGTATTCTACACAAATTTTTGAATTTATTCAAAACATTCAGATCTTATCTTCCTTGATATTTTCAAAATAAGTCAGTGAGGATCTACATATTTTTCTCCAGTCAGTAGATACATATGGAATATGGCTCTCCTTCTTAATAATGACAGTGTGGGTGATATTACAAGAAGTGAGGATGACACAGCAAACCAGCTGCACTAAGAATCCAGAAACATCCACGAGCTGGTATATCATATTGTAAATAATAGATGGCAGTCTTAGTTAATAGTCATCAAGGATTATAGCATTAATTCCTGCTGGATGCTATCTAGGAATAGCAATCAGTAGTGTAGAGTAAAAGGCAGGAAAGTTAATCAAACAATAATTTATCCACACAGTAAAATTTTACTATATAATCCTCTATTAAAGGCTACAGAACCAAAAATTTAGCGAGTGTAAGACTGGGCTGACCACAGATGTCTGCAATAAGTGATACTCACACAGCACATTTTACAAGACTTTTCTTTAATATTTTCTACTGTTGCATACTTAAATCAAGTAGATGATTGTATTTTGATTATGTTCAAACAAATCCAGGGATATTAAATATTACTTCTCCAAACTAAGGGAGGTCTGGATGAAGACTGCTGAAGTGCACACACAAACGGCCTGCTAATATTTTATGTTGCCTCCCTGAGCTGTGTTAATAGCCTCTGGATAAACCTTATTTTTTGCCAGACTTCAGTATGAGCAGTTCCTGTGCCCTTCTGTAGCTGTTAAGAGAATCTGTATCACCAGTGTTCATTTGTCTTGCTCTCCTTTTGTCATAGACTGTGCTTTTTTGGTTTTTAACTCTTAGCACAGGGTAGATTACACTTCCTGAAGGATATCTTCTTGTATTTACCAAAGGGGAATGGTGTTCTGTGGTTTGCAGAGAACGTGGGATCTAACTTCTGTACATCCAAGAGCACCATGCATCCAGGCGTAGTTCCTTGCAGGGGACCGAACAATATTTCTGCTATTAAAATTCCAGCTGAGTTCATATCAGCAGGATGATACAATCACTTTGTATAAGACCAGATTTTATACCAAGGGTTAAAACAAACAGGTTTCTTTTTTGCTGCATTCTTCTTTAAACTGGAGATGATTGTAGTGATCAGAAGTAGTTATATCTACTATTTATTGCACAGATAGTAACCTCTGATGCTTATCATTCAGTTACTTTTATCCATGTCTGCTTAAATAATAATAATAATGGAGATTATAATAATTATCCAAACTGAGGGTTGATTAAAACACTAGTCTACACTGACCATACTCAGCACTCCACTGCAAGTTCAAAATATTAAAAATATTTCTTAAATGAATGAAAAATTGTTCTTTCCATACTCCATCACAAAATAGCCAAAGTACAGACAAAAATTTAAAAGACATTTTGTCATAAAGATGGGGTGAAGGATGAGAGTAATTTGCTAGGGATATGTGAGGAGGCTTCAGCATTGTGTGACCATTCACTATTATTTTGCAGTGTATCAATACGTAGCATAATGAAGGGTAGCATGTAATGTCTTACACACATTACATTTATAAAGAGTACTTGGACATGAAATTTGGTATAGTACAGAATGCTTTTAGTATCCATAATCATTGATGTAAATACATTATAGAGCCTTTTGGAGATCCATATAATGAGTGAAATGTAGAACATTTTTTGGCATGATTTCTGATAATTCTTATGTATCCTAGATAAAAGCAGTCATCAGTTACTGGCTCTATTTCTGACTTTGAACAGTGAGTGATAAAAATGGTCAACTTTGTAATGCTATTTGGAATTTGTGGAGGAAAGCTTTAAGCTGTCAATTCATTTCTTCAGCCTGGGTTGATTTTGCTGTTCTCAATGTTTAACCTTTGCATGGGTAATTTTATTAGTGAATAGAAAATGATTGCAGTTCTAATTAAACTATATATTTTTTTAAGATTTATAAAATATTTAAGTCATTTATTTATTTTTTTTTAGGGTCAAGTTGTTTTCAGGAATGGAGAGAGGATGGGAACCATCAAATTTACGCAGTTCCAAGGTAGGTTATAAACAGTTTTATTCTCATTAGTTATGTATGCAGTTTCAGGCTTACTCTATCAATTGCATTTATTGTAGAACAATTTAAATATGTACAATTATTTTTAAAATAAACTGCTTTGAATGTGTCAATGTAATTAGTAAATATGAGTTTTATTACCTTCTTGAAATGCTTTATTTTGAAACCTTAGTGATCTATTTCCAAGTACCTTCCTAGAAGAAAATCCCCACATATACAGAAACCATTGATGTATAACAGCCAGATACTGGAAAAACTGTACTGATCCACTAAGCACCTGGTCATTAATGCAGTTGTTTTTGGAAACTGAATCTAAAGAGGCTTTTTGCTATTAGTGAAGTATATTTTGGGAGGATTTTTGCTATTAAGCTCTTTGAAGTTAGACTATGTGATTTCTGAAGGCTTGCTTTTGAAATTCTGCAACTGGTTGCCAAAAGTTATTTCCAGAGGCACTCCTTCAGCAAGTAAGGGACAGAAACCACCAGTCTGAACCCTTGGAGGCAACACTCCCTGCAGTATGACACACCAAGTCTGCTGTGTCCCCTCAGCCTGAGCTGTTCTGCAGGGAGCGGTCTCAGCAGTAGAGACCCCAAATGCAGACCCTCATTGCAGACACCAGCAGTTGTCAAGTGCTGTTTGCAGCTGGGAGGAACTGCTTGCTTCATCAAGTTTTCAGTCAAAATAGTGATTCATAGAAGACATGTCATAGCTGTTTATGCAGTTTATAGAATGCAATTAATGTTTTTGTTCCTAGTCTGATCCAGAGATGAAACTGGAGAAGAGTGCATTTGTGTGGTCTCATGAGATCAGGAGTGCGGGGGAGTTGGCAGATAGCTTTCAGTGTACGAGAAAGAGGCATGCACTCTTTCTTCAGGAGATCACTTTAAACATAATTCTGCTGACCAAATTGCAAAGGCTCATCCTTTGAGTAGAAATTGTCAGCTGTATGGGCATTATTATTAATGAACAGCAATGCACTTGAGGGGATTTGTTACTCAATCTAATTTACAGCAGCAATCTTATGGGTTGCTTTTGTCTTCACATCTACAACTGATGCTATTAACTCATTTTCCCTGGAGCATTTCTATCCACTAAAATTTTGCAGACCTCATCTCATGATAATATAATCTAGAAATTATTGCTCAACACTAACAATAAATATTTATTGCTTCCTCTTCCCCCACTTCCTCCCATTATTTTGTAGTAGTAGCATTTACAGCAACATGAAAGAATCATGTAAATATTGCAAGGAGATTTTACAAGAGGTGTTTATTCCTCAGAAGTCTGAAGGAGGCCCTGTGCGTACTGCCTAAGGCAACTCTGTTAGTGCATTCGAGGGGGGTGGTGTTTGGCACCTGCTGTCTGTGCATTAATGATGTTATGTGGAATCATGGAATGGTGAGGCAAGCACCTTTGGAAGTAACCTGCAAGAGCAATTGAAGCCCTGGATAGCTAATTTTAAACAGATTTTTACTGCCATTCTTTCAAATGTGAGTTTATAGTGTTTCTCAGTCTTGCAAGAGCTGCCATTTAACACCAACCATTTTACAACCAGTTGAGATACTGTTTGGTCAATAAGAACAGAGGAGACAGCTGCCCATTTTATACTTCCTTGCTGTTACATAATGGTTGTTTCAAGACTGATTCAGGCCCATGCCCAGGGTTTTGATCATCAACCAACTGTTTCCCATCAACCTGCAGTAAAAAGCCTGTTTGTTTTCATTATAACTTGCAAATCCTATGGAGAAGTTTAGGTGAAGGACTAGATTATTTCTTATGCAAGCTATAGCCCAAAGACACATCTGAAGTCTGTCTTTTGTTCTTACTAATTCTGGAAAAGCAAAGACTATACCAAAAAAAAGTAAGAAATTGAAGTAAGGATTAATAGTTGAAAGTAACCTTTTTAGTTTTTAAATATAAATGATCTTCTAGCTGTTAAAAGATTTTTCTCTCCTTATTCCGTGATTAATATGGCATTGCTGTAAAATAAATATATAAATAAATTACTCATTTCCTTAAAAAAAAAAAAGATCTTTAAAACATCGGTCAGAAAGCTTTCCAAAACATTCACATTAACTTTTCATAAATCATGGGCTAATGGGGAAGTTCCAAATAGTGGAAATAAACTAATTAAGTCCAATACTTAGATTGGTAAATGGGCTTTTCCTTTGTAATTATAGCTGTTAGGTGCTATCAGGCTTGAGACAGATATGTATCTCAGTCATTAATGTTTTTTATGAACTGTGATACAAATCTTTGTGTTTTCTAGGGAAAAAAAAAAAAGAAAAAAAGAAAAAAAGAAAAAAAGAAAAAAGACTGCATCAATGATGTAATACAATTTCTTTTAATGATATTCATGGTAATTATGAGCATCACATATATTAAGTGCATTAATAGCTTATTACCCTAACATAGATGGAAATCATCAGTATTAGTTTTCTATACCTCAGCAGTCATTTCTTCATCTACAGGAGTTCATAGTTTTATGAATGCTTTGATGCAAATATCACCAACAAATCATTCTAGAGAAAGAAAATGGGTGAATAGGAAATCATACATGAGAAGTAAGATTCCTTGCCCAAAAATTTTGTTTAGCAGGTCAGAAGAACAGCTCTCAGTCTATATTGGACTTAAGGGTTTCATTTCCTGTTTCCTACAGGATCAGACAGGCCATGCCTAACAATTCTGGTGAGAACGGAAAAGGCAGAATAGTACAAAACTGAGAAAGCAGGCAGTGAGCAACACACTTTCCACAGTTTCAAAGGGCAGTGCTCCAAGTGAATCTACTTGGATGCTTTACTGGAAAATGAAAACCCTTCAAGTTGCAAACTGCTTAACAAACTATTGGAAAGGGCAAGTTGTCCAAGTCTCCTTCTTGCAAAATCTTTGTTGGGAACCTTTGTGCTAATGAGATTATTTGGAAATGTTTTGGATATGGGAAAGCAGACGATGATGCAAGGCAAAACCAGCACATGATAGCTCAGTGTGTAACTGCAGTATGTATGACACACTGTGATAAGATTTTGAATCATTGCCTTAATTTTGAAGGTAGCTGTAGCTTTTCCCAAATTCACACTAGACGTGTCCCATTTTCAGCCTCTGTTAGGTCTGCAAGCAGTCAAAGGGATTGTACCAAGGATAGATGGGACCAAACTACTTATTAATGCATAGATTGTGACTGTCACCCAGAAATGTTATATTGTGCCACAGAGGACACAAAGCACATGTAACTGCATTTTATTCGCCTACCATACTGGCAAATAAAGAGCAGTCTGCCAGTCTAGCTCAAATGTCCAAGTAATGTTTGAAGTTGGCATGTTTCCAAATGAAGAGGTTTTGTCTACTGATGCCATTAAAGCAATATTCTCATTGTCAAACATGTAGCTGAAGAAGATGGCCAAGATCTTTTGGCTGGTGTAAGCAGAAAAAGGATTCTGGCAACTGTTGATGTGGACAGATCATGGAAACCTAAAAGACTTGTATGATAGAATAGATTGAAAAGGAAAAATAATAAAGCTGAATTTTAAACAAGTGGTATTGGAATGTGTGTAGATTATGCCCATATAGTTTCCTTCTATTATTTTAAATTCTGCCTGGCAGACTTGGACTACTTTTTGTTCTTGCTTAAATAACAATTCATATAAGTAATGTACTTAACTGTCCTTCAATATTTTTATATTTATCAATTCTCCCATATATTTCCTTCAGAATTAGTCTGTAGGTTTTCTTTCTGTGAACAGTGCTGAAAGAATATAATTCAACAGTCACCACATATTTAGTTACAATGTTGAAAAATCAGATTTGAAATGTTATGTGAAATATCCTTAATCTGTGGTGTCAAATATCCAGAATCAGGGGATTACCATTTCTCTGCCTCAGGAGCATACCACCAAAGTGAAAGTAACATCTTATGAGTATTATTATTTTTTCCAGATTTGAAGTTCACTTTTGAATAGTCAGGTATAAACATTTTATGGAAGAGTAAATAAAGAGAGACACTATTCCATTTGCTAACCGAATGTGAATATACTGTGTATTCAGGATGTGAAATATAAATACTTGCTAGTTTCATTTAACAAACAGTAAGGTTGTGTAATAATTTTTTCTGGTTTTCCTGGGCAGCAAATATAGATGGATTCATCAGGAGTTGATAACTCTTGTCACTGATGATTCCAGCACATAGTTTGTTCAGCTCTAGGCTAGAGGTAAAGTTATAGTGCCTGACAGGATATCCAAGTTAATGGAATTTTATAATGAAGAATTTTTGATCAAGATTTCCCTTATGGACCTAGTTCCAGGATGGTAGGCAATATTATCATAGTGCTAGAAGAAAATGAAGATTACCATGTGAATTAAACCTATCAAAGATAAATGGCATGAACAAGAAACACTTTAAAACGACACAATGAAGATGGGTTTGTTCACTGTGTAAGAGATCAACTGCAGTTGTGAATCATATTCTGCAGACACTGATACTAAACCTTGTATGGGAGCACTGTTAATCCAGAGGTCCACATAAAGTCAGTGAAAGAACTAAATTGCATTTTAGATTTACTACTCCTCTTTTTTTGTGTGTGTTTTAATCATGGTCCTATTTTGTTCTGTCATCATATCTGCTAGTTTAATTCCAAGTCATAACTGGTCATACTGGCACTGTATTGGCCCCTAGTTCTCTATGATGACATTTTGTGCTTTCTATAGAAAGACATTTTTCATACATCATTGCTGGAATCTGGTGAGAAATTAATGAAGAATAATTCTTCATTATGTGTAAATGTGATAATTGAAAATGAGCTTATGTAATTAACAGATTTGTGTTTGGTTTGTTTGTTTTTACAATTTTGTTTTTGAATGTCTGATCTTAAGTAACACTGCAACAGCACAGTGTTGGTTTTTGACTTGAATTGAGTTATTTAAGAACTGGTTGGTTGGTCTCCGCCAAGGGGTTGTGATCAACAGTTCTGTGCCAGGTTGAAGACCGGTCACAAGCAGTGTCCCTCAGGGGGCTGTCTTGGGACCAGTGCTCTTCAATATCTTTATCAGTGACATAGATGGTGGCACTGAGTGTAGTCTCTGCAAGCTTGGAGGTGGCACCAAGCTGAGCACTGCAGTCAGTACATTAGAGAGAATGAAAGCCATCCAGAGGGACCTTGATGGGCTGAAGAAGTGGGCCCGTGTAAACCTAATGAGGGTTTACAGGGTCAAGTGCAGGGTGTTGCAGTTGGGCTGGGGCAATCCCAGGTGTTCATTCAGAAAGGGGAGCAGCCTCATGGAAGAGGATTTAGGGGTTCTGGTGGGCGAAAAGCTGGACATGAACCATCAGAGTGTGCTTGCAGCCCAGAAGGCCAACTGTGTTTGGGGCTGCATTTATAAAAAGGGGTGGCCAGCAGGGAGAGGGAGATGATTGTCCCCCTCTACTTGTCCCTTGTGAGGCCCCATCTGGAGTACTGTGTCCAGGCCTGGAGCCCTCAGCACTAGAAAAATATGGAACTCTTGGAGTCAGCCCAGATCAGAGGGCTGGAGCACCTCTCTTATGAGAAAAGGTTGAGGGAACTGGGCTCATTTAGCTTGGAGAAGAGAAGGCTCCAGGGAGACCTAATTGTAGCCTTTCTGTACTTGAAAGAAGCATATAAACAGGAAGGGGAATGGCTGTTTACAAGATAGAACAAGGGGGAATGGTTTTAAACTGAGACGGGAGATTTAGGTTAGAGATTAGGAGGAAGTTTTTCACATAGCGGGTGGTGACACACTGGAACAGGTTGCCCAGGGAGGTTGTGGATGCCCCATCCTTGGAGGCATTCAAGGCCAGGCTGGATGTAGCTCTGGGCAGCCTGATCTGGTGGTTGGTGACCTTGCCCTTGGCAGGAGGGTTGAAAGTAGATGATCATTGTGGTCCTTTTCAATCCAGGTCATTCTACAATACTTCCCCAATAAGCATTTGTCCTTATTTTCGGTGAATTTTGCTAACTTGTTTGAACAGAAATTTATTGCCCCCGTTCCAAAAGAAACTAAGATACTAGTTCAGGAAATAGCAGCTTTCAGTTTCTTTATTCCCACTGGCAATTATAGACCCTTTGTCATAACTGTTAGCTGACAGAGTTAGCTTATATTTCAGAATTCCCTTGAAGACTCTGTGAGTAAAATAATAACAGATAGTTTTGGATTTAGAAAAAAAAAAAAAATCCAAAAAAAAGCCTAATGTGGACTCTAATTTCTCTTTGCTCCTTGGGAAAAAGGGGCTGAGTCATACTTATTTTGCTCTTGAGTTACTGGCTAAAAAACTGAGATGCAAGGGAGATCATGAGTATGAGTTGTTGAGAAAAATGCTTTCTTATATTTGCTGTCTTCATCTGGAGTGCATGTGTATTTTTTTCCTTAAATGGTTATAGAGTGAAGGGGGTAAACGTGTAAAGATATGATTTCACCACAGGTGATTTAATGTGTGGAGTTCTAAACTACTGCCAGAATCAAAAACGCATCAAATTAACTTATGTGTCATAAATAAATTGCTCAAGCAAAGGACTTGGGTGCTGTGATTTAGAACTAAATGGTAACTGTATATGATCCCTGACTACTAACACAAAGCTGTCTGTTACCTCTGTCTCGTTAGCATAATCCTCCTGATTTTCTCTAATGCTCGTGCAATATACAAATTTTTCCTCTTTGAGCTGTTTTCTGCACATCCAGTTCAGGCACTTTTTTGGCCTTGAAGAACCACATTCAATCCTTGCTGATAAATCTCTTGTGTAGGAACATATATATACGTAATAAACAATTTCCTTGTATTGATCCAGAATTGGATCTTTTCTGGTGTTAGTAGGTAGGCTCAAAATGCCACACTGACATAAGAAGCACTGTCACAATCTTCCTGTCAATGACTATTGCAGCTTGAGGCCAGTTGATGATGTACTGTGAGGCTAAAATTACTGGTGCAGGTAACTTAGACTGTGGGTTGGCTGTGAAATCAGTGGGGCTTATGGAAATGAGTGTTCTGAGAAGGAAACCCAGGTTGCAGTTACAAATATGTACGTGTGCCCTATGGATACAGAGTTCTTTGCTCATGCCTTGGATCAAAGAATCATTGAGTCATAAAATCAAAGAATCATTGAGTCATAAAATCAAAGAGTGGTTTGGGTTGAAGGGCCTTCAAAGCCCACCCATTCCCACGCCATGCCATGGACAGGGCTGCCTCCCAGCAGCTCAGCTACCCACGGCCCATCCAACCTGGCCTTGAGTGCTGGCAGGGATGGGGCACCACAGCTTCTCTGGGAAGCTGTGCCAGCACCTCACTGCTCTCTCAGCAAAGATTTCTTTTCCTAACATCTCACCTGAATTTCTTCTCTTTCAAATTAAAATCATTTTACTTTGTCTTATCCCTATTAGATCATATAAAAAATTGGTCCCCGTCCTGCTTGTAAGCTCCCTTCCTATACTGGATCGGCAGATTAGAAGAATATTCCATCCCTCCTCTGTGCTTAAATTATACTTTTGCTCTTATTTTCCCTCCTTGATTCATATTTCAGTAATATTTGTAACCAATGTATTTTTTTTAACTGTTTCAGACCTATATACTGTTTGACTAAACACAAGAAATACACAAAATAAAATTTGAAGGGAAAACCAACTGAGTCACAAGACTTAAATTTCTTAGTCAGTTAGATATTTTGAAAATGTCTACAATAGGGATTCTCCCTCAATGGAGCTAATCCTACTGCTTATTGTTTTGTAAAATGAAACAGGAGCAAAATGGTCTCCCTCAGCTTTGTGACTAAAGACTGGTGTCTAAGCAGTTCTCTGAGCTGTTCTCACCTTAGCCATTTGCTGTGGCCATCAAGGGAGATTATCTAGACAGAATAATAGGAATGTTTTGGGGTTTTTGCTCTTTTACTAAATTAAAAAATTAGTCTAGGTGGGAGCAGTGCAAGGTTCCCCATGTCTGCCTAGTGAAATTTTGCATTGATGCTTCCTTAATGTGAGATTCTAAGAGGAAGAAAAAATTATCTTCAGAGATCTGTCAGGTTCAATTTATTTGCTGTAATTGACCCTGGGCTCTCTGATTTAGCATAATCTTGGCTGCTTTCCATGGACAGAGAAGGGGAAAAAGAAAAGATAATAAATCTCTTTTTGCTGCCCACAGACGTACCTATACAGAGCAGTTCAAGCTGTATTCCCGGTAGGAAAATCATATTCCACAAGGGGCATGGGCAGAGTATTGGAAGGATAACTTCAGATTTCACAATCCACATGTGTTCTTCTCTCTGCCAGGAAGCAGATAATTTGCAGAAATGTATGCTGCCCCTTTCCAGCTTCTGCCACCTATGTGCCCTTGGCATGCATTAAAATTAAACTTGTTTGAGCTCCTGAATGTGCAGTGCTTTTTCTGAGCTCCAAATTACTGTGGATTGCTGATCCAAAGAATGGAGAGAGTTGATTTCTAAGCCCTAGCAGTACCTCTTTCTTCTTGCTTTTTACTCACTGATGTGAAGACTAAGAGAACAGGTGTCAAAGTGGCTCGGCAGCATCCTTTATTGCAGTATAATTAATTTCACGACTATCTGTGATTTACAGTCATTCAGGCAGTATTCATTTCAGGTGGCATTTATTCTCATCATTTGGAATGAATTTAGGATGGAATATTATAAAATGCTTTATTTAAGACTAGATGTGTTCCATTTGTTTGCTTTCTTTTCATCTTCTTGGCTTTGCAACTGGTATTAAAAACAAGCAAAAAAGAAAGAAATGGGAGTCAGAGAGAGAAAAGTGACATTTACGTGCTAGAAACTGAGCACTTGGAAGTCAACAGTTATAGGATTAAAGGTTAAATCTCTCTCACACACACAAAAGTTTCCCTTTAGTTCTTAAAAGTTTAAGGTAACTAATGCTGAAAATCTCTGGCGGTTTAAAAGTTGTAATTAGCTGATGTAATTTCATTCAGGATCCAGATGAGAAGACTGGAATATTCGATGCTGACAGAGTCCTGGTTTTAACTAACTAGGTGAAAGATTAGGTCATGAGAGTGACTTTGAGTCACCTGGTATTAAGGAAGCGAACTTCTGTTCCTGAGCTGCACTGCCCATGATGGAGACAGAAATGCGGAGCTGAAATATTTCTTAATATTACACCAATTCAGTCAAATGGTTTGCCTAACAGCATTCGCAAGTAGTTTCCTAACTAATATAAATACAGGAAGGCTGAACAGAATTGGTGGTCTAGAAATACAAACTACAGATTTGTCAGAGAGGAAACTCAAAATATTCTTTCATATTCAATTTTCTTGTTATCCTCCCACAGCAGACCCCTGTTGGGCTGCAAGAATACCAGGCCTTATAAACCAGGTTCAGATCTCTCTTTGGTAAAAATTATTAATTTAGCACTAACTTTGCAATTGGCCAAATTTGTTTTAGAGCAGCAATGTATGTACACTGTTGTCACAAACAACACAGAGCATGCTGTCACCATTGTGCATGTTTTACAGTCTCTGTAGAAGGCCAGTAGCAATGACAGTGCCTGATAAATTGTAAAACTCCTTCCTGCTTTGATGAGAATTTTTTCCCATCTGTTCCCTTTTCTCAGATGATACAAGTGTGCTGGGAGTTACCCATATCTCACACTTATGTACTGTTGAAGAAATTGCAATTGGTTGCCTAAACAAAAAGAAGTGGGTAATTCACAGAGGTCTAAAATAAGAGGAAAGATTCCTGCTTTGTGTATGTGGTAGATACCTCTTCCTGTACAATAGTTTAGCAGCCATTCTCAAGGCTAGAATTCTTACTTCTAGCCCATAGTGATGAGCCTAGATAAGAATATTTAGATTAAATATCAGCAAAATAATTGGGTAACAATATGTGCTAGTCAGTAAGTATAACAAGCTACCAGGAAAGTTATTTCCCCTACACTGCTTGTTTTCAGGGCAAGCAACCTTTTGTGTACCAAATATGATCTCAGATAATTAATCCTATTGGGGTGGCCAAGGACACAGGAAGGTGAACAATAGATGTTTTCTCTTTTCATCTGGAGTGATTCTGTAAATTGTGCAGTTGTGTGGAAATCAATAGCTGATCTGTTGGATGGATAAATCCCAATCAACAGACAAACTATAATTGGAGCTACATCACATGGAATTGGGTCAAATTGCATTGGAAGTGGGTCAAGCCTTTAGGAATCCTACTGTTGATTTTAATGAGTGTGCAAGGTTTTAAGACCAGCTTACTGGTTTTAATCAGCAGTAGCTTATAGTATGATGAATTACTGCTGTGTGCATAAATACTTTAATTAAGTAGTGCTTTATGAATGCTGTCTAGTTGTACTGTTGTAAACACTGAGCCCGACCCTGTGAAGTTCTGAGTAGGTTCTGAAATGCTACACTGATCAGGTATTCAGGACTGACTCCCAGCACCTCAAACAATCAACCCTATAGTCTGACAGATAATGTGAAAGACCTAATTTTGCACATCTTAGATATTCACCTGAGGCTATTTCTATTTTTAATTTTTAAGATATTGTCTTAAAGCCTACTTTGATCTCATTGTATGCAGCCAAAACCCTGAGCTATTTTTAGCAATAACTATCCATTATAAGAAAATATGCTCTTGAGGCATATGAAATACAAATCTTTATTTCCTTGAAGAGATACTGAGCTATTCCAAGCATGTCAAAGCCTGCTGCATTGCACGTTCCCTGAGATACAAATAAAAAAATATGTTTGGAGTTTAGTGCTTGCAGAGGTGCCTGCACAGTATGTCCAGTGAATCACAACTCAGTTTCAATTTCTTTTTTTTTTTTTTTCAGACTGTCTGTATTTACCAGGCAAAAAAGATATTCTAAGTTTGGACCAAAAAAAAAAAAAAAAAAAAAAAAAAGTTTTATTCAATAACTGAATATTATGGAGTCCACTGAAAAATACCTGAATTGTTTTATCCTTTATGTGAGTTTTAGGATGTAGATCCTCAGGGCCATTTCACAGAGGCTTACCTGATCCTAAATTCACAGTGTGTTCGTATTTACACCTGGAGCTTTTCTGTTATGTGTAAATAACTAAATAATTCATTTACCACAAAGGAATCACAAAATGACAGTCCAGAAGCTGGAGTATTCATCTACAGTGGGTGAAAGGTGTATTCAGATCTCTCACCCACATTGTTCTAAAGGATTGAAATGCTTTTTGCTGTATCTTGGAGGAGTGATGCTGTGACATTCAGTCCAAGGCTGAATGGGGATGGCAACAATTCCTCTTACTAGTCAACAAAAAGTACTGGGTAGGTTCTAAGGTGTATTTGCACTGTTAATTATGCTCATGTTTGTGTCTGATTTTGGTACACAGGTTTTTCATGAGCCACATTATTTCTTGGTCAACAAAACTAGAAAAAGAGGTGGAAAATCTTTAGCTTGAATTTCAGCAGTCATTGGTCTTTTAGGTGCTTCACTACCAGGAGAAGATAAGCAACTAAACTAGTTAAAGTAGTAAGAAATTTCAGGAAATAGCTTAAGCCCAAACTTCTCCCTGTAACCTCAGTAATCTTTGACTAAACTCTTGTTTGTTGGCTCAGATCAATTGATATAGATTTAACAGAGAGTGTGTTTGTTTGGTTGGTTGGTTTTTTTTGCAAGCAATTGTTATTTTTAGATTTTTTTTTTATGAACACTTCTACCAAATATTTGTTCTTTAACTCTTTCAAAGATACACTGGTATCTTTGGTAATGGCATGGTAATTTAGAGTGTAAGAAGGAAATAATGTACTAGATCTATATTTATTTATTTTCACTCACTTTTCTTTTGAAAGATGGTTATCTCAGAAGGTGACCATCTCACCTCTGATACCTATCAAGTCAAATACCTTACAGGAGAGAAAAGGTGACAATATATGAGTTCCATTTGTCCTAGTTCAGATATTTACATCTAAGCATGTTTTTGTGGTCCACCATAAAGAGGGATACAGATTCTTCTGTAATGAAACTTAGACTTATTGTTGGGTACGTACCTACAGTTGAGCAAGAAAATTATGCTCTAAATATGCCTGTTTTCCTAAATATCTTATAAATAAGCTTGGACAACTTAATTGAAAGGTAAAAGTCTGCACTGTACTCATATGAGTTTGAAAAGCTGAATCCCTTCAAACCTTTTTCTAAGAAACTATGCAGTAGCTGTGAAAGAGAGAGATTAACCACAAAAATAACATAAGCTCAACAATGTATAGGTCAGTTTGCTGTTGTGTGTATTTGAATTTGGCAGTGATTTCTCACAGAGTAAAGTTTAAGTCACTAATTTCAGCTACTTATTGGCTTTTTGATTGGCCTTAGATTTCACAAAATACTTTGCTAAAAAATACTTTGCTAAAGATAAAGAATAAATTAAATAAAATGGAATCTGTCAATCTGAGAACCAGATATCCTTGCTAAGAAGAACTCACAGTGTTTAGTGAGGACATCTAAGATTAAGATTTTAGAGTTCCGCATTGGCACAGTACTCCAAACAATAATATCATCCACAAACCATGAGGCTTTCAGCTTAGATTGTTAATCACAGTGCCAGCCTCTTGTATTTCTTCACTTCTCAGTGCACTATGAATTGGAAAGTTCATCCACAGGTGAAAATAACTTCTGTTAAGTTTGATCTTTGATCTTTAGACTGACATTATGGATGGGGGCAAATAACTTGAAAGAAAGAAAGAAAGAAAGAAAGAAAGAAAGAAAGAAAGAAAGAAAGAAAGAAAGAAAGAAAGAAAGAAAGAAAGAAAGAAAGAAAGAAAGAAAGAAAGAAAGAAAGAAAGAAAGAAAGAAAGAAAGAAAGAAAGAAAGAGAGAAAGAAAGAGAGAAAGAAAGAGAGAAAGAAAGAGAGAAAGAAAGAGAGAAAGAAAGAGAGAAAGAGAGAAAGAAAGAGAGAAAGAAAGAGAGAAAGAGAGAAAGAAAGAGAGAAAGAAAGAGAGAAAGAAAGAGAGAAAGAGAGAAAGAGAGAAAGAGAGAAAGAGAGAAAGAGAGAAAGAGAGAAAGAGAGAAAGAAAGAAAGAAAGAAAGAAAGAAAGAAAGAAAGAAAGAAAGAAAGAAAGAAAGAAAGAAAGAGAGAAAGAGAGAAAGAGAGAAAGAGAGAAAGAAAGAGAGAAAGAGAGAAAGAGAGAAAGAAAGAAAGAAAGAAAGAAAGAAAGAAAGAAAGAAAGAAAGAAAGAAAGAAAGAAAGAAAGAAAGAAAGAAAGAAAGAAAGAAAGAAAGAAAGAAAGAAAGAAAGAAAGAAAAAAGAGAGCATTAGTTTTGTAACAGATAATGATATGAGAAAATATTTTGAATATCTCTTTATGACTTCAAACCTCAGCTGTGCTGGAACACTATTGCTAGGGTAGGGACTTCCCAAGCTGCAGAAAAGTGAGGCCTTATTCTGTGCAGTGGCTTATGTGCCTTCAGCAGAAGACTGTTGTATCTGAGCAGTCTTGTAGGACATATCATCTCAGACAAGATCCATTTAGCACCGTAATGAACTTCATACAGAAATAATTAGTGTGATACCTGGCTTTTGGAAACTTTTCAGGCTCCTTAAAGCACTTCTGTGATTGATAAATGCCTTAGACAGACAGCTGTGACTAACTTGATCCTCTTGTGATGCTTGCTGTTCAATGTGCTAAGCCAAATATTTTGCTATTTACAGCCTACCGGTCTAAGTACAGACATCTAAACTCTCGTGCATTTCTCTAATCAGATTTGTTATAAACACAAAATATTCCATCATCTCTCTCATCAGATTCATTATCAACACAAAATATTCCATCAATTAGTGAAATGCATTACACTGTTCGCCTATAAGAATATAATTAAAGTCCTTCTCTTCTGCAGAATCATTTCTTTCTAATACTTGAATATTTACTAAATTTTACTAAATGTGAGAATCCTGTCTAATACCCGAGAAAGAGCTCTCACTATGTAAGAAGTTGTTCGATGTTTGTTCTTGCATTTGCTTGGAAATCAAACAAAGTTGCAAGAGTATTTATCAATGAAAGAAAAAAATAATTTATATAATAATTAAAACTTTAACTTGATTTCAGTGATTCATGACTTATTTCCACCCAAAACCAAATATAATGAGAAAATTATAACTTGATTTGGAAATGGTTCTTTTGTAACTGGATATAAACCTCTTTTGTTATTGCTATAGTATATCATTTCAGATTGCTGCAGTAATATCCTTTTAGGAAAAATATCATCTAAACTGACATGCTCATAGCAAAAATTAGTTATGACAACTCTGCACATCTTGATCTTCAAGAGGTCTGTTTTCTTTCCAATGTGGAAATGAATTAGTCATACACAGATACCTCTAAGAAAAAGTCTCATGAAAGAAGCAAAGAAATTCAAGATTCTTCAAATGGATTTTTCACCAAATTATGTGTATAGTGCTCTCCTGATTATTAAATTACACTGTGTGCTGGGTCAAGGTATAGAATAAATGATTATCGTTTGTTTGAAGTGAATGAGAATTAGATAATTAAGAAGCATATTATTGGGTTTCAGATAGCAGGTAATTTGGTGTTTAAATTCAATGAAAGGTTTGCATGGAGTGCAAAGAGGAAAGCTTCTTTTATAACCTACAGGATAGGTTATAAAATAAATGTAGAAGTGTTGTTGGTTTTGGTTTCTTTTCAGTTGAATGCAGATATAATTAGGTAGTATAGGCTTTACAGCATTTCCAGTAAAATCTTTCTAAGGTCTGGAAAACTCCATGAAGGAAACAGAAATCTGGGGATATCATGTTTGCTCAGGGAAGCAATCAACTTTTCACTTGGGTAGAAGGGACAAGGGGGACATGGTTTTAAGCTCAAGAAGGGAAGGTTTAGATTGGATGTCAGGGGGAAGTTCTTTACAGAGAGTGGTGAGGTGCTGGCACAGGCTGCCCAGAGTGGTTGTGGATGCCCTGTCCCTGGAGGTGTTTAAGGCCAGATTGGACGGGGCCCCAGGCAACCTGTACTAGTACCAGATCTGGATGTTGGTGACCCTGCCTGTGGCAAGGGGGTTGGAACTTGACGACTCTTGAGGTCCCTTTCAACTGAAGCTGCTCTATGATTCTATGGGCTTTGGAAACAGTCAGACTCTGTCTTACCATTCTAAAGTTGCCTTGAGTCCTGGCATTTTTATTATCTCTTCTCTCCTTGTCCTGGTCCCAGTTCCCACTCCTCCAGGAAAGTCAGAAGGTGCTAGATGCAGAACAGTTAGCGCTGTGGAGATGAGGAGAGTGTCAAGAGTGAAAAAAGACTGTAAATGGAATCTGAGGGCCCCTGATTTTCAAACATGCAAGTAAGAGTCCAAACATAGATGTCATAAAAGGACTTTGACTGATTCTCTAAGCTGCATTTCGTGTTTCTGGATAGCAAAAGTATATTATTTCCATTGGAAGCTCATATTTTTTTTAATAAAGGCTCTTACATAAGAAGCAAATGTTTACTAAAAAGTGAAGAGACAAAATCTGTATATGAATTTAATTAACTGCCTTCTAATAAAGTTTTGCACGGAACATCATAAAATTTGGGGTTAAGGTTTCCTGGGCAAACAGCTGCAGTACTTGTATTTTTAAATTCTGATAAATATATAAAACAAGTGGCATGGATTACAATTTTCTTCAGTTCATTTTTTCTTCCTGAAACATTCTATAATTTAATTTTCCATTGAATGCTGTGACTAGCATGGGGTTGGCTGCAATTTCTTAGATATGCATGCACTGAGATATGTATTTACTTGATTACAGATTTAAATCCTCTTCTCACAGTTTAATGGTTTTGATTTCCAAGCATGTCGCTATTAAAGTTTGTAGGACAACAGACTTTGGTAGTTAGCTTATGGTATTACCTTACCAACTGTTCCAGGGAGTTTTTGAAATATTTTCTTCCTGGAAGTAATTTTGAAATTTTCATTTTCCATATTTCCTCTTGTTCTCATGCTCCAAACAAACCTCAGCTTTCTTACTCATCACACACCTACACCTTTGATTATATCTGTCAATGGTTTACAGGCTGGTTCAGCCCGGTTCTGTGACTAGCAGGGTGGAAGGATTTTGCAAAATCCATGCCTCAGAAAGGGGAAATGGGGAACCCCGCAATAATTAAAAGCAGTGGCAACGACCTGAGGAGAAACAAAGTAGTTTACTAAATATGGAACTGGAATGCAAGATAACACAGTATAATACAGTGCAATTAGAACTGAAGCTAATAAATCAAATATAATGAGAGAGAGTATCTGAAAGCTGTAGGCCTTACAGCAGTGCTGAGGCAATGTGTGTGGTTGGGACAAACAGGGAGGTGAGGCTGAAGACAAAAAGGGACATTAGGTGACCTTGCCAGGGGTTATATTTCCCCCCTGACCGCAAAGCCCCCCAGGGTATGTAGTTCTTCTTCTCTCCTGGGACAGGTAGCTGGAACTGGACTAATAACACTTTAAGTCCCAGTGCGCTACATGATTTTATGATGTGGAATACCAATAACCAAAAATCATAAAACCATGACATTTCTACATCATGCTTAATATATATATACAAACAAGCCATAATTAACAAGCATTAAAAATGCACTCACACAAACCTATATACATACACATGGAATTACTCACTGCACTCCCCTAACATCAAATTCCCTTGTGGTACACATTGAACATTCCCATTTTTCTGCAACACCCACCAAGTGCACCCAGGTCTTTGGACAAAAGCAGTTCCATGAAGAGGCTTGTCCTTTCCAGAAGCTGAAAAGACCCAAACTGTTTTTCCCAGCATGCTCTTTATGCGCACTACAGGGACATTATTTCCCTTGACAGTATGAATGGAGCTGGCAGGACCATCGCGATTGAAAGATCCTGGGGTGTTGACCAACCAAGTGGCTTCTGCCAAATGCTTCTCCCAATTCTTACAAATTCTACCACCTATTGCTTTCAACATGATTTTTAAGAACCTATTATAGGGTTCAGTTTTACTGGAAGCTGGAGCATGGTAAGGATTATGATAAATCCAGTCAATGCCATGATCTTTGGCCCAAGTATTTACAGGAGAATTTTTGAAATGAGTCCCATTGTCTGGTTCAATTCTTTCTGGGGTGCCATGTCACCACAGGACTTGGTTCTCAAGACCCAATATGATGTCTCAGGTGGTAGTATGGGGTACTGCGTATGATTCAAGCCACTCAGTGGTTGCCTCCACCATGGTAAGTACATAATGCTTACCATTGCAAGATCGTGGCAAGGTGATATAATCAACCTTCGGTGCCTCCCCATATTTATACTTTTGCCATCGCCCTTCCCCCCAAAGAGGTTTCATCCTCTTGGCTTGTTTAATTATGGCACATGTTTCACAGTTATGAATAACCTGTGCAAAAGCATCCATAGTTAACTCCAACCCTCAGTCTCGAGCCCATTTGTATGTTGCATCTCTTCCCTGATGGCCCAAAGTCTCATAAGCCCACAGAGCTATAAATAATTCACTCTTATGTTGCCAATCCAAGTCTATTTGAGCCACCTTAATTCTGGCAGCTTGGTCTATCTGATGGTTGTTTTGTTGTTCTTCAGTAGCCTGACTCTTGGGCATATGAGCATCTACATGGCACACTTTTACAATCATATTCTTTGTTTGGGCAGCAATGTCTTTCCACAGTTCAGCAGCCCAAATAGGTTTACCCCTTCTTTGCCAGTTACTTTGTTCCCACTGCTGTAACCACCCCCATAAGGCATTTACCATCATCCATGAGTCAGTATAAAGCATTGGCTACCTCTCCCGTTCAGCATCATCTAAGGCCAGTTGGACAGCCTGGAGCACTAGAACTTTAACTCTGAGTGCACTACATGATCTTATGATGTGGAATACCAGTAAACAAAAATCATAAAACCATGACAATATCTCAAGAAAAAAAAAGGTAAAAGAGGGACATCTATATACCTCACTTTCAAAAGAGTAGACGTTTTCAAGTTTTTATTCTAGCTGCAATGAAAAATTGATGACACAACTCTTGTGCACCAGATTTATGTTCTACTCAATTTTGTGCATCTGCAGGGGCTGTTTAATACAGTCTTTTATGCCCAGCCAATTGTAAAGACTCTGCTGTTCTTCACTGTCATACTGCAAATACAGTGATAAGTAAGAAAAATGCATACTTCTGCTTTTCTAGTTTTAATCAGCTTTTCAAGGATTTTTTTCCTTATATTATTTTTCATTGCTACAGGCATAAATCCTATACTCTTGAAACAAGCAAATGTTCAGAGTAAAATCGTCATTGCTTTATGCTATCAATTTTCTGGGCAGAACAGAGTCTTTGAAATTACACATTTTGTCAAATTGTTTTCACTCAGTACCTACAACATCAACTCTGCCTGGAAACTCTTCCATGTGCATACTTAATATTATGCACAAAAATGAAGTTATGCTTATGCAGAAGTGCCCATGTGATCCCGCTGTGCTTTGCCAGGCAGCTTCATTCCAGAGCTGTCAGTCAGGTGTATTACATAATTACTCTATATTAATTATTAAAGCATTTATTATTTAGAGCAATTAGAATTTAATATCTGTAGCTTTCCATGGGAGAAATTTCTCTTAATGCAAGCCTGTTTTCTGTAGCTCCTATAGAAAAAGTAGAAAATAAGTAAGGATTTGAAATTAAGAAGCCTGACAATGAGGCTTATTATTCTAGGAAAACACTGAAATGATCATTAGAGATAAAATCAGGAACTATCACTTAAAAACATTTACTTGTTTATAACCTTATCAGTCTTCTAAACCACTTCCTTCTGTTCTTGGTAAAATGTATATTGTACCAAATTAGTGCTAGGAAGCAATTACTGTAGGCTCCTTATCCCCCTTTCTGTTTTATTCAGCACTGCAAAGGGGTTGCTAGAAAAAGAAGTTAAAGCAAGTGGAGGTTCACTGAAATGGAAGGAAAATTTCTTTCTTTTTTTTTTTTTTTTGTAACTCTGACATTTAACAAGCTTCAGCTGGAGTTTTTCACTCCACTGGAATATAAAATCAACTTAAATTTAAAATATATATTATTTAAACAATATCATTTCCTGAATGAGAATGTTTTTGCAAATAGTGAGTTTGTTTCCTCCTGTGGATTTTAGCACCAGTAGAGTTTAAAAAGAAAGTTAAAGAAATAGTAACAGTGATAAATTTTGAAGTTCAAGACTAGAATGCATCCCACTAAAATGTACTTCTAGTAACTGAAGGAAGGCAAAGAGTTCTAACAACATGAGGAGCATGCATCAGTGTGAATTCATTCCAGTACGGCTGTTTCTAACATCTTACACTTAAAAACAGTTTGGGATTTGTCTTAACATAAAGGTTACACATGCTTAGGTCCAAAACAAAAGGATGTCAAATTCATGAGCTGAGAAAAATCAGTGCAGAGGGCTGTGGCACTGGGCTGTACACAGATTTCAAACACTGTTTGTTTGTTTTTTATCAAACCCACAATTTCTTTTTTAGATTAGCAGTCTCCCATGTCTGGATCCAGCATCTGGATCCATCTCTTAAAGCTTGTGACAATTGAGCATGGTCATTTTTTCTAGCTGACAATACTTCACACAAAGATTTTATGGGTGACAGTACCGTGGTGCATGAGGCATGATGTTCCTCTACGTGTGTACTTGTGACCTTCCAGCACTCCTCCACCTGGAGGATTCCCCAAACTTCTGAAACTTCTATTAGCATCTTAGCAATCATAAGGATGTTTATGAAATACAGAATTTGAAGTGGAAATATCTAGCAGTCACTTCTGCTTGTAAAAATACTCGAAGCAGTGCCCCTTGAACACACCTTCCTCACCCAATGAATCATGCAATTCTTGGGTTTTATGGGGCTTTGTAACATTATCCTCACTTACAAGTGAGCTGACCAACCCCAATTTTATTAGTGATAAGCCCATTTCACATGGAGAGCATTGCTCTCTAATGGTGGGGAAATTCAGCCCATGATCCCATTTTTCTCCAAGCCCTGAGGAAGACTTTTTCTCATGGGAGGCCCGGAGATTGAAAGACTTGATATTTATGGCATTTGATAGGTCTTTTATTGGTGTCTCCCATGTTCATTTATGCACTGGAAGTTTAATGAGTGTTCTCCAGGAATATGGCTACTTGTGTACCTCTATAGTCTTCCCTATATCTCAGCAGGCAGTCATTCACATATGCAAGACATTATGTACATGGACTCTTTGGTGCTCTACGTTTTTTCCTGAAAATCTTCCCCTGCTCTTTCTGAATCGAGTTACTAGAATAAACCAGCCTGTCTGAATCAAAAATGCCTTATAGGGGAAAAAATAACACTGCAGTTGCCCTAAAAATTACAAGACAGAAAATAGCATAGGTTTCACAGCTTTGAAGATATGTATTCAGCTCTGCCTCAACAATCTTATGTTTAATCTTAGGAGACGGTAGAGGGAATCCTGCCTTTGGGTTTGACCCCAAATGGCAAAGACATTCAAAGATCTTTATGTGCTGCAGTGTTTTCACAGGCCACCTGGTCTAAGGGCAAGTGGATAAGCAAGGACATACGGAGTCATTCAGATCCTGCAACAGTAAGACACACACCAGCTGCTGCTCTCCTCCCATCTGAGGCGTGTTAGCTGTGCAACTCAAATCTCTATATTATGAAAAACTTTTAAGGATGCACTATGAAGAAAAGAAGCCACAGCAACTCCTTTTTTGACCTCTCAGCTGGAGTAGACATGCTACAGCTGCACACATGGCCCACTGTGAGGTTGCTCAGCATGAGCTGAGCACAGTGGGGGAATCGTTGCAGTGACAGATGGTGAGGGAATGCCCTGCTCATATAATCAGAGGTGTGCATCCAAATGCTTGACTTGGGATAACAGAGCCTTTGTTTCCTCCTTGCTTGGTTACCAGAAAGTGGAAATGTTTTTCTGCATGGAGGGAAAATGACCTTGTTCCAAGACACTCAGTGACTTGTCACATGTATGCAATATAAGGGTGATGTTATGCATATGTGTATGGTTATCATCTAAATAAGAAAGGACCCCAAACCCTTGAAAGGAGGACTGTTCAGTAGATCTGAGCAGCCTCTGAAAACACGGTGGCAGAGATTTGTCTGTGTTGTTTAGGACAGCTTAATCTGTACCCAGGCTGGGCCACTGTCAGTGGTTATGCTGTGCATCACTGGAATGACAAGAAAAGCAGCTCTGAGGAAAGAAACCACCATCCAGGGCTTTCTAAGAAACTGTTGTTGTTATGGTTCTTATTATCATTATTATTAATTTATCTTCTCAACTGTAAAATAAGCATTACTTCATAGTGAATTGAAATTAGAATTACAGTTTGATGAGTAATGTTTTTAGATAAGTGTGAAAAAACCCTTCTTCTGGACTTCCAGGAGAAAAATCAAACAAAATGCTAGACTATCAAATGTTCAGGAGGACAAAAAGGTCACTCTGATCTTTCATCTGAGTTAACCAGAGTATGTTTCTGGGGCTGGGTGCACTCTGAGGTTCCCTCCAGCCCAAGCTATTCTGTGATGCAGTGATACTTTCTTTTGCCAAACTCTCCTTACGTTGTGTGACTTACATACTGAGACCTTTTCCAGAGAACCAAAGAGAGAATAATTGCAATTATTCCTTTTGGATAACTGGAAATACTACTGGTCTGTCACCTTGAGTTCCTCTGGAAGTCTCATACGCTTGTCAAAATTGATACAGTGCTTTCCTATGGTCTACTGACTGTTATCTTGGAATCAGTATATGTGGAATTGTGCCTTACAGCATCCAATGCTTCAGTGCTCTGAAATCAAACTGAAGAGACAACAAAATGTAGCCACAGCCTCCCTCACCAGCACCTCCTGCCTCCCATGCAGACTTGGCACCAGTTTGTCCCTCTCCTGGAGAGACTCTGACAGACAGGACTGCTGATGGTGACTGGGCTGCTGCCAGAGGGGACTTCTCTTCATATCAGTGGTGTCCAAATCCAAACCTGTCACTGCCTGGAGGGGCCGTCAATCTGTGCAGCCCCCTGAGACATTTTACAGGACACCAGCCCCAGAGTGTACATGTGAGCAATTTGGTTTCATAGCGCACCTGCTCTATAAAATGGGCTGCTGTGTGTGAGCAAAGGTGCATAAATACACAACAATTAATAAAATGGTGTTATAATTTAATACTTGAGTAACTCTACCATTAGTTTAACTACAAGCCTGTAGTTTTACACATTTCCCACTGTAAATTTTTAAGCATGGACAAACACAATAATTTGGGACTGTGCTAGGAGGAAGCTGATTCCAGCTGATACATGAAATAAACATGTTGAGAGAGATCAACTTTTGTTTGTAGACCACATTACTCTCAGATAAATAGCAACATTAAAAAACACAGCTACATTTCCTGTATTACTTCATAGATCGTTAATTTTAGCAAACAGAATGGTAAGTTATGAAGTCTACAAGAAGTTAATCAAATCATTAAAGAGAATGTACGAGAGAGGAGAAGAGTCCTGCCTGGATTGAGAAGTTGCAGCATTTAAGTAACTAAATTAAGTACTAAAACCAAAATTGTGATGTCAAGTACAGGCTCATTTCAAATTATCAGCAAATAACACCCTAAGAAACAGCAATTTCTTTTGAGAATAGCCACTGTAGGCTTTGTATACTTTGTTCACTACACCAACCATTATACTTCATCGATTATCTGCCTTCCTTATTGTGAATTTGTTAATAACTTCCCCAATGTCCTGAACGAAATGTATTGTGATGGTCTTACCAATTCATATTTTACTATGTAATTATTTAAAACTCAAAGTCATTATTTTGTTATATAGCACTTTGATATGTAATATATAAATACCTAAGATAAATTTAAATCCACGTGAACTACATTACTAAATTGCTAAGCAAAGCTAGAAGTCAGTTTAACAAGTAAAACAGGAGACAAATATAAAATATGAAAGATAAAAACAGAAGTTAGAAATATAATGAGCAAATTTAATTTTGATAAGCTATTTAGGATGCCGATGGATGAACTTTTTATGGAAAAATCTTTTTGAGCTATTAAACTGGATGAGATTTTTGATGAGTTCAGAGCTCTTAATGTCATTTTATGAACTTGCTTGCTTACATACTTTTAGTTTCCTGTTGGCTAAATACCATGCTAATGTAGTGAAACAAACCCACAGTTAAGACTTCTTAGCTTTTATTCTGACTTTATGGTTGACGTACACAATTTGGCCTTTGGCTAGTTTAACCTTTCTGTCCATTTTACTTTATAGATGAATACAAGATAGGACTTGAGAAGTGGCAAAGAATAATAATTATCATATAGTGTGTATACTGTTTTCTAACAGCATTCCATGTGCTGTATGAACTGGAATCCAGGAATTCATAAAACAAAAAGCACACTAGACAAGAACATCACATGAGGGAAATTTGGAAAAATCCCTCGTACAACGATACAAACCAATAGAAATCTAGATTCCATTAGGTATAAGTAATATTTTCTTACTGCTTTGTTGAAGTTGAGAACATCGTAACATAAGTAAGTGACCTCTAATGGTGGAACCTGTGACCCCCCATTTGGAAAGTTTTTCATATTTAATTTATAAAGTTTACTTTAAAAATTAATTTATAGTTGTTGGAAAGTGAATGCTAATCACTTATGCATTCGCATTTGCAGTTTACATGGACTTCTAACTTTATAAAATGCCACAGTGATGGAAGTAAGTACAAATAATGTTAATTTGATGGTAAACTTTGAGGTTCTTAATTACCTTTTAGAGTAACACCGTTTGGAAGCCAGCAGTAATGCTAGTGCAGACCTGTCAATCCATCTTTGCTCTGCTGGACTAGACACACTTTTTACATTGACTGGACCAACTAGACATGAAAATGCATAAAATCATGCACAAAGCAACGTACATCCTTCTTTGACCCCATAGGAAACTGAACATCACATGAGGGAAATTTGGAAAAATCCCTCGTACAACGATACAAACCAATAGAAATCTAGATTCCATCAGGTGTAAGTAATATTTTCTTACTGCTTTGTTGAAGTTGAGAACATCGTAACATAAGTAAGTGACCTCTAAAGGTGGAACCTGTGACCCATGTGATTTCAGAGTGTCCTTCTTACGATATGCATAAGTTATAGTGGTGATTATGTAGATGAACATTTGGGTATATTTAACTACATCACAAGAGTTACTTGTACCCTTTCACACAAAGCACCATACTGAAAGGTGCATAGATACACACAGTATTTGCATTGTTAGGAGTTAGCCAGTGTTGTCTACATGGAGGATAATAAAGTAAGCATATCTGTCCAACCTCTTTTGCATTGCAAGAAATGAAGAAAGTTCCTCATGTTTTCTCTCTCCCCTTAAATACCTCTCAGTAAAAGCTATTTTCATCAGATTTCAATAAATGCGTAAGAAAATATAACAGAAATTGAAATTATGATATATAGAAGAAAGAACTGCAACTTTACATAGGCTCATCTAGAAATTCTCCATGTAAGTGGTTATCAGTCATATTGGCAGTCACAATACTCTTGTGCATTTTGATAAGTTTATTCACTTGAAGTCCATCGCAGGAATATTTGTGCTTTCATTTGACAAGAACGTTTAATGATCTGTTATGTAATTAAATATCAGTTGTATTACCTTTATGAAATGTGGCCCAGTTAATTAAGTGGTAGTGGGTCAATTTTTCCACAGTTGCCTAAAATGGGATATAAAATTCCATAATAATACATGTCAAAGAAAGAATTCTAATTGACTTTTAAGAGTAGTTCAATTTTTAGTTGGCAGAAGGCTTTCATGTTGGTAATAAATGTAATCTATTCTGTAACAATTATTTAACAGCAAGGATTAGTTGCTAATAATTCTTTTAGACATAGCTTTCAGTTACATATTTCTGGGCCAATTTTCTTTGAGCTGGTTATTTGCTAATGTTTTCTCCTGTTCTTGTGTGAAAGAACAGCTGCAGATTCAAATTCTAAAATGAATTTGCCATTGTAGTATTGACAAACATCTCACAAAACGTATATATTCTCCTTCATTTTTTGTTCACCATTTTATTCTGAGCAGGAGGGATTCAATGTGATCTCTTTATTTTGTGTATGGAAAAAAAAACCACAACAACCAACTTTAAAATAATGTAAATACTAAAGAATAAGTACATGGATTCTGGATATTGTGTAAAAGCACTTACTTGGTGTATTTATTTAGGCTGTCATTTGTGTATTTCTCCCTACCTACTATGTGCGTCTTTCATGTATACATATCCTAGTAACTACCTCATATAAAAATGGATGCGGAGCAATTGCTCTCCTCTCCTCACGGTTCATCAGAACTTTCTGACTTTTAGCCTGTTGCTATAAGGTTGTGGCTAGATTGGCACTAAGGTGCATGTTCTCTTCATCTCATATTAGTAGATGCTGTGGACTATCACCTGGCATCAAATGTGCAAATTGTCTCTCTCTAATTCTAATTCCTAACTTTTGTTTGGGGTTTTTTGAATTTTGAGATACATGGATTGTAACTGTAGTGCTACTAATAAAGCCAATAGTGAATTTATTCAGGTTTTAGCTGTAACAATTTTTATATTCAGATGACAACTGTGCAGGTTATATTCTTTGAGACTATCAAAGATTTATATATATATGTCTATCACTCAAAGGATTTTCAGGCAGTGTCAAGAAATATCAACTGTTTTTTACTCTATACATAATTCTGCATGCAAAAGAAGCTGTTTTTATGGGCAGGCCTTTGGAAACTGCTGCTAAAAACCAGGATATTGCACTTGAATGTCAAACTAGTCTTAGGACCTCTCTAAAAATGTCCAGTGCTCATGTGAAAGGTGTATCAGTTTCCAGCAACCTCTAGCTTTTATGGAAATATAGCAAACGCCTGTGTTTCTCTGCTGGATTTGCAACTCACTGTCCAATTGTGTATAAACAATTTTAACAATACATAGTACAGTTTATGTACGGAAAATTTTTGCTTCCTGTGAGCTTTCAAATTAACATTAATCAGCCAGCAGATTTTGCTGAAATGGAGCTAGCTGTTCCATTCAGCAGAGCTGAAGAGCACACAATTGCTTTGAGCGAGAACTGAGGAAAGGTTAATACGGAGCTGTTGGGTAAAATACAGTCTTTTCAAATTGGGCATCCAGTTCAAGATCATCAGCTCCCCAAATCAGTGTCACAAATAGGGTCATGGGCTCAGAATTTACATGCAAATAGAATTGTGCATGCCCAGAAATACAGCTCCAAAAGGAATTTTTTGGCTCTACAGAGAACAAAAACAAAGAACACTGTAACCAATGTGCCTGTTTTGTTGTTTTTTGTTTTTCTTTTTGTTTTTTTGTCTCACATCAAAAGTTAAATGTTTTTGGGTTTTTTTTTCTGTGAAAGTGACAATTTAATAAGTTTCTGCCCTTCTCTATAATACAAAAAGAATCTGACAGAAATAGCAGAAATTAATTGGCGCCAGATGTCATCAAAGGCTGGGACTGTTTGCCTGAGTTCCAGCAACAGTAGCCAAGGCAGTATCTGAACATACCAAGTTGCTGTATCTATGTTAGGTTCAAGAAAATAAAATATATGATAATTAATCATAAAATGCACATGAAAGTAAAGTAAATATTTTAGCTCAGATGCAATTGATTAAATAATGCAGTACTTTTTGCAGTCATTGTGCTGATGAGTCGCAAACTCCCAGTCAGAGATTAGATTCCCAGTTACCTATTAACTAGCCAGTCTACTCCATGCAGACTGGAGCCTTCCACTGTAACTTGCCTGGGAAATGCTTCACTAAAGCAAGATAAGCTAGCTGTTTAAATGAGAGCAGAACATGTGATTTAGCTATATCTGATCTCTCAACTAAGTGTCCTACTCAGTGTGTGCCAGTAAGTAAGCATGTGATCTTAAAGCTGAAGATGTCTGTGCCTAGTGACAACAATTTCCTGATTATGTAAATGAGTTCTTTAAAATCCCTTGCATTTCTTTAAAAAAAAAAAATTAAAAAAAAAAAAAGAAGAAGAAGAAAAAGAAAAATCAGAAATATTTCTTTTAATGATGTTAGCTGACTGGCATTCTGCTTTAATAATTCATGCACTTCAAGTATATTTCTCTTCATTTTGACACGTCAAAAAGAAGGCAAAATCGGTTAAATAATTGAGAGCATGGGAACTGCCATAAACAGGTGCTCTTGTTTGTTTCTCTGCAGAAAGAAAGGAAGTGAAGGTGGGAGAGTATAATGCTGTAGCTGACACACTGGAAATAATCAACAACAGCATCAGGTTCCAAGGTAAGATGGGAAACTGGGAAGTGGTAGAGGGGTGACGTGGACTTAGCTTGCTGTCTAGAGATCTGTTGTAGCTGTTTGATATTAAAAACCCTATGAAAATTTACAGTGAGAAAAGGAGCTAAGCTGTTCTTAAAAGTAGGAGAAACCTGACCTAAATAAATAAATAAATAAATTCAATTAAAATTCAATCTGTCCTTCAGCACTTCTAGGGATGGGGAACTCATGGCTTCTCTGAGTAGCCTGTTCCAGAACCTCACCGTCCTTTGAGTGAAAAAAAATTGCTTCTGAATATCTAATCTAAATTTACCCTTTATTAGTTTTAAAACATTCCCCTTGTCCTGTCACTATTAAGTCTCCCTCCTGATTATAAGCTCCCTTTAAGTACTAAAGGCCACAATGAGGTCTCCTTGGGGTCTTCTCTTCTCTAGGCTGAAGAAGCCCAGCTTTGTCAGCCTTCCTTTGTAAGAGGGGTGTGCCAGCCCTCTGATCACCTTCATGACCCTCCACTGGACCCACTCCAATGGCTCCACACCTTTCCTGTGTGGAGGACTCCAGGTGGAAATGTGTGAAGGCAGAGAAGAATACAAATCACCTCCCTTGCTCTGCTGGTCACCACTCTTTTGTCCAGAATACTGTTGTCCTTACAGGCTGCAAGAGCACACTGCTGGCTCATACCCAGCTTTTCACCCACCAGAACCTACAAGTCCTTCACAGGGCTGCTTTCAATGAGTTATTCTTCCATTCTTTACACAAATCTGGAATTGCCCCAACCCTAGTGCAACACTTTGCAATTTGCATCCTTGAACTTCATTAGGTTCATGTGGGCCCACTTCTCAAGCCTGTCCAGGTACTTATGGATGTCATCCCTTTCTTTTGTCCTGTCAGCTGAACCACTCAGCTTAGTGCTGTCTGCAAATATGCTGAGAGTGCACTCAATATCACTTTCTACGTCACTGATAAAGACATTAAAGAGCACCAGTCCCAAAACAGACTTCTGAGCAGCATCACTCATCACCAGTCGCTACCTGTCAGCACTGTTCCTCCACTGCCTGCGAGGAGCTGCAACAGCTATGAGGCCTCCCCTCAGCCTTCTCTGCACTGGGCTGAACCAACCCAGGGGGGTCAGCTGCTTCTCATATGTTTCTCTGCAAGCCCATCGTCTTTATTGACCTCTTTTGACATTCTCTAATAGTTTTATGTTTTCCTTGTATTGTGTCACCCAAATCTGCACCTTGTGCACAAGGTGAGGCTGTACAGTGCAAAGCAGGGCTGGAATCCCTTCTCTCACACAGCTGACAGTGCTGGGGATGATGCACTCCAGAGTATGGTTGACTCTTGGTTGCCAGAACACACTGTAGACTCAGGATCAACTTGCCATCAACCAGAAGCCCCATTTTCACAGGACTGCCCTCCAGCCTCTCATCACCCATTCCATATGTATATCTAGGACCATCCCTATTTTGAAGGTGACCATTCTCATCAAGTAATGGATGAGTATTGTCTCTGATCCTCCTTTTACTGTTAACATATGTAAAAATGCCCTTTTTGTTGTCTCACAAATACTGGCCAGGTTCAACTATAACTGAGCTTTGACCACATGAGTGTTCTTCCTGAAGTGGCAAACAGCATCTCTGTAGTCTTCCCATGTCACAAAACATCATTTCTAGTTTTCCACATAGTTCTAGAAAATCCCTGCTCAGCTAAGTTGACCTCACCCTGCCTGTTTGACTTCTGACATTTAGGAATTGCCTGTTCCTTTGCCTCAGCTTCCCACAGCCCTGTGTTAGCTTTAGCCTTCTCTGCATTGGTTGCAGGTATGGTGGGTTTCTGGATAGATCATCTGAATTTGCCCCATTGGTAATGAAAATATGCTGAGAAACAACATACTCTGTTTTCCACTCACGTTTCTGTCACTTGTTTCAGAAAAGCATAACCTCCTAGCAAACTTTACAGTTAGTTCAGGGTTATTTACATTTTAAAATGAAAGCAGGCATATGTTTTACAAGGTTCTGCATTAGGGTTTTGTTGTGATTTTTTTTTCCCAAAGACCATGTTCACCTGCTCCAGAAATACCAGTCTTCATGTCAATCAATGTGACTAAGATGCCTATCAAAGTCAGTATTTTCATCAGCTTGGAATGTGGTTTACATTTGTTAAATATGCTATATCTAGGTAATGTATTGAGGAGAGGCACATTTTCTTACAGAAATTCTGCATTTGATTGAACTCTAGCTTTTTTTTCCTTCTTATAATTCTAGGACTTGAACCTCCAAAGGACAAAACAATTATACAAGAGGAGCTACGCAAGATCTCTCTACCACTCTACAGCATCCTTTCAGCCCTCACAATCCTAGGAATGATAATGGCCAGTGCTTTCCTATTTTTCAACATCAAAAACAGGAATCAGAAGTAAGGCATTCATGTTACTTCTGTCTCAACTTATTCTGTAATTAAATGCCAAGTTTGTGGAGTTTGCCATTTGTATTTACATAAGGAAAAAAATTTAACTGCAGAAGAATTAGAAATTAGAATTATTTAGTTAGAATTACTATTATATGCACACAAATTGAAACAAATGCCTCTTAGGACAACTTTTTTATATGGTTCATAAAGTGTGATTTTTTTTTTAAATTTATGTTTGACTATGTGCTATTAACATTACTCTAGCTAATTAACCCATCGGTAAAAAAGGATACCATTTCTACTGAATATTCAAAAACCTGAAACAATAGTAGAGTTTATAAAAAAGCAAATGTGCATGCTTATAGACTTTATGGAGTTCTACAGGAGGTTAGATAAGAAGGTTGGGAGGAATTCTTCTTTACTGCTCTAAAAGAATCTTCTCTTTAATGCACTATCACCTTTTGTCCATAGATTAATAAAGATGTCCAGTCCGTACATGAACAACCTTATTATCCTTGGAGGAATGCTTTCTTATGCATCTATTTTTCTTTTTGGTCTTGATGGATCCTTTGTCTCTGAAAAGACATTTGAAACACTTTGCACAGTAAGTAATTCCTTGTATTTGAGTTTACGATTGTTTTGCAGAAAGCACTGCAATATGTATGAGTGGAAGATCTTGGTATCTGGATGCCTTGTTCCTTTAATAACTTATTCTCTTAGTTCTTCCCAGGTTGTTTTATTTTGGTTTTTTTTTGTTTTTTTTTCTAGAGCCAAATTCTGACACAAGCATAAAGCGATATTATTATTAGCGAAAGTTTCAGATGCATTAGGAACTTACCTCAGACTGAAAATCTCAATGTGTCTTCCTGTTTTGAAATTATACATGTGGTTTTTGCATTCAGTGCTGTGCCTGTGAAATTAGAGCTAGTAAAATCTTCAAGGTTACTATGTTTTCTTTATAGATTCCATATTATTTCATACTTCATGATAGCTGCTTGTGCAAACCTTTTTCCTCAGTCGTTTTTCTGAATTTTCAAAGGCTTCTACTGGTAATTCCAGGTTAGACTTGAAATTCACACAAGCCAAGCAGTTCTGCAACTAGAGCACAAATTCTCTATATAGCTAATAGAAAGAGGTTCCTCAAGGTCTTCAAAAGGAAAATCCTGTTCACCTCCTGTTCCACAAAGTGGAAGATATGAGCACTCATTTGTTATCTAGTGATTACCTTTAGAAGACCTCAGGTAGGCAAGGATTTTATTTTATTTATTTATTTTTTAGCCATCTTCTAATGATGAGAAGTGCTCATTTAGAAATCAGTTATTGATATCATCTCCCATTCTTTTCTCATCCTTTGAGAAAAGACACCCAGGTCACTACAACTTCCCGTCAGGAAGTTATAGAGAGCAATAAGATCTCCCCTGAGCTTCCTCCTCTCCAGTCTGCTCCAAAACCTTCCCTGGCACCAAGGTCAGGCTAACAGGCCTGTAATTCCCCAGGTCCTCCTTACAACCCTTCTAGTAGGTGAGAGTCACATTGACAAGCCTCCAGTCTTCTGGGTCCTCATCAGTGAACAAGGAGTGCTGATAAATGATGGAGAGTGGCTTGGCTATCACCTCCACCAGTTCCCTCAGCACTCTCAGATGAATCTCATCTGGACTCATGGACTTGTGGCAGTCCAGTTGGAGCAGTAGCTCTCTGACTGTTTCCTCTGGAATCACAGGGGGTTTAGTTTGCTCCCCAGCCAAGACTGCCAGGTAGAGAATGGAGTACCTTAAGGATAACTGATCTGATATTTAATTATGGACTTACTGCCAGGATGTAGACCATTCTACGAATAGGCTGATCACCATTTTCCTCTTGATGAAGCCAAGCATTGCAGAACAGAAGGAAAGAAAGAAGGAATCAGAGGTGCTGATCAGAACGGAGCTGTTCCAGGGAGCAGGTTTCCATCCAGAATTAGCTATGTAAAACTAAATTTAAATCACTTCTTTAAATGTGAAACAGCTTAGTCTAAGCACAGAAAAATGAGCAAACATTTCCAAAATCCTATGAACCAGAATGTTTCAGGTATCTGATTTTATCACTGATTTTCTTCTCAAAATGTAACCACTACTCTCATACTCTGTAAGCAACAAACTTTAAATAAGAGCTGCTTTGTTCTGTCTCATTTGTCTTTCTTTTAAAAATAATGAATGTAAATTTTTATATGTCACATTATCTTAATTAAAGACATTTTTATTTATTGTAGAAGGTAATTAACAGAACCAAAGTCTGTCATTGAGAAGATCTGTACAGTCTCTTGAATAACTTTCATCAATAAGATAGGAGACAGAGCAGAATACTGCATTCTCAAAACCAAATTTTCATTAGAAAATATTCTCATATACCTTAAGCAGAGATTTTATGTAAACAAAGCTGAAAATTTGGGATTTCACCTCAGTCTTGGCTTTCCTGTTTTTCAGTTCCATATGGAGTCTTTCCTGATTGTGCTTTCACATACATGGGATGCTGGTTTATCTTATGTATCCCACTTCTGTCAGTGACTAGTATCAGAATCACAGATGCAAAAAATACCTCAAGAATCAAGTTATCAGGATTTTTTTTCAAACCTCCTGCTCATTAAAACAAATATTTAAATTTTTTTCCTCCTGTTTTTTTGGTTTTTTTTTTTTTTCAGTAGAATAGCTGGTAACTGATAGCTTTCAATGACCAATTTTCTTTCTACAAGCAATCTTTCCATGGCCACCATTCAACATGGCAAAACACTTTCCCAGTATCTCGAAAACACTGAATTAATGCTGGTGCATTCATAAGTATGGTAGACAAACTCACTTTTCTGTTCAGTAACTATTCTGTCTCTCCTGTCTCCCAAAAAACTCCCACTGAGTGCTGAGTACAGAGTGTTCATTTGGCAACATGTAATGAACATCCATCTCTCCATATGGGTAACAAGCTTACTGGTTTCATAAGGAGTACTTTGAGCTACTAGTTCTTATAGGATTAGACCAGTACAAATCTCTTTTGATCATTCATTTCCCTGGCAAGGCATGATTTTTAATACACGTTTTAACCATACTTCCCATTTTATGAAAGACTGTTATTTAGTCTTTAAAAGAACTAGCTAGAGTGGAAAACGATCATAAAAAGCTGTTGAGCCAAAAATATGTGGGTACAAATGGAACAACTTAGGTGCAAAGAAGAACCACATTGAAAGAGGCAGATCTTTATTTCTTCTGTAGGAAAATTAAAATTTTGATTCAGCCATTGTAAGTACATGCAAAACTTTATTTTTTATATGGTTAGGTATGGTAAACACAGTGACTGTGAACCTTCTGTCTTAGTGTCATTTTTGATAACTTTCTGATAACACTTATAGAAGGTCCTAAAATATGCCTGAATCTATGTTTTATTCCATAGTATTCCAAGGACACTGAAACACAATATAAAATTACACCAGTAACACTTGAAAATTTGAAAGAATTCCTTTGGTAAATTGTATCACCTTTCCTTTGAAGGAGGAGTTCTAGAAATGAAACTGCTGAAATACATAACCAAATATTAAATGTTTTGAGAGTCAGCAAAGCACTTTAATCATACGGTTAAATAATTTGATGAATAGGGCTGTTATATGCCTTTTAATTCTGTATTGTTGACTATGCACTTGTGTAGGTAATTCCTTTCAAAATAACATATTTTAATTTTGATGCTATCTTCCATTTTCTATGGAAAACTAATCAAGTATATCAAAATGCATAGTAATTTGAGTACTGATGATAGGAATTCATGATACCAAACACAGTATTATCTAGTTCCGTATCTGAACTGCAGATCAGATGTCAAATTTAAGATTTCAATTGCATAGAACTGAAACTATCCAGTATAGAAAGTTTTGAGAAAGTGGTCATTGCAGTATGTAACAGTTACATCTTGCGGTACTCAATAGAAATATAACTGAAGAAAAGCAATATACTATTTAATTAATTTTGTACATATCTGAACTATAAATTGCTTCAGACATGAGGTGGGGAGAGAGAATGAGGATGATCTGTCTTTGTTTTTAATCTCAGAAGTACCATGGTGTCAAAAAAAAAGAGAAGATTGAAGTAAGGGTGTGAAACAAGAGTGATGCCAACTGGAAAAAATGCAAGCAAGTGGAAAATAATTGAAAGTATTAATTATATGGAAGAGAGAGATTCAAAATTAACAATGCCAGTGACATATCCTATGAATAGAGTTTAAACTGACATATGAAATAGGGATACTTAAAATAGAGTATTAAACATGATCATAATGTTTAGACTTCTGTAATACATTCTACTGAGGATTTCATGTTTTCATTTAAGACTAGTAATGTCTTTGCAAGATCAATCTAATGGGGGGTGAAAAACTACTAAGAGGCAGTGGGCAAAATTTGAACACAGGGGTTTCTCTCTTTACATAAAAAAAATAAATAAATAAAGCATTTCTGTACTGTGCAAATGACAAAGTACTGGCACAGATTGCCCAGAGAAGTGGTGGAGATCTTCAAAAGACGATGGACATTCTGTTCTGGGTCTGAGCAGGGAATTGGACTAGATAGAGCCAGAGGTCTCTTCAAACCCCTCTCATTCTGTGATTCTCTGACCCTCTGGAGTAGCATAGTCTCTTCTTTGTTATACATCTATTTCAAATAAATGAAGTAGTTGTTAATACATATCATTTTTTATAAAACTGATTAAAATGGGTCTGAAGTTTTCTTGAGTACTTCAGGTTGCTGTAAAATGCCCATAGCCACTATACAGAAAGATATTTTATGCTAGATAGTAGTGGACTGAATATCTCTGCTTCTCAGTCTTGGTGGTCACAAGGTATGGCAGCACTTTTTCCAAGAGTGCGCTGCATAAGTGACTGGAACAAGTATAGGATTCATACCGTTCCAGGAGATATCTGTTCAGGAGACACTGGCTGTCTTTCAATCTCCTGAGCACTTCAGAGTTCTGCAGACATGTTCCATAAAGGTAAAGGGATCTTGCAGATTTTACTGTTACTAAATTAAGCGTGCATTCTCATTCAGACATCTTGAGAATAGGCACATTCATAAAGACAATAGAAGTTAGAAATCTTCAGTTCTCAGACGTGAACTTTACATTTTGATCATTAACCTTCAAATGTTTCTATATCTTCAGAAGCACATAGGGTTTGTCTGCTAACATTATTCTTAATTGTGGGTAATGAACACTTAAAATCTAACTCCATTGTTTTGCAATGTGAAAGACAAATTTTTGTCCTTTTTCACTAATTTTCCATAGTAACATCTACATCTCACTGAGAGAACAGCTATACAAGATGGAATGATCCACCACACTGAACTTTTTCTTGGGAAATCCTGAACATTTGCAAGGTCAGGGTTGCAGGGTGGTATTAGGTGGGCAAAACATCTTGAAAACCTGCACATCAAGCAGAGATTCAGGGATTGCAGTCAGGTGCAGAGGGGAAAATTTGAGTGCAAGAAGTTGTAGAATGAGCTCCTAGGGAAAAGAGGAAGCTGTAGTGTGAGGGGAATGCTGGACTATTTACTTGAACTCTGAAAGTCATGCATTTGGCTGAGAGAAGCTCTGGGAGCAGGAACTTTATAAAAAACAGGTAGAGGGAGAGAAGGTCATATCAACTTTTTTCTCTTTGTTTATTCTTTATGTATCCTTGTCTCTTTGAGGTTTACTTACCCATTTTTTTTGTGGTAACTGACTAGAAGGAAAATATTTTGGCAGGAGCACTTCAAAATTGGGGCTGTCTTGGTGTACTCTGGGCAATATCTATCTGGACTTGACCCTGGGTAACCAAATGACGTGTATCCCTGTATTCAGTTAGCAAGTGATGACAGAATCATAGAATCATAGAATGGTTTGGGTTGTACTCTTTATTCTTATTCCATGTACTCTTCAGACATTGCTATATGGGTTCTTGGGTTCCCCCACCCCTCCTTTTGGACTTAAGACTTGACTAATTATTTTCATCAAATTGTTTAAGCTTGGCTAGAAATTATATTTAAAAACAACAACAACAACAACAACACAAGACAATAGACTCTCAATTCATTCTCAATTCATGCTGTACTGCAAAGGGATTTGGACACCTAATCCTTTTCTTTGTCTTTAGAAATCAGAGGCTTTTTTTTTTTTCTTCTTTTTTTTTTTGTACTTTAGACTGGCCTTTTTCATTTTGCATGTATTCTTTAGTTTATTTCCTTTTTAATTGTGTAATTGTGTAGCTGTTAATTTTAATCTCTCTTTTCTGTATGATCGATTCCATAATTGTCCTAACTGTGGTTCAATCTGCAACTGATCTCACTGCTATTAAATTCAAAGGCAATTCTATTACTGCATTTAACACTAGCCTGATCAGCTTCTATTTTAGTAATTGACATTTTCTTGGGGCAGTGTAGAGGGAAAAGTTACAAAGCTGAATAAATACTTGAAACGAAATTATTTCATATTTTGAAACAAATACACAACAACCTTGCCAGCAATTTATTAAGGGAATATTTTTAGAACATTTTGCCTCTCTTTCAATGGGACAATAATGGATTGTAAAGACCTGTCATTGAATCATAGGCAATTATGATATCTTTTACACTACCCTTGGATAATTCTCAAAAATGGTCTGAAATATATTAAGAAATCACTACAGGAGATCTCACAGCATGTGAAGAGCCAGTACACTTAATTTATGTGGAAACAGCAGGATTCAATACTCTAATGTTATTGTCACTTACTTGTAAAATTGTGCCAGTACCACACAAATTCTAAAGAATGAGTTAAAAGACCAAACACGTCATAAAGTGTTTGAGATTAAATGAAAAAAGTATAAAAATCAACTCAATGAATCCATTCTTTGGGGCCTGCCTTTACTCATAATGTGAATTCTGCCTTTGCTAATAGAAGCAGGATCAAGCCCCAGGGAAAACTTGTTGAGATGTCACACTTTTGTTCATCATAATTATCCTTTATGTCTCCAGTCTGCCAGCAATAGAAGGTGCTTAATTTTAAGCCCACGAATAGTCCACAGAAATCAACAGAATTGCCTACTTAAAGATAATTGTGCTCTCTGAGGCTAAACCCACTGTGTGGCTTATTCTCATGTTTGTCACTTTTAAGTGCCTAAATCTAATACCAAGATGCTACCAGTCTGCACAGCTGCAGCTGAGCAGTATTCAGCTGGACCCTGCTGTTACTGCAATTTCCAGCCCAATGCATGTGCAAAACTGGCTAATAATTGCCAAAATCAATCAGATTGAAACTAGAGGGTGTTGGGAATGTCAAGTCTTACGGAAAATAATAATAATAATAAATAAATAAATTTTTAAAAATGATAAGGTTTTTATTTAAAAGGAATTATTACTATTATGGTCTCGAGATAATAAGAACAATAATTTCAAAAACCTGAATGATTCATCTGCAGCAATACAAGCTACAATTTTGCTAACTGGAAAAGTTGTTTGTTGTGTAGTGTTTTCAAAAAATGGATCCTAAAATAATGGAATGAATGCTTTTTGAATGTATCTTTGACTGACATAAAACAAAAGATTAGTAGGTTATATTCAATTAGTCAAAAGATCTCATTCAGAAAAAAAAAAAAAAGTAACCAAGAAATATTAGCAAATATTTGAAGGCATATACTAAATATAATTTGGTGAAGGCATGAAGAATGTTTTAATGAACTAATTTTTGAAGAAAAAGATAACAGCATTTATTTTTTGCAAGTTAACACTATAGGAGTAGAGGAATATCTTCAGTCAGGTCTGGTGTCCAGTTTGGAGAGGGGATTTGAATGCAAGGCGACCCTGCCCACAGCAGCGGTTTTGTCACTAGGTGGTCTTAAAGATCCATTCCAACCCAAGCCGTTCTATGATTCCTATTTTCTATATCCTGCTTAATGAGAGACTACTGGGGAGAGGGTGATCTTTCTGTCTCTGCTGTTGAGATGCATAATTAAAACCTTTCAACATGACAGAATTGCAGATCAGTTCTCTAACATCACGGTGATGGCATTAGTGTAGGCTGAACTCATCCAATTATTATTACTGTCAGTTTTACTTCCTTTAAGGTGAATGGTAATTGTAAATATGATACATTTCAGAATATAATGTTTTCATGCGCTTCTTCTGTGCATGACCTATAAGTTTCTTTTAAATGCAGGTAAATATTAGGGCAGATGTACGTGTCAGTGTTATTTTTAATGAATTCTAGCAGACATATTCAAGGTTACTTTCTTCAGATTTAAAAAATTATTTTACTCTGATATAAACCACCTCATTCTTAGCAACAGTGATCTCATTTTGATAAATTTCCTGATACCTTTAAGTCACAGTCTTTCCAGTGTAGCCAATAGTTCTATTGTTCTAATTTGCATAATTCAAATCAGGAATATGAAAAACTTTTTTAATTGAACATGATATAAATAACATTTTTTTTATTTTTTTTTTTTTTATTTTCTGAATACCCACTTGGAAACATCATGAGCATAATTGAATTTATTGCTATTCCCTTAAGGAATTCTTTCAGCAAGAACAAATCAGAATCAGAGACATGAAAATATCATGTATCTGTTTTCCAAATATATCACTAAACTGTACACAAAATAGATGAATACTTATTAATAGCAGCAAAAATACTGAATGCTAAGCATGATTTTCACAGCTCAGTAGATGTGAAGTTAAAAAAGAAAAAGAAGAAAAAAAAAAAAAAAAGATGTAGCTAGCTAATATGAGTATGTTGGTATGAAAGGTGTTTTTAAGTCTGTTGACATTGATCTGATTGTGGCTTTGGTGGAGTTATTGCCAGCCTAAATATGTTTTGGGTTTTTTGTCTTTTGTTTCAGATGTCTGTTTTAGCACTGTATTTAGGAATGTCAGTGGGTGGCAAAACTCATATGGCTTGGATCTAATTGGTATTGGTTTACTGACTTTGGTAATGCCAGGATTAACCAGTTATCAGCTAGCTTCAGGATCAGTAGCAGCTATGTAGCTGAAAAACCACAATGTCCATACATACATATACAAATATCTAAACAGTCTTTTACAAATAAATACAATGTTTTCATAACATATATATGTTTTCAACATAGCGCTGTACCACCTACTATGGTGGCATATGCCATCTTCAGACAGTTTTGAGTGTTCATTCACATATATTCCTCTTTCCCAAGAGTCACGGTACCTGTTCTGTCTATACTTTCACTAATTCACAATTATTGACTACGTGCATTTATGTATTTACTTATTTATTTGTTTTAAGGAACTGTAGTCATCTTATGACTCTGCCATTGTACTTTTTTAATGGGCCCCAACCTTTTTTGTCTTGTTCACCTTGATATCTGATCACCACTGTTTACTAAAAACCAGAATTTTTATACTGCAAAAAATTTGAGGGGGAAAAAAGAAACAGATTTTGAATATAAAAATGAAAGTGCTGAACATCTCTGGAAAGGCAAACACTCGATGGTGTGTACTCAGCAGTGAAACAATTGAATTCTTTCTAATATTCATCATAGACACCAAGTTCTGAATCTTACTTCAGTGCATACTTTGTCATCTATCTGCATGTCCTAAAAATCTCAAACTCTTCAGGAGTCAGATTTGAAATTTTTCAAATAAAAAATATGCTTCCAATTCATCCAAACATTATATAGATATATTTCCTTTTTTTTCAAATGTACTGGTTTCAACAAATCAGATTTTTTAAATCAAAAAGCTTTTCTAGTGGCCAAAGGTGTGTGATTAATATGGCCAAAACACAGCTTTTGCTTTCCTGTTGCCTTCCTTTAGCCGTTGTTTCTCCCTCAGTTTTTCCATCAGCAGTGTACAGTACATTTTATTTTTTTACTTCTTTGTTCATATTTGTGCAGTGCTTTCTTGTGACAGCTGGCTCAGGTGTAATCTCCAGAGGAAGAAGGAAACTGCACCCTCCTCTAGTGATATTTTAGGTGCCCAGGATTAGGCTTCCAGCTTACTGTTGTGTCTCTTGTGTGGTCTTCCACTTGCTACAATCTGGTTTCTGGTCCCTCTTTGGGAAAGAAAAGTCTTATCAGGGCAGAAAAGTTTTCAAATAGCCACATCTCCAGGGTAATGAAAAGAGAATCTTCAAGGGATTAGAGTGGGCTGTGCAGATCTTGCTGTAACTCTGAAAGTCACTGGCTTAGCTGAAGCCAAGTCAGAAAGTGAGGACCTGCATACACAAATGCTGAAGGCAGGAGGGGTGTTGCATTAAAACTGTTTGTGATCTGTCCTCCCTGACCAGTTTGGCTTTTCTTTATTTAAAGAACAAGTCATTTTAATTTTTATCTTTTAATAAAAATGTTGTCTTTTTCTTGTAAAAATCTTTTGGTTTTCCTTAGGAAGTGAGCTATAAGGATAATATCCAGGTAGGTGTATCTGAAATCTGCTGGCAGTCTAGGATTAGGATCTGTCATTCTCTGTGAGCTAAACATATTCTTTTCCTTAGACCCATGTTACAGATAATCTCTTTGATTCAGACCTTGGCCCTGAGATCTGCCTGCCTAGGATATGTCTCTGTCTTTCCATTTTTACGTACCTAATAATTTTAAGGTCATCTTTTCATTATGCTCAGGGTCTGCATTAAGTGTTGTATACCTCACATACTACAGTTTCCTCCTTTTTTAGTCTGAATAATATCACTACTTCTCTGTTCCCTTTTGTTTTAAATGTTGTTGTTAATATTAGCTCCCCAAGTAGTTTTTGTAGTCTCAATCTCCTTTTTTCCTCTACTAGTTTCTTCCTCTGGCAGCACAGAATACAATAAAATTTGGGCGGGGGGGGGAGAAGACTATTTTATTGCTCATATATTTGAGAAGGAGATGGAGGAAGGAGAATAAAATTGAGATGACAGTAAATGAGATAATTTTGAAATGCAAACATTTTTCTGAAGTCCTCTGCATATTTCTTAACTACTGAGGGGGAAAAAAAAAAAAAAAAAAAAAAAAAACAATGGCTGGAATGATGATATCCACATTATCTACTGAAAATTAAATGGCTTTGTCTTTTTTTTTATATATATGTACATATTTAGGTCCGAACATGGATTCTTACAGTGGGATATACAACTGCATTTGGAGCAATGTTTGCAAAAACGTGGAGAGTTCATGCCATTTTCAAAAATGTAAAAATGAAGAAAAAGGTGAGGGGAAATTCTCATTTCTCTGTTAATACCGTTATCTAACTGTTTTGTTACATATCCTGGTTTGCTGGGTTTGCTGACTCTGTTCACATGTCACGTCCAAGTATCCTGACTAGTTTGATATTTGGGCTTTTTTGATCTCCTTTATAATGTGAGCTGGAACCAAGCAGCAGCTATAGTAGCCATAACCTAAGTGCATTCTATCCTCACTCTTGTCTGATATACAGATTTATATACTCAGAAGACTTATGAATTCAGAACCGTTAGGAAGTGTTTCCCATATAATAATAACATTTAAATGCTTGTTTATGAAATCCTAAATATTAATCAATATATAAAATAAAGAAGAATAAATAACTAATATCTTAAAATTAATTACAAGTAGTGTCTGAACCAAAACAGGAAGCCCTGCGTGGATGAAGCTGGAGACCATCCTTTGTGCTCCTCTTCAGAGCCCTCTGTAATGTATCTATTTATGCTCCCCAAGTCCAACATGTATTTTCTAAGTCTTAGACTTCCTGTGTTAAAGACTTTTCACCCAGGCCTGAGCTAGTAACTCACTCTCCTGAAAAGCAAAATTTTGTATAGTAACTATGCTTTTAGCTATATGGATACAAATCACTGTAAATTAGTGGTTATGCAAAATACTGACAATGCAGCACATAAAATCACTTAATGAATTTAATTATATTGAGAATTTTATCATTTCTACAGTATGTGCTATTCCAGACAGGAGTGAACAGTACTTCAATGGACTATTATAAATTGTTTGCTTTATGTTGTCGTTTTTTTAAGAAAACATTTAATCTTAGAGCTACAAGTTGCAACTCAATAATACTCAATGGCTGTTAATTAAATATCATCTTCAAGTTCTGCACAGTGCCTGTTCCTCAACAAGCCCATCAAAAGTGGCAGATTGCAATTGTTTATTTGCAACTGAAAGGTGGAAGGTGAAAGGTGAAAGGTTTTAACGTTAGTAGTGGTGTAAGGAGGATGAACTTCCAGTCATTTGGATGCTGACCAATGAGTTCTTTTTTTTGAGTGATTCTGGAAGAGTCAAGGGTATCAGGATTATTAAATGTATTGAGATTAAGTAAAGAATACTTTTGGTTCTGTGAACTGTAATTATTATCCACAGAATAACCGTGATTTACATTGTTGGATATCTTGTCCAGAGCACAGGCATGCATCTTCCAAAATAGCTTTCTTGAAAGAAAATGTGAAACAAAGTAGCTATCTACAGTAAATGTTTACTAATCATGCATTTTCTGTCTTTAATTTCCCAAGACAGATAAAACTGTATTTAAGAGATGATTCAAAACCATTACATTCTTTACTTATGTATCGTAAGACATTTCCATTTTCAGTAGTTGTAGTTTACAGACAAAGCATTTTGTGTCTATTAATGCACAGACAATACAAATTTTCACAGTCTCATCAGAACAGATCAGGATGCCCTCCATCTGCAAAGCTCTGTTACCATCTTTGATCTTGCCAGGGCCCAATGGAAGCAAATTAAAAACATTTTAATTTTACCCAGATCTGAAACAGGGGTGCAACGAAATTGATTTTCGTTAAAAGAAAATGACAAAATCAGTAGGGGAAATTTTTTTTTTTTTGTTTAGTTTTAAAGATGTTTGGTTTTGGTTTTTTTTAAGGTGTTAGAAAGTAGGATGGAACTTACATTAAAAATAAGTGTAACACTTATAAATAAGCAGTGGTTCTGTTTTTGGTAGGACCCCTTACTGTTGGTTTAGATCGCATCTGCTTAATGTGTGGTGGGGACTGCTTTTGTGTTTTCCTGACCAGCAGAGGAGGACTGTCTGCAGGCAAGAGGAAAGAGAACAGCAGTAATGGGAAAGCATGTGGTGTGCTGGTGAAGCTTGCTGAACCGTTTGCAGATGCCAGTCCTGGTGAAATTTAGAAGGTTGTGAAGCTGTCTTTTTTTCTGGGTGCTTTGCTGTCCCTAGAGGTGCAGGTCTCAAGGGGCTTTCAAGAGGTCCTGCATGGGTGACAAACAATGCCAGTGCACAAAGCAGACAGTTCACTTCTGATGAAGACCAGATAGGTTTTAAAGGCACCATAAACTTCATATATTCTGCTCCTACAAAGACAAGTATTTGTCCATTTGAAGGTGAATGCAATAAAGCATTATTATCTAGGCCACAATGCTGCACAATGTGCAGTTCATATTTGAAAGCATAATACTTCACTGCTGGTACTGCTTTTGGTAATCTTGTCCTACCTATAACACATTTCATTTTAGCAATGTCTATTTGCTCTTCATCCTTTAAGTAAGAAATCCAGGGAGGGATATTCTACATTTCTTTTTCATTGAAAATTCTGTAAATGTACACAGTTATTACCACCACTGTAGAATTCTGGCGGTATATAACTTCACACTGCATTGTTACCAGATGAATACAGAATATAGTTGCAAAAGGAGATCTTGCTTAAGCAAAGATCTTAAAAGAATTGAATTAAAAGCATCCTTGCTTAAGACTTGTGCTGCTGTAGTTTTGCCAATGCTATCCTGTTATTTGGTTATACATTGTAAGCTTTTCTCTGTTCTTAAACTTACTCTGTGATTATACCTTTCTCACAGGTGAGAAAGGCTTAAAGAACATAATAAATGGGGATGAGATATGGTTGCTAGTTCAGTGTTAGAAAACTACAACCAACCATGAGAGAAAAGTGGCTTGCAGGTTTGACTTCTTCACTTAGCTATACCTGGCAGTGCTGTTAGGCTGTGGCAGACTTATTTTCTTATGTTGAGTATAATTTTAGTCCTTAAAGACTTCTGAAGAGGATAGTGGTGTTCATGCATCAACAAGACAGGGGCTAGTACGAGCTGCTGTATCAATGCTAGCATGGCAAGGGAAGCCTAGCACTTGAACTGTGGGGCCAAAAGATATAGAGGGGGAAGGGGCTGAGCAGAGAGAATCAGATTCTCTATGAAGGGCTTTTGAATGAACTAGGTCCAATGTGGATAGAAAGAATAGGGGAATTCTTGGGATTATAAACTAGTACAATAGTTAACAAGCAAATGAAGGAAGAATGAGTTTAGATAAGAATTCCCTAAGAGTTAAAATACAATTGAGAGACAGCAAAGAGTTGAAATGGGGGAGTAGGGGCAGCTCTGTAAGAAGTGGTCAGGAAAACTGAGTGTGGTACAATGTAGCGCCAGAGTCTGGGATTCAGGAGGCTAGCTGTAGCTGATAGACCAGGCCTGGTTTAGAATTAAATTACCATCGAAATTCAGAGACAGACAGGGGCAGATAGGTATATAATAGAAAGGAAAATCAGCATAGGAGGCAGAAAAGAATAAGAGGGAAGAAAAAAAATGAAATTAGAACTCACTACAGTGGATGCACAGAAGTGTGGGCTTCTTCTCACAGCATAAAAGTTGAATGAGATTTTACAGTTTTGCCACACTTTTTCTATTACTATATATCTGTGAAACCTATGAGCAAAATATATGCCACTTGCAGTAGCTTCTAGTTATTCTTTTAGCACAAAGCTGATGAGGTGTGAGAAGATCTAAGGGTTCCTTTTGCCGATGCATGCACTTCTCTATATAATTGAGTTCTCTTTCTTTTCAGTTTCTTTAAGAGGAATGGACTCATGAAAATGTCAAAAGGCTGGTACTGTGGCTAAGAACTAGATCACTGAAAACCTACAGCTTGCTAATAATGAGATTTCTACAATGTACATTTGTTCCCCACGTGCACTATAGGACACAAACACAGCCTAAATGTTCTGCAGGATGCCAGTGTTACTGAGCACACACAGTGAGTTTGCTATGGGCATGCACATGTATAATAAAAGAGGGAGCTTTCTGCTGGAATCTTTCTCACTTAACCAGAAAAGAAATACATAATTAAAAAGGCAATAACAGTTTTCAGATAGGTGGTCTCATATACACAACAGTTAAATAACACTGTGAAAATAATTAATTCCTGGCTTTGGTAGAATTTGATGGGGAGACCCCATTGCAGTGTTCCAATACCATCTTAGGTGAGGGAGAAACTTTCTAACATGGTCTGATAGTGATGGTGCAAGCAGGAATGGCTTTAGGTTAGATTTTAGATTTAGGTTAGATATCAGGAAGAAATTTTTTTACATAGGAGGTAATGAAGCACTAAAACAGGCTGTCCAGAGAAGCTGTGGTGCCCCATCCCTGGAGTCACTCAAGGCCAGGTTGGATGGGGTGCTGGACAGATGAGCTGCTGAGGGATTGGGACTGGATGATCTTTAAGATCCTCTCCAACCCAAGCCATTCTATGATGTCTTATGCTTTAGCAATCTCTGTGAGACAGTTTTCAGACAAAGATAGCATTTGTAGGATTTCTCATATTTCAGGGGCAAATTTATTACCTAAGTGTAGTAGAGAAGGAATTTTCAAACGTTTTAGCTCATTGACTTCTCCACCTCACTATTAACGTAACTTTGGTCAGCCCTCTTCCTCAATTCTTACACTTAATGGTCCATAAGTAGAGAAGCATGGAATAGTAGATGAGACAAGCAACCATCTGTATCCTTTGTGCAGAGCAGATCACGTGGGTTGCTCTGAACATCCCCTCCAGCCAGAGTGGGCAGCAGCTGGCTGTGTGCTGTCACCCCATGGTGCCAGCTATGTGGAAACTATGAAACTATGAGGAGCTGCAGCTGCAATGAGTGTCTCTGGGGAAAAACAAAAAAAAAACAAACCACAGAAGAGAGCAGCTGGAGGCCACACACTTGTAAGCTTTCTCTTTACAACTTGTTTCAGTTTATTGCTGACTTATTCCCTCATTTGAAAAATTTTGCAAGAAAGATGGAAATTCCCATTACTGGAGGTGTTCAAGGCCAGACCATAGGGGGCTGTAGGCAGCCTGGTCTAGTAAAGGCACATGTGAGGTGAGGGAGTGATCTGAGACAGCCAGCGCAGCATGGCCTATCTGGTCATGTTCTGTGAGGAAGTAACAGAATTGGCGGACAAAGGAAGGGCAGCTGATTGTCATCTACTGAGACTTATGCAAGGCCTTTGACATGGTCCTCCACATCCTTATCTCTAAATTGAAGAGATTTGGATTTGAAAGGTAAATTGTTTGGTGGATGAAGAATTGGTTGAATGGTCACTTCGAGAAGGTTTGCTTCATCCTCACTCCATGTCAAATGCTATTGTGTCAGAATACCCCTCTGCTGCCATCTATCACAAGGCAACAGTGTGTAACAGGATATTGGTGGGAAGGTTCAGTGTCTACTGCTATACCACCACCATCTGCCCCGATGTAGTGGGCTGACATAATAAAATAGAGGGCACTGCTTTCAGAGCAGGCCTCATACGATTCTATGACTGTGATTCTGGGAGAACATTTTTTTCAATCTAGCTAGAGCCTTTTGTGCCTCTAACAAAAAGCTATGCCTTGGGTTTCCCTTAGGGTAGACATGTATTTCACTAAATATAAATGTGAGAGATCCTAAGAAGTCTGAAAAGATGATGAGATGTATCAGGAGCCAAAAAGTTGCCTTGGGTAGCCATAGCAAAAGAACAACAAGTTATTAGAAGCCATCTTCAGTAAATGAACAAGCACATGGGTAACTAAAGAAATTTTCAGTGTTATCAGTCTTTCTTTGAGGCTAAGAAAGATGTCACCAGTTTGAAATTTGCTTATGTATGGGATTTTTATTTTTTTTTTTTCCATTATGAATATATGCCACTGGACCAAATAATCTGTGATACATACAGTGCAGTGTAAATTATTCAGGTAGACCTTCATGGGTTATTCATACAGAGACATAGTGCTTTCTGAAGTGATATAAAGGGAAACCAAATTATTTCATTACTTTTCCTCCCACAAATAGCTCCCACTATAAATTTTAATTCCAAAGCTTCCAAATACTAGTATCCGTATATAGATATAAAATAAACATCCTGATTTTATGAAGAACTGATTAGCCAAAATGCCAGCCAGGGAACAATAGGAATCACATTTCTAAAATTTACATTCATATCAACATGGATTGGGGAGCTAAATCTCAAGCTTTTGGGGGTAATTTATATATGTAAATTACTGCATGGTACAGTTTTATAGGGCTAGATCTCAGTGGCAACGAAAACAGTGAAAACTGTGTGAAACATAACTACTCATAAATGGTACTACAACCATAATTTCTAAGTATTATGAGAGTAAGAGATGACAGAGAAATAGAGAGCATGTCATTATATAGTATGAGGCTGTTTATTCCTGAATAGCTTGAAATTGGATTGTAAATGTAATCAAGTGCATTGATGTCCCCAGCTATTTGGTAATGATGTAGTATGCTTTCCCACAGAATTGTTCATTAAGGAAAATATTAAAGTCTAGATATTTTAGTGTTATCTCAGACAAAATCAGAACATTTCTTTCAGACCATTCAAATCCTTAGTGCACTTTTTTCCTAAAGGTTGGAATCCCTTTTAGCACTGCAGTGAGAATTCATGTCCCTGGTAGAAATTCCTCCATACTAAGGGTTCACACAATCTTGGACTCAGCAGATGTATTTCTTTCAAAGATGATTTTGACCTTCTGAGTTAATGGAAAATGAAGGTCTCTGAAGACAGCCTATCTAGCTCTATGTATAATGTACAGAATTTAACTCAATGATAATGTCCATTTCTATGGCTCTATGCCAAAACTGTACATATCAAGAGTGATTTGTTTCCAGTAGTGGCAAGTTGCATTTCTTTAATGTGGTTTTGGTTTTTAAAATACTGCAATATTTTTTTCTTTTTTTTCTTCTTTTCTTTTTTTTTTTTTTCCATCTAAAGAGAGTTTTGTGAAATAAGCTGTATTATATAATTCTGCATGCCCCCAATGGTTAAATTAGTGATGTTAGTATTATAATCATCTCTTGGATTCTCCAGTGCATTATTGCATTATCTGAGGTTCAAAGACAAGGAAATTTATAACTTTTCTAAACTCTTATTGAATCTTTCCTCTTCTCTAACTTCTCTAAAAATCGTACCTTCTTCTCCCTATGCTTGCTTTTGCTGTCTTTTGTATGAGATAGAAAACCAGTAAGGCATCTTCTAACTGAATACTTTCATCTAGCAGCAAAGAGTGGAGTCAAAGCATGTATATTTGTAAAAGCCGTGACTGAGGAAGTGAATCTACCCAAATGCTTCGCAGTTATTCTGAGCACGACTCAGCAAGGAGGAAATAAGGCTTTAAAATGCTGGTGGCTGTCTCTTCTAAATTCTCAGTATCTAGTTGTCCATTATTATCAGTAGTACCATGCTCTCCATTATCCTGGAAAACAGAAAAACTCATAAAGTTCAGACTGCTAGTCATCTCAGAAGGCAACTGAAAAACATATGTATAATCAGATACACAGATCTTTCGTTAGATTAATTAAGGTATTTCTAAGAAAGTAAAATGTCTTAAGCTTTGCTTTTTACTACCAGAAATACTGGTATGTTGTTGGTCAAAAAGCTTGCTTGTACGGAGTATGTTCTTTAAAATTTTAGCATTCACTCATTAAAACTATAATTGCATTGTGGAAAGTGTTCCCGATACTAATCATAGAAGCTATTATAGGAAATACTCATAATAGCTGTTGAAAAAACACTGTGGAGTTATTGGAAACAAGTGCATAATGTGTTTTCAATAGCCCTTTTTTTCTCATTCCATTACACAATAGAAATTAAGAATGTATTTCAGAATAGTTCTCTAAAATATTAATGGCATTAATAAGTGGGAGATAGATGGCCCTTTGCCCACATATGAGAAAGCTCTCTTATCTACCATTGACTCTGCATCATTCCTTTCATGGCACCATTCCACCTGTACTGACCCACTTAATGAAGGAAGCCACCGTAAGGCATCCATTAATCATACTGGGAGAAATGAAAGGGCAGTTTGTGTAATACAGAGACTATCTTAAAGGCCAGATCCATTTTTCCAACACTGTAGTCTTTATCATTTTTTTTATTTTTTTTTTTCTAGACAAACTCTGTTATCTTTTTTTCCTTCCACACTGGATGTAGAATGGCTACAAGTGTGACAGCTGCTCAGTTTGCATGCAAGACAGAGAGGAACACTGGGTTTTAGACTTGCAAAGACTTAATTCATTGCTGTCAATACTATTAATTTCATGCAGTAAGATCTAGCAATGTTTGCAAACAGATCCTTTAAAGAGGTTCTCTCTCTCAGATTCCTTCTAGGGAGGGAGCAGCTCAAAAGTAGTTACTGCATGTGTTCATCCAAATAAATGCCACAAGGTTAGGAACATATCTGTCAGCTAAACTAGAAAAGGTTGAACTACATAATAGAAACCAGAACTAACTTCTAAGTAGGCAAAGATCAAGTAACTTGAATAAAAAGAAAATATATGTTTATCTCTTAATTTGTAAATAGATACAGAAATACTCCCAGCCTTATTATATTTATATGTATTCAACAGAGAGAAAAAACAAAAACAAACAAAAAAAAATTAAACTCAGGAGTTACCTAATAGATCTTCCCTTAAATTCAAATATACCTTAAATTCAAATATACTTGATTCTGACAAAAGGGAGGTGACGTTCCTGGTAACAGGCAAAGTAAACCTTAAAGGCAGGAGGAAATGAACTATTGAATCCATGCTGGAAAGCTATTCATGAAAAACTGTTGCATCCTGGAGAAGAGAGTAAGTCTTCATATATAAGTCTTTGATGTTGGTTTAAAATAGTGAGCTTGGCTTTAAGGTACATGTCATATATGAAAAGACAACATTTGCAAAGTCATTTGCTGATAAGGTAAGATAGGAGGGAATGGCTTCAAGCTGTGCCAGGGAAGGTTCAGGCTGGACATTAGGAAATACTACTTCTCTGAAAGAGTGGTCAGGCAGTGGAATGGGCTGCCCAAGGAGGTGGTGGAGTCACCAACCCTGAAGGTATTCAAGGAACATTTGGACACTGTGTTGAGGGATGTGGTCTAGTGAGAACGATTGGTAATGGGCGGATGGTTGGACTGGATGATCTTGTAGGACTTGGTGATTCTGTGATTCTGTGATTTGGTGATGACAAATAAAGCCTGCCTTAGCCTTAACCACAAGAAGCAATTCTAATGATTTCTTGCTGTTTTACCGAATTATCTGTTGATATCATACACTGGTTGAGGATAGGGTCCTACAGAGCACAATGGCTGTGCTTTAGAAAACCATCAAAACAAGTAACAAAAATTCCATGGGGAAATAAATAAATAAATAGTCATTTGGACATTTAAAGTTACTGTGCAAGTAGAACAGCCTGTGATATTTTGATAAAATCCCCAAGATTTTCATGAACAGAAACTTCTTCCCAGGGCTCTAGACAGATTTCCTGTGATCAGATTGCATAGTTCAGGGAAGGTAAGGACTTCAGTCTTGAACTTATTTTACTGGTCACTAAGCCACTAGTTTGCAGATGAGTTTGATGTGCTCATATAGCAGTGTTGCTGAAGAGAAAGTGGCTTACCAGTTGCTGTTCTGAAGAAATTTGTTTGGAAGACAGATAGCTTCATATCCAGTTATATAGTCCAGTCTGGTTGCAATGGCATTTATAATAGTGGGTTGATCTGCCAGGATGAGACAGATTCACCTATCCAACCGCAGATGGTAGAAAATATTATTCACAGATGCTGCTGTATGAGATCTTGGCTTCAACAAAGGCTCAGGAGCACTCCTAAAAATGGATTTTATTAGTTACTGTGCAATTCTTCCAAGATTGATTTACTGTATGCTAGATGGAGGGTGAAAAGGGGAAGAGGAATCAGAACGTTCCTCTGAAAGAAGAATGATATATTTGATGGTAAGGAGTGAGTTACTCATGACTTTCTTTTGTCAGTCAGAGAAATTCTGTTGGATTCACAAGATCTGAGTCAAGACTCCTTCGGTACATCTGGTGTTTCCCAAGGAGTGGATGTACTGAACTTAAAAGTGCTGGTGGGTTGGCGTAATGGCTGGAGAGAAGGAAAGCTGGGCTTCCTACGGGTGGAGTGAGGGAGATCAGCAAGCCTTTCAGAATTGCTGCAAGTGGTATGCCAGTGCCACTGGCAGAGTAAATGCATGTTAGGACAAAAGTGCTAATCACAAACTGAAGAAAAGCTCTTTAAATAGCTAGGGGAAAGGAAGCACCAACATAGGTTAGCATCTGTATTTTCTTCCCAGCAGTGCTCTTATACAAAGCTGTTTTTTTCTGCAGTCTAAAATAGTTTCACTGAGATAGATGTGAAGCATCAAAAAAAAAAAAGCTGTCTGTTTTATTTAATTTAATCTTAGGGTAATCCTCACATAATAAGAGACAAATTGAATTACTGCAATTCTCCCAGTAAAGGTAACATTATTAGAATTCAGCACTGTCAACACCACTAAGTACCCATAGATATGGCCTCCCATTTAAACAAATAATTAAATCTCTGAAAATCTAGTGTTTTGATGAGGAGTTCTGCTCAATAACTGTTTAACCGCAATAGTTTTGCAAAGTAGAGAGCAGGATGAGATTGCATATGTGCAGCAGTCTGCTTACAGACCATTCAAAGTGTACCCGGCATCAGGTTTCACAAAGCTCATTGCAGTAGCTCTGACCACATCCTCAGGTTATCTTATGGACTTTCTTTTCCTTGCCTTCATCCTGGCAGTTTGCTCACTGGCATAAGTAAGGGATTAATAATACCTGCTGCCAGGGACAGTAGTATCCAAGAGAAAGCTTTTCTGTTTTTTCTGTTTCCTCTAATAAGTAAAAAAATACTTGCAAAGAAAAAAAGAAAAAAGAAAAAAAGAAAAAAAAAGGCTAAGAATTAGCATGTACAATAGTGCAAGGTCAGCTACAAGCGAAAGTTGAACATGAGCAAGGAAGGGCAATTAGCAGTGTGCTCATAAGTAGGAATTGATAATATCAGATATGGCAATTTCTTTTGACCCAGTAATGAGTGGATTATCAGTATTACTGATTTTAATTGTCTCCTTTCACTCTTCTGCTTCTGGAATTGCTGTACTGCTATTTGCAGGTCTTGGTAAATCTGCATCTGATGCAACTCTAATTTCAGTATCAATACAGTTGGTATAAATTGGGTTGTATTTCTCTTGTTTTACTTGTCCTAGGAGTCACAGTAGAAATACTCACTATTTTCACTGGAAAAAATATATATACTGGAAAAGTATGACAACTGATGTTTTGAGTTTGGTTTTTTTTTTAATAAGGATATTTTATGATTCAGTACAGCAGAGGGAAACATTTCTGACAGATTCTCTTCACATAGCTCAAGTTACTTGAATGCATTTCTTTGGCTAAAATTAATGGCCCTCACACACTCATGGCAGGGGGTGGGAAGAAAGTTAGGAGCACACTTCAGAAAACTCATTTCTCTGGTCCTACTGAGATGGGTAGGCTAGATTCCCTCTTCTCAGCTCTTGTGAGGCCCCATCTGGAGTACTGCATCCAGGCCTGGGGCCCCCAGCACAAGGATGTGGAACTTTTGAAGTGGGTCCAGTGGAGGGCAACTAAGATGATCAGAGGGCTGGAGCACCTCTCCTTGAGGAAAAGTTTAGGGAACTGGGCTTGTTTAGCTTGGAGGAGAGAAGGCTCTGGGGAGAGCTCATTGCAGCCTTCCAGTGCTTGAAGAAAGCATATAAACAGGAAGGGGAATGGCTGTTTACAAGGGTGGCTAGTGATAGGACAAGAGGGAATGGTTTTAAACTGAGACAGGGGAGATTTAGGTTAGAGATTAGGAGGAAGTTTTTCACATAGTGGGTGGTTACGCACTGGAACAGGTTGCCCATAGAGGCTGAGGATGGATCCCTGGAGGCATTCAAGGCCAGGCTGGATGTAGCTCTGGGCAGCCTGGTCTGGTGGTTGGTGACCCTGCACACAGCAGGGATTGAAACTACATGATCATTGTGGTCCTTTTCAACCCAGGCCATTCTGTGATTCTCTTTTGAAGTTTTCTCTCTCTGCCCACTGACAATTGAAAGAGCCTAGTCATGTAATGGCTCAACAGCCTACTTCAATACAACAAACCTCATTAATTAAAAAGGCAGACCAACCAAAGAAATGTCAGTAAAAATAACTGGCTAGCCATCTAAGAGGGACGAAAAGCAAATTGTAAATCTGATACTTCAGAAACACTGTAGAGCAAGAATTCCCGGGTGCAATTTTTCAGATGCTTCAGAAACAGATACTGTAAGTTCTTGGAAGGAGTCTACCTTTGCCTTACAATAAAAATAAGCATTATCTTAAAGTAAGAAATTACTTAAAACAGTAATTATTGAAGAGTAATGTTTCTAATAATGGTGAAATTCTTACATATACATATATACACAGTCTTATTGGTGTGTATACTTTCTGAACAAACTCTCAGCGAGAGCAAGATTCTAGAAAAAAAAAATATATATAAGCTTCCGTAAAACAGGTAAATTCTGCATGGATTCAGTACAGACCAAGGGAGTTGCTATGGTAGGTAACTTCTAGTTTAGGCAGTCTGGCCCTTGGAGTGCAGCTACAAATGAGTTTACAAGCTTATCGTCATCTCACATTTCTCACAAGAGTATGTAAGTTTAACTTAGCTTGTTGAGTTAGCAGGTGGAGTGTAAGGTTTTAAATGTGATGAATGATTGCTCCTTCACACGATATGTTCATCCTTACAAAGAAGGTGTTGTCTGTCCCAGAGTGGGAAATAGACTGCCTCTCCCTCTGCCTGTATTTTATGCATGAGGATTGAGGGACCCTGACTGAACAGTGGCTGAGGGAAGAATGGTTTCTCCTGCTCGTAAGCCTTCTGTGGTGCTTTCTGGTGAACAGCTTTGGTGAAAACACTTCTAACTTTATCATGAGGGAGCTGTTTTCAGGATCACAGATTTAGACCTAAGTGGGCAGATTTCATCTAATCCAAGTTCCATTTGGACTTGACTGCCCATGTTTTTTCTCACTTAGTCTCCGCTTAAATCTGGAGCAGCATTTAGGTGTGGTTCACCTATGTCCTGTTTAGAGCTATTGAATAAAGATGAACAATGCATAGACATTTGTTTCAGAGGGTAATTTCAGGGATTAGCAACCTTTATTTCATCTTTGGCTGCAACTTTATTAAGAACTGAATGGTCAGGCACAGTTGTATTTTCCTAAAATAGACTAAAGACAGAGAATCTTAATACCTGCTCTCCTTTTCCCAGACTGAGAACATACATTGCAGTATTCACCACTTCCCTGCCAAGCCGCCTTTTCCTGCAAAATTCTCATTTCCAGACTGTTCAGCAGTGATACAAAATTGAATGAAAAGGAGCATCTTTATATTCACCCTCCTTTCCTAGCACACCTTTGCTATCTCTGATGAGATGGACTTCTTGCCTCATACATACATGAAAAATGTCACTTTCTGGTCATAATGATGGTAGCTACATGGATGTAAATAACTGGTCACAGGAAATGAAAATAATGCCTCAAGTCCTTAAAGTAATTCTGATTGCTAACCTTATTTCTATGTTTAATTTACTCAAAATGGTTTGGTAGCATAACCCAGTAGCTTAGTAGAGTGGTGTACAATACTGAAGAAACTTCTTTCTAAATGAAGAATGTATTGCACCAGATCATATGAAAAACAAACTTTCTAAGGTTCGTTTTACATTATTTCAAGTTGCATTTATTTCTATCCTTTTCTCAAGTTTAGTAGGAATTCAATGCAAATATTCTAAGCAGGAGTGCTAGCCTTGCCTGTATTAAGGTTATGGCTTTATTTCAAAATCCTACAGTGTTTATCAAATTGAACTGAAATTATTAAGGCTTAATATTTTTGAATATTTCATTTGAATGAAACCAACTATGGAAAACTGCATGAGTTTGTCCATATTAAAACAATCTGGCAATATCTTTTGAATATTGAATGAGGATTCATTAGTAATAAAAGTATACATTCATTAAAAAAAAAAACAAAAAACAACCAAACAAAAAAAACACAGAAACGTAGGCACAAGAAAACTTACATAAAATTAATTTAAGCCAGAATTTTGGAATTTGCTGACCACTTAGCAACTGAAATAATGCACTTATAATGTATTTTATTTATGTAGCGGTGTGTCTAAAAGTAATAGAAATAATATAGGGATAGCATGCAACTATACAAGACTGTAATACATAGTTTGAACTGTTCTTGTTATTAATTTTTTTTTTTCTCTTTTTCATGTGGAATTAAAAAATGTTTAATTAGCATATGCTTAACTGCCCTTCACTATTGCAGTGTAGAAAAAATATGTCATCCCTATCTACTACCTGGGTAACTGAGGGAACTTATATATAGATATATAAAGATATATATATATACACACACATACACAGAAAAACATGAAACATCTTGAACTTACCTTTCAGTGCCTTGCAAACATATTTTCCAGATCGAACAAAGTTGTGAGAAGGTCTGCACTGTAGATCATAATGAAAACTCTATCCCAGTTTGATTCCTTCTGTTCTGAGACATGTTGCAAACATTTTTCCACGCTTGCATACATAAACACAATAGCAGATCTCTAAAATAGACATTTTTTAATTTCTCAGGTGTAAATTTTAATGCTGGGCTTCAGTATTAATAATTAAGAAATCTCCCATTTTCTCTTTAGAATTCTGAATGCACTTTTGATACTTCTAATAACCACAAAATGAACTAAAATAATTTGTGTCTTCTTGCTTTCATCTTTTAGTATTTCTGAAACTTTTCCCCATTCATTGTTAAAATACCCTTTAATTGGCAACCTGTGTTTCTCTTGCTGCATAGAACTAAAGCTGTACAGGTATCTATCCATGGCTCATGGGAATTTCCCTTTTCTTTCTTTTTTTTTTTTTTTTTGTCTCTCCAGATCATTAAAGACCAGAAGCTAATGGTGATAGTTGGAGGGATGCTACTGATTGATCTTTGCATCTTGATTTGCTGGCAGGTTGTGGACCCTTTAAGAAGGACAGTGGAAAAGTATAACATGGAGGTATGTCCTCGAGCCCAAGTAGTACTTGTGGTTGTGTATCTACAGCATTCTATAGGAACCTCCTATATGCTTTAGTTTATATGAAAGCAAATCGTGCATCTTGGGGAAATAAACATTCTGTATTTAAAAGCAAATAGAAATGAAACAACTGCAACCAAAAGAAAACCTATCTGTGGTTGAAGGTGCTACTTTCCTATCACTTCTGAGAGTTTTTAGATGAAAGTGTTGTAAACACTGGAGACTTCTCTGCTAAGGCTCACTATTAGAGTCTGTTGCAATAAATAATAGATTATCAGAACCCATTAGCAGATTTCAGTAAGCACTGATACAAGATAAATGCAAAAGTCACTGCTTACAATGCAGTTACTGCATTCTTTGTTAAGGTGCTCAGGAATTATGTTAGTTACTGCTATTTTTATTTTCAGTAATATCATGTGCAAACATACATGCTGATTATTCCTATTATAATTCAATTCTCAGAAAGGTCATGCTACAGATTTCAGTAGAGAGGAAGTAATAGCTTATTGCCACATGTGCAAATTTTCCAGCATTTTGGTAGCTTTCTAGTGGAGAATGGAAAGGAATGGAATGGAACAATGAAGAACAGAATAGGGTTTCTGGACATGGAGGGCGTGGCAAAAAGAACCAAGGAGAAAACAAAAACAAAAACAATTCTATCTGTGCGTAGATTAGCTGTGTTTGTTCATTTATAAACCCCAACATGGAAAATAGTAAGATCTGAAAAGTAGATCATGAGGATAATATGGAACTGATAATCCATTCTTCAGTACTTGGAAATTGGTGAGATAAAGAACAATATTTTTCTCTTGTGTTGTTAGTATTTGCAAGAAAATACATGATGCTTTGTTCCATTGTTTTTACTTTGCTCCTACTTTTCTGTGTGGTTCTGAAGCTTTATCAGAAGATTTTACTTTGTATTTGAATATAACTTCTGAAAGATACCTTAGAATGATGTACCCTAGGCTGCCATTGAAGCCTTTCAAGAAATCATTTTGTAGTCTGATCTGGTCTAAAATCATTCCCTAGAGTTTGAACTTGATTTTGAAGAGTCTCTCCAGTCATTGTGAACGTCAATAAAAATGGAAAACACAACTAAAATGTGTCTTGTACAGACATATTTGCAGAGCTTGAAACAACAGCAGTATGTTGATAGACCTGTTTATTTCATTATCTTCCAACTACATTCCAACTGAGGGTATTTTAGTTATCACTGTTTCTAACTGTTTCACTGTGCATGTAAAACCAAACATGCTATTACGAGTAATTACAAAATTAATGTAAATAGTGCTCATTTCAGAATTTGATTAAATTAGATGGGCCGAACCAGCCCATAACCCATAGACAATGAACTATTTTTTTTTACCCTGATCAAAGGGAAAACAAAACTGAAGGTCCTGATATCTAACCTTAGCAGAATCACAAGAGTGATTTCTTTTATAGACAGCCGCAATAACTGTGAAACTATCAAATCTTAAATGCAATATATTTGAAAAGTAATTGTAATTGCAGTTCTAAAAGTTTTCAGTTTACATATGGGTAATGTGTGCCACTGTAATCTTTGTGAGTTTTCTCCATACTTGGCATTATGATCATGGGGATGAGCCCCAATGGTCTGAACTGTTTTAAAGCTGGACTTCTCTGGGAACTGGGTAAGCCCATGCAAAATCTTGAAAATTCACATCAAAATGGATAATACATGCATGAACCTATGTCATGTTTTAAATACTCAGGATAGAATTGACCAAGGTTCTCTGTTAGAAATATCTGTTGTGACTGCAAACTGATCAGAATGCTTTCTTAAGCTGATTGGCTTGGTGGGGAAGGGAGGGGGCGGGAATAAAAGTAATATGCAAGTAAATGTTGTCATTCAACTCTTTTACTTATTTAAACTATTGTACATATTTAAGCAATGAGGTAAACGGCAGTTTATTTTCCTGAGGCAAGCCTCTTCAGGTCCCTGAGACCCCTTATTAAAAGAAAATGGCAATTGTATTTGCATTTGTCATTTTCATTTTAGGGATTTTTTAATGCATTCTGCGATGGTGAACTCTTTAGTTGAGCTTACCTGAGTAGTAATTGTTTGTTGTGTGTTTGGAAAATACTTATCACATAGTAAACACTACTGCAGGCAATTTGGAGTATGAAGATTTAATGTTTTCAAGTGGTCTTCATTAATTGTGTTTTCATAGATGCTTCTTAAAGCTCCAAATTCCTTTCTCTGAATTTGTGAAGTCAATCTATCCATGTCTTAAAGTAGAAGATGAGCAGCGTATATCTAAAAGGGTAAAGGGAAGTGAAAGGGTTTCTGTTGGAATGAATGCCCCTGGCAGAAGCAAGAAACAAACTGGAATGTTTGTCTGTCAGTTTTTGGATTGTCTCTGCAATCCAGACCCTAGACATCAGCTTTCCTTGTGAAACACATCTACAAACGCTATAAGAGATTAAGTAAAAAGTCACAAGGGCTGAGACCCAAAGCATCCAGATCCTCCAGCCATCAGTAGGGCAGCTACTGGTATTTGATATACAGGCAAGAAAACTTTTTGCTAAAAACAGACTACAGGGGGATGGCTTTGAAAGTTCTATAGCTGTATTCCAGTTTCCTACAAAAGAATGGTAAGGTTCCTCCTACATAATCTTTGTATAGAGTACTGTAGGCTTGGTTCACAGCTTCAAACAGCAGTGTGAAAAGGTGGTTTTTAATCCATAATGTTTCCTCTTTTCATCTGTTTTTTTCTTGTTACATCCTCTGCAATGTTTTTGATTTGCTAATGTTTCAGACCAGTGAAGAGAACCAGTTGCTGATTTTCTTGTTAGTTTCTTCCTAAGCTGTACTTGGAATTTGTGTTTATTTAACTGTCCCTCTGCAGAACCCTACTTTCTTTTTCAAATCATCTTGGATTTTTCCTGGTTTCTTAAGAAATATTTATGTGCAAAAGTGTTATATGTGTGCCTATTTGTTCCTACTGCCTAATAAATTTAGAGACAGTCTAAGGGAAACTGTTGATCACAGCCTGAACCTCTGATTAACCATCTGAGGCAAGTGACGAGTCACCTGTAGGAGCACAGGTGAAGGTAATTCAGCTGTGTACCTGGAAATCCTAAATCCTATTTAAGGGCGGACCAGCACTAAGGTAATTTTTCTTTTTGGAGATTATGCCTTTTTGGAATTCTGGTGGTGAGTCTCAACGTTATCCATGTTGACTGAAGGCCTCTTCATTGGTGAGTCTTTTTGAGTCTTTTTCTTAGATACCCTCTGGCTATCTATTTACAGCTATACTTGTATTATTCCAACTATGCAGTTACATTCAGATAATTTTGACAAAGTAGTTGCAGCTCTTGAGGACTTAGCATTGCTACAGATTTTCGTGGAAACAGTCACCTGTTGCTGTCACTGTGTTGCACAGTGTGAGTTTACTCCTCTTTGTAAAGACAAACATAATAAATGCTCTGCTACTGAGGTGTCTTACTGTCAATTAGGCCCAAAGAATCCAACCATAAGGCAAAAAAAAATAAAGGAAACCAGTCTCATTTCATCTTCTCACTGATGCACCTGCTTTGGAATGAAACCATTGTCTGAAACAGCAAAGCCTTTTATGAAGTGGAATCACTTCTCCCTGAGCACCAGGCATGTTATAATTCAATTGTATACTTACTACAGTTCAGTAAGTCTTCATGTAGACATGTAGTCATGCACACCTCTTGCTCAGATAACAAATTTCTGATATGTGGGCAAAGATTGAATCACCGTGGCTTTAGAAAGTAATCAATAATAATGTTAAGCAAATAAGAACTAGGGGAGATAGGCTAGATTTTATAGTTCCTGAAAGTAAAGTGGTCTTACATTAGTGTTAGACAAGTGAAAAAACAATTATTTGTATGCCAAGTGCCAGTATTTCTTGCAACATTTTAAGATCTGTTTGTCTGGGATAGTAATGTGTTTGTTCCTTGATGCCTTAGTATTAGATATACAGTTGTCACTGTGATATTTCCTTCTATTCAACCATGTCATAACATTACCAGTATTTTAATATTCTGGAATCATATGGAATGTTTCTAATACTTTAAGTTTCACCTTGAATTTTCCTGAGATAGAAGTACAGAAGCAATGGAGAAAAACAAACAAACACAAAAACAAAGAAACACAAAAAACCCACAAAATACCGAACAGAACAAAGTGCATTTTTAGAAGATACAGAAGAGGAAAAGAGATCACTGAGACACATTTGACTTGGACCTCTATGGTTAATATAGAAATAAATGTGGAAAATGAGAAGTGTAGCTTTCTATGGTGGTGTTACTGTAGTAAAAATACATCAGTATACAGGAAGGGTGGAGCAGGCCATACCAGTAGTGGAATAGCATTGACTACTAAAGAAAACTTGAAGTAAAATTAGGTTATCAAATTAATCAGTTCTGTGAGTGAATTGGAATTCCCATATATTTGAAGCACATGACAGTGTTATCAGCTACACATTACTAACCAACAAGTTAGAAGATCAGCTTTGGCTGATATACCGAGGGAGTCATAAGTATTGCAAAAGCAAAAATATGCATATGTAAACTGGACAAGTGCCACATCAGAATATGCTGCACAGTGAACTTATTTCATGGCAGTGACTGCTTCACACTTCACCAGCTTGGAGTACCCAGCAAGAGGAATTAACCCTTGATTTCATTCTGAATTGAATAAGGAGTCTGTTGCAAAGTATTGATATTTGAAGGGCTATTCTGTGGCTACAAATAAAATTTTCTTCAATGGCTTTGAAGAAGCAACAAGAGCCAAAAAAATATGGGTAGAGTGGTACTCAACTGCAGAAAGGGAAACAACATGACACTGAGGGAGCCTCTTAAAGAGACGCTATAGAGGACACCCTAGAGAGTTAAATCTTTACAGGTGGCCAAGAGAGAATTAAAATACACATATTATAGATGCAAAGTGCATGCCACACATCAAATAGGACTTGAAAAGGGAGAAACTCAGCATGGTTGAACAGCAGGAAGATATCCTTACAAAGAGGGGGGGGAGGGGGAAGTATCCAAAAGAGGAAAATAAAATAAAAAGGGTCATAAACTCTGTTAGGTTATATGTAGAACACAATAAAGAAAGGTTAAAACAAATGGCAAAAGGCACAGAAAAGAATAATAAACCTTTTATCTACATATAGGGAGGAAGCTTGCCGTGTAGTCTGAAGAAGTAATATTTGATCAGGAAACTATGGCATTACTTGCAGAAAGAGGGGTCAAGTGGAATTATTAGATGACCATTTTGCTGCTTTTTTCAGCAAAAGTTTTTGTTGAAAAGCTCATGGAGATTTCTATGCTTGAACCCTTGTGATGAACTCACTGGAGAGTGACGAGCTGCTGGTAGGAACAAACTGTTTACAAATAAGGCACTAGATTGTTTTCTAAAGCAGTTCAGAGGAGTACTAGGACTACTGACAGCAGTACATAATCATAAGCTCAGAGCTACTTTGATATCTGAGAGAAAAGTTGTAAATGTCTTGCTGTGTTTTCAAGGCAGAGGGAAAACCTCATGGCTTTGAGCTACTGCCTGTAACAGGCCAACTGATAAAAATTATAGTCAAGAGTGGAATTAGAGACAAATATACAACACTGAAGAAGAGTTGATATGACACTTGTAGAGGAACATATGACTCAAAAACTGTGAAATCCTTTGAAGAAGCCAGCAAGCATGTGAACAGAAGCTGACACAGCCTGCTAGGTCTCCAGAAAGGACATGACAATTTGTTTCACGAAAGGCTGTTATGGAAATTAACTAGCCATAGAAAAAGAGGGAAGCCTTCAAACAAGCATCAAATATTTTAGAACAAGGAAACAGAATTCAGTAATACCTAAAACTTATCATTAGAGAAGGAGGAATGTAGTTCCTTCAGGGATCTGTGCTGGGTCCTGTGTTCTTCAGTGGAAGAGGAAGTGAATAAATGACACAATTTTAGCTGTTATTGTAAAGCATTCCAGGTAGTAAGATGGGCTGATTGTAAAGAACTCTGGAGGGACATTGCAAAACTGCTTTTGAACATTAAAATGTCTGGAAAAAAGAAACTTATATAATGAGCTTTTAAGTGTTGTACAGGGAATAAAATAGTCCTAAGTTTCCATAAACAGTGGTAGATATTGATTACTTCAGTGCTGTGTTGGAGTGAGGAACTGGTGTTAGTACATTCCATGAAAATTTACTGAGTAGCAATCAAAACCTGTAGTGCTAGGACTTGCTAGGGAGTATTTAGGGGGGGAAGGGGTCAGTCATATAACAAAGCAGAGAAAATCTTCTCTGTATTAAGATCTTATTAACTGGGTCTGTCTGGGACAGAGTTAAAATTCTTCCTAACAGTTCATATGGTGCTGTGTTTTGGATTTGTGTCTAAAAATGTTGATAACGCAGGAGAGTTTGGGCTAATGCTCAACAGCATTCACATAACCTCTTTTTACTATTTTGCACACACAGTGAATAGGATGGACAAGAGACTAGGAAGGGATAGTCAACACAGTTGATCCTAACTGTCCAGAGAGATATTCCTAACCATATGTGCAACAGCATGCTAAGCAAGTCATGCTCAGCAGTAAAAACTGGGGTGGAGGAAGGAATGCAGGAGTTGTCTTCCAGAGACTGGCTGTGTATTCATGTGGGAGGTGGTGAGACATTGCCTCTGTATCACCATTTGTGTGTGTGTGTGATTTAGTTGTTGGGTTTTTTGTTTGTTTGTTTGATAGAAATTTTCCACTTGTTTGTTTCTTCCTCTTTTCCTCACTTATTGAACTGCCTTTATTTTGATTGATGAGCTTTCTTGCTATTGCTCTTTCTATTTTCTCTCCTGTCTCCTGAGTGAGCAAGTGGCTATGTGGGTGTTTGTCTGCTGGCTGGAGCCAATTCACCACACCTTTTGAAGGTGGCCTTTTGAAGAGCCTTAAACTAGCAGCATTGGTTTGTCAGGAGTCAGTCATTCATTATCTGGAGTAAGTAGATGCTGTACATCCTTTTGACTGCAATCACTTTGCTAATACTTCAAGAGAGAGGGTACCAGCTCCCAGACCTGTGCTTCTGAGACTTAAGCTCAATGTAATGTGAAATGGCCTTTTCTGATTACAGCCTCAGCAGCAATTTTAGAGATTCTCTTTTTCTATGCAAAGTTTTAGTGATGTAGTGGTAGGTGGGATTTCAGATTTTGATTTTAAGCTCAGCTAGAGGAAACACACATGGACAAGGTAAATTCAGTTCATTCTACATCTCTTTGATTAAGACAGAATTATCCTGGCTTAAAGCAACTAAGTTGCCTGAAAATTTCTTTCAAAGGACTGTTCATAAGTTAGCTGAATTGAAATAACTCTACAGGTACACAAAGTTGTTGAGGATTTTCTCAGTAAATGGGTATCACTGCAACGAGATTGAAAGTGTAAATATTGTGCCTGAGTATCTAGTAGTCTTTACTGTGTGCCTGCTCCAAGTCTAGTACATAAAGAAGTGAAAATTCTAGGGATATTATTTGGACTGTAGGTGAATTCTAGAAGTAATTCAAGGTAGTAATGCCAGGCCACTGCTCAGTGGGAGTTGTGAGGATCTAGCTTAGATATGATGTAAATAAAACTCAAAAAGGAGTTTAATATTAGGTTTGGAAGAAAAGCTAAAGGCATGTGCAAGGAGAGCATGATGTTCTATCCTGATATTTAGGCCAGTTAACTAAAAGCAGAGGCCACAACATAAAAAGCCTTTCTTTCAGACAGCCTTTTATTTTCCCCGTGTAGAATTGTTTTGTTTGTGTGCTTTTAAGCAAAAAAAACCAAAAAAACAAAAAAAAAACCCAAACAAACAAAAAAAAACTGGGATTCAACTACATGGATGTAGATCAAGTAATGTTTTCATATGAAATTGTACTTAAGTCCTCGATTAGTTACCTGAGTGATTCTCTAATGTTTTGTTTAATATATTTACTTCATATTTCTACCATTTATTTCCCTTTTTAATTCTTGTCTTCAGTCATGACAACTGTTACAGAACTGGAAAATACACTGCCATGAAAGTATATACAGAGGAGAGTATGTGTGTGCATCTGTGTGTACCTGAGTAAAATGTGAGAGGATTGGTAAAGATGTCTGGTTCTAATTCACATGCTTGAGTAGAATTATGCAGATTCTTCACTGAATCAGATCATGTTCTCTTTCTACACATGTACATATGCATAAACAGATGTGTTTAGAAGTATTGTTTACATTGTGCTCTTGGGCTATTCAGTCAGCTAACAGCTGGATTAGTAAGAACTTTGTCAAAACTAGATTATGAAATGAAGTATATAATTGGCTGAAGTAGTTTCTGGGGGTGTTCAGCCTAATGCCAGTCAGAGCTCCTTAGTCATTCTCTCAATATCATTATACCCATCTGTTTCCCCTACTATTTCTTAAATAATTTTTTTCTTTTTTCTTTCCAATCTGAAGTATTACAGGCGTTGGGAGCCAAGTCTCTCCTAAAATATGTAGCCTGCTTTCAAGCCCTGTAGCTCACAGCGGGCAGCCCACCAGCAGTTGCTGAAACTGAGAACACTCACTTGCATCTGCTGGAGCCCACCGGTAGCTGGCAGCCATGCCAGCGAGGATGAAATGAATGGCCATGGAAGTCCGCTGGCACAAATGATCTGAAGGAGGTCCAAAGAAAGACTAAATATTAAAGAGCAAATGCTAGTTTACTTGTCTTTCTGATGTGACATCAGTTTCCAAGGGAACAGAACAAAACGTGAGGACTGGGAGCCAGCAACTGAGATTGACTCAGCTGGTGGCTAGTTTTACTTATGTTTCCATGGAAACAGATATCAAATTGGCAAAAATAAAGAAATAAGAGAAGGGTCAGTTCCAAAATGACAGGGCGAATGGCTGCTGCTTCAGCTACTTAATAAAATGAGGCATGCTGTTTATTATTCTTCAGTAAGCAATTTTAGTTCTGGCTCTGCTATTTACCAAGAAATGCTGCTTATACCAATCTTAGGAATGTAAGTTCTACTATCATACACCAGGCTTGTAGTTCACATGTTACAGCAGTTTGCCTGCAACATTTGCTGGCACAAATACTTTAAGATGTGGACCCTAGAAGCATATAGTGCACAGTAGAGAGTTCATCTGTCCCACTTAAAATTTTCACCTATGGTTCCTATCAGGTAGTGGCTTCAACTATGTGGTTATAAATACCTCATGATACTGTTTTGCACTTTTACTGCTTAAATGCTTCTGTTTATCCAGTAAATCTCTGTTGTTCTTGACTGTTGCTAACTTGCAGTTCATTGTAATTGCTAATTATATGCTGCCTGAAGAACTTTTTCCAGTTTTGAAAAAGTTGCTATGTAGCCCATTGAATATCATAGTATCATAGTATCATAGTCTCGTGTGGGTTGGAAGGGACCTTAGAGATCCATCGAGTCCAACCCCTGGGATTCGAGCCTCTGTGTAGCAGAGCGGCACTTCTACCACTTGTGCCACAGGAGGGATTCGAACTCTGGGCCCCAGTGTTGCAAGGCGGCATTCCTACCACTGCGCCACCAGGGCACACAAATATACCTTATTTTTCTTTTAGGGAAGAAAAAGAATTGAGTTTTTCCCATCTGCTTTTGTAGTACCATTCATTATTTCATATGTGCTCACTGTAGATCCTTATTTTCCTTTTCTCTGTTTGGTAGCCTACTTCACTTTCATCTAGCTTCCTTTCCTACGACATAGAAATTCTAAAGCACCATTTTGGTAGAATGATTAATACTGTGTATTTCAGAAGATCTGTGTGATAGTGTTCTCTGTTATTCATCCTATTGTACATGATGTTCTGTGTACTGTTTTTCACTATTATACATTATTGAACAAAATTTTAGATTTTTCTGTCAAGATGATTCCCAGATCATTTTCTATGCATTTATTCACACTCCCTAGAAAATGTGTAAGTAGTTCCATTGTTTTAAAGTGAAAATGACTTTACAGTTAGTTCAGTTGAAATCTATTTGCTGTGATATTTCCCACTCGCCTTAGTCACCTTCCTCACAGATCTTTGTAGTCAATCTCAACAGTTTTGTCTGCATGTTTTCCTGCTAGTGCTGTTGAGCAGTACTGACTTCAGAATGAGAGTATGGCTCTTAGGATGGAAGTGTTACTCTGGAATATGGAAGCATGGCACTGGGTTCATTTGTGTATAGTTACTGTTACTCATGTTGTAATGCTTGTGGTGTATCCCCACTTCAGGACCACTTTGTTCTTACTCTTCTTCTGTGGGCTCAACTACCAAAGGTACTCAGTAGATCCTGTTCTTTCCACTGTATTTGGCAATCCAGGCTATGGTTCTTCTCTTGGTATTTCAAGATATAATGTTGATTCCTGAGAGGAAAGAGTACCTGAGGATAGGAAATCAGGTGGCACTATCTAACACCAATATAGTCACTAGACTATCGGTAAATGATTCATAGCCTAATCAGCTTTAAAAGCACCAGACATACCATGTGTCAGTGACACCTGAGTAGTTTATACAGAAGTCACTGTGATAATTTTTTTTATTCTCTGAGGGTGATTAGTTTGTAGTATATGCAGTGGCATCTCTTCACTTTAAATACTGAGTACATTGTATAGATTCATTCAGATGTATCGGTCTGTAGATTAAGCACATAGCCAAAGATTGTACTGGTTTTACACTCCTTTAAAGGCTGCAAACTACTACAGAGTTACTTTCCACTGATTCTTTGTTATTCAGCTCTTGACTACCAAATAGCAGCAATGCAGCTTTAGGATATTCAGCATTCATTCAGCAGTGCCACATTTGCAATAGCTTAGAAGCTCATCCGCTCACATGCTTTCCTCATTCTTTCAGAGGTAATTCTCTCAGTGATCTCTGGACACAGTGTTACTTCAACTGCATATTAAGTGTCAAAATTTAAAGGCATTCTAATCCAGACAGGAACATGTTTTGCTATTTTGTCAGTGGTTTGAATTGCTCTTAATATCAGAAGCAAGGAAGACGGGGAAACGTCTAAAACTCCAAAGCTTGATCAAGAAAAAAATTCAGATATCTGCCTCAAGAACTGATTGATCTTACTCATTGCATTCTGTCCTGAGCAGTCAATGTTCATCCCCTTCTAACCCTATAACATCTCTCTAGCTTTTGTGGGGATTCTTTTGGTTGCTTATGTCAGAAAACAGATGCTGACACAGATGAAATGAAGTATAATGAACTACTCCAAGAGTATGCTGAGAGTATCCAAGAGTATGCAATAGAGGCCAATAAAATCCTTCTGCCAGTCTCCTCTGCAGAGATCAAGGCCTACCCCAAAATGGCTATTTAGGAGAACAAGTTATCAAGTTATCCAATGTAATTAATGATTCTTTGGGGGAAGAATATTCTTTTCTTCCTTCAGGTGTTTAATAGGCTGACACTGAAAAGACACATCCTGAATATTCTGGTACTCCTTCAAAACTATACCTTTAGTCACTGAGCTAATTGATGGAGAAGGCCAATCTCCAGCATCTCTGACTGTAGTTAGTGTCTTTCACCCAGGATGTCCTGACCGTGTCCAGAAATACATTACTGTCAGTGATGAGTGAGTCCTGCTGTCAGTAGTGAGAGTTAGGCCATCACAAGACCTTTATGAAATGCTAGACCATGAAGTAATGCTCTCTCACCTAAAATAGATGTTCTGTCTTTGAACTGAAATCACCTCAGTACTTCTAAAACCCGATAGGTAGTGTTGTAGTTTTTAGAATAGAGGCAAAGTTCCATGTGGAGCACTTCTGTGTAGAGCTCTACAGACACTTGGTGAACCAGTCAGACAACATGGGCAAATGCACAGGCAATAAGCAGGTGATGTAGTGGGTTGGAAACTTAACCTGTGCAAAACAGATTTGATGCTTGTGGGGTGAGAGAACCTAAAGAAACACTCCCAAGCACAAAGCTATCTTCTTTACATCTACACCCTGTAAAGCATCTCACTTCTGTGTTTACTTCTCCCAGATTCTTCCCTGTTGCTGAGCATTCTTACAGAGCAGCATCCACGAGTCACCCTACACTGTATCTGTACTCAAAGCTCAAAGACCTCATCTCCGGAAAAGCAATGCAGTTTTTAGTTATCTATATAATCTATAAAACACAAATATGTGTTTGGCTGTGAAAATATGGACATTTTGAAAACAAAGAAAACTTAAACAAAATAAAAAAAACAACCCACTAGTGTCATCACAGAATACATATTGCAGTTCCTTTTGGCCATTCTATGCATAGATTTCCCATACAGTGTTAAAGGAAGGCCTTTGACTGCCTTTGTTCTATGTGTAAAAACTCTTTACAGTTTCAGAAGGAACAGTTGTTTCCTCTCTGATGAACATACTCTCAAAAAATCAAATATATTCTTCATATGTAAGTGTGGAACAGCTTTTTGGGGGGTTCTGCCAAACAGTAGAATGAACACTTCTACAAAAATTGCATATTATCACAAATCTACTCACTCTTACAAAAACATGTTTGCTTTTGAATTAGTCTTCTCCAGCATAACTGTCCAACAAAATATGTTTACACTTGTATTACTACTTAGAACATCCCACTGTATTATCTTCTCTTGCTGGAGAAAAGGGAACGCACAATAAAATTCCTCATAATATTATTTCTTCTTGTATGTATGTATGTGTATGTATACATATCAATTTAATGCATTACCTTCTGTATTATGACTATATTAAGAGGGATCTGTGGTTTTCCCAAATGAAATTTTGGATTTAGGTTTCTTTTTGTACTAATGTCTTTAGTATTGCTTTTTTATTTGAGTTTCCATTCCATCCAAAATATTTTTATGCTTTCTCATGCAGCATCTGTGACCCAAGTCAGAATCTTAGAGAATGGAGAATGTGAAGCAGTTGAGTTTCTTTATTATTATTACTATATCGTTTCAGGGTTTATAAGGCTAGAATCATCATCCTACAGAAATACCCTTCTTGTACATTAAAACCATTATGCCAGCCTTTGCCATAATTCCTCATTAATAAATAAAATATCATGTAATTCTTAGCAGTTTAGAAGAATTTCTTCTGATGTTCACTATGGAAATAGATACTACAGAAGTCAGAAAATTATGGGGAAAACTATAGAGGCTTCACTAAATATTTAGGTTTGTTGTTTGTATTTTTTTTTTTTTTTTTCCCAACAGATTCAGAGTGAGGAGTCTCCCTTGGTTTCAGCAGTGTTGAACATGTGAGCAACTGGCTCATGTGAATTTTAAGAATAGTTTATGGAATGATATAGAATCCAAACATTATTGAAGCAACCTGTGGTTCTGATAGTGATATTATTCCGGGATTTTCACCCTTTTACATAACAGGATTTTATACCTGCTACCCACCCTGTGTGCTGTTTACTTCTTTACGGAAAAGGAATTTTCATCTAACTGCTTTGATTAGTCCCTTCTCATTTTGGGGTACTGTTACAAATAAAAGTGGAGCAGAACACCTACATAAAAAATTTATAGAACTAATTATAGAAAGTAATTTACTATGCAATTTTTATTTGAAATAATGCCAGTGATCCAGCACATAACTTTATGCAGTAGATAAAAGCAAAATGAAAATTTTCTGCTGCCAATCTGTAGGTGTTCTTCAGCAATTGTTATAAAGGTTGAAGGCACATACATATTTTCTATATTTTCCTTTGGGTCTACTCTTACATTGCGAGCAAAGATTTAAAGCAAAGTATTTTTTTCATAGTCTTAATTTGTATATGCTAATATAAAGAACAGCCTGTTAAAACTCTATGGAGATACATTCAAGATGGAAAGTTCTGCATGATGCATCAAGCAACAAGAGAGGAAATGACATTACAAAGGAGTTAGGCTGGAGCAAGAAAATGACTGCTGATAGGGAAGGAGTGTGAGAGTTGGAATATTTTTTTCAATTTTGTCAGTATGTTCCTTTTTTAAATATAAGAATTCATATCAATTTAATTAATCTGAAAAGGTGGAGTCATATCAGAAACGGTCAAAATAATTATTTAAGCTGTTAAAATGAATATCCTTGACAAGTCATTTCCTTAAGTTACTCACCTGTCTGAGACAGGTACTGGGCTAGATAGAACTGTGTCAGCAAGTGCTACTGCTGTTACATGCCAGGGTGGGAGATACGTTAGTAATTTTCTAGTTCTCTTTTCATTTAATTTTATTTCTATTCTTTATAATGTTTTCACAGAATAGAGAGAGATGTTTTGACATACTCTACATAGCACTTTTGAATACTGATTGAGGAATGTTTAGAAAGTAATTCTCAACATGCAGCTCGTATTCTTTCCCTAGAATGTCATGAATATCGTATTTTTATAGTACTTGTTAAATGTGTTACAGAGGGAAAATATATTCATCTAATATGTTGTAAAGAGAAAGAGGCCTACCATTGTTTGCATTAATTTTTATTTAATTAACAGAAACTCAGAGTAAAGATCCTAAATACAGAATTATGGAAGTGCTGGATGGGAAAGACTTAAAAGTTTTCTGATCTAAGACCTTTGCTTATAGCAGGTAGTCCTAGGATATGTTGTTCAAGACCATCTCTGGATGTGTCCTGAATATTTTCAAAGATGGACACTTCACATCCTCACTGAGTAGTCTGTTACAATGCTTGCCTATCCTCATTATGAAAAGGAGCTGATGTTTAATTTCTACTGCTTAAGTGGCATTTCCTGTCTTTCCGTGAGTGCCCTTTTATTCCAGCCAAGCACCCTCTGGTACAAGTGATTGCCTGGGGTTTCTTCTTCCTCAAGAAGGGCTTGGCATTTCCCTTTGCTCAGCTTTAGATCTCTGTCAGAACAGTTGTCCAACCTCTTGACAACCCACTGAGTAGCAGCAAAACCATCTGGTGTATCAGCACCTCCTCCTACTGTTGTATAATTTGCAGACTTATTGTGGATGTGCTCTGTCCCGTCATGCGCATAGTTAGGATGATAAACAGTATTTGCCCTAGTACTGATCCCTTGAATAAAACACTCTTGACTGGCCTCCAGTTGAACATCGTGCTGCTGGTTATCAAAATGCTTAGAATCTGTTATTTTAGTCATTTTTCAGTCCCCCTCACAGTCCACTTGTTTAGTCTATTCTAGACAAACAGATGTTTGTCTATAATGATGTTTTGTTGAAACTTTTACAGTGAAGATAATCAGTACCGAAAGCACTCTTCACACCCAATCCACAAAGATAGTCTGCTGCTGTTGATTTCCTCTAATGGGGGAATGGACCATTACTCCTCTTAGAGGAGGTTATCCTTAAAAAACATATATCTTACAGTCTCCTCTAGTCTCCATGAACATTTTCTACGGGATACTTTGAAGCAAATCTCACAACAGGCCAAAGCCTACTAGCAGGATTGTTACCATGCTACTTGCCTTGTATTCTTCTCTCGGGATCATGAAATCTACTGTCTCTTGCTCACAGCAGTCAAGGTTACTGCTAGACTTCATCTCCCCCAGAACTTTTTCCCTGTTTCTAAATATCCTGTCCAGAGGAGTGCCTCCTCTCATGGAATCATCAGTCACCTGTGTCAGGAATGTTTCATCAGTGTGTTTCACAGTTCTCCACCAGGATTGTTAGTGCTCTCCTGTGTTGTTTGTGCAGCCCATATAAGGGTGATTAAGGTCATGAAGGTGACCCCGGGCCTGCAAGCATGAGGATTTTTCCTATTTTCTATATATGATCTCATCAACTTATCTCTGATCAAACAGACTGTAGTAGATGCCTACCACAACGTACTCCACATGGTTTTGCTCTCTAACTTTAACCTGTAGGCTCTGGACAGTCTCATTGTCCAGCTCAAAGCAGATCCCAATGTACTGTCATTGGTATCTCCTGTAACAGGCAACTTCTCCATTTTCCCTCTTCCATCCATCTTGTTCTGCCCTGTTTATCTATTGTAGCATTCCAGTCACGGGAGGTTTTCTATTTCTGCAACACCAATGATAATTTAGCCCCACAGTTGCAGCACACCTCCAATTCCTCCTGTCTGTTACAGGTCTGGGACAGTATTTCATATGTACATTGGCATACAAGCCCTTTGGAGAGGTGTTACATCATTGTGACTTCCCAGAAAAAGTGTCATCACTTTCCCCGCCATCCTGTTCGCTCACGTCCTCCTGACATTTGGAGGCATATACTTCATATGGGCTTCCTTGTCATTGTGTTTTGTTATCTTTGAGTTCTGTCTTGTCTTTGTCACCCTGCCAAGTCTTTTGCTGTTCAAGAATAAATCAGTGAGCTACTGCCTGCATCTGATGAAATTATCTGATAGTTTTATTTCTGGAGTATTTTTGTTGAATGTTCTTCTTTGATTTACAGAAAAAGAATAGCTGTTTCAGAAGATTTTAAGAGTTTGCACAAATATGTAAAATCAATAGAGAAAAAATAATCTAATTTTCACAAGATTTGTTCAGAAATTTTAAGTAGTGGTAGTATTTTGTTTAAAGCTGGTCACCACTGATTAAATAAGTAAAAGAAGTCATAAAGAAACAGGCACATGCAAAAACATGGTTTAATCAGAAAGATAAAAGACCTCTCCTACTAAAGAAGTCTAAAAAAAAGTTCAGTTTGTGTTAACTTTGCAGAGTGAGTACTAGGATGTGGTATGATTACTGACTGAGTTTCATGGTAGAATAAAGAACAGGAGTGGGAAAGGAGCATGAAAAGTGTCTGTCACAGCTGACACATGCAAAAGCAGTTAAATATCAATCATGAGCAATTGGAAACTAGAAGACACTAGGTTAGCTAAGAATCTAGAATTGTCTTCTTGTAGGGGGTGATAATGGGGCTGTGAACTGTAGAAAATCAGGATTTAGTAAGTATGTAAAGGAAATTATATAACGTGGGGGCTAGACCCATATTTCTGTGTTTATGAACTAGGCAGTGGATTATCATGAAGATCTTGTGAAAACTGTTTGAATTTCTGCTATTGTCCAGATAAAGACTGACTAGCTTCATCTGGATTTTTGGGATGTTTTTCAGCTGAAAATGGCTAACATAAGAGACAGAATACCACAGCTATCACTGCATCTCCTTTAAAATGGTTCATTTGCCTCAGGCTTTAGGATTTAGCTGTAATGAAGATGAAAGATTGATGGCTGACTACTGACCTACTTTGAGGAAATGAAAGAGCAGGTGCTGCTGACTAGGAAAGCAAAGGGCAAAAATGCAGAAAATAAAAGCTTGGCAAAATAAAATCTCTTTTAGAACACAGCTACATTTCCATAGCCCAGCACAGACTGGTGCACACCTGGAAACCTCAAAATCTCTATATATTCTGTAAATATATTTAAGCTATTTTAAGTAATTATTTTTATTTTATATACAAAGGCTTGAGTTACTGCAAAGGCTCTGAATCTATCAAACTGTCACAGCATGTCGTTGAAACTAATAGGAAAAGCTAGACAAGACAAATTACAAAATACATGGCTTAAAGTGTGACTGACTTGTGTCAATGCTTGCAACAAACTGTTCCTCAAGTTTTGTTTAACCTTTGATGAAAGAGGAACATGTTCCTTAAAACTCAGAATTAAGGTGTTTCAGACTATGTGACAGAAGTGTTCAATGGTTTGTGTCAACCAGCCCTTCCACAAAGAGCTGCTACTTTTTAACCAGTTTGTGTCATAAATTTTATCCATGAATCGTGCAAAGGGCATGAAGGAAAACATTTTTTGTTCTCATTAGCCGTCATGTTTAAAGCAAACTAGTAAGTACGTTGGCAAATGAACCCAATGTTGACCACCAAATATTGCTTTGGCTTTTCACAATTATCAAATTCATAGAAAATGGCATCATTTTTCAGGTAATTGCTTCCAGAGCAATTATCTTCCATGTTTTGTAATAGGTAGAGCCACACTGCCTACCTTAAGATCTAATGGGAAGTGGGCTGAGCTTCAAGCCAAGAAACTGACTTCTAAGTGAACATTCTCCCCTTACATCTTGCATTTCTGCACTTACAACAGTCCTTATTGTTAACCACATGCAGTTTAAGTAGGCACCTTTGTATTCAGCTTTGTTGGAGATTAGAACCCTATTAAGTCATTTAAGACATCCAGTTCTCAGTCATCTTGGAGAAGAATCAAAGTTGTGCCTTTTTTTAAGTGTTTCAGTTTGTGTCTATTGCTTCTGAAAAGACTGAAAAGAGTCTGGTTCCTTTCTCTTGACTCCCACCCATCAGATATCAATAAGCATTGATAAGATCCTGTCTCAGTCTTCTCTTCTCCAGGCTAAACAATCCCAAGTTTCTCAGCTTTTCAGCCAACAGTGATGCTTCATGCTCCTCATCATCTTTGTAGCCCTCGCTTTAGCACCTCCATCTTTCTGTTGTACTGGGGAGCCTAGAACTATACGCAGAATTCCAGATGTGGCCTTAGGAGAGCAGAGGGGGAGGAGAAACTCCCTCGACCTGCTAGCCAAACTTTTTATTAATGAAGGCCAGGATACCATAGGCCTTTTTGGCCACAAGAACACATTGGTAGCACATCATAGAATTATACACAAACATCAAAATGGTAATGGAATGAATTACTTCTAAAAGATTAAAGGAGTCTAACCATTAAAATTACATTTTGGGAAGTGTTTTTTTGGAACTTAGGACTATTTTATCACAACTGGCAAATATTAATTAAAAAAAGAGTCTTGACTTAAAAGATGTATCACAAAAACTACAAGGTGACCTGTTGTCAACATTCTCCTTGCCTATATGAGAAATCTTCTTCACCTACATGAACTATTTTTATACAGTTTAGATCCCATGAATATTTTACTTCTGTACTGAAAGATTTAAAATGTCTCTGTTTCCTGAGATGCATTTTACATGTGAACTTGTGACAGTTTAAGTAGAAGTGTATTCTAAAGTGGACATGTTTTGGGACTTTTCTGTGTTGATTCTGACCTGATTCATAGACATTTAATCCATATCAAAACTCTTTACAGAGTACAGTCGTTAATGTAAAATCTCTTTCTAATTCTGCATTTTCTGGTTTAATTTTTTTTTTTTTAAAGGAAATTAAGAATTTCCAAACTGTCAAGTTGCATGTCACAAACATGATCATTCAAGGTGAAATAAGCTGAAGGTTTGAAAACACATTCTTTTATCCAACTCTGTGTCTGGAAATATTAGACATTTGAATACTTGGATATGGGGCAATTACTGATCTGTGTTCTAAGTGTGAGTTGCGAATATCAAGTGAAAATTCAGTTTGCTTTGGGATTTGTTTTTTCTTGATATTGTCAACTGAATTATTCATCATAAACAATTTGTGGGATTTATGATAGGAGTGGTCTGTAAAAAAAAAAAAAAAGTTTCAATAGTGTTTAATTCTGCTTTTGCCCACATTTTCGGTCACTGCCTTCCTTTTTCTGTTTTCCTGTATTTGCCCAAGTCTTTCAATGAACAGCACTGTAGATTTTTCTCTTTGATGTATGTCCCTTTTGATTAGGAGGTCATCAATTATTTAGATTGTTTCAAACCTTGCAGCCTAATACTTTGAACATAAGACTGTAAGTAGAGCATTTTGAAGATCAGCGTTTAAAAATAGGTCATGTTTTTCAAGAGACCAGCCAATTCAGTGCTTGCAAATCTGGAAAACCTCCTGATTAGCATTCAGTATTTGTTAATCTAATATGGAGTAATTTGGATAACATTAGCCATATTATTTTCTCTATTTAGAAAAGTCACCTAGCTTAGGCATAATATTTAATGCCAGCTGCATTAAAAAAGAAATATTAAAACCAAAGAATGATTATATTTAAGTGGTTTTGTTGAAAGAAATGAAGGTATTTCCCTGACTTCTCATTAACATGCCTTTCATACAGTTTGTGAATCTTACGAAACTATCAGTGCTGTTTTGCTATGATAATTATTTGGTGGATGTTCTTTAGTATTATTAATAGTAATAATAATATTTTGCATTTCTGAAGCACTTTTCATCTGCCTTTTCAGGCCTCAGTTCTCTTTGCAAACAGCTAATTAGACTTCAAAACACAGTAAGTGATGTTATACCCACTTTTCTGCAGGGCAGTGCTGGAGGGCAGAGCATGCTGCCTCTCAGTAGGCAGTTTGGGATGCTTGAGAGGATGAGAAGGAACCCCCATGAATATGCGGTGTGAATTAATATGCCATGAGGGAAGTCCTCTTATTTATTCCAACTAATTAGCTCTTGGCCTGATAAATGAAAAGGACAGAAATTTTAGACTGCTCTCTGCAACCACATGCTTAAAAGTTTCTATCTTATTTTCTCTCATGGCAATGACAGTTATGATGATGCCAGAACTTTTCAGTGTCTTCATATGCCAGGCAGAGGGACAAACAAAACTACTTCAAGATATTTTTGCATTAAAATGTATTTTCCATGAGGTAGAGTACTATTTCTTCCAGCCTTGCTTCTTTAGTTTTGTTTTTGTTTTTCAAATGAGGACTGTCCAACTGCTTTCAATTATTACTGAAGCTGTAGCTCTTGATACCCTGATGGTTGGTGGGTCTCTGAGGATGGCAGTGTTTTAAGGGCTGTCTGTTACACCCAGGTATACTAGAAATTTTCACTCCTCATAAATCCTAATCCAGAACTCATCAAGCCGCACATTTGATTTAACATCTTCCTTTATAAATAAAAGGCGATTTTCCTAAGATTCTGTCTCAGGGCTGTTTGGGATTTCCTCTCTGCTACTAATTTTACCTTGGTTGCTATGGAGCCAAAGGCAGGGAAGCAGAAGAAATCAAGTAATGAAGCCTACAAGTAGTTTCTCAAAGGAATGGAGAACTGAATAAGGTAGATTGATGATAATGAAAACTATGGCTCAATTCATTGAAGATGTGAGAAAATGGCAATGTTGGGTCTTTAAATGCAAAACTGTTTGAGTTGGTATTTTGCATCTTTTTTGAATATCTGTAATTTCTTTCTATTACCTTAGATTTATCACATATCTTTTTTATACAATACAATGTAATGTTTTCTGAAATTTGTTGTGTACATGCAAGGTATAAGTAAGGCCTATAAAACTTTCCACTGTTTAGGTCTTGCTTTCATAGAATCATAGAATCGCTCAGGTTGGAAAAGATCTTAAAGATCATCAAGTCCAACCACACCCTAACCATACTACCCTAATTAACAACCCTCCACTAAATCATGTCCCTGTGCACCACATCCACATGGTTTTTAAAAACATCCAAGGATGGTGACTCAACCATCTCCCTGGGAAGCCTATTCCAGTGCTTAACAACCCTTTCTGTAAAGAAGTTTTTCCTGATATCCAACCTAAACTTACCTTGGAGCAACTTGGGGCCATTTCCCCTCATCCTGTCACCTGTCACCAGTGAGAAGAGACTTGCCCCACTCTCTCTGTAAGCACCTTTCAGATATTGGAAGAGAGCAATAAGGTCTCCCCTCAGCCACCTTTTCCACAGACTAAACAGCCCCAGTTCCTTCAGTCTCTCCTCACAGGGCATGTTCTCCAAGCCTTGTTGCCTTTCTTCGGACCTGCTCCAGCACCACTATGTCCTTTCTGTACTGAGGTGCCCAGAACTGAACACAGTGCTTGAGGTGAGGCCTCACCGGTGCTGAGTACAAGGGGCAGGATGACTTCCCTAGTCCTGCTCACCACACCATTCCTGTTACAAGCCAGAACCATATCAACCATATTGACCATAATAATAAGGCCATATTGAGGTGCAGATGGCTGTCTTTTATGTTGGTTAACTTCTGTGTCGTTTTTTGCTTATGTTTTAAGAAGTAAGCATTTGTAGTTTGCAAGTGTTTTCCCTGGGACTAAGAAGGAGTTTCATTGTGAAACTGAATATGTAGGTTGCTCTGAAATAATACCTCCTATTTCTTTATGTGAAAAGTGTAACAGATAAAAGGAGAACAATAATATGATTTGATAGAGCAAAGTCTTAATTACAGAACACTGTTTTTCAACAAAGTTATCACCATTAACTACACTTGTTCACCTTTGATGAACTATTCGATTGCACACCTTTGCTTCATATACACTTTCATGTCAGATAGCATTTTATCAATTGCAGTCTGTTTTATGGCAACAAAATGTAACAAGGTATTGGCGGGAGGGTTCAACCTCTGCTGCCAGACATCCATCTCTGATGATGTTGTGGACCCACGTAATAAAACAGGAGGTATTACTTTCAGAGAGCCTTCATACATTAATGTGGCCAGAGCAACCTGTGAAGCTTATTGTACATATTGTTTAGTATGTAAAATAAAATAAAAAGTAGGGTAAGACTTAATTACTGATAGAAATTTCTTTCCTTAACACCCAGAGCACAGAATGGCATTTAGTGGTTTGCGACTCATAAAGCAGATCCTCGGGAACATATGCTGTAGGTTTTTGGTTTCTATCTTTTTTATTCCCAGTTATACTGTTAATTCAAGCCCTGGCTCTGCATGCTATTCTGTACAGCTGCTAGCACGCACGCACTCAGCGGCTATACTGTGGCTTTTTTGAACACATGGATTCCTGCAGTATTCCTTTTACACTAGACTGCATTAAGAAATTGAAGATGACTCAGGGAAAGTGTTTTGTTATGGGCGGGTTTTTGTTTGTTTGTTTTAATTACTTGCTTAATTACTTTAAGGAAAATAAATATTCACTTGAGACAGTCAGGAGGAAGGTAAAGGCTTTAGTTCTCAAAGGATGAAGTACAGTTACAGAAGGCAAAAATGTGAAGGTGGCACGTTGTTAATTTGGTAACCACTGAGAAAACTCCAACAGAAGCTTTTGATCAACAATTGTACTGTGTTACAAGGAAAAGTGATGGAAAACTGGCAAGAAGTCTGAGGTATTTTCTACTATTCTTTTTTTCTAACTAATTTTTAATAAACAGAAAGTGTTAGTAACTCAGAAACTACTAAGAACTACAGTCACTGGAAATTAAATGGATCATCAAGTATAGATTATAGACTCTGTGAAAGCCAATCTTCTGCTGAATCACTGTAGACCTCTATAAAATTTGAATGAAAAGAGATTACTTTATAACACCAGTGAGAGTGTATTAACCCAAAAATAATGTCTCTAGGGTCTTCAAGCTACAGAATAGTGGTAGTCCCTCATGTGACGAGTTGGACTCGATGATCCATGTGGGTCCCTTCCAATTCAGGGTATTCTATAATTCTATGACCTATTTTCTCAGTTTTGGCTGGTTCAGCTGAACAGCTGTAGATGCTCTGACTGATCTCCTTCCTCGTTAGTTTTGCAGATTAAAGCCATTCAACGTGCTGGAATCACCAATTACTGGGCTATCCATAGGCTGCTGTATTTGCCTCCAGGGTAATTCTAATAGAATAAGGCCTGTGGAAACAAGTTATATTACTTGTTAAAAGAAAGAGCTGTGGGTAATGGAAATGAATAGAGAGTTTTATTTAGTCAAACTACATAAACATCTTTGTTTTTTTCTTCCATTTAAATGGAATATAACAGATGTCTATTATCAGGACTTCTTTCCAAAATCCATCAATACTGAAAACAGAGACACACTTATGTTTATTTTGACTTTTTGAAATTCTGCAAAGTGTTTGCATATTCAACTTTCTGCAAGAAAAAAGAAAAAATAATAATGCTTATTTTTCCATTTGATTTATCAGTTTATCATTATGACAATACCTGTGGGTGTGGGACACTAAAACGATTGATATACAAAGTTTTGCTAACTTAATACAGTTATCACATATTTTCTAGCCCTAAAATATACTGGGCATTTGGAGAGCATGCCTTCTGCTTCAAAATTTCTCTGATTACAGAAGTGTCTGATGAATTGTTTCCTTTAACACAGAGCAAACACAATGACACTAAATGCAGTGGCTCAGTCTTGTCAGAGCTCTTTCCAGCAGTCCCCAGGCTGTGCTCTATAGCTCCCCCAATGCCAGAATAAGTGAGGTGACTTGTAAAAAATCAATATTGCTTTGCATAATGCTATTAATATGCTACAGCTCTTGATTTTCCAGTGAGTGTTATTATAAGAAGTCTAGCCTGCTTCAGCTCTTCCCACGCTCTTTTTTGATTCACCAGTCCAGTAATAAATTATGCACTCTGGCAACTTCTAGATCAGATGTCTCCTGTGAAGCCTACCATCTCTTTCCTCTGCTTTCCTCCTACACATCTTCTACTCAGGCTTGTTGCACAAATAGAAAGAGGACAGGAGGAAAAGATCCATTGTCAGTAGTTGAATGTGGGGAGAAGCAGCCCTGCAGGCTGCTGGGAAGTGTCACTCTGTCACTGTCACTGTCACTGTCAGCTACATCTGCTCCCCTGTTAGGTTTTCTACAGTTGTGGCCTTTGGTGAGTCAATATAATGTGCCTCCTCACTTCTACTGAGAAAAAGGAATCTGGCGTTTTTGGCAAATCATTTGATTTGCAAGAAGGAACCAAACCAAATAAACTGTGGATTTTCTGTACTTACATCCTGAAGAGGGGTTAGTAGCCTGGTCCTGTTTCACTTTATAATATCTATGGAATGCATTTGCATCTCAACAGAAATGTGCTTCTTTCAAGTTGCAGATATCTGACATTCATTTTACCAGAGCTGTCTTCCATTTCTTGCATCCCTCCCAAGTAAAACTTGTCATAAATGTACTTGTGTTCCAAAAAACCCACAGCCACCAGAGGAGTAGAGGTATATTCACCACATGTGCACAGTCCTTCCTACTGAACCCATCTGAAACAGACATAAACCTGGAAAAAGCTCTGAGGCATTTTGTTGCTTATTTGGGCAGGATTATTTTCCTAGGGACTTGTCAGCCCAGCATTCCTGTTTATCTTGAAACAACCAGATCCTGAAAATTCTCTTCCATTCACTGCACACAATTGCAAGTCTAATAGAAAAATGAACTGAAATTATAACCCTTCCTGAGTCAAATCCTGCTGAAATTGGTGTGAAAGTATTACATAAATTATTGGGTTTGAACCAATTCAAACATGTACTGAAATGCTCCTCTTGCCTCCTCCTCATTCCTTGGTTTCCTCTCCTCTGTGTTTCTGTCTCTTCCAGTGTATATTTTACATTTTCTCTTTTCATTTTTTCATCTGCCTCCTTTCCAGATTACTGCCTTCTTCTTTATCTATTCACTTTTAACCTGCTACATCTCTTTTTCCTTGCTGCTGCTTCTCCTTCAAGGGCAAATGTTTGTCTTTCTTTCCTCTGTTAAGGACATACCTGTGTTTGTTTAAGCGGAGTATTTCCTTTTCTGCTGCCTTAAGTCTGTATCTACAGAGACATTCAGAGATTTTGTCCAGCTGGTTGTTTCATAGTGTGATTCTAATTGCAAAAAATATTAGGGTCTCTGCTACAGTCAGCTTCTTTCATCTGTCAGCATCCTGTTTTGTTTAGTTTCAGTTTGTTTTTCTACAGTTTTGAAGTTGACCACATTGCTGTAAAACTAGCTGTTTCTACATGAAACATCTAAATCCAGTGGAGTACAGATCTTAACATATGGAACTCATTTTTTCTTTTTCCCTCAGAGGCCTGCCTTTCATACGTCTGTACATGTAGTTAACAATGAGACATATAGATGTGATCCTTCTTCTGGAAAGACCCCGACCCTCTCATGAAACTCCAAGTCTTAACAACAAAATAATTGTGGACTCATAGAAACATAGAATCATAGAATTGCTCAGGTTGGAAAAGATCTTAAAGATCATCAATTCCAACCTTACCCAACTATACTACCCTAACAACCCTCCACTAAATATTGTCCCTGAGCACCACATCCAAATAGTTTTTAAATGCATCCAGGAATGGTGACTCAACCACACCTCCCTGGGGAGCCTATTCCAGTGCTTAACAACCCTTTCTGTAAAGAAGTTTTTCCTCATATCCAACCTAAACTTATCCTGGCACAACTTGAGGCCATTTCCCCTCATCCTGTCACCTGTGAGAAGAGACCAACCCTGTTCTCTCAGTAAGCACCTTTCAGATACTGGAAGAGAACAATAAGATCTCCCCTCAGCCTCTTTTCCCCCAGACTAAACAGCCCCAGTTCCTTCAGTCTCTCCTCGCAGGGCATATTCTCCAAGCCCTTCACATTTCCATACATCGTAGGAATACTGCTTGTTTGGATAAAATTCTAATAAGGCCTTTTTGCTGTAGATAAACTTGTTGAGGCAAACAAGGTCCCTGTTTTTCCAAACTGTTCTGCTCAGCAAACTGGTTCATTGAGATTCAACCATGAGTATTAGCCTTCTCTAAGGCACTTTGTGTGGAAATGTTTACTGCCACTGACAGACATCTGACCCAATCTTCACTTCCACTTAAACTTTTGTACAAGCTTAACACCTTCCAGAGACTTTGATTCATGTGTCAGCCTTCAGATATGTCTTCTTGTGCTGAAAAAAAATAAAAATCAAAATGAACAAAGTACTTCATCTCCTTCTAACTGAGAACCCCAAAATAAACAGCAGAAAGAAAGGTTTCATATGACAGCCTGTCTTCTACAGAAAACAGAGCTGTGAAGTGCATAGACAGATGGCTGCTGCAGGCAAAGCATATTCTCAATGTGCTATAAATCAGATTTTTTTCCTAAATATTCTTGTCTTATTAATTGCTGTTGTATAAAGATTATTATTAACAGTGAACATTGGTGTATCAATTTCATCCTCACTGCTGAATGGGGGAACATAATTCACTTGAGACTCTTCACTCTCTTGTATCTCTGAGAATAGAAAACTAGTGTGTGATCCAAGAAACATTCTGGTTCTAGAGGTGATGCCCAGGTTATAGATAAATTGAAGATAAAACTACCTTTAACAATTTTAGCTATGTTTACTCTATTAACCTATCCACACTTTAATTAGAATCCAAGCAGCACCCATTTAAAAAAAATAATCCTAGGCCTGTTTATCCTTTCTTGCAAGATGGAATTTATGCTTCTTGCTGTTGCCAGCTCATCCCAACAGCACTGAGGTTTCTGAAACAATGATATTTTTAAAGTATGATATTTTACAGCATTTTTCCTTTTCCTCTTACTCAGGCGTCCCCCTGACCCCTGTATATTTTCCATGTGTCAACCAACCTTAAGCACCAACAATATCAAATCAATACATTCACTCTCTTTAGTATGAAATTTTGTGAAATCATATAGAGAAATGTGTAGATAATATGGTTAAATAAAACGTACATTTTGGAAAGCCAAAATTCCTGAATGATGGCTCTGTTTAAATGTGAATACAAGAAAACCTACATTTCTGTTTTCCTGTGGAGAGCTTGCTTTTCTGTTTGGTCTCCCCAACTTAGGATACAAATCATTTTGTCCTACACAACACACTTAGAAAGTAGGACCCAGTGGGCTTATTTTGATTCTTATTTTTATGTCTTTAATAGTCTTTTTGGCAGTCTAATATGTTTTGAAAGAACCCTGTCTGTTTCTCAAGCTTGGGGAAACTGACAGACCTGACAGACTGCTGAGCTTATTCCCATTAGCCATGCAAGTCAGGTCATGGATATTAAAAATAATAATAATAACCAAAAAAAAAGCAAATACACTTGGGAAAGCTTGACACTGAAGCTTCATCCTGGCAAAGAGGAGGCCTGAGCCAAGCCAGAGTAAGATGCCAGGAAGAAATGGGTCAGAGAGAGCAGCTTAAAGCAGAAGTGCTGGTAGCAAACAGAGTCAGTGACCAGAATTAGTCAGAGGAAAGATCAGAACTTGCCAACACTGGGTAGTAGCCTAAGGTGAAAAGCCTCTCACCAAAGACAGTGACAGTTACTGACCTAGCAGTCTAACTTGATAGGGAAGTAGCCTGTCACCTATTGCTGCAAATGTCATTGGACTTGCTGACAGTCCTCTCATTTATTCTTCTGGAGTATTTGTTTAGTCCCTTCCACCTGCAAATATATTGTTTGTAGTTGTTAATTTTTAAGCATCTTCCAGATTTCAGTACTAGAGCTGTGAGTAATGCTTGGAGAAACACCAGAAGGTTTGCTACGATATTCAAGCTGTTGTAGGAGTACAAATCACACCTGTAATGTAACCTTTCACAAAAATAATGATTCTATCTTAAAAATACTAATTTTCAACTGTACTGATAATTTGTATTGCAGGGGATGGGTTTTTATACATTAGAAGCGCATAGAATTATCTAAAGTAGAATCTGCTAAATATCCTCTTCATCGTTTTGCCTGTAAGCTGAATTCCTTTTCTCAGCTTTTTATTTCTATTTTGTTGTCAAGTTTCTGCAATATTATGAGAAGGGCCATGTCTTCTGTGTTGTCAGTGAACGTGTAAGAAGAAAAGCAGTCAGGAGCGTGCAAGTAGGAATTAGGAAGAATAGATATAAAGAAATGCAGCAGAGGTTGGCTGTAGTAACTTGCAAAGGTGAATGAATGAGATCTGCAACTCACAAATTCTTATATTAAAAACAGTAATTTACAACTTTGAGTTTTTGGTAGGCTTGCAAACTCCTGAAAAAGCATTTAGAAAGCAAGACTGATATGCTATCTATTTTTGGAATACTCTTCACATGGCATATAGTTCCATGTCAGTTTCCAAAGTGGTATCGTAACTAAAATGATTGTCTTTTTTTAATCTGTTATTCATATTATGCATTTACATTCAATTTTTTTTTTTTCTTTCCTTGTTGTATATTCCTTTTGATGCTATTTTATTTGCTTTCCAGCCTTTTAGGACAGGCTATGGTGTTCCATATGTACTTTGTGCGATTATTATGCTTGACTAATTCAGTCTTCATGTATAAGCTACTCCATAGTTTGTACCCGTACTGGGGTTTGTACCAGCCCCAAACTGGAAGCTGGGGGTGTAAGACACACCTCTGTCATTAGGTTTTTACTTGGAGTGGTGTTTGTGGCTCAGTGCTCACCGTGCTGCTGCTTTGAATCTCATTTCAAAGAGCACTGGAGAGAGTTTAGACAGCTGTGGGTTGCACTTCAGAAGCAGAAGCCAACCAGTTCAAAGCTGAGCAGCGTGATGCTGGGTCTCACACCGTGTCTGCATCTTTTTGCAAAACTCACCTTTACAATTTTCATCTGAGACACACACAAGCTGAACACTGGAAAACTTCACTTGAGTCATCTCTTTCATCTATTTTAAGTGGCAGGATTGCTCTCCACACTGAATGCCTTCATTCTTCCCATTTCAGTGTGTAGTGACTTAAGGCAGACTCACAGAGTTATAGGTTCAGGACACGGTAAGAGGCATCAGACCAATAGTTTTAGGGATGATAATAAATACACTGTAACATTTGGAAACCAGCACTACAATTATGTAGCTCAAAATGACAGGAAAACCAGAAATTCACTAATAAGGGGCTCAACTTCAGCTATCTGAACACATTTATTCATCACATAACTACACTAGTCTAATTTATTCTAAATTAAGTAGTGCAGTCCTATCATTCTTATGGTCATTCCCCTTCCTATTATTCTACTCCTATTTCATCAGCTGCTTTGGTTGCTGATTATCTCTTCACAGCCCTTTTAGAAAGCTGTGTTGTTCTCATTACAACAGAATAGAGGGATGAAAATTTTGTTATATTCCACTAAAAAATTTGATCCACTTAGTTCACTCCCTCCATAGTTTCTCTCTTAATATTATAAATTTCTGGCCTGCAGACTTTTTATTGGAATCAGTAGCACAGACAACCTGAGGATAGTTTCACTTTTTTATCTCCTTGTATTTCATGCTCCTAATCACCTCTGCAAGCATCTCAAGTCTGCTTTCTCTGCCTTTATGGGTAGAACAACACTTCAAAATTTTGTATTGCCTTATATACATCATAGCATCATAAAATCATAGAATGGTTTGGGTTGAAAGGAACCTTTAAGACCATCTAGTTCCAACCCCCTGCTATAGGCCGGGACACCTCCCTCTAGACCAGGTTGCTCAGAGCCCCATCCAGCCTAGCCTTCAGCACTTCCAGGGAGGGGGCATTCACAACCTCACTGGGCAACCTGTTCCAGTGTCTCACCACCCTCACAGTAAAGAATTTCTTCCTAATATCTAATCTAAATCTACCCTCTTCTAGTTTAAAGCCACTTCCCATTTGCCACAGTGGTGTGTGGTTGATTGACAGATGTATTATGTTCTGTAATATGTCCAGTTGAACTTTAGCAATTGAGATGCCCAAGTGTTTAGTTCCCAGGTCTTTGAAGTCTCAGTCATTTGAGAATCCTTTTTTGGTACATTTGTAGATTTTTTTTCCGGCCCCAAGACTGTGAAACTGTACGCATCATTGTATGGTTTCCATCTGGGGCTGCACTTCTCTGCAGAAATGTTGTCATTTTGAAAATGCAGTATCTGGGTTCTGAATGAAGATACAAGGAATTACCGGGAAACCTAGTGAAACTCTTCACTCTTTGCATGGAACTCTACTAACTGCACAGTAACAAAAGTTAAAACACTCCTCTGAACCATTTCAGCTGTATTTCAACTCAAGAAGATAAATGAAGGAGATTAAGTACCAACATCCACTTTTTCCTAGGAGTGAGAAGCTACCAGTATTGATGGTTTCTTGTCTAAGGGAGTGCTAGATGAAGAAAACGTCTGGTAGACAAGTTTTTTGCATCTGATCTATAGATCACAGATAGACTACAAATACAGTAACATTTTTTGTTCTAAATCCAGCAACTCAAGTTTTCAAATTGGCAGTATGTATTCTACTAAAGAAAGAGTTGTCAGTTTTAGGGTAAGGGAGATAAACCTCAGATACTGTGAATATTAGCTGTTACCCATGAATGCAGCCTTTTCTGTTATGCTTTGAACTAAAGCACCTCCCCTGTGAAGACAGGCTGAGGGAGCTGGGCTTGTTCAGCCTGGAGAAAAGAAGGCTGCAGGGTGACCTCATTGCAGCCTTTCAGTACCTGAAGGGAACCAATATCCAGGAGGGGAGCAAACTCTTCAAAAGGGCTGACAATAACAGGACTAGGGGAAATGGGTTTAAGTTGAAAGAGGGTAGATTTAGGTTGGATGTTAGGGGGAAGTTCTTTACTAGGAGAGCGGTGACATCCCAGAACAGGCTGCCCAGGGAGGTTGTGGATGCCCCGTCCTTGGAGGTGTTCAAGGCCAGGTTGGATGGGGTCCTGGGCAACCTGATCTAGTAAATGTGTATGTTTGGTGGCCCTGCCAGGCAGGGGGTTTGGAACTACATGATCCTTGAGGCCTTCCAACCCAGGTCATTCTATGATTCTATGTTTCTAAGACTTATGCTTTCATTTTAATTTCCCTAGGTTTAAGATTTGGAATTTTCTTCAAAATGGTGAAAAACAGGAAACAAGATTTTACAATTCTAACATTATTTATAAACATTCTGTTCAGATGGGAAGTGCACATCACATCTGTGGGTTTTGGGGTTTTTTTTTCTTTTTTTTTTTTTTTTTTTTTTGAGTGCTAATGAAAAATGTGAATAATTACAATTATGATTCCAGATATGCTAAGGATAAAAATTTATTCCCAGTGCTGACTCTTGATTCTTAAAAAGACCTAAGATTAAAGCAGAAAACTGTGAACCAAACTCAGCCACTGGAATATGCAAGCTAGGAAAATGTTATTTCATGTAACAGCTAAAGATGTTTCCATACCAGAAACAGATTGAGTAAGACTTAAAAGGACATGAGACTAAATTCTGATAATGTTTGTGTACTGATAGTGAGATGTCTGTACAGTGACAATAATGAAAAGATGATAGTAAATATCCGAAAGGTTATTTACAGGAAAAATTCACCTGTATGGAAGCCTTTGGTCTGCTGAGAAACACTGAGGCAATCTCCACCAAGGAGCAATCTCCAAGAGATGCTGCCTTAGTAGTGGTCAGCCCTTAAACGAGGTTTAGATGAGGTGGAGTCAAGCTCCACCCCTTCTGGGAGCGCAGCTAAATTACTCTCACCTGTGCTCTCACAGCTGACCTGACATTTGTTGCAGAAAGGAACCAGGTCGAGACTCAAACTCGTGGGTACTCCAGGGTTGATTTTATTAACAAGCTCAGTGCTCAGTGCAACATGCATACAGAGCTTGGGTCATTCCTAGTGAATGACAATCAGGCTTTACAGAGGTCCTACATTTATATGATTAGGTAAACATTACATCACTTATGTTATTCATTCTCGTGATTAATCAATATATCTTCAGTCCTTCTTTCCCACTGTGTTTTCATCCTAGGCCCAGGCTTCATGCTTCACGTGTTACTCTTCTTTTGAACTTGTCCAAAAATTCATTATCTTCTTTCATCCGAGCTAGACCAGTCCATTCCATCTGTCTTATGGTTAAACTATACATTTTAACTTATTAACTACTAAATTGCAACGTCAGCACTATTATTGTCTACCTCTGCTGTTTTATAACTTGGTCTAACACCCCTACGTGGGTCATGGTTCAGGGCTATACAGGGGATACATGAGTAGCATATTGGTTGAGAGATTTACCATTTTCCCTGTCACTTCAGCTGATTAATCACAGGTTCAGGCTGTGATTACCAGTTTCCCATACAGACGTCTTTGCAAGCAACAATCTATGACAATAACAGCAATTTCTTCCAATGGAAATCGGCAAGGCTGCGCCTAATGGTGAAGTGAATAGTCCTTCACACAACCCTGCTGGACTCACCACTTGCCATCCAGTTAATCTGCTGCTTTCTCTGTGGATTACATTCCTTCTCACCAACTAGAAATACGGTACTTGCAGGCAGTCTTAAGCAGGGGCAGACATGTAGGCAGTGGTGACAAGTAACTGTCCACTCTGAGCTGTACCATCAGAGTTTTCAAGTAGTATGGATAAGGTAAGAGTACACAAAGTTAAATTGCTAAACAGTTAAGCAGGTGTTTTCCCAGGTTTCATAGCTTTCATGTAGATTATTGTACAGATAACTGATTATATTTTCTAGCAGCTTTGCAGAAGATAAAAAATTAAAAAATATATTAAAAACAAAAGCCAAAAATATGAGACTTGCTGCCAGAGCTACTGGCTACGATCTCTGCAATATATCACTAGCAACCTAAGCTATGTGCATCGTAGCTTTCTCTCCTATTGCTCCTATTGAACCCTGTTGTTTCAGTAACTGTTCTTTTATGCTGAAATGTAATTTAACATCTAGACAGTACTCGTCACCAAAATGTTTTATGAATGTTATCTACTAAGTTCTGACAGAGCCTACGGAGGAAGATGATTTATTGTCTCCAGAAGAGTATATTTGGAGGCAGAGATGTTTAATTATTTCTCTCAGGCCTTAATAAAATAAATGTCCAGCCCTCTAGCTCTTTAGCATGGGGTGGGTTATTTTGCTGTGGAAATCCAGTACCCTATCAGTTGCATGCTCCAACTTTTGTTCTTCTGTCAAAGATTTTTGGGCAGATCCTGACTGATGCCCACCTAAAAATGTCCCTAACTGGCTAAGGAGGGTAAGGTTTTGGTATTTACCTGATGTGCAAAATACCCACAATCATCTGGATACCATGCTTTGCCCTGAGTTAGAAACCTCCAAAAAGTGAGATCTGAAATAAAACCGGTGACATAGCCTTAGCTACAGCAGAACGCAAAGACATTTCTGTTACAGCACGAAGCAGGAACATGTTTTTGGTTGGTTTTTTTTTTTTGCAGCATTGTGGAATACTTGGACTGAGTCATTTCTTTGATGTGTTAATGCACCTTAAGAAGGACATTAAATATTTCAAGTAATTGGTATGAACATGAAATCTCTCATTAGTGTCTGCTAGATGGCTGCAAAGTGCAGATAAGAAAATGCATGTGGTAGTAAAGAAAATATTCAGAATTTCTTGAAGAAAGCTTCTGCTAGAAATGCTTCTTGCTTTTCCAGTCTGTGTTGATGCAGCCCCTGTCTACTGCAAAAATTCTGGTTAAGTGGAAAATTAAAGCCCTGTGTATGTTAATCTCTTTGCCGCAGAGGCTTTTCCTTTTAGTGACATGACATCCAGGATCTTACTGCAGACCAAAACTATTTTCCCAACTACTCGCAGGATAATATTTGAATGATTTCTTGTTTAAAGCACTTTTGATGTCACATGTTTGATTTTGAAATGCATTTTCAATAACACCCACTGAAGTCCATTCTGAAACTGATTCGACTGTCTAAAATGAAACGACAACAGTAATTAGCATTCCATTTCATGGTTAATTAAAATCGATATACTGAGAAAACACAAACTTCATATCATATAACTAGTTAATTAGTCTTCTCAAAGCTGCTTTTGTCAGGTCTATTGCTTCCATAAGTAAGATTTTGGATTTTGGCTTTTTTTTTTTGTTTGTTTTTGTTTTTGTTTTTCATATATATATATAGTTGTATGGATTTAAGGATATCATCAGGAATGCTTCCAATAAAGTAGAAATTTTACTTCCCCACACATACTTATGGCAATTTCTCAGTAAGTCTAGACATATAAATTCAACCTTCTTGAGATTGTGCAAGTTTTCATCAGGTGTTAGGGAGGAACCTAAGAAAGGAAAGGAATTTCATAATAGTCTGATATTGTCATCATCGTTGTTACTGTGCTGAGGTGATAAGGGCAATCAAGTTTGTAATGCCACTGTAACTGCATTGAATCACAGAATCACAAAATTGTAGAATAATCTAGTTTAGTGGGTGAACCAGAGATGAAGGCTGGCAACTTAAGTCTTTCAGATATTAGGGTGTTTCCAAATACGTGACATAACATTGTTGCTCTAGTGAAAATCTGAACACTTTTTAGTGATCTGAAAGGATAGGAGGGAAAGAATGAGCTCCTTTGTTTTGCAGAACTCTAAGGTGATGCAAGCAGCTGTTCCTATTATCCTCAGTGGTGAACTGCATTATGCATTACATATTTTTAAAAGATATGTACATTTCCCTATATATTCTTTCATATGGATATAGTACTGATGAAATAGTACTTGGTAGTTTTGGTGAATGAATCTTTATATATCTACAGATTTGGGGTTATGGCAACAACTTCTACAGGTAACAAGCATTTGAATCACAGTGATTAGTTCAGCTTTAGTTTTCCAGTAAGTGTGCAGACTGTGCTGCTGGATAGAGAAGCTGAATCTGCTAGCCAACTCATTGACCTTTTGAGTATTTTAAGCAAGAACGTCTCTTAAACCATACTGAAATGGGCTGCTGTACTGTAGATAATGTACTATTGATAAAGTTCTGTAGCCAACAAGGCCAAAATAGAAAATGCTAGTTGATTATTATGTATTTTTAAAAAAATGTATTTAAAAAAACAGAACAAAACAAAAAACAAAAAACACCCACAAAACTATGAGAGAAAACATAAGCTAATCAAAATCTAAAGAAATGCTACAGCTAAAATACTCCTTAGATCAATCATACTGCATTTATGTGTCCAATGGCTAGGATCATAACCCTTTGTTTCACTTGTAGATCTCTCTGATCTTCAGAACAAACATTTTCTTTTTGTACTACAAGAAGAACTATAGCTCAATCCTTAGTAAGATGTATGACCATAAAAAATACTGAGATTGTAAATTAGATATTTGGTGCTTGGCTTGTATTCCTCAGTCCAGTTATCCATGAGTACTAACCATCCATTTATCTCAGACTGTCCTTGGAACGTAAAATAATTAAGTTCAACTGAGAACATTTTTTTCCTCCTTCATTGATTTGAAATTTTTGCCTCCTTTTCAGAACTGATGGAGGGTTGATAAACCCATAGGTTTCTCTGCTTTTTTTTTTTCTGGTAGTGTCAATCTAACAAAACATATCACCTTCTCCTATAAAACCTGTTTTTCTAGAGTAATTAAATACTAAACTAGTACACTAATGTTACATATCTTTTAGAAAACTTGTTCTGCAGTGCAGTATTGCAACAGAAGATAGAAGTAGTTGTTTCATTAAAAACCTGTGGGTTTTAGTTCTTCCTAAAATATCCTTAAATAACCTCACGAGTAAAATGTGTGGTGCATACATACTCCTCAGCAATAACACTAAGAGGCCTTGACTGGTGCTCAGGAGTTTGAATGTTCAGAAATATTAGCATTAATAAATGGGAGATCTGGAAATTCACAGCTCAGTGAATATTCCCCTAAGATATAAATTGCTTTTGGAAAAGGTATCAAATACAATTTTCAAATGTCTGGATCCATAGAATTAATGGATCCAACTGACTTAACACTATAATGCATGTTAATTATCAAAATCATTTAGTATGAGACATTATTTTGTAATACCTTATATATAATATTTTTAATATCTGCTAAGTTTGCGGACTGCTTCATCACCAATGAGAGTTCACAGTAATATATTTAATCCAATATGTCTCCTTGATCTTAGAATTCGTTAGAAATGAAACCTTCTACTGTTAACATCCTTGCACTATAATTCATTACTGCTGTGAACTTGTACTGGGATTCAGTTATATACCCCCAAAAGGACTTTTCATCCCAAATGACCGGTGTGAGAACTGAAGTAGCACTCCAGATATTATCTGACATGTCTTAACTTTTGCTTGTTATTTTTCAAACTGCATGATACTAATTTAACTGAAGGCAGTGGCTGTAGGTTTGGAGTTGGTGAGTTTTGGTATTCATTAGGAATTAACTCTGAGGACACTGTTATAGGCTTCTACTTGTGTGACTGTCAGCCAAAAACATTCACTGTGGTGAATATACAGACACAGAATTCTTTATGAAGGGCAAAAGGTAAAGAATTTGAAGTTAGAATGCTCTTTAGCATTCAAACCACAGAAGACACCATGATCCAATTTTGTATTGCTGTTAATTAATATCCTTCTTCTTCTTACCCCAAACTGTATGATCTTTTGTAATTTTTAAAACCCATCTTCTTTGTTTCCAATTATGCTGACAATTATTTTTTATTTTTCATTTATCCTGATTCAGACTTCAAATTTTTCACATTGTGAACTTCATCAAATTTCAGGTCTCTAGAAGACTGTATCTTGTTTCTGACTATGGTTCCAAAACACGTAAGTGTTAAGTATGCTGTGTGCTTTCAGCATATGGATAGTCACACTGGATTCAACAGGTGATTCATGCTTAAAATGAAGAGTATGATTAAAAGTTTTTTGTGGTTTTTTTTTTCAGAATTGGGTCTAAAATCAAGACCCAAACTTGCTGTTATTCCAGTGTGTGGAAGACTAGGATACTTGATGTGTTTCCACAGTTTCTGCATTTGTGCCCTGAAGCGTTACTTTGCAGGATTTCTTTCTATATGTGCACATGAGATTAGAGGAAAAGCTGATTATAAAGAAATTATATCATCTTTTCTACATGACTGGGATGGTGGATGAGTAGTTGCAATAATGCTTTTGCACAGGTAATCTATTTGTATTCAGTGAAGACCAACAGAGAAATGTCAGTTTTTTGGTACAGGAACAAAAGTTTTGTTGCATAGATATTAAACAAGATAGTGTCCAACCCTGTATTCCTGATTTGGGATATTGTACATCTTTGTAAACAGTTCCAGTTCGGGTCAGAAAATAGCAATGGGCTTTTTGATGTTTATTTGAGTCATTGACTTTGAAGGGCCTACTTTGAATTGGTTGTCTGCTGCTTTCATGTGTGTTCTTCATATGCAACTGTAGCAGATTAATGAAGCAGGATTATCTATTTGGCACAATTCATCAATGAAATTAGATTTGTTTATATTTTATATCACCTGTTTGTGTATGGAGAGAAGAGATACCCCTGGCAGCAAGGTCAAAATCTCTCCTTCTTGGATTTTAGTTAACCAGGGGATTTTTGCTCTGTTTGGCATTTTTATGGAGACAGGTCCACATCTAAATGAAGAATACTAGGAATTTCTTCTTGTGAGTTTGCTATTACTCAGTCTTCCAACTGTTATAAAGGAGTGGCATGTAGCTGCAGAAGACTTTCTTAGCTCTCTGGATCTGAGAAGACCAAAGTGCTGACTGTGAAGCCTTCATTCACTGGGTGAATGAAGGGTGAAACACCTGGGAAGTCTCAGTGCCAAGACACAGCTGGCACTCCTTGCAGGATAGCTTCCACAGTGCACCTCATTCAGCTTCAGTCAAACTGTGGGAGCTTCACTTGGGCAATTGATTGCCACCAGACATTCACACCTTTTCCCTACTGGGGCTCTCCAGCTCTCTGACAGAAGTGACTGAATGACATTCTGGCTGCCACAGTGTGCCACAAAAGTCATTAAGCTGAAAGGAAGTCAGCAGTGATTTTAAGTTAAGATATGAGTGTGGAATTGCAGCAAGTATATCATCCATTCTGCCAGGTCTTCTACAGTGGCAATAACCTGTGTCAGTGGTAAGCAGCTGGGATTGGTAACCTCTTAAATCATCTCTGCATGAATTCCCAGGGATCACAGAGAGAGTGTAAATCCCTCTCTGACTGCACGTTGAATTTCAATGTCTAGCTTAGATACTTTGATACTTAAGCATTGTGAATCATTCTGTCTTTGAACTTACTGAAAACAAAAATTCAAACCATACATATAATGGGCTTCTAAAGTAGATAATTGGAATCAGCCCCTCGTGTCATGTACATATTGCTATTAACTTTATTCAGTTCATTTGTTTTGCATGTATTTTTGCCCATCACTTCATGGCTCTGCAGTAACCTCTTCCGTAGAAACTTGAATTTTTAAATGAAATATATTAACTTATTCTCCCATAGCTGCTATTTTATTTACAGTCAAAGATAATTCTTTTTCAGAATCCATGCCAATTAGATCATGCCAGCAAGTCTGGTCTCTCAGGTCTCTTTTGATTCTGCTTAATTTATCATTTCAAACTATTTGCCAGGCTTAGATGTGAGATTTATTGGCCTAGAATTGCCAAGATCAAGCTCCAGACTTTTTAAAAATACAGTCATAACTGTGGTTGTGCTTAAGTGGGACTTAATTTTTAAGACTAATTTGTAAATACGTTTCTTTCCAAAATAGACTTATTTCTCCATCAGACAACAGTATTTAAGGGATGCAGAGGAAACGTAGCACCAGTAGAACTACTTAATAGCTAAGGAAATCAGACATTAATATATCTCAGACTCCTTTTACCTATACAGTGAAATTCCTGCAGGACAAAGCCTTCATACTAGGGTATAAATCATTATATTGAGGGTGACTATGAAAACTGTGATCTGCATTTTTAACAGGTGTTTCCCAAAATGTGACTGATTACAAAACATGAATGCTGAGCACCCAGATTCTCTGCAGGAATGCACCATTTTTTAGTCTCTGTGATGTTTGCTGTGTCACCTCCTGCCATAAGGTTTTCACAGTTGCTGAAAGTCCTACCATACCTGGAAGTTCAGCTGGGGAGAAGTGTGTTGTTCTCAATGATTCATGTGTGGGTTTCAATTGCTACATCAACAGCTGAAGATCTGTTGAACTCAATAGAAATGGTAAAAACAGAGTTCAAGGCAAGTTTTATGATTTATGAAAAAATTGCTGTTGGGAATGAGTGCAAATTACATCATTTTGGATTTCAAAATATGATAAGAAAAAGGTTTTTATAGTTAGTCATATTATTCCATTATAATTGTAAGTGATCCATGACTAGCTATCTAAGTGTTGTCAATTTTGAAAAAGGAATGTGAAAAATATGTCACTCATGTTGACCAACAAAATCTCACTGCAAAATTTTAGTGCAAGACTTGACCCATCCAAGTTAACACAACACTTCAGAACTGAGGCTACCCACCAGTCTTAATTAAAGAATTCTACCACAGTAACAAATGAATTTAAAGCAAATTACTGAGGCAGTGGTTTAATTCAGGCATTAGATACTGTTTCACTCATCTTGTGCACAAGATGTATATTGGCTGTTTGGTCCCAGCAAATTCTAAATCCACCTCATCCCTAAACTCAAGCAAAGTTTTAGGGAGGTAGTCAGCTTCTAAGGGAAGGCTCTGGTGGCTATGGCACAAACTCATGCAATATATGATATTAGTAGTTATTAACATTGTAGTTACACCTAGCTGATTAAATTAAGGACTAAAAATAATTCAACATTCTCTTGCATGTTGGTTTTAGTGCAGTCATGTAGACATGTCTGATGAATTTAGCCAGAAATGTCATATTGCTTTTGTAACTTTAGTCTTCTCGCATTAGGTAGCCCCCTAACACTTTAGCATAGCTCACGCTGGGATGCCTTAAAAATTCATGGTATAGTTTACTATTATGGTGTCAGCATTAGATCATTGTTTAACAACTTCACCACAAAGAAATGCAAGAGAATCTTTCAATATCGATAGCAAATATTTCACACGTGCAGTCCACAAATGCTGCAAATTTCTGTCAATAGCATTCCTATATATATAGTTAATAACAACAAAAAATGTTTTGTTTATATCTCTTAAATGTGTAGGAAAATCTTGGTCTCTGTCACGGCTTGAAATAAGGCAGAATATCAGTGAGCCTTAGGACTACTTACCTCAATCTATTTTGATTAGAGAATGTGAAAAAAAATAAATTGTGATGGAGGGCTACGTTCTATTAGCTAATTTAGTGTCATCCCTCTATTTGAGATTGCTTGTGGACCAATATACCCAGCGGTGTAATTGTTATTTACTTAGAACTATGTCAGTCATATATTTCTCTTGACCAGTTAGCCTATTTAAAGCAAACAGGAAATAGATATTTATTGTTTGCCAGCCCTTTTTTCTGTCTTATTTCACGGCATATGTTCTGGAACCCAGTTTTCTAGGCAAGCTGACTGCATTCATTCCATTTGCCATTCTGCCATCTGTGAAGTAATTAACTTTTGATTTATTGGAAAAAAAATTAAAAAATCAAGAAGAATTATGATAATTTTATTTGTTTCCCAGTGCCCTGATAGATAAGCAGTAATACTGTCTCTCTTTAAGCCAGGAGCACACATGAACATCCAAACCTGGAATTTACTCAAGTTCATTAACAGTGTCCATTTTGATTTCATTGTGGCTGAAATTCCACTCTTGTTACTACAGTGACTGCTGCAGTGAGTTGTATTTCTGTACCTGGGTTGAATGTTGTCTTGAACTTTAATGTTGAGACTAGATTAAATAGTTTCCCTGCCATCTCTTGGTCCAAGCTTTTCAGAATTATTTAGTTTACAGTGTTTAATGTACTTTGGGTTAGGAGAGAAGAACACTACCAGTTTTTGGTTCTAAGTTAAATCTAGAAGATTTATATTACTGTATACTTAAAGAAGATGCTGCAAATCATCTGTACAGGGCATTACTTTTCAGTTAATAATAAAAACACTATGCAGTGTTAATCACAAGCGACACCCTATTGTGCAGAAGAACTGGCAAAATATAATGTACCTACTGTGCCTGTACCAATTCTTAGTCTGATGAACTAGCCTGAAGCATGCAGGCTCATGCAATGGAGATGCCATATGTAGGTACTTGTCCAGGTTGGTACACTGATTGCCTTTCTCTGCTGCTGCTCTGTTCCAATTGAGCTGACACAGCTTGGATTAATAAGTATGATAGAAATGCTCCCTACCTGCAGAGGCTTTCCCATCCTAAGCCCAAGGTGTTACCCCTTCCAAAGTAGGTGTGGCTGAACAATATAGGAAGTTTATGAGTAAGAAGATGGCAGTCACTGTCTGGGTATTTTTGGCAGCACTTTAGCAATTGCTTCAGGTGTGGTTAAGCCATCATTTGGCATAGGTATATAACAGTTCCAAGCATCCTACACTGATCTTCACTGTGAGTCAATAATATCAAAACCTTCATTTCAGCAACCATACTCTAGTAAGATTACAGCCTTTCCTTTAGAGCTACTAATGCTGTAGAAAATGCTCCCTGGGAATGCAATTTCAGGGCCTTTTTCTTACTTTTTTTTTTTTTTTTTTTTTGGTGTGTGTGTGTGTGTGTGTGTGTGGAATTGTCTCTTTTCTCAAGAACAGCTCTTTCAAATAGCTCTGTCTAATCCAGCTGCTGATGATATTTGTTTGGTCTAGTGAGTGGCTGAACAAATGCTGTGGACGATATATAGTATCAGACCAGTGGTGACAGCAGTCTTACCTGAAAGAGGGTTATAGTGTAGCAAAGGACCTATACTCTTTTCCCAATTAACCATTAAAGCACAGGAGTATCCCAGTTCTGTAGCCCTAGTAGTGAATGTCTCAAAAAAGTAAACGTACTGAATTTTGAATAGATTCTTCTAAATGCTCTAAAAATTGTTCAGCTATATTCAGCATTTCTTTCTGAGGGGCCAGGAAGCATTTTCAATAGAAAATAATTAGTACGCAATCTTCAATTTGACTTCAAGCTTTAAATGCCTGTTAAACTATACATTGCCCTAAATGTATCAAAGTTTTATTTCTTCTTGAACTGATTTAGCTCTCATTAATAAAATGCAGACTCGTTTATATGTGTTCCCTTACATTATCCAGTTTGTAGGTCTTGAAAATTAGAAAAATCTGAATATAGGTAGTGTTGTTGAGGCACATGGATGGGTGCCTTGAAACTGCTGGAATCAAAAAGCTGGCATAGTATTAGCTGTTTTAAGCTTCTGTCTCACTTTTCCCACCTGTGTCAGAGAAGTTATTTATTTACTCATACTTCACACTACCCAAGCCTAAGTAAGTTTTTTTCCAGAGATTTAGTTAGCATTGGCATAGTGATTTCAGAAGGCAAAGAGCTCATTTCTGTAACATCTGGTATAGTACAGTCCAATCCTCCCAATTTGTGTAAATCCTTCTACAGTTTAAGTCCTCCATAGTATTTTAGTGCCTGAAACATTTATTACAATTAGCAAACTCTAGTAATGTGCTGTCTGGTTCTTTATATGAACATGAGTATTGTTTTTATTGAGCCTGAACTATATAACCATCTGAGCCATTCACTGCTGAATAGTATGAAAGTGGCGGAGTTTTGTGCCACTGAGCTAGACTCACTGCCACACTGATTTGTCAGCCATAATTTGGGCACTCAGCAATGGGATTATTTTTTTGGTAGATACTGTTGGGAGTTACTACAGAGAAGTTCCACAGAAGAAAAATCCCTTAGGTACTGTCAACCTTGATGGATGATGATCTGAAGCTTGTAGGTTTTGTGGTTTTGTTTGACATATCGCATGTTAAATTTAATCATCTCAAAATCTATCAGTGTTTTACTAATCTATCAACTAGATTTTCAGACAGTTTGCCTATCTTTCATTCCAAGACTCTTTTTAGGAACAGCTTTGCTATCTTTAGAAACAGGTTTTGTTTTTTAGAATAGCTTACATAATCAGTAGGTTTAACTGCATTGGATTACTCCAAGTGTTTCCTGGATGTACAGTAGAGCTGGCTACATGCAGAAATGCCCCTAAACGAAGAAAGAAAATGCATTTTCTATCTGTTAAGTATTAGGCTTTGTTTTCATCTTCAATATTTTATCAGTTATTATTAGCTGGCCTAGCAAGCTTGAAGTATGTTTAAAATCCTGTATCTTCTACCTACTGAAAACGCAAAGAAAAAGAAAATGCACAAAACTAAACCAAACTTCCAGGCTGTATGAGACTAAGTTCTCTATGATCAACAACCATAAAACACTTGACCAATCAGAGAGAGATTCGGGGACAATTCACAGGGAAGTAGCTTTAGCTCAGAAGAATCGCGTGACTTACTTGAGAATGGAGCAAAATTCCTTTGAACAATCCTGTGTCATACCATTGCCATGAATGTTGCATTGCACCTGTTTACTTATTACACATTGGCTACAGTTTGGCCCTTTGCAATGGTACATCTTGTTCTAGCCAGAGTTTTATTTTTACTTCATAGATACTGATCCATCTTGAACCAGATGGCTTATCTATTTCAGGAAGGAACAGATTCAATACTTTCTTCATTTCTATTAACTTCCCTATCTGAGGTTGTGGTAAACTTGGTGAATTTCATCTTAATTTCTTGGAACCTCTTCACTCAGTAGTAATAATTGAGTGTGAACGTCAAATTTCCCCCAGAGTCCAAATGTGGTGACTTTAGAAGTTACAGTGTAAGATTAATTCCTTTATTCATGGAGTAGCAAGGACCCAGAGACCAAAGCTCTTGCTTCTGTCATCAGAGACTCGGTGGACAACTGTCAGTGACTGTTCAGCACACTGTGCTAAGAGAGTGATGCCTGCAGCTCTGTAAGCTGCAGAATAAATATCCTCTTCAGTACATTCTTTCACAATATTCCTTTCAGTCCTTGAATGAAATACCATCTGGTTCTGATGATTTACTGTAATTGCGTCTCTAATTGCTCTAACTTCCTCCTTAGAGAGTTCAATCTCTTTGAAAGACATATTCTGATTTACCACTAAAATTGCCTTCAGTGTAGGAATTCAGTTATCAGGACTTCACTCTTTCTACATCTCACTGTATCCAGAATGTGTAGAAAAATAATGGCTGCCACAACTAAGCCTTTTTTCTGGCCTACAAGAATCCTGTTTTGAGTAAATAAAGATGTTTCCTGTGGAAAATGCCTTACATGTTCATGGAAAATGTTCAGCTCAGACAAGCAAAGTAATAAAATAGATTTAACATTCTAAAATATTATGTTTATATTCCATTTTGTTTCTCCTATCTCTCTGGACACAGGATTGACATTTTCCACATAACTTTTAATATGAAATACTTTCCTGTATTTAATATCTCTGTCCCTGCTAGTATTTTATTATCAAATCACTCAAAGTCACACTAACTCCCCCCACATTTTTAAGAAATCTTGAAGTACTGAAAATGATGGGGGTGGGGTGAGGTGGGGTGGGGGGTGGGAATTACATACACATGTATTTCCTGCTTTGTGCATGCAGTACATGTTTCTGGCCCTGTAGCCGTGGTGTAATGAATCATTACTCATATACAGTTGTTGAACATTTCAGTTAATGACAGAAGATCCCACTGAAAGTTTAAAGCTCTTCATGAAAGCTACATACCTATTCTCTGATAGACTTCAAGCCCATAGGTTTTCTGTTCTTTTGTTCCATTTCTATATACAAACCAATAATGAGTGCTGTAGAACAAGAGTATCCTGCTAACCAAGCGAAAAACAAGACATCTCTTCATGAGAAAAAGCAGTACATTTACCTAGGTTAGTAAGAGCTCTACCTCATGCTTTCCACATTTTGAAGCTGCATTTCTCATTCTTACAGTATTTGAATTGATTTGCAAATAAGTTTTTTAACCACTGCCTAATAAAGAAGCAGCATGTCTTATTTGGATCTTAGTGTTACAGAACTTCCTTTTGCTAGCTGCTACTGAACATCCAAGAGAAAATAGGATATAACAAACAGACATCTAGTTTCTTTGTCAGTTCGGGCTGGTGTTTTCAGTTCAGGCTGGTGTTTTCAGCCTTACTCATGCTTATTAGGGTCACAGGATTTTTATCTATTTATTTATTTATTTGTTATGGCTCTTCAATTCAGTTCTTGGTGCCGTAGGAGCAGCTTCCACAACTTGTTAGTTTGATATTGTTGTCAGCATAAATGTGGTCAGCATAAATCCTTGTATCAAAATGTTTATAATAATTATCCACATGACTTCACTTGCAATATTTCACCTGAGGCTACTTCAGTGCTGGCTGCCAGTCTAAAGTACCATATGGACACTGGTAGTATCACTTCTCTAGCACTCCTTTCATACGGGAATGGTGAACACAAATACACAGTCTCGGTGTCGTATCTCCTTGACTTCAAATACATGATCTTCACAGATGCCTCAGCACATGCAAATATAAGGCATATGGGCCTTCAGTAGTCCACTCTTCCTGTAAATGTATTGAAACTCAGATAATTCAGTTTGTCAGCAACTATTTTTTTTTTTTTTTCTAAAGACCCAGACTTAACACACTTACAGGCTGCAAAGTGTTTGTCAGATGGGTCATATTCACTGTGTAGAGGAGTGGTTTTCAATTTTATACATTCAGCATGAAGAGCTTGTACAGTACAGCAGTTACCAGGTGTAAACAACCACCCACCAGTGTATTTAAATGGTCAACAATCCCCATGCTGACCAGTAATGTGAAAGGTTAACCCAGCCAGTAAAAGAAAGAGGGTGAGTAATGAGTTGAAAACATAACATTTTGTGCCATTAGAGGCCATGTTGCAGGTCCTCTGTGGGCTGCCCTCTGGCATTCTTATAAAAAAATATACTTATTATTTGAGTCCAAATTTATTTACCTTTAAAAATGTCAGTCATTCAAAATGTTTTGTCCAGGTGGACTTTATTATCTGTTTTTCTATCTCTACCATCACCTTGCTGTGCTTTCAGAGTGACTTAAAGTGAGAGAGAAAGACATTGTTAGGAACTTCATCTTGAAGATGGGACATTTGAAGTCCTTAGATGTACTCATTCAACCAGAGTTCTGTATGAGGACTGAACAGAGACAGATATTTCAGAAAACTGTTGTTACAGTAAATTAAGTGAAAAAAAATGAATATATCATTGACTTTGATTGGTGGGAGGAGGGGTTACATAGGTAAGTCACTCCAAAACTAATGCGTTCTATTTATTTCCATGGTAACTACAACAGATACAAAGAGTACAGTAACTCTGTTTAGCAGAGCAAATTCTTGGCTACAAAGCACTATTTTTCAACATAGTCATCACCGTTAGCTAATTCACATGGATGAGATGATTGAGATGCTCTTCATTTCATGGAATGACAAATACTGTCTCAGCTTTAAGCTATACCACTACTACAGAGACATTTATATTGTTGTCATTATTATAATCAGAATGTTGTTGACATTGTTGTAATCATTATAATAAGTTAGCTATTGTATTAGTTAAGAAATCCTTCCCAGGCAAGATGAATGCAGTTCTGTGATTTATGAAGGTCTTATTTTTTCTGGATTTAAATTTTAAATACACGGGAAAATTATTCTCACATCCAAAATCACTGTGATTTTTATGGGAAATCAATACCCATTAATGAAGCAAAAATCATTATTATTTTTTCAATACAGTGACTATTCACTATTTGCTCTCATTTTTTAAAAATATTAGTGACAGGAAATTCAGACTGTACTCATGATAGATGATAAATCGGAAAATACTATTTATATGTTGTCGTATCTTGGTACTTTGTGTATGTGTCTTCAGAAAGGTAACAGCATTTATCTGTATTTTTTTCAGCAAATGTAGGCACGGAATATTTTACACTGAATGGCTTAACATTGTGACAGATTAAAACCTATGAAATTTATAAATAATTCACACTTAATAAAGAGAAGAATACATGCTGGCAGAAATCTAAGACTTATGGGCCCCCCCTCTTAAGATACAGAGGCAAATCGTGATTTGTCTTCAGGCAAGAATAATTGAAATGTCATCCAAGATCCATGCACCTTGACCTCTTTTACTAAGTACCAGACCAATTGTATGACAGGTGCATTTGAAATATTAAATTTCGATGAGACTGGCAAGTATGAGTAGAGCAAGATGCACATGTCAGCAGAAATGAGAGACACGGCTAATCTACCAGGAATAAAAACTGTTACACTTGCTTCAGATGGAGCCGCAGACCAGACAGTGTATCACTGAAATGGTGATGGTTATAAACAGCTTCTCTGATAGTGATGAATTCTGTCAGTTTTTCTGCAAGCAAATGGAACACACTCACTGGACTTATATTTGAGGAGTAAAGTGGATTTAATCCAGGAGTAACTGACAGCATGAAAGATTGGAGGGGTCGGGGGTGGGGGTGGGGATGGGGGGGAAGCAGAAAGTGCTGTCTTAGAAAAGTAATATTTTATTCAACATAACTAAACCAATCTAAATGAGCCTTCCCAAGAGTCGGAGTAGATAAAATATTCAGAGAGGCTATTTTAATCTGGTCTCTGTCTATTCTGTATAAATCTGTTTTTAATCTGTGTTCCCTTCCCCAATATAAATAATATAGGAGAAAGATTGTATAGCTGAGATGAAAATACAGGGCCATAATTCCTTGATGGTCTCAAATTCAGCCTAAAAATTGAATGCCAAAATTCTGAAACCACTTTTTAAAACTGTTGTTCATTCTCCATCTAACATCTCCTGTGCAGAAATGGAGAGGAGGAGTTCCTTGCCATGTGAAGAAAAACATTTTGCTGGATTTTGAGGCACTAAAGGGGATTTTATCTGAAAACTCAGAATGATATATTGTGATATATTCATCACATAGCTAAAGGCAAGAATTTAACCACCCCACTGCTATTTAAAAGAACAATATGTACAGCAATATACATTCAGTGAGGTGAAGCAGCTCTGCAGAAATGGAGTCAGTATTGATTCTGGTCTTAGAAACACATTGCCAGTTGACTTATTGAAAGTTTGTTGCACACTAGCAGTACTGACCTCTTCTACATCGTCTGAAGTCAGTCATCAGTGTAACAGAACTTGACAAGCAATTTGAAAACTAACGAGAATGAATTCTGCAGGTACATTTGTTAGAAGACAAAGGTTGAGGAAAATGTACCCCTCTTCGATAAGAGAGAAGGAATAACTGGCAACAACAGATGTGGAGAAGGCTGAGGTATTCATGGAGTTCTTTGTCTCAGTCTTCACTGGCAGTCAGGCTTTTCATGTCTCTCACATTCCTGAACTTCTAGGTGGGAGTCAGAAGAGCAGAATCTCCTCCATAAGAGAAGTTCAGATCTGAGACTGTCTTGTGAGAATGAATGCATAGAGGTCTATGGGAATGGATGACATGCATGCCATGGTCCTGAAGGAACTGGCTGATGTGGTTGCCAAGCCATTCTCCATCATACTTGAAAAGTTGTGGCTGTCAGGCGAAGACCCTATAGACTGGAAAAAATGGAAATGTCACTCCCATTTTTAAGGTAGGGAGAAAGGAAGACCAAGGGAACTACAAGCTAGTGAGCATCACATGTGTGCCTGAAGAGATCATGGAGCAGAAACTCTTGGAAGCTATGCTAAGGCACATGTGAGACAAGGAGGTGTTCTGAGACGGCCAATATGGGCAAGGGATGGTCATGCTGATCTTTTCCAGCCTGAGCAATTCTATGCCTGACCATTCTGGTGGCGTTCTGTGATGGAGTAATGGCATAAGGTTGGGCCTACAGAATAGTACTGTGGATTGCAGTCTCTAGTAGTCTGTTCTGCACTTCTTAGCTGATTTGCAATATAAAAATGTAAAAAAAAAAAAAGACAATAAGGTCAACAGACTAATTAACAACTTGAATTAAAGAGCAAATTCAAGCACCTCAACTGGGTTTTCAGCAGAATTATGTAATTAGATCAAAAATTGTTGAAGACTCCTGGGTAGCTGTCATCTAAGCCAGTAGTATTTCATTTGTTGCTTTTAAATCTTCCAGAACAGTAACACACACGATGAATTGTCTCAGTCTTGACAGAATGGTACAAACTTTTACCTTTTTTTACCCTGGTACTTAGTAAGGAAGTGTTGTTCCTCTTATTAATTTGACCAGCTTAGTCCAAACATCAGTAGGTTTAACTCACTCTGGTAAACCTAGACTTGCAAAAAAATCTTTGTGACAGCTGCCCCTTTCTTGTAAAACATAACCTTTTATATAGTACGAGATGATGCTGAATTGGGACACCAGCTTCAATTCCCTCCTCATCATTTAAACTCCGCATTCGAAGATCAATGCCCTAATCACCAGGCATTGACTCTTTGTTGTAAGAACATTTCTCTGTCTCCTGGAAAATTATGTCACTTTGCATTATTGGATTGGAAACGCAAGCTGTCTTAGTGGATGATTGATCACTGAATTCAAGGTTATTTTTTTCATTTTACTCATTGAATTAGGAGACAGTTCCTCTCTTGCCCTGGTCAGAGCTCAAAGATACCAATTTTTATGTGAAAATGGAGGACCATTTCTTTCTTTAGTTTGGTTTTTAATGAAAAATTCAAGAGGTGTATTTGAGAAGTGGCTTTCAGGGGGGAACATATGGGGTGGTCGCATACCTGTGCAACCTGGTGTAGGGAACCTGCTTTGGCAGGGGGGTTGGACCTGGTGATCTCTGGAGGTCCCTTCCAACCCCTATGATTCTGTGATTCTGTGGTTCCCATTTGAGGATGTTAGGATTCCTTTCAACAACTATATAACTAATTTAGCCACCAAACCTGTGAAGTCAGATGTCCCATATCAGCCCTGACTTTTGGGATCATCTTTTATTTGATCCATCCATGGAAGTGCATTGCTGTTAGTCAAATTAACTTCATGAAATGAAGGGTTTTTTATTCCTTCTTATCTGTCTAATATGTTGCAGTCTTAAAAAAGAGTGAGAGTCTGGCCCAGAGAGTTAAATTTATCATGACATTAATCTGACTATGTTTTTACTCTACTTAAAGTTTAATTTGATTCTTTCTCTGTAATAAATCTCATTTTAATTAAGACAGCCCAAAATGAATTGTAGGGACTGTTACTGGATGCTCATGGTTGGATATTTCAGAGATAAAAGAAGCTGACTCCTGCCCTCAAGTGAAGTAGAAACAGCATAAGGACATAAATATCAATGGGTATTACACTACATATTCAAACATGAGATGGAACTATGAAGCTCCTACCAATAGGTCATGCATAGTAGACTTTGTACTGGTCATGGAAAAAAGCTTGTAATTTCTGTAGGAAGTAGGTAAGGTGTGCTGTCAGTACCATTTAGAATTTTTTTGCAGTGGCCAGCCATGCAACTACCATGTGACAATACAGCAAAGTTGGAATAGTACGTACAAATTCATGTACAGATGTGAAAGTACTGCATTACAGCTATGTCAGTGAATTTCTACATTTATCTGTAACAATCTGGCCATTCCAGTCAAGCACTTTTCCTCTTCTTAGAAGAAGGCTCTCAGTGATGCCAAACTATACAAACAGCAGTCAGTTATGCTTACTAATTTGCATTAGCTTAAGATGGAGTTGTTCAGATATACTTGAAGGCAGAATTGAGTCCATAAGGGCCCCATTCTTGCAGAATGTGATATGCATATAAAAAACTCCTTTTACAAAGATTCTCACTGACAGGATTAATTTTCTGTCCAGATGTAAAGTTTTGCAAAATTTGACAGGAGGAAAGTTTTTGAACGTGAGTTGCATGGCTCTTCACAGGTACTAAAAATGTGTATTCAGTAAAAATACCTGTATTTGTATTTCAGAAATCATACACAAACAAAAAAGCATGATATTTCTTCTTCATGAAATATGGCTGGGTACATACCTTTTGAGTTTACCAATAGGGATTGCCAGATACAAACCAAGAAATTCCTGTTAACTGCATGTGCTTTCATGCTCTTGAAGTATTACACTCTATGAACTATATAGATGAGAAAAAAAAGAGATTTCTATTCCAGCATTGCACAGCCAGTGCTGTATATTGCGGTATAATTAAAACCAGTTACTGAAGTGGTGATAGGGTTAGAGTTAGTATCTCTGTTAGGATAATAACTTAGTGTTAACTTTTCCCTAAAGGGATAGGCTCACAGGACTGGAATTTTAGACAAAGGGTACACATTGTATGGAGCAGTTACAAATGGTTTAATAATCAGTAGAACTGTAAAAAGATAAAAAGCAGAAGCAACTGATTGTGTTATAAGTTGATGCCATCCAGTGGTTCAGAAGAGCATCCAGGAACAGGTTCTGAGTAGCATTTGTTTACAGATTTGGCTACAGAATTGCTCTTTATTGATATTAGAATTCTAACTGAACTTGATTAATTTAATAATAATCAGTTTACTTCTGTTCAAACCTAATGTTGTGCAGTACTCTTCATGAATGCTTTGGCTTTATATATATATATTTTTTTATGCACATGCATATATTGTCCCACATGTGTTTCGTGTTTGCATGCACGTACAGACGATAGAGCTGCTGTATAGTGTAGTTTCCACATGAAAAGGCACTCCTCAGAGGGTTACTGAAGAAAAAGCAGAATGATTTTGCTGAGGTGAATCAGGTTGAAAATATGTGCTCTAGAAGTGAAGCACTTGTTTAGTTTCAGAGCTCTATGCATCAATAAATTCCTCATCTTATCAGATGGAAAAAGGAAAGATGTGCTAAACTAGCTGAATGTAAGTTTGAATGCTGTTTAAGTAACCTAACACACCATTAAAATCCTTCTGCAAATCATAATATTTCTATTTATATATGTGGCCTCTAGTTACAAAATATGGGAATATCAAAGGACTTTATATAACATGAGTTTCAGACTGATGCATTGCATTGCCCAGATGCAGGGAAAACAAACAAACAAAAAAAAAACAACAAAAAACAAAACAAAACAAAACAACAAAAAAACATTCTTTAGATGTTAAATTTATAGTAATCGGTAAGCAGAACTGATATTCTGATTCGCTTCAAGTTAGAAAATCAGTGCAAAGTAATAAAAATTGAACTCAAGTCCTGGCAAGTAGTCTACATGTCAATGTTTCATAATGTACAATCATAATATCCTCCAAAATATTATTCTCTTTTAACAACTTGAATTCTTTAGTTTAAGTTTATGCTAACAAGACTGTTGATTTCGAACAGGAATAAAATCTTCATTATATCCTCACTGTAACAAAACACATCTGAAGGAAGGTACTAGTTGCAGGGAAATCCATTGTTAATCATCAAATGAATAACAAAGCATGGTATAAATAGCAAGATACTTAGGGGAAAGTGAGAAGACAGGATTATATCTTGAGGTTGTGCTGACTTGCAATGAATGTCATACCTGCATGTCCACCCGTTGAGTTTCCTTATCCATAAGGAGTCTGGAAGGGAGTATCTGAAATCTGTGCTCCTAATCCAGGTGTTTCAATTGCTTCAATTAAGTGGAATTTCTTCATCAACAATGTTTATTTGTAAGAGCAGTGATGTAATCTTGGGAATCCTGGGGAGATCTGAGGCTCCATTCAGAAACACTGACACTACCATCCCTGCCTTACGTTGGCCCTGCTCTCACTTCTTCACCTAAAAGTAATAGAACAAGAATGTAAAGTTTTCTTCTACAGACATTCAAATTTTCATCTCTTACAAAAATTTTAATGGGACAAGCTTCCTACTTCTACACCCTCAAGCTCCCATCTTCCTCTTCTCCATTGGACAATCAGTGTCTTCCTTTCTGAAAAGGTATTCAGAAAGGTAACTTTCTGAAATGGTAAAGCATCCTCAGATGCTCTAATTAAAAAAAAAAAAAAAAAAAAAAAAAAAAAAAAAAAAAGCATTTTGAACACAATTACTGCAGCTTTTCTTTCACCTTTACTGCAGCTTTTCTTTCACCTTATGTACCAAGCAGTGCACAGTTAATTTAAGGTGAGCCTTCTCCCAGCTTGTCCATAGCATTTTACATACAGACCTAAAGTTTGTATGTGTCTGCTAATAGGGAAGCTCCTCTCATCTAGCAATTATTACATTTTTCTCCCTAATCTCAGCCACAGGCATTTAAATTTTACTTTGATCAACTGTCTTGTCTTTATATCACTTGTCTGAGATCTGAAGCCAAAGAAACATGACTGAGGAAACGCTTGTGAGCTGGAATTAATATGAGTTAACTTGTTAGAATACATTTTGATTGAATTTGGCACTTTGTTATCTGGAAATGTAGACAGATAGTTTTCATTGGAATAGGAAAACAATTACGTATGGATTCATGAGAATAGTTGTAGGTGCCTACATATGTCTATACCTTGGTTGTGTGAATTGTAATGTGTAAGTCTTTGCTCCATTGTATATTTACATACATGTTTCTCCATCTTGTCTAACTTTGACTTTCATTTCTATCTGAAATACGAGAAGAATATTGGTTGCTACAGCATACTAAAAGTTAGCAAATGTCATGGATGAGCAGAGGAAAAGTAAAGAACTTTTGGGGCAAAAAGCTAACTGCCTATCACCTCTTCTGTTGTAGATACTCTGCTTCAGTCATACCCTTAGAGATTACATCAAGGAATAATGATTTTGGTAACAGAATATTGTGTTTTGGTGAGGGTTTTTTCAGATTCTTTCAAGATTTTGGGGAGGCTCTATAATTTGTAATTGTATCTTTTCTTCCATTCAGAAGCTCACTGGAGAATGGTGCAATGCTGAGGGCCAATGGCCTTAGCTCCTATTCTTCCTGCCTTTTAACCAGGTTTCAATATCTCAGGCATCAAAAGCAGGATCTTACTGAAAAGTGTTTTATAGCAACCTTATTTTGGCAAATCCTGTAATGGTGAGGAAGTAGCATGGCAGGGGTAGAGCGGTGTGGAATGGTCTTTGCTTTGGAGTGTGGGAGTAGCCTGGACAACTGAAAAAAGACTATGTGTTACAAGGAGGAGTTACTTCTTAAAATAAATTACTGGCATAAATTGGAGCAATATTTTCTCTGACTCATCTAACTCTGTAGCACCTGAGTGCTAAGAACTTGGATACTGAACAGGTATAGGATGAACATTCTACCAGTTCAGCAGCTTCAAACATGATGTGTGTCATTTGCAAGACATTTAACAAGACCAAATGCCACGTCCTGCACTTGAGTCATAACAATCTCAAGCAGTGATATAGAAGTGGGGAAGACTGGCTGGAAAGTAGCCTGGCAGAAAAGGATCAGGTGGTACTGGTCAACAGCCAGCTGAATGTGAACCAACCATGTACCCAGGTGGCCAAGACACCTGGTCTATGTCAGAATCGGTGTGACCAGCAAGACCAGGGAAGTGGTTGTTGTCTTGTACAATAATGTGAGACCACTCCTCAAGCACCGTGTTCACTTTGGGCTCATTGCTGCAAGAAGGATATTGTGTTGCTCAAACCTATGCAAACAAGAGCAGTGAAATTGGTGAATGGACTTGGAAACAAGAGTTACAAGTAGTGACTGAGGGAGATGGAGTTGTTTAGTCTAGAGGAGTCTGAGGGGAGATCTCAATGCTCTCTACCTAAAAGGAGGCTGCAGTGAGGAGTGTCATTCCCTCTTGTCAGATGACAAATTGATGGGATGAGAGGAAATGATTTCTGGTTACACCAAAGGAGCTGCATATGGGATTTCAGGAGGAATTTCTTCAGAGAGGGTGATCAAGAATTGGAATGGGCTGTCTGGGGAAACAGAAGTCTCAATCACTGGAGTTATATAAGAGCTGTGCAGAGGTGGCACTAAGATACTCAGTTTAGCAATGGGACTTTAGTAGGTCAGGCTGATGATCTGGAAGGTCTTTTTCAACTCTGATTTTATGATGAAGTTGTAGGACTGTGTACCACAGGAAGCTGTTTGCCTTCCCTAATCTTTCCAGAGTAGCAATGGGAGTCAAGGCAAGCCATTCTGAATAATGGTTAACAGCAAACATTCTACAACACAATACATTCACAGCATTCAGATTTTTTTGGGGGGGTGACATTAAATGTTTCTTTACTGAAATTTTTGTGGTTTTTTTTTAATTGTTATTGTTGCTTTGTTAATTAGTTGGTTTTGGTTGTTTTTTATCTTTTTTGAGAATGGCACTTGTAAACAATTTTGTCTTGAGGCTGAAGCACTTTCTAGTTTATTACCTCTCAAAACTCTTTGCTGCACTGTATTGTGAATGAGCTAATTAAAACTGCTTATTTACAGAAGTTATAGATTCTTCCCTCTACTTTTATGTAGTCAGGCTGAACATGAGAAACGTTTGGAGGTAACAACTGATCTATAATTGGGATTGCTGCAGCAAGATCCCACTGGATTTCTTGTTCAGTCATGTCAGACTGCATTGTCCAAACAGTGAGAGGGTTTAAATTCCTAAACACTCACAATGTGAGAAGACAATTGGCAAATGAAGGCTAAAACATACAATCAGTGTTTTTGTTTTGCTAATCGCTGTTGGATGTTTGCAGACAAGCCCACAGCAAACTACTTTTGTTTTGCTAATTCTGTTTAAGGAGATTACGAAGACGGATCTTCCTGAAGAGGACTTTGAAGGAGAATAAGAAAAGGAATTTGTGATTTAATTCAGAGGAAATCAGAACTGTCTGTCCACAGTCCTCAATGCTTTCTCTTACAGAACAAAGAAACAAGGCAGGCTTGGAGTGCAATTGTAATAGTAGAAGGAAAGAAAAAACAAAAACCCAAACACAAGAGCAGACATGGGGAACACAAGTTCTTGTCATAATATGAAAAACTTGTAGTTCAGCTAAAACATAGCAAGTTATTTACATTATAAATTGCTGACTTTGAAATTTGGCATTCAGGAATGCTTTGACTATGATAGAAATCATCAATATTTTGTAAAATATTTTCAATCACAAAATATAAGTTGCAGAACAGTCACCCTGCCTTCAATAGCCAAAAAGTTACTGAAATAAATTTGTTAAATAACGTTGTAAGCACACAGCTAATAACAAAGTGATATGAAACAGCTAACATCAATTTGTCAGTATCAAATCAAATCTGGTTTCGTTCTTGACTGCATAGCTGGCCTAGTGGAAGCAAAAGAAGCAGTGAATGTGTTATAGTTGGTCTTTAGTGAGGCTTTTGATGTGGTATTAGGATACATTCTCATAAGCAAGTTAGGGAAATGTTATGGATGAAATTGCCATCTGGTGGGTGCACACACTTGTTGCAGTACAAGAAAAATTACTTATGGGTAGTTAATTGACAAATTGGTAAAATCTTTAATATACTGTGCTTTGCAGACTATTCCTGTGATTTGTTCTAGTTTCATTATTGAGCACATGATTTTTATTTTCCTGCAAAAGAGAAGATAATTAAATTCAGAAGTCGTGGTCATTGGAAGAAGTGGTTTGAAATCAATAGAATAGCATTTAATAAACATGAAAAAATTATTACAATTATAAAGAAAGAATAAAATATTGAAACAGAAAATTTGTAATAAATATAACAATATGTACCAAAAAAAAAAAAAAAAAAAAAAAAAAGATAGCAGATTGTGGTGGATCACAAGCAAAACATGAATTTTGTAGAAAGAATTGCAATACTTGTATGTGAAAGATGGCAGGTAGGAGGTGTTTTATTTTGCATGTGACATTTTAACTAGAGAATTATGTCTGCTTGAATTCAGGAAAAGCAAAACAAACTGCTTAGAGTCAGGGTGAAAGTAAGAAGGGGTGCAGAGTTTAGAAAGTAGCCATTAAGGGACATTTGAGGATTTGCTAATTTGCTGCAGCATCTTTGTTCTAAACTAAATGAATGAGAACGAACATCATGTAAAGAACAATGAAATATTGAAAGATTGTTGTAATGATAAGAAATCAGAATTTCCTCCTGTCTTCTGCACACAGGACAATAATTAGCTGAATTTACCTGACAGACAGTGAAGATAGATCCCAGTGTAGAGACAGACTGCACTGGGATGTTTTGACTGTGCTGTCTCCTTCACTGGAGATTTATGAGGCTGCATTAATAGCATAAGCAATCTATGGCTAGTTTGGTTTACTTCATCCTGTCTCAGAGGTTTCTTTCAGCCTAGCTTTATGTGATTTCTACTTAGTAATGAAAATGTTTAAAATTAGTACTTAGGTGGATTCTAGAAAATAGTGTTTATGTGTATTCTGAGAATAGCATCTCTTTCTGATGGCACTTTGCTGATCAGACTTCTAGACTAAAAATGAGCTGGGGTGGGGAAATGGCCTGGCCCAGTATTGTGGAAGTGGTGGGCTGCGTTGGCAAGAAAGTATGATGTGTGTAATGGACAAGGCAGATCCTGGCAATGACAAAACTGTGTGGAGGAGACTCTCATCAAGTGTTACAGGGAAAGTGCTCATACCTCTTATGAAGTCAGCATTTTGGAGCACCTCACTGAAACATATTTGCACTAATGAACACATACAGCATGGGACAAAAACTGGCAGAATCAGAAGTGGTTGTGTGCGATTGCAGGGCTGCAACCTCACCAGAGAGATGTGGTATCACTTTACGAAGAACAGCTGAGGAGAGTTGTATGGGAACTCTTAGGTCACAGCCTGAACCAATGATTGAGCACCTTGGTGGAGAGGCATGGCCAGCCCTAGGAACATAGATACAAGCTATTCACCTGTGCAACTCAGGGTCTACTCTTCCCTGACCTCACTTAAGGGCTGTCAGCTGAGAGAAAAGCATCTCTATTTGGAGACTGCTTCCTCTGGGGGAGTTTTCCAGAAAGCTTTTGTCTTCGGAGAGGTAAACTCTTTCTTTCTTATTACTGGATTGTGACTAATACTTTTCTTGTGTTATCCAAAAACTGGTCAGAGTCAACTATTTACCTCTATTTCATAGCATAAAAAGGGATTTCCCCGCTTCCCACCCCATCTCCCCTCAGCAAAAGCAGCAGCACCCAGACTGCATTAGGAGAAGTGTTGCTGCTAGGTTGAGGGAGGTGTTTCTTCTCTTCTACTTGGCCCTGGTTAAAGCAAGTCTGCAGTGGTATGCTCAGTATGAAAGGGATGTGAACATACTGGAGCGAGTCTGGCAAAAACATTGAAGAAAACATCTCTGATCTACAAGGATATGTTTACAAAGCAGTTGATGTTTTGCTTTGTAATGGGAAAGTTTGGGGCAGATCTTATCCTTATGTGTAAATGCATGATGGGCAGAAGTAAAGAATGCAGAAACGGTCTTCTCATTGATGCCCAGAGGATGGCAAAGAGACAATGGGCTCAAACTGAGATACAGGAAATTCCATTTAAAAATCAGAAGAACCTGTCTTAAAGGTGAAGGTTGTCAAACACAGGACAAATTGTGAAGTCTCCATCCTTGGAGATATTCAAAACTCTCCTGGAAAAGGCCATGAACAGCTCTTGTACAGTCTGCTTGTTATAGACTTAAAACATCTCCTGAATGCTGGTGAGGCCCCACGCAGCCAGATGTTAATTTCCCTAAAGTATGTTGCTACTTTGCAGTAGGGATCTGATTTCCCCCAAAAGATGCCCACTAAGTGTGAACTGTCCTGTTTCAGCTTGGCCATCCTAATCTAATCGCTGGGCATAATAAAATCTGAATCTAGTAGATATTTGTGGGAGAAAGTGAAGATGAGGTGATCTGGGTGTAGACAGGTTATAGTTGCAGAAGTATCAAATTAATATTTAAGAGAACAGTTTTCAGGAAGTTTAATTTGCTCAATGAAAGCGTCAGTTGAGAGCATGGCTAATTTTCATCCTTCCATCCAGCAAGGAGGGAAAACTAAAGGGAAGTGGTGAATATAATCTGAATGACAGGAAAAGGTAACAGTCACTCATAATTGTTCTGGGTGTCAGCATAATTTTTTCAAGAGTATTCTCAGAGATGTCTGACAGTGACTTGCAATTGCACTGAAAAAGTGATTACCAATCTACCGTTTATTATGATCATAACTGCTATACAATTAAGTCAGACACTAGGAGATCCATGTTCCCAAGTTTAGTTCTATGTTAAATCAATAATTAAGTAACATACAGATGAGGCACTTCCCAAAATTCTGCATCTATGCGTAAGCTATATGTTATAAACAAAAAAGTGCACTCATTCTTTGTAATGTAAGGGTAGGAATTAAACGTCATTATTAAGCAAGGCATGGCTGTGGCTGTTTGTTAAAGCTGCAGGGGTAAAAAAAACTGTCTTGGAATAAAAAAAAAAAAAGACATTTTAACACTTGTATTTGTTCTGCATTAGCATAAAAAGAAAACCATCTAATTTTAATGGCTTTTTGAAACAATCCTGTTTTCAAATTCATGATGATCATGGCTCAGACTGGTTCCTCATTCTTGGGCTGGTTCTGCATCAGTTATAGCAGTAGCAGAATTTAGTGCTATTCTGAAGGCTGCTAATTAGCAACTGCCTAAAGGAGTTGTTTGCCAAGCTAAGCAAAGTGCAGGAAAGCTACAGCCAACGTATTTCCTTTGCTGGGAATAGTGGGATACCACTGTATTTGTGATGATAATGAGCTGTTATGTACCAAAAGAATCCCAAAATGCCAAAATGGGTCTTGTCCTTAAATCCTTGCTACTGGCTGAATTGTGAAATGTAAGTGAAGCAGACCTGATAATCTGGCTCACATGACTCCTTTACAAAGCAAACATTATCAATGAGCACTTGATTTCCTGTATCCTCAAGGAAAATTGCTTTGGAAGAAAGGATTGCTCATGAGAGGCTTTCAATAGCCTCTTTTTGAATGTTTATCTTTCCGGATCAGCAGGCAAATCTTGTCTGTTAGGAGGGGTCTGCTCTGTATCTCCTTCTTTGGGATGCAAAAGGTAATTTGCACACATCTGTATCTCTGTTTTCATCATGTTTCCTTCTGCTGTAAACATCAGTTTTATTGACAGCTATCAGCCTCTCTGATACTTCTTTGTTGGCTGGAGATATGAAATTCTCCAGCTGTCTTCTTTGTAAGAGCATCTCCCAGAGACACAATGAGTGGAAGCGGTTGAAGGGCAACACTTGATCAGAGCTCAAAACCCCACTTTGATAATTTTTTGGTGGTAATTTGCTATAGCGTTTGCTGCCTAATACTGATTACGTTACAAAACTGTGCTTACTACAGGATTAACCTCTCCCACTACTAAAATATTGCATTCTTTGTGTTTGACCTGATTGTAAAAGGAATCAGACTGCTGCTGGAATTGTTTCATGTGAAGAAAAAAAACAACAACAAAACAGGGGGTGTGTTTTGGGCCCTCTAGAGTCCCTACAAAATTAAATAAATACTCTGTCACTGTCAAAGATGGAAAATAAGTGCAGTCATGAAAAAGATGCCAAATTTAAGGTATCTGTGTAATCTGCATCACGGCACGATTGTTATGCAAATTGTAAGCTTTCAGTGTTTAAGGAAAAAAGAAAAAACAACTGTCTTTAACGACCAAAAAAAATCTATGTCAGTGTCATGTTGTGTGCTTCTGCCCTATGGAATTCGCCTTCTAGAGAAATGCCTCCAGGCAGAAACCTGCATCCAGAGTTTTTTGGGAACATGAACCCCATGGGCCGTTGGGTTGGTAACCATTAGAACTGCAGAAAGTTTTTTTCTGTTTTTCCTCATGGCAAAGCAACAAGAAATAAAAAAAATAAAATGTGGAAGTTTGTTAATATATCTATATCACAAGTTTTAAAGCACTTAAGAAAAGAAAATCATAGATTCATATAATTACAAAATCATAGGATGGTCTGGATTGGAAGGAACCTCAAAGCCCACCCTGTGCCATGGGCAGGGCTGCCCCCCACCAGCTCAGCAGCCCAGGGCCCCATCCAACATGGCCTTGAGTGCCTCCAGGGATGGGGCACCACAGCTTCTCTAGGAAATGTGTTGGCAAATAATATTCTGGCATCAGAAATAGAGACATGTATTATATAAATGGGCAAATGCAAGTCCAACTGGATGTTTGTTGTAGAAAATAAGGAAGGTCAGCCTCTTACTTGAGGTTTTCATTATTTTATCATAAACTTTGAATTTTCCATGCTTTTCAGGGTTTTCTTGGCTCTCATCTCCATTCCTGAAAAATTTTGCCTTTTTTCATGATGGCTTCATTGTCCTATTAATTTCAACATTGTATATCTTATTATTAAATTATTTGTAATGGCTGAAATCAGCAGTGAACTCATTCCTTACACTGCAGTCTGCTCTGCATTTCATATATTAAAAAATATGGGACTGATGCTATTTTCTCCATCTCCTTAGGTAGCCTTATCTCAGAATAAATAAAAAACGTTTAAACATTTGAGCGCCTGTGAAGTCAATACCATATAAGTTTTACATATACATAAATAAGTCTAAAGTAGAGATAAACCAGTGACATAAATGAAGTTAGATTACTGCATTTTCCTTGACCTCTGTACTTCAAGGTAGTATTGAGAGAGAATCTTCCTGTTTCTTTAAAACGCTGCCAGATGTAACTCCATGGAGTGGGCTTGGGTGAATGTGTGGAAACACACTTGCTGCTGGCAGAAAGCATTCTTGGGTCGCCCATGCTACCACCATCTGTGACATATGCGCTATTTGGCAAAGGGAGTTCTCTGTATTTCCTAGGAGGCCGGCCCCATCCCTGTGCTGTTGCCATGGCCACATTCTCTCTCAGAGCATCCTTGAGTGGAGAAGAGTGCTATCATGTTGCTTCCCCAGGAGATTGTCTGTGCACTTTCCACTTCCTTGAGTGAAGTATCAACGTGCCAGAAACATGGTTCTTGGTGGTGCACCCGCTACAACACTGCACTTAATGAGTCTTCAGCAGTAGAAGCCAGCAAACCTGAGCATGCTCCTCAGCTGCAGCCAGTTTTTGCTCCTCTTTTAAACACTGGATTTGGAAGCCTTCTTACTTTAAAAATAATATGATGATAATATAGAAATGCATTTCTAAATTTATGTACTCTATATATGGCAACATCGTGTATCACTTCATACTGAAGATTCAGGTTACCCTGGGTTATGAAAGTTGGGTTCAAATTTTAGGAGAAAACAACAGCACCTCTGGTCTGATTCCAGGTTTATCTCTTTATATTCTCACCACTTCAGTTTATTTCACAGCAATCCCACAATGTCAGTAGATATTCCTATTTTTGTAGTAATAGCTTTGGTTTCTCAGTAAATTAATCTCTTTGTTAACTTGTTTGGTGATAACATTTTCTATCACAAGCAGCTGCTCTGTTTAAGATTGAAATGAGGAAAATGTGATAACCTCACAAAGGAACAATGCCAGTCTCGGAAGTCCTCGCTCTTTGTCCAGGTTCCAACGCTATAAATAATCAATAGAAAAAGAAAAGTGAAGATGAGAAAGAAAATAAACCTAGCTATGTCCAAATGCTGTAGCTCTCAAAGATTCTCTCAGTGCTAAAGCCTGGTTAAACAGATAGAGGAGAAAAGGTGATGTAATGCTCTGAGGTAGGAAAACATCGACCACTCAGAGTTAAAGACAGTCCTGCTCCAAAACATCAAAAAAAACAATGGTCATTTGAGGTTGATGCCACATGAGGCATTTTCCTCTGTACTTCATTGTACTGCATGATTTGCACTCACATAATGATAGTTTTCTCTGCTACACTGTTTTCAGATTTGGTTAACCAAATGACTTTGATAATCATTGTTATCTTAAAAGTGGGATGATGGGGAAGAGAACAACACCCTGCAAATGCCTGACACCACAATGAAGTGACAGTGTATTCTGTGACGGAGGACCAGGAGCATCCTGTCAGAGCAGTCATAGAAACAGTTTCAGTAGCTATGAGGAGAGAGAGAGAAACAATTTTAATCACAGGGCCTGGGTTGAAAAAGACTTTCAACCCCTCTGCTATGTGCAGTGTTACCAACCACCAGGCCAGGCTGCCTAGAACCTCAAGAGAAATACAAGTTCAGATAGTAGGTGCACAGCTTAAAGGTTAGATAACGTTATCCTTTAACTGGAATATCATCAAATATCACAAGACCTCAGTATTATATCCTGTGGTACACAAGCATATGGCAAACTCAGACATACGTCCCTTTCCTGGCTACAGAGGGGAATGGAGTTTGGTAAACACGGGGTTACAGTCCCTCCAGATCCAGAACAATAATTCAGAAATTACAGCCTCAAAATAAACAGAACTGAGTATGAGGCTTTTGCACTCTCTCCTCAGCTGAGCATCTGTTCAGCAGCTGAGGTGGATATTTAGATTCAAAAGAAAATCTGAGTAATTTTGGTTATGCACAAGGCACTTTCTCTTCTGAAAAGGGTTTTTTGCAGTCTGCAATGCTCCAGCATGGAGAGCCATCTGGTGGGTGTCAGCTGCACTGCTTTCTTATGTTCATGTACAGAATCCTAAAGACTACATTTGCAGCGTCCCTTTTGCTATTATCCTTAGGAGTTCTGTTTGTGAAATCTTCATTGCCTCCTGATTATTATTTTTTCTGGTTTTTCTTTGTGTTTATGTTCAGTTTTCTTGGCATGCATTTGCAGTTGTTCTTTGCCAAACAGTATTCACTGATGATGCTTGCTGTTATGACAGAGATGGACAAAGTGTTTGAGGGAGAAAAGGGAATCACTTTGAAGAGCAATTTCACTTGCTCTGAAATAACTCAGATGTATCACCAACACTCTCATGCAGAGGAAAAAGAAAAGGAAAGAAAGAAAAGAAAAAAGAAAGAAAAAGATCAGCCAGATGCACCTGAGAGATAGCAAGGGGAAATCAGTGTCTCTCTGCCTGCTGCTCAGAGCTTGGAGGTTTGGCAGATTAGAAGGGACTCATCTCAGTTCTGTGAAAACTCACCCTCTGCAAGATTGAAGGGTGGATGTACACTGAGGAGGAGGTACCTGCAGTCAGATTATACAACGCCCTAAACAAAGGCGTCTTCACTCCTCCCTCTCGAGGCTGTTTCATTATATATTAAATGACAGTTACTAAAAAAGAGAGCTGAGTCTGAGCCTTGTGGCTGGGGACATGTGCTGGGTAGGCAGACAGCACACACCTCAGAGCTCACATGAGTTAATGACACTGTTATTATACTTATTATGTATTAACATGGTGAAGGACTATCAACAGATGAAGTGCAAAGCGCTGCTCAATATGACAGCAGGGTAGGATACTTTCTAGAGTGGTAGGAGTTGGGAATTCTGATCCCCCTGAAACAAAGGAGAGATTTGAGCCCCGGGCTTCTGAGCTGTAAATGCCTGAATGGTTGAATGAAGCCATCCTTTCTTCTTGGTTTGGTGAGTTCAGGCTTTCTTTAGTGCTGATCTTTTAGCAAGCTTCTGAACCAATGTTTTCTCTAAGGGCAACTGAAATGTGTTATTTAACAGAAAATAACTATTTAGTCATGGTAGGAGGAAAAAGTGGGGAAAATCTATTTGATCCAGATCGAATTTGGATGTTTGATGCAAATGTTCTTTGAATTAGATAAGGTTAAAAAAATCTCACAGACTAATTCCAAGTAAGGAATACTTAACAAAGTACCCATATACCTTCTAAAAGCATTCAGAAAGTGTTTCACCTGTGTTCTGTACTAGCATACAAAGAAAGAGTGTTAGAAATTCAGGCAGAGAGCCATCAAGTCTTGAAAACAAACAGAAGCTTCTGTCAGAATTTTGAGTATGCTGTAGTCTGTGGAAGTTTTGTCTCTTTGCAGCAAGCAGTGATAAGTAAAGCTATATTGTTATCTTGTCTAGTTGACTCAAATTCAACACCTGTATGTCAATAACAAACTGAACAGTTCTGTTAGGAGAGGTTTGAGTGCGGTTGCTATTATAGCTGTTTTCTTGGAGGAGAGATTGGAAAACCACTTATTCCTATCCTTCTGCAGGACATCTATATTTATTGCAGTGCTGGGGAGAGCTACTCACTGCATCCTCTCCCATGTCCTGGTCTTTACAGCACAGTCTCCATCACACACCCACTTCTTTTCTGTAGTGTCTGATGGACTGTATCTCCTCAGATCAATTGTGTTGCACACATCTAGCCGACCTGAAATTACAGCTTGTTCACCATAAAGATCTAAAGCACATTTTCTGCCTGTGGTCCATTTCTTCATTGGTCTCAGGAACATGCGGTGAGGGTAGACTGTGGGCTGAGCGTCCTGGCAGGATGCATAGAGACTTAGTAGGACAGGCTAAACACACATATTTCAGAACCAAAATTGGTCTGGAGTTAATAACATCCACCCTCTCCAAGTTCCTCCTCTTTAAAAATACTGATCATTTAACACTTTTTTTTTTTTTTTTTTTTGTACTTTTGGTCCTCTTTTATTTATTTATTTATTTTAAAATGCATTCTCAGGTTATTGTACTTCATGTCAGAGGCATTTTCAGTCCGTCAGAGTAACAAGGACTGTAGTATTTCTGCTTAGAACAGGGGGTAGTGTCTTGTCTACAGTGCCTTTCAGAAAGACATCTCATCACAGTGAGAAAGAAATTGGTGGAGAATGCATGCCCTTTGGGGAACAGTTCACTAACTTTGTTGGTAACAGTTTTCATTGTACTTCTCAAATGAATTCCCGAATTTAATTTTAAAAAGTGATTGGGTTTACCAGCATAAAATAGATCATTGACATCAGCTTTTAAAATCTGGATCTCGGATGAAGTATAAAACATAGTAGATGCTTCAGAATAGACCTTAACTGCTTTGCAGTTTTCACCAGGATTGTTGCATGTGTAAGCCCTTCACAGCAGGTCTGTCCTATGGAATTAGCTAGTTGCTGCCAGCATGCAAACATACACATCTGTCAAAACCATAACTCATATTAAATGGAGATTTTAAAATTAGCATTCCTTAGCGAGCTAGGTCACACATAATCTTAAATCCACTGAAAATAAATAAATAAATAAAGACTGAGCCAGCTTGTGGTCCTAAAATTCCTACTGTTTATATATGGAGAATGCATGCAACTCCTGTGTCAGCAGCGATTTAATCAAATTGTAATTACATTTGGAGTATGATTGTCTTCTCATATGGAGAACTGTGTGGTAGAGGAAATGAAGCAAAGAATTATCATCCATTATGTTACATGTCACTGGAGCAAGTATGGCTTTGGGATGTCTTAACATCAGCCTTCCAGTACCTACAAGGAGGTTAGTGATGGGTGAAATTCTCAGTGGTGTGCAGTGGTATTTCGTGGCTTAAATGGAAATGAGAGGCTCAGGCTTTATGTTAAAATAGTTTTCTCATGTTGAGGACAGTCCTACATTGAAGCAGGTTGCTAGATGGGCTGTGCAGTCCATTGTAAGGTCAGATTGGGTGAGTAACCTTGTCTGATTTCATAGTTGACCCCAGTAAGAGCATAGAGTAAAACTAGAGACTTCTTGATCTTTTTCAGTGAGGATTTTCCTGTGAACACACAATGCATGGTATAAAGGAAAACTGCATTGAAACATTCAAGACTACATTTAAACCCAATGTTAACACAGTAAGAGTTAGATGAGAAAATTTCCAAGGTCTAAGCCATCTCAAGAGAGCTCCAACAATCTCACATTAAACTGGATTTGTTCTGATAAATGAGCTTTTCTATGATTATAACTAATGTTCCTTAAAGCAGCAGGAAAAGTTTGTTTCCTTTCCTTGACATAAGCATGGAAATGTCTACAGAAGGTTTCACATGGAGAAGGAAGAATTACAATCACAAGAAGTTCTGACTCAAGGGACTGTGCATCATCTCACCCTTGTGGAACCATGTACTACAATGTACTGCTTCTGCTTCCACCCTTGTGTTTAAAGCCTTTGCTTATAAACCTGCTAAGCTTTTCTAACATTCCTATTATATTATTCTAAGATTTGCATACCTTTTAATGGATCTACGTACATTTTGTTTAGATGTAAGCTTCTTATTGTGAGTAGTTATTTGAGCTCAGTCTGGAAGGGCTCAAGGCAATACACTGTGGATGTAGAGTTTTTGCTTCTTTCCCAGCCAGTAGTGTAAAATGAGATATTCTTACAGATTTCATTTACTGTCAAGTTACATATCTAAAATGCAGGTTATTTGTGATGACTGCAGAACAGGATCAGAAATTGTCTTTTCTCTATGCTTGAACAACCCAGTGTACAGGAATTCATTTCAACAGAGTGATTCCTGAAGGTTTCACTTTTGCTTTAAGGTAGGAAATCTGCCCTTTTGTAAGGGATGAACTTGATCCTGGATTTATCATATCATTAATTTAGCACCTAGAATCAAAATTACTAACTGAAGTACTCAATGACATATAACACCGGCACAGATTTGAGCCAATTGTCCAGTGATGGGTTTCTACAAAGATAGATGATCTTCTCAGGCATACAAGAAATAGTTAACTGACAACCTCAATATATGAAACTTAACGGGAATAACTACTTTGAAAATGTAACGAACAACCACAAAGTGTGAGTCATCACATCCAGTTGTGAAAAACAGAAACTAAATATATCCCACATGCTCTAATAGGCATACATGAAGAACACAGAAAGTTTCAAACATTTCCGTAGGACAAACCTCCTCCTTTCAAACACGAAGCCTGGAGAGAGAGAGAGGTGACTCTAATACATGGTGTGGTGCTCCATGAAGCATTGGAGCTTCACATATCAAGTGGAGCAGAAAGTGAAATGCCTTTGTACACCTTTTAGGTATCTTGAAAGAATTGCAGATTATAACTTCTTTCAGGCATCACAAAACCAGCAAAATTTTCCTAGCTCTGTGTTTTCTTTAAAGCATTTGGTACATCATCTTGGAGTATTCTCCTCTAAAGAATAACTGAGGAAATAAATACAAATAGCAGCAAAATTTGAATGTCTACAGACTCAAGCAATTGCTTATATTTTCAAAAGGTGATCTCTCTCTCTACCCACAAGACATAAGTGATAGACATATCACAATTAGGAAAGAACTTACATGTATTATACAAACCAGTGACCCAGTCTATCATTAGCATGTTACCAAAGATGCATTTACACTTTATAAATAGAATTCAGAGGATTATGCTTTTGTTTGCTACTAAAGTTCACAAAGCAACTAAGACCTCATAAACCTATTGGTTAGAAAGAAATAGAACAAATCTGTAGTTCTTTTCTAGCAATGGAATGTCTTAAAATCAATATGAGGATCACAGTTATATAAGAAGTTTAAGTAAAAGTAGTTGTGACTAAAAAACACATCGTTGACTATGAGTAAATTAGCTGAGTTAAACTTGGGAGAATGTGAGAAAATTTGGAAGGACTGTAGAAAGAGCAGGAAATAAAAGTGATTATTTGGGAGTTTTCGTTTTGAAGAGTAATTTTACAACTAGTAGCAATGGTAGATTTCAGTGGTATGCAGTGATGAAAGTGAAAAATATAGTAAGGCAGGAACCCACAGAGAGATGAAAGAAAAATTTAAAATAAGAGAAGGACAAAAAAAAATTCATCAAGGACTTTGGTTTAGATGCTTTCCAACAAGCTCAGAAAAAAAAAAAAAATATGAGTAATATGACAGTCGGATATAAAATAATTAATGGCCAGAAAGCCTGACCAGCGTATTTACTCTTTTTATGTGACAAAAGAAAACTGACACAGAAGCCCTTGTTTCAGCAACGCATTTTAGAAAGATAAAAGGATGCACTTTGCAGACTATGTGTAATCAAATTGTTGAACTCACTTCTGTAAGAAATTTACAGGAAAAAAAAAAAAAAATAGGTAAATAATAAAAAAGTAAAATAATAGTAAATAATAAAGGCACTAGCCTTTATAAAAGTAATAAAGATTTTTCCACTACTTCATAGCAAAATAATATTTCCAGCTAATGGAAAGGATTGTTTCTCTTTCTTTCTGGAAATACAGTTATACAGCAAGTTCTCGTATGATTTGTGAAGTGCCTGTGGAAGCCAGATGTCAGCTAACTAGGTTTTGGACTTTATCTACTGTGACAGTTCTATGTCCTTGGTGTGGTGCAATGGAGACATATTAATTACTTTAAAAATAACTAAATAAATAAAAATAAAAGAAGATAAATTATATCTTTGAGTGCAGATTCACACCTGTCTTTGTGAGATCTGAGCGCTACTTCAAAATAGCAATAGTAATATAGAAGACCTGACTTTTTCTATAATTCTTTTTAAAGTCCATTTAAGTGAAATGAAATACTCGTTATTTGTAGCTGTAAGTCAATTCTTTATGTAAATGAAACAACTGCTTTCACAGCAGAAGTTTATGCTGCTTCTGTGTTGTCATTACACTTTAGGTTAGTCATTCCTTTTCTTTCCAACCAGCTCTGAAAAGCACTTTAGATATTGAGTCTGAAGATTTATTTCCTACCAGACTTTTCCTTGATATAAATTCAATAATTGTCATTTCTAACATGAAAAACATTTTGAAACAAGTTACAGATGGGTTATTGTTATTCTTTGTACAAAGACCAGTTAAAGCTCTTTGTGGTAGATTAGCATAATGGTCTGACAATATGGACAATCCATTTAATTTCTCGCTTCCTTAGATCTCTGTCCTGTAAATGCAACAATACAATTATTCTTCAACATACATTGGAGATTCCCCGCTGTTTGGTTTGTGAGTGGAAACATTTGAGTACATAAGTGATGTCCTAAATTAGGTAAAACATTTATTTGCCATCTAGAGCTGTGTGTGTTAAGAGGTATAATTTTTAGTTTATAACAAGACGAATGCTAAAATGTCTTTGTGACCAGTATTTTCATGCTTAGAAAATTTCTATCAAAAGTATGTGGGTTTCCTCTTTTTTTTTTTTTTTAATTATTGCCTCCCCCCCAGTTCGTTGAATAATGGCATAGATAATTGTGTGGTTTCATATTGTACAAAATGCTACTTACTTCTGATCAAGTGTTGTCCATGGATGAGAAGGATTAGAATATTAAGGACTTTGAGTGAAGATTAGCTGAAGAAGTCGTGTCTTCATCCTCAGGAAACAATGACACTGACTGTTGGTTGAAAGAAAGATGTCAGAAAGTCAGAATAGATAATACATATCCTCTTTCTATTTTTTCAAAAAGTGATTAGCAAAGGAATGTATGACAGCATTGCTACTATCCAGATGAAATTGTTTCCTATGGACAAGCAGGCACAGAAGATAATTTTATTTTAAAAGAATGTAGAGATCTATTGATCTATTGTTCAAAGTGTTGATGACTGTGATGCCTCTTTATCTTATTACCTTCTAGGTTATTTGAGTAATACAACAACTGACTTCTACCACACTCAGCGCTGCATGTAAAAAAGTGCTAGACCAAAAGTAGAAAAAGAGGAGTGGAGACAGACTATGGCCATTCCTTTCTGTATTCAAGTACAGCACCTCAACACTTCTTCCTTCCTAATCTGTATTCTCTGTCACTGGCTAGCCCTCTTTCCTCACATTTCATTCACCTGTGCTCAGGCCACATAAAGATCTAGGTCCATTTTAAAATGCACACACCAGTTAATAGAATTGACGCCTCTGAAACAATCTCTTCTCCATCTGACAGCTGTGCATCACATTGTAGAGAATGTATGGAGGTGGCAGTTTCTCTCACACTTTCTTTCGCCTGTTCCAGCAGTCTTAGGGTACTCAGCTGAAAAATGTTGGTTCAAGTTTGATGAGGTGGAAGAGAATTGGGAGCCCACCTCTGCCAAGACCTGAGAGATGAGTTAAAATGGGGAGAGGAAAGAGGAAAAGGATTCCTCACCCTCTTACCCACAAGATTTGTTGTAGAGAGGGAAACGCACTGCCTAAGCAGTGTTACCAAGTCATGCCCAACAAGTGAGCTGATTGGGAATCATTCTGTAGTGAGGTTTGATTATAGGACAGACTGCAGGTTAATGAATGTCCTGAGGTGCTGTACATACACCCAGCTGCAGAAATAGAAGTGCATACTGGAAATTTTTGCAGGAGGGAGCTGAGGAATCACGGAGAGCTGATGCCTAGAGACAGATACCAATAGCAAAATGATGGATGTGCATCCCTGTAACCCATCACTCCTGTCCTCTTTGTAATTGCAGCCTTAAGCGTCTTTGTGACAGTTTTCTCCGCCCTAATTGTTCCATTTTGTTGTCTTTGGTCCTGGTGAGAATAGTCTCATAGAATGCCCTCTATCTAACGCATTTAAAAGAATTGCCTGCTATTTATTCCCGTGTCCATGTACCCATTTTCTCTTCATTTTCTAATGGCTGTGTTTGAGATGGGATTGAGTTTTCATGATAGATATAAATAGGATTTGCTTTGTATCCTTATCTATTCTCCTCCAAGAAAATTGCTTTTAATTATTATTTAAAGTTCAACTCCAGTTACTGCTGAAACGAACTTCTGATTTTAGCTTTAGGACTGAAAACTGAGCCGCAAATAAACATGAACTGCAATATTAAAACAATTACTTCCTTTGGTTATTTTACTGTTAAGCTGTGCAGTCATTATGGTTTCAGAATATCAATGTTGAAATTTTTCTTAGCTAAAGTCATTTTTTTTTCAGCTGAGATCCATGCCTTTTTCTCAGTGCTCAGAACTAACTCTTGCTTGAGGCAGTCACTGAATTTCTAAAGAAATTTCTTTCTTAAACTTTATCCTCATGTGACGTTTGACTAGCATATGGGTGGGTAGCTAAAGTATTATATTATTAACAGTTTATTAGCTTCAGTTAGCATGTATCTCCTTACATATTATACTCTCATCTGTCTTTTTATGATAAACCTGTGTTTCATATGGGTTGAACACATGCGTCATTTAGGGAACTGTGGAGTTAAACAGTCTTAACTTGGTAGGCCTGGGGATCCCGAGGTGCTTGTAGACAATTATTACCAGGTTTCTGAAGTCTTACTGTTACAATCTCCTCCCAGCTATTTATTTACCTTTTTCTATACACTATAAGCAATGTCTTCCCATAGGCTGAGCCACCCCATGCTGCACAGATGATGTTGCTGCAATCTGTGTTTTCTCAGCACTGCAGTTACCTGGATGTTCAGTTTTCACCCCTGCAACCAGAAAGGACAGCAGTCATAAAAAGGAAATGTACCTGATGGGCAAAATCCAGGGATGCAAGGAATTAAATAGATCAGCTACCTGTGAAGAGTTAAGAGCTGTAGGAGGGGGCTGGATCTCCCTCAGACAGAAGACAGAAAGTGGCCAGGGGAACCAGAATGGGAGATAGTGACAGCTGCACATTGGTTTGTTGGTTAGCAGTATGTGTTGTGCAGCAGTTGGTTGCTCATGGAAGGCCAGCAATAACCTAAGTGTATTTTGTGAATTAGAGGACTCTAAAGAGATCACAGCAGTAGAAGTCTCCTTACTGTAATATTCTGTGAGTGTGTAGGATGTGTTTCTATAAAACTTGCTTCTGCCTTGTATCTCAGTTATTAGAAGTATACCCTGGTCTTTCCATGTGTGTAAACAGGAACTGAAAATACTATATCCTGGAATGCCCTTTAACCAAGAGGTCAATTTCCATGAATATCTGGCACTGTTCTCCCTAACTCCACTATTTATGGAGAAAGTAAGCACCAAATATTTACATTGTGGAGTCTCTTTCTCTGGAGATATTCAGTTCTGGATGGTTTTCTGTGTGACCTGCTGGAGGGAACTTGCTATAGCACAGCGCTGGACTCAGTGATCTCTAGAGGTCCCTTCCAAGCCCAGTGATTCTGTGATTCTGGAATATCACATACGATCCCTCCTCCCAAGGATGTTTCAGTTTACTATAGATTGAGAATGGAAACCACAGGATTTGTCTTTGCTTTTGAATCTGTTACTGACATTTCTATCCATAAACTGAGTATAGTTTCAGTGCTACAGACATGTAGTCGTCCTAGGTCCCACAACATTTTAATTGTAATGGTAGAATTTCATTTTTAATACTGATTTTTATTTTTATTTTTTTTAATTGCACATCAAATTCTCGCTGCCTGAATGAAGGTATAGCAGCTCCACTCAAGCCGCTGGAGTTGTATCAGGACAGTTGAGAACAGTATCATCTTTAAAACAACATAAACTTAGTAGGACAACTTTTTGAACTTATAAATGAATTCAGTCAGCTAAAATCACCTTTCATCTAAAGCAGATTAGGGTTAAATGAATTGATTTATTTATGGTCAGTTCCTAGAGCCTGCCAGGATCCTGCTAGGACCCTGGGAGTAACTCTCATTACTGCCTCACTTGCTTCCTAGGATGAAAGCAATGGGGTTGAAAGAAACATACAAGTTGCAAATGCAAATGTGCTGCCACCCACTTCTCTGTTATTTATTGCTGTTTACATTGCAGCTCAGGTTTGTGTGACATATTAGGCAAGTAAAGCGTCAGGTTGCTGCCTGACAGGATAGGAAGCCTGAATGTTTACCACCTGGCTGAGGCACTGCTGCTTGCACAAAATGAAGGTAATGCATGTGCAAGTTGATGGCAAATTTGAATTCTTCATTCACCTACTCTCCATTGGATTTTATGCTGTCTGTTTGTGGAGGTACACCAGTATAAAAGGTGTATGCTGTACCAACTGCGCTCCTGGAACAGGAGCCAAAAGTGAGGAAAGTCTGCTTTTGTAACTACAAAATAGCTTGCCATTCCAGTATCTTTTACAGGGGTGGCATTTAGAAAGCCAAATGCAGTTGAGAAAGGAATGAGAATTTCCAAGGAAGATCATCCTTCTGTACCTTCACAGTCATCCTTTATCTGTTTACGTATTTCTTTTTTTAACTGCTTTGCCATTTCTATTCCTTCTTGAATTACTTATATTTTTAGAACTTATTCAAGGATGCCCTTGTTTCTGGCATAACAGCCGTATGGGTCATCAATTCATAACTGCTTGGTGCACCATATGTCTACTCGAGTCCCTTTAATTTTTTATTCTAGACTTCTGCATACAGACCAAACAGTCTTATATCTACTTTACCTGTTTTCCTGTCATTATGAACACTGGTTACATATTAGTTTTCATCTAACTTTGTTCATTCTTTAGACTTAGCGTTTGAGTAAAACAGAGGAAGAAGGAAAAAAAAAATATAAGGATAGAGGGAGGTGCATCTTTGATCTGTTCCAAAAGTAAAGAACATCAGAATGCTGAAGAAAATTGAAGAACACCTGGGACTTGAACTTTAACAAACCCCTATATCAATCAAAAACTCTGTTTCTAAGTACTCAGGCTTCATTAGCTCCATTTGGTACAGAACTAGTTATTTAAACAGTGAGATGAAAGTTGTTAAAGTCCATCTGTTTTTTAAAACTCTTCATTCTTATAAATGATATGGCAATTTTCATTGAAAATTGAATTGTAGCAAGTCATACGAATGTGGCTAAACACAGCGTGGGAAATTGTTCTGGGAAGAATAATTCGGTATCTTGGGAGGAAAGTAAAACATCCCAAAATCTAACAGTTGCTATGGAAATACTTAAGTTAAATGTAAAGCATGCATAAATTTTCAGTACATCCAGCAATTGAGGAATTTTGACATATGTTAGAGGAAAAGCCAAATACATGAACACCAAATGGAAGACATGGCATTTTTGGTGTAAATCTGTGCATAAAATATTCCACTGGCATATCTACAATTCATGTTGAATGTAGACCAAACCCATGCTTGAAAACGAAAGTATTTTTTTGTAAACTTGGCCCCGAGAAAATCATGCTATCAGCTATTCTGTCTTCCCTTGCAGCTGTAGAGTTTGGCCAACTTTGTGCAAAAAGCTATCTTTAGAGTCCCTTTCAGAAAAACTCTGCACACCACTAAATAAAAGTGGTATGTGGTAACCTTAGTTGACCCTAGGATGGGAGGAAATGGTTTTGAACTGGAAGAGAGTAGATTTAGATTAGCTATTAGGGAGAAATTCTTTACTGTGAGGGTAATGGACGCTGGAGCAGGTTGCCCAGTGAGGTTGTGGATGCCCCCTCCCTGGAAGGGTTCAAGGCCAGGTTGGTTGGAGCTTCAAGCAACCTTACAGTCCAAACTATTTTATGATTCTGTGACCACACATGGAGCACAGGGTGCAAAATGACCTCTAGAAGTGTCTTTCAACCTCAGTTATTCCATGATTTGCTGACGATGGGTTATCTTTAAATCGGAATGTCCTGATGTCCTGTTGCCCTCCCAACAGTCTGTTGACTGAGCAACAGTTCTCCTATAGAAGATGCAGATATAGTGAAAAAGACACTAAAGTACAATGGATGTTATTCTACTTCCTTATTCTCTGTGCACTATAGTTTTGACATAGATCCACTGTTTGAAGGTATGTATTTTGCATCTTATTCCTAAAATTGCAACTTACCTCACAAGAGACTCTGTTATCCATAAGAAATCATGGGGACTCACAATTTTTACTATGTGCACTAATTGTTTGATGTGTAAACTCTGGGCTTTCAAAGTAGATGTCACACTTTGTCTTCACTGCTGGCCATCTTCAGTAAGTCTTGGACTTGCTGTGCATGTATAGATGTACCTCTGTATGCTACAGCATCATAAGCATAGTTGAATGCAAGACCTGCCAAAAATAGTGGCCACTTTGTATTGTGGTATAAAGGAGCTCCCCTCAACAAGTCAGACAAGTGCAAGATTTTATGCTGTCATTATATGACATAATCTTAACAATGTGGCTGTAGATGCCAGCCAATCCTCCCAACTTTGTACCATCAGCAAACTTGCCACTGTCCCCACGTCAAGATCATAGATGTTGAACATGTTGAACAAGACCAGACCCAGCACTGACCCCTGGGGACCACTGCTAGTTGCAGGTCTCCAGCACTAGTTACAAGTCTCCAATCGGATTCTGCAACACCAATGACGACCCTCTGTGCTCTGCCAGTCAGCCAATTCTCAGCCACCTCACTGTCTACTCATATATCCCACACTTCCTCAGCTTTGTTGTAAGGATGTCCTGGGAGACAATATCAAATGCCTTGCTGAAATCAAGGCAGACTACAACATTTGGTATAGTACTTGAAAGCAGAGTGTATAAATACGCTATATTGTAAATTAAAACCTTTGATTTAGCCATTAATTAGAAGATATAAAAATTGAGATCCCACAGACTTTATTCTTTGGGGCAAAAGAACAATAAGAATATGCCTCCATAAAAATTTAAATGCACAGGGACACGTTGTGACAGTTTGTTCATATAGCACTAAGCTATTAATTAACATGCAAACTATCTATTAATTAACATGCAAAAGCAGACTATCTGCTTTTGAAGAACCAGCTTCATGTATTCTTATTAATTTTTTACTATACTTGATTCCACATGGTGCCCTATGACTACACTGAGAATTATTTGTAGAAAATGGTCCTGTTGAATCAAGAATCGAGGAAGGCTATCACAGATTGTAAGGAACGTGTTTGTGTAATGTTTAAATCCAGGTAGAAACATGAAAACATATAATAATCCAGAAATTTAAAGTAAGGATCCAGTTGTTTTTCACCTTGAAAATAATAATGTAAGTATTTGGATCAACTTTACTTTGGTAATGATTTAAATGTTTTTCGCAAACAGCTGTTCTAATCCAAAAATGGTATGCACTGGAACCGCACCAGTTTTTCACTCTGTGCAATATGAAATTCTCGGAGTTTTAACAAAATGAAAATCTACTCAAACATTTACATTTCTTTGTTACACTGATATCCTAGCACTACTCAGTAGAAGACAAATGCATCTATGAATAGCGATCATTCTTCCTTGGATTGCAGAAGTAGACAGATTCTTTATTTTAAGGGTAATTTTTTTCTCAGCTGATGCCATTTTTGTTAAGTCAAGATCAAAACAACGTGCATGTATTTTGCCTAGATAGGAACTCCTGTTTCTAAAAGATGAATCTAGTTTCTGATTACTATAGAGCTGAATTTCATAGCCATCAATCACCTTCTGAGAATGTGGCTTTTTTCATTTCCAACTAGTAATTGCTATTGTTTAATTTGTTGTATTGAATGCCTGATGTGTTCATAAAATAATGTCAAGGTGATTGTGGGAACATCAGAGCTTGTTGCCATGGAAGTACACATTTACTTACACAAACATTTCAGAAAGAAAAATTACTTCTATAAATGTTCATCGAAAGATATAAAAGGATGTGCTGATGCAAATGGAATAAATTCCTGCTCCACAGATAGAAAAATAATGTTCATGTGGCAGAAGAATTATTTTCTATTTGTTGATTACATATGTAAGATGTTAGACCATGTATGGGACTGTTCTGAGTCAGTTTGTACCCCACTGGCAGCTGCAGAGCATAGCAGATGCTCCTGAGGAGCAGGTGAACTTGCCCACTTCCTTCTTTATGTCCTCCCCCCTCTCTGCTCAGTTATGCCAGGGAAGAGGAAATATTCTCACTACCATTTCCCTTTTCCTCCATTGTTTTCTTGAGCCAAAATGATGTAGTGCTTCAGATTTCTGAAGGTTTCAGTCCTTTTTGTACTTGTAAAAACTTCAGATCCTAATGATCTGTCAAATCTCAGCATTTCTCCCAATATTTATTTCCATCCTTGATATCTCTGTTAGGGTCCTGTTTCATTTTCTGATCAATTTACCAAATGTTTCCTTTGCTGCACAGTGGACCAAGAGATTACAAATCGTTACCACTGACTCTTCAAGCCTCAAATGACTTAATATAAATTAACAAGTTGAAGCTTCAGTTTCTCTTTGAAGAAATCTTCCAGCAGAAGAGCGAACATGTCTGACTTTGCCAAGTGTGATCATTTTGCTGTTGCTGTAGCTGCTCAGTAGATACTTCATGTAAGTTTAGCTTGGGGAAGATCAGCTAAGAGCCTTGTAGCACAACGTTCTACATTTTCCTAAGCTTCACAAGCACACCAGCAAAATTGAGATTTCCCAGGGCCGTGCAGGTACTGCTTAATCTTAGTAGGACAGTCCGACTTCTCCTGCTCCAAGGGAGTACAAAGCACCAGGAGGTCACATCTCTGCCTCTCCTAAAGCCCTGTCACAGTGCTCGCTTAGAGGCAATGTGGTGACAGCATAATAATTGCTTGGCTGGCTCAGATGGAATGGATTTTTCCTGAAGCTTGCAACAGGCTACTGGCAGTAGGTGGAATCTGCAGAGGAGGTGAATGCTGCTCAGATAAACCCAGCTGACACCAGCTGTCACCCTTCAGAAATGTGCTGTTTTCTCTGAACAGAGGCCTTTCTGCCCTAGTGCTGATATTGCCTATCTGTCTCTGCTTATCTAGTCCTCTGCCTGTCTTTTGGTGAGCAGGAAGAAACTGTATGGAAGAACAAAGGCACTGATCCACTCACTGCTTCTTTTCAGTGCCTTGATCTCAAAAATGAAAACTTTGGTGCAAATGTAACCTGTCAGGAGCTGTGCTGAGCAAAAGTTTTTGAGTGCTTTGATGTCAGCTCTAGAGGGGTTCCAGAAGAATTACATGTGTTCTAAAATAAAATTATATAATATGCATCCCTTAAAAAAAAAAAAAAAAAGAAGAAGAAGGGGGTGGGGTGGGGGGTGGGGTGGAGGGGGAGAAATCACCAAGTACAACCAGTTAAAAAAAGAACTGGAGGAATCAGAGGATGGTGGAAGGACTGCAAGACATCCAGGAGACTCCTGGAGGCCATTAGTGACAACTTTCTGGTTTGGGTATTGGACAGATGCACCAGAGGTGAAGTGTTCCTGGGCCTGGTTCTCACCAACATGAAAGAGGTTAAGACTGGAGGCAGCCTGGGCTGCCATGACCATGCCCAGGTCAAGTTCATGATACCCAGACATATGGGCCTGGCAAAAAGTGTATTCAGGACCCTGACCTTGAGGAAAGCAAAATTCAGGCTGCTTGAGGAATTACTGCATGAGATCCTCTGGGAAGCTGTCCTTAGGGACAAAGGAACAGAACAAAGCTGTCAGTACTTTAAGAATGCCTTTCTAATAAGTAGTACGAGAGTTCTCCAGTCCTCAGAATAAGAAATGAGGCAGATAAGGCAGGAAAACAGCATGGCTGAGCCAAGGACCTGCCAGTCAGGCTGAGGGGAAAAATGAGGAAAAGTATAAGCAATGGGAATGGGGAGGAGTGGCCTGGAAAGAATATAGAGCTGCTGCTTGGATGTGCAGGAAAGCCAAGGCACAGGTGAAATTGAGCTTGATGAGGGATGTGAAAAACAATAAGAAGGAAATCTTTAGATGCACTGGGGAGAACAGGCAAAGGAAAGTATACCCATTATGATAAATGAAAATGAAGAACAGGCCTTCTCAGATACAGAGAAGGCTGATGTACTTAACAAGTTATTTACATCAGTCCTCAAGGCTAGACAGTTTTCCCACACCTCTTGTGTCCCAAAAATTCAAGTAGGGGTCAAAGGGGCAAAATCCCTCCCAATGTAAGGGCAAAGCAAGTCCAAAATCACCTTTTAAGTCTGAATGTGTACAAGTCTTTGGGGTCAAATGACATGCAACCAAGGGTCCTGAAGAAACTGGATGGTGTAAAAGGAAGGAAGACCCATGCAACTACAGACTGATGTCCTACAGCCTAAGCCATTCTATGATTCTATGACTTCACTGCAGAAGCAACCATCTCAATTAATGCTTTGAGGCCTGGCAGGACCTCAGGATTGTGTGCTCATATTGGATACTGAAGCAGTCTTTTTTTAATTGATTCCTGGCATTGGAAGATGCATAGGTTAAATACTCTGTATCTACCAAGACAACTTGAAGTTCATATGACAGGAGGTACAATATACATCTATAGATATGCACTGATATACGACTATTGGAAAAGAATTATGAAAACACATCAGGGAAAGGTTACAGATCTATGCTCTCTATAATTCTTTAGTTTGAAAATAATACATTTTTTCTTGGCTGGATTTTTTAATACAGGAAGTCAGTGAAGCATAATCTTATAAATAAGCAGATGAACTACTTTTGTCAAGAAGATATAGGATTACACTCTATAATACAGTCAGTTCTGAGTTATCTGCTTGTACTAGATATACATCAAAGATGCTTCAAAAGCTAGAGAAAATCTACTGCATGATATGGAGGCTAACAAAAAAAAACAATTCTATGGAAATATAAAATGTATTTTATGGTTGCAGGGCTTTGTTTCAGATTGTTTTGCTTCCTCATCAACTGAAATTTTAGTGCTGTATACCAGAGCTATGGACCTGCAACATTTAAAGTCTTTGGTAGACTTGTGTTAAATGAAATCTGTTTTGACAGCTACTGAAAGAAGATAAATAATTTAAGAGAAATGTTGCATAAAAGTTTTACTGAACTGAGAAAAAAAATTCCCAGGACTACCTTCTTTGCTCTGGATAACGTCAACAGAAGTGGCAACACTAAAATCACTATTTGTAGAAGATGTAATGGAAAAATCAAAAATCTCTGCAACTGCTATTCTTTTTTGCATTTTGGGAACGTGTAACTTTCAACTATTATTGGTTCTTAACCATGTCAAGTACCACTTTAAAATCAGGAGAAATACTTGATAAATAAGACTTGAGAATTGTCTGTTGTCTTTTTTATCTATGGCTTTTTAATTATCTTTACTTCTCTGTTAAAGAAGTTTTCAAAAATAAAGAAAGAAATATGGCAATTTTGGTGTAATGGTAGTATTAATCCTTGTTACGGCACCAGGGCAAAGACAACCAGTTCAGTTTTCTCCATCTTACTCTTCAGAATTGAGGAAGCATACTGGAAATGGTCCAAAGAGGAGACATAGGACTTCTTAAGGAATGATTAAATATGTGTCTAACAAAAAAAAAAAAAAAAAAAAAAAAAAAAAGGTTAAGGGCTAAAATCTGTAAATACCTGAACAGGATCAACATTTTGTTACATCCCACTTCAATTCAGTAGACAAAATATGCAAAGGGCTCAGGGAACCTGACATTAAATTCATTTTAGAAAAGGGGGACAAAATGAGGGGCAATTTTTTTTTCCAGTCAACAGAAATGACATTAGGGCAACATAGAAAGAGGTATATGGGTGCACCGCCACTGAATTTTTTTATTTTTTTTTACTAAAAGAGGTGTTTTACTTCAAACTGAAATTAATGCAAGGGAAATCTACGTTCTGTGTTTTGGTGAAAATGGGAAAGCTGTCAAAGTGTTCTCATTTAACTGCAATGCCGATGCAAGTGAGGGATCCTTTAGAACTCCCTTCAGATTCCTTTCTTAAGGCAGGAAAGGTATCTGTTTAAGTAAGATTCCAGGGGTAATTTTACGTTGCACAGGGCTACATCATTCACTGTTGAAATAGGTTCCCACCTAACATCAAGGTACACTTTGTGTGCTTTTGTTCTGTACTTACCTCTAGTTTGTAGATTTTCCTGGCATAATTGTTGAAAATGTCTGTGGTTCTTCACTGCTGTCATCTTGATCTAATACAAGATTTGTTGAGCTCTTAAGTTTGAATCTTTGGAAATCCTCTGTTAAGACACTAATTAAGCATTCCAAAACTGGAAGAATTAAGTATAAGACGATTCTCACATCTTAAACAGACTTTCCAGAATTAGCTTCTTCCAGCAGAAGATTCTAGGCACAGAATGGAGCTGAACAAGGAACGTGCTCTGTCTGCAGTTGCAGAAAAGCTCTGCCAGAAAAAGTGGAAACTAGATTTACTTTTTTAAAATGAATCAATGAAGTTATCGGTAGTAATAATAATTTAGATACTGATGCTTTTTTTTTTTTTTCTCAGAAAACACTGGTCTGTCTTAAGATTTATATACATGTAAGAAATGGGTGGTCTCAATGATTTTCTCCATACAGAATTATATTGGTAGAAGTATTCCTGCTGACCTTTGTTAACTGCAGTAAATCTCCTTTTAATTCAAAATAACCTTTTATTTCAAGGTTATGTTACCCTAAGTAAGGTTAACAGTTTTAAAAGGTCAAAAGTAACTAAATCTTTGGGGATAATCAAAAGATTTAAGTTGGCCTGACCTTTTTTTATTTATTCGTCTATTCAGTCTTTGAACTGTGGTGTGTAGCAATGTTTATACCTGAGTTAGTTAGCAAACTGAAGAAGAAAAAGAAGTCTTCGTAATTCTTATAAGATATAAAAAGGTTTTTATGTACTTGTGTATTCTGAGATGCACATTATGTTTTGCTGTCAACAAGAAATTGAGAGTTGTTTTTAGATAGAACAACTTTTATGACAGGGAAGTTACATCAATTCTAGAAAAACTTTGGAGGAGATCTGAATGCGTCTGCTACAATTGCTGTGATATAATTATGAGAAGATCCTCATTAAGCTAGCCTTAGTGTCTATTAATTAAAGTTTTACTTAAAATTTAGACAAAGGAAAGACCTATGCCTAATGCAACAGCTTATTAATTACTGTACTCATAGGAATAGCAGCAAAATCCTCCATCCTGATGATGGACCATCATCAAAGCATTTTGAAAAGTATAAAAGAATAGGTAAATGAATGAAATGCTCTCTCATGATGAGAAATAATAATTTGCATTTGTGAAAGCCCAGAAACTAAATATTTATCAGTGCTTGCAGAGAGGAACGGCAGTGTAAACTGATATTTGCCTCTGAAAATGTCACACAACTGGGCTTTATCTCTTCTTGCATTTTTTTAAGATGTCTCAGTAAAGGAATTTTCACTTCCTGGAGGAAGACAGCATCCATTTGCTGTTACTGGAACCACAGTGAAAATAGGCATGGTAATAAATATTGTCAGAATCTGCACATCATAGAAATTATAGCAATACAAATAAAATACGGTATGGTTATAGAAGTGCTGTTGTTGCCGTCCTCAGCCTAAATAGCTGGGCACAGTTGAGGACCTGAGAGTTGTCCTTGCTGGGAGCAGATTGATGGGTCCTGGATGCAGGTATTTTTATTAAAAGTGCTAAGTGTTGTTTCTCCAAGCACTAAGAACTGTAAGTCACAACCCTGTGTACAACTCAAGCATATCTGCCAGCAAATCCTCAGCAGAGAAAGGCTCTACCAGCTCTATTGAATTACCCCAGTGGCTCCTATGGTCTCAGGGGAGCAGGAAAGTTAGTTAGGAAAGCAATATTTGTAAAAGAATACAGATCCAATTTGTTACCTTGAGTACTGGGCAGCTTGGCAGAAGGGGAAGGAAGATTATTACTCAGTTTGCAGAGCTGATATCACAAAGTGCACATCTCTGGAGGAATCTATGCAGCTCAGAAGACTCTAGGTGTTAACAAAGGTCTTCCTTTCTCTAACCTTCTTTTCTTCCAAATCTTGGCCCTTTGCCCTCCCTTCAAAGAAAAACATATGTTCTGCTGCTGAGAGTCCTTTATTAAGTCTTTGTAATGCTCGTCCCACTGCTTCCATGCACCCAGTCAGACACATTTCATTACCCAGTCCCTAGATGTATAATTGGGGCAACATTCTCTGAGGAAATAATACAATGTACAATTTCTGCTGAACAGATCACTGAGTGCAGAGAAGGAAGACAGTCACAGGTTTTTTGGAACACACCACAAAGAATGAGAATTTTGCCTTTTCCCATACATTGACAGTCTGCATTTCTTTGCAGAGATCGTAGTGGGTTTTGTTGTTGTTGTTGTGACTTTTTTAATTTAGTTTACTTTGTTGTTTTGAATTTTAACTTTAATGAAACTGCATTTTGAGAACCAAAAAGTTCCTTAATATTTTTATTAATATAATCCCCTAATCCAAGCAGTTTTATTTATGAAGCACCACCACGCTAAAATAAAAGTCATTAGGTAAAGTGATGTTATAAATAATGCTACAGAGGGATTTTTCTTTACAATACAGGCACATTTCCAGTATGAGGGCTTATAAATAGCTCTTCTGTTATCAACTTTCAATCACACTAACATACAAAATGTATTATTACTCTTTTGTGGAGTTATTTGTAGAATAGGCAGATGGGGAAGTAGAAAGTAAATTTGTTTTAAAGATAGTACAGTGTGGCTATCATTGCGACTCTATTACAAAACCTTAGTGTTTTGTGGTAGTAGGAATTTCAGGGGTTATCTCTAACGTGTTTTACTTTTTCTGTCTGTCTATCTTTCTTTGCTACCATCACTTTTAAGGTTAGGCCTGGGTTCATATTTGTGAAAAATGAAGTAAAATAAATTCTATTATTTAATCAATGTCCTTCAGACAGCAAAATGTGTTAGCGCTTCTTTTCCTTTGCTTAAATGGTACATTTTTTTATGCTTTACATGATATTAAGAAAAAAGAAAAAAAAAGAAAAAAAAAAAAAGTGGCTTGATTAAAAAAAAAAAATGGAATTTACATGTTGGTATTCCAGCAAATATCTTTTCAAGATGGACAGACTTGAAAAGTGGGCTCATGAGATCCTAATGAGGTTCAACAAGCCCAAGTGTTGCACCTGGGCTGGGGCAATCACAAATATGTATGAGTGCAGACTGAGAGCGGAACTCCTTGAGAGTAGCCCTGCAGTTCGTTGATGGAAAGAGATGAATTTTGCTATAACAGGAAAATGATTAAAGCAGAAACTGCCCTGTAATCATCCTAGACAACCAAAAGATCTTTTAATCCCATGGTGTTCAGATAGATGTGGGAAACCTTGAATCTTGAAACATGCTTCACACCACCATTCTACAGAGCTCACTTGTGGCTTGTAAACCTTTCACAAACTACAGAGGCAGTTTGTTGTTGTTTTTGACTGACTTGAAATGGCTGTAATTTTTTTAAGTTGTATATCTAGTATAAATAGTACTGTCTTAAAGGTTAATCTCAACCAAAAATGTCACACATTTTCATTTTAAATAACTTTGTAGAGGGACATATATTGAAGAATTACAGAATTTTTCACAAATATAATTTCAAGTCATTTTTTTCAAAAAATATTTTTTAAAAAGGACTGAAAATGAGAAAGATTCTTTCAAAAATTTTACCCAGTAAATTTCTAATTAGTATTTCTAATTATAATTTCTAATTAGAAATTTAATGAAGATAGCATCTACCTCCAGAAGAGTAAAAATTGAGGTCAGAATTTTTATACTGATCATAGTTATCAGAAAGAAAGATCGTTTCTTTAAGTCAAAAATGTAAGGCTCATTAGACTGAGTTCTTTTCAGTTTTCCTTGGCAAATTGCTTAACCTTTATAACATTTTCTGTCTTCAGCTACAGAAATGCAGTAATATCTCCATTTCTGATAGCTCTGAGGTTATTATTATTATGATAAGAATGTGTTGGAGGCTGGAGTCATTGTAACTATTTCATGAAATGAGTTTTTTTCTAGCTCATATAATGGAAAAATAAATGTAACATTCCTAAACTTGTGCTTCTTATGAGAACTGTTGCTATTCTAAAAAGAAAAAGAAAGCCTTTACTACATCAGTTAGTTCTTTGTTCCTCTATTAATAGCTGATTTTCTATTCTGTGTTCAAATTGTCCAATGACTCCCAAAAAAAAAAAAAAGAAAAGAAGTGGAAAAAAAAAGTATTTAAATTTGTCTGTGTCTTGAATCATTAGGTTACTACAGATTTGACTGCCCTTCCCTGTTAATCTTGAGTGGATCTCTGTTGTCAGTTCACTGCAAGTATCTAATGAGTTTTGTAGTCAGTTGAGCTACTCGTTAACATACAATGTGTTTCATAGTGTATATGAACCCAAGCCCAGCTATGCACAAAGATAAGTATACTTCTATGCTAGGTTTCTTACCAAATATTTGACTGGAAGATATTCTAGGTGAGCTACCCTAGCACAGTACTGCATGTGCTATTTTGCATTCAAAGAAGCTATGACTTCACAAAGTAAAAAACACTCAAAACAAAAAGATCTATCCTCACAAATCACTTTTTCATATCACAGTTGTTTTACTCTAAAAATATCCCCAAATCATTAAGTAACTGGGAAGTAGACAGCCTCTGTTTCTTTTTTTTTCATCAGTAATTGTGAGCCTGGCCACAATACACTGCATATAAAACCTGCTTAAATCTTTCATGGTTCACCTTACATATGGATATGTAGTTTAGCACAGAGGAAGGTCTGTTACAACCTGCACATGCAGCATTTTCAGTAAAAACTAACTACAATTATCTTTGCAAAAAATACTAATTTTAAAAAGTAGTAAAGGTGATCTTCTAATTTAGCATAGTCTGGGTTTTCAGATAAGGAATCATATTTGGTCTCCATATGACTGTTATGTGTGCCAAATTTAAAATGCCCAAGATGTCTAATTCATGCTGCAGAACAGTGATAGTATACAGTCATTATGCCAGTTAGATGGAAGCCATTCAAAGGGAAGATAAAACAGAGAGTAGGATGGCATATGAAGATCATTGTAATTATGTGATGAAAGAATATCATCCCATTTTTTCCTATATGATGGGAACTGCACAGTTCATTTTAAACCTAGTAAACAGAAGCTGCAACAGTTTACCTTATTTTCCATATCAATCTTTGGAAAAGCTGAGGTCTAATATTCTGATTTTCTTACTGGTGAAGCTGCAGCTGCAGAAATAACAAAATCTTCTGGAAATCTGCAATGTATTTTCTTAGAAAGCTTACTGAGATCCTCTACCTGTTAGCTGTTCTTTGAAGCAGCACCAGATCTCTTTCAACAAGGATTATCCACAGTCCTTGCAACAGGATCCTGAGAGATGACCATGGAGAAGTGCTCAAAGAAGGCTGAGACCTTTTGGAAACAAACAAAAAACCTTTTGCTGGATGAAATATTTTGAGGAGCATAGACCTCTTCTCCCTTTAAGGCCTATGTGTATAACTATAGCGATGAACTGGGATGAGGCCAGGCTCTTCTCAGTGGTATGTAGTGGTAGAACAAGGAGCAAAGGCCTAAAACGTGGATGTTAGAAGTCCCATACAAAAACACTGAAAGACTTCTTTATGGTAAGGGTGACAGAGCACTGGAACCGGCTGTCCAGAGAGGTCATGGAAATATTTAAGACACATCTGGGTGCTTACCTGTGTGACCTGCTCTAGAGTACCTACTTTAACAGGGGGTTAGACTTGGGGATCTCTTGAGGTCCCTTCCAACCCCTGCAATTCTGTGAAAACCAGTTGATATATTTGCCATCACAGAAATTTCTTCCCACAGCGCAGGATCTTTTCCAAATGGATTTTGGTTATTTAAATAGACACAGAGAAAAAGAAATTGTAGTTCTAGATGAAGAAGGGAGACTTGAACATTATTTATATGGACCAAACAACATCTTTCCCAGATGGCACAAGTGCCTCAGGGTGCCCTATATTTGCACACCTCAGCGTGAGACAAGAAGAGCTGGCCACCACACTGTGCGTATTTTTTTCCACTGAAACTACACTTCTTATTTGATTCCTGTTGTGTCTGGGCTACTCTGACATTGTGCAGGAATTTACAAGGCACTCAGCAATCTCTGTCATTGCCCCTGCCCTGATTTTTCTTGCAAATTTCCCTGCTGTTGCCAGATGGTTTTAAGCTTTCCACTTCCATCTGGCAGTACCCACCTAAGCCATTTCTCACCTACAATGAAGAGAATCTGCCAGCCCACCAGCAGACTGAAGAGCAAAGAAAATTAAAAAGCAACCAAACTACAGAAGTAACAAGTTTGAAAGTGCATGAAAAAGAGAAATAATCATTTTGTAGTGTTATCTGTTTACTGACTTGAGTTGCTTCCTAAACCATAAAGATCTGACGTAAAACAAAGCATGGAGATGGCACACAACTCAGGTATGAAGTGATGGATGGATTAAACTGTTTATATTCAACTGCAGAAAACACTCCAGAAACTGATGTCAGTGTCAGAAACTTTATTAGGTTTCGGAAGAGGTAGGAAAGCTTCAGCCTAATCACAAGATTAGGTCTTCAGGCTTTGAGAATGTCATCTGAAGGGCATTTATATTGTTTTCCATAAAAGGAAAGGGCAAATTTCCAGTACATATATAATCACTGGTAGCATTTATGTTGTCATCCTCTCTAAAGCAGTAACAAAGTGCACAAATGGTGGATGATTAGGGAGGTCAGTGAAGTGCGCCATTCAGCTGTAATTGTAGAGTTTTTAAAAATTCTTTTGACATCAGAAAATATCATATGTTTTTTTAACCCAGCTTTATGCTATGATTAGTTAATTCATGCAAAATCAGTGAAGAAACAGAATGGCAAATTAAAAGCAGTGCGCTGGGAATGTCATTCTGCAGCAGCGACAAGTAATCAGCAGAATCGGCGCACTGTAAAATTACTCCTACCTGCCGCATCTTAGATCCAAATGCACAAGTACTCCACAAAATTTGGTTTAATGTGTTCCCACCTTGTGGTTCTGGAAAGTGCTCTGGGAGAAGTGCCATCCCGTGTACAATTTGGCTGATGCTGCAGTCAGTATTCTCCCTTTTCTTGATCCCTCTGGAGCACTTCACAGGATTTACTTATCTCACATGGAATATTTGATACACTGTATTATTTAATTAGCATATTTTTAAAATTATCATAGACTTATAAAATCTGGCAATCTTCCTATTAAGGAAATTGAGTGAGTCTGTTCTCTCTAATAGAATTTCAAAACAAGTTGTGTTTTCCATTTCATCATTTTCCTGACTGGGACTTTCAGTTTTGAATAATGAATAACAGATGCCTTCCAATTTTGAAGCAAATTTGCATTAGAGTAGCCACATAGTGAAAATAAAAAGGCTATCCACTGCTGACCCAACAGGAGAAATTCAGATTACTTGGAGGTGGTTAAAAATGGTTGAACACAGCAGGTTGTTAACTATGACATGAAAGTGTTCTTTCCCTTCCATGCACATAAATTTTTCGGGGAGAAATAGGTAGTTCTACTGGTCCCCAGACAAACATTTGTAGTATCTTAAATGTTGTAATGCTTCTTCATGTTTTCACCTATTTGAGTTCTGTGGTCAGTGGTTGTTCGCTACCCATCAGCAGCTGTTTAGGATGGAATCATGGACTCAGGGAAAGTTACTACTATTGCCTTCCTAGTTTCTATTTTATCTTGTTCAATTTTTTATTTTTCTTTTTAAAGATCTTTGCTCTCCAGCTGAAGGTATCCAGGATAAAAAGAGATTTTAAATGCTGTTATGCTGCCTGCTGCAGGATTTTCAAGGGAAGATGTGAATCCTGTCACCATGCAGCACATGACACAAGGTTGTTTGCTGAGTTTTCCTCCCATGTCTATCCCATTACTTGCAAACTTTTTTAAGCTATATGAGGTCAGGGACAATGTCTCCTATCAAAAGAGTCTACTGAAGAAAACAGAGCTGGGTATTAATGCTGTAACCTCTGAAGTCTATAGAAAAATTCACACTTAACAGCAAGAATGAGCTCTAGAATAAATTCAGATCTATCTAAAGTCCTTCTACACACAATTCTGTGTTTCAGTTGGTGAAAATGTGTTTTTTTCCTTAGTTTATGATACAATCACTACTCTACTGTGTGAGACACTTTATGTGTGTTGTTCTTCACAAAGGGAAACTGCAGAGCCTATAGGGAGAGCCAGGTACAGAAAGCTGCATCTGCACTGATCTCACTTGAGCTGGAGATCAGATCCGGTGTTTCAAAGCAGGAACCAAAAATAGCTGTCAGGATTTTGATGTGTTCTGAAAGCAACATGGAAGGTAACTGTGCACAGCTCTGAATAGCTAGAAGGGGCATTCTCTGGTACCTAATGAAAAGAGTATCTCTTAAAATCACATGTAAGAAGTATTTTGTGTTCGTATACAAAGCACACCATTAAGAAGCAGTTTCACACTAAACTAGTCCATATCCTAATTATAGGCGGCATGGGAGCTGTACCTGTCCACTCTTTGTGTTGAATGTTACTTTTATTCTTGCAGGATTCTCTGAGCATTAATTATAACTTCTCCCTCATACAAACAGTCCTGGCAGTCTGCAGGTCCTTTTGATTCTGCTCTTTTATACAATCTCCTTTCCAGAATTAATGGAAAGCTACAAAACTTCTAGCCATATTAAATTCTGCACAGACACTCACTTGCTCCACATTTTTGATGATTTATGCTATCTACTGCAGTTTCCATGGTAGATAGTCTTTGATTTGGCTCGTGGTTATCACTGAATGAACATCTGAAACACAGCAGTATTTCATACATTGTTTATCAGCCACTTGCCAGTGACACAAGTGCAGGTGAGAGGAAGGATGACTTCAAGTACATTTATTTTCATGGCTGCACGTTCAAGCTGTTCACCTTGTAAAAAAATAGGTGTCCTAATGCTGATAAATGTGACTGACACAGTTAAAGACAGAGTGACTTCAGATGTTTTCCCTCTGTTTTGCAGTAGGGGTGACCTCATCTACTGGTAATTATCATGCAGCTGTTTCCTCAGATCTTTACTTTTTTAATCCATTCCTTTGCAGGTTGATGGGACTGCAGACATCACAAGTTTTTATTTCATGTTACCCATTGAATATTCTACACATCCTCAAGCTACTGAGAGTAGATTTAACTACCTCTGAGGGATGAATACAGATAAAACCTAAATCCAAATATTTCACCCTTTATTTTTGTAGCCGGACCCTGCAGGCAGAGACATCTCCATCCGACCTATCCTGGAGCACTGCGAGAACACTCACATGACAATTTGGCTTGGGATTGTCTACGCATATAAAGGGCTCCTGATGGTAAGCACAGTTTGCTCTGCAAAAACTGCTTTCAAGCTACTTGCTGATAGGCTTGAACTGAATTGTATTTGTTTTCCTGATGGCTGGGAGTGAATTAAAGCTTTATTGAATACATCTTTTGTAAAGTTTATCAAGTAGTGATATGTGCATATAAGAATACATAAATGTATAAAATAAATAGAACACTAATAGTACTAAAGCTGAAAACTGGAGACAGATATTCTACCAACCAAAAAATTTAAAAGTGAAAAGATAGGTCTATTAATGAGAAAGCTTTATAAACTCAGACCGCTGAGGTTCGCTGAAAGGGTGGGCCTACCGTTGTTCTAAATGTTTGACTCCACATTGGAAACGTCCATCAGGATTAGCTGCAGGAGATGTAAGATGGGGCTCTGAGTACCCTCATCAATCTGTAGGTGTCCATGTTCATTGCAGGGGGGTTGGACTAGATGACCATTAAGGGTCCCTTCCAACTCAAATGATTCTATGATCCTATGATTCAGTGCAAGATTAATTTGGAGCCCGAGTTAAAATCATCCTTGTTTTTCACTATGGCTTGTCTACAGAAAAGGTTTTGCTAATGCAGTGAAATTCAGGAAACAGCAATATGAAACCTGGATAGTTTAACAAAAAAAAAGAAAAAAGAAAAAGAAAAAAAAAAAAGAAAAGAAAAAGTGACCATTGGTGATTAAAAGCTCCTCATACCCTAAGCCTCAAGGTTCTAAAAATATCTGATTTTTGACAGCACTGACCAGATGAACACCTACCTTGAGCTAAGCCCCATCTGGATTCTAAAACCAGATAAACATTTGCCTGAAGGGTTCAATCTGTTCCATGCATTTGTAGCATGCCTGTTCAGAGGGACACCCGTCAAAGACTGGGTCAGCCCTCCTATTTGGCATGGCAGGTGCTGCTGCTGTGGGGAATCTGGGCAGGGTGAGATGCTGGTGCCTGGAGAATGTCTTCTGCTGTACAGAGAAGGGCTGCTACCAGGCTGCAGAGCCCTGCTTGTTTTCACTCTGCTTTTAGCAGGTTAAAAGATCTTTAGGTATGCAATACAACGCTCAATAGGAAGGGATGAGAGCTCTGTTAATTTATTCTATACAGTCAATTGCTTTGTGGTGCCTTCAGGCAGAGAAGGGAGTTGCACTGAGCCACTCGATCTCCTGACTGTCAGCTCTGACCACAAGGATCATTCCCTCCTTCCCAATAGACAATCATTTTTAGGAGAATGTCCAACAAGGCTGTGAGACCAAGTACAAGAACATACCTGATCACACCACTGGGATCAGAATTTAGGAGACATTCTGCATCTTAGCATTTATTACTGAGTAGCTCAAGTGGCTGTGGGTTCATTGACGTGTAACACCTATAGGCATTTCAGTTCTGAGGGCAAGCACTGGGGATGCAGTCTGACAGTAAAATAGATAGCAAATATGCGACCTTTAGTACAGTTGTTGACAAGGCATTTGACTTCATTGTCTCTTTCCTAGTATATTCCTTGGTTGTTGCTTTGATGTATTTATCAGTAAATTCCTGCTCTTCAGTTAGGAGTGTTTTTTCCTTTGAATACAAGATTTTCTCTAGACAATAAGTTAAAAAGAATTACTAGTTTACTATATTTTTGTTATTTTCTGATCTCATTGTATAGAAATTTTGAACTTCTCCATTCTCCCATTTAGAAGTTATCAGTGTTTACTGTCAACTAAAAAAAAAAAAAAAAAAAAAAAGCATTACCAGGTAATGGTAATATTTGAAATGTTTCCTTTTTGTTTATGTTGTTCTGGACAGTAGTTGAATGACATCGGCTCTCATTAATTCATTGCCCTAGATTGGTTTGTTGTCATGTATGTTGTACTGCTTTCTACAAGGTATGTGACTCAGTTTGTTTAAGTTTGCAAATGCCATTTGGCATTACTCATCATAATTATTTCAGGCATACAGTGTTTCATAACTATCAGGAAAATATATACTTTTATTGTTCCAGTGCCCCTTTATCACACAAATTTCTATATAGGGACGAGACTTTTGAATCAGTCAGGTAATTGCTGCACTGTCCTACTCTCCTGGAACACATATACCTGTGTGTTATGAGGGCAACAGGACTGATGTTTGCAATCTTATCACCAAATGAGTTTCAGATTTCTGTCCCCCAGACAACTTGTCTTTCAAACAACAAAATAAAATCCTGGAATCTCTCATTTCACTGTATCATTTTATACCGGTTAATCTAATGTGAAACTCTGCACTTTGTAACAATTATTATTATTATTACTACTGTAATTCACATCCTGTATGCTAAGAGCTAATATTGCTAACTACAGAACCATATTTAAGGCAAAATGTTTCAGTGATTTACTTGAACTCCTTGTTTTCTCTAACTGAGAATACAAAAACTGGGTTAGCTTTAAAAGTACTGTCCAGTCTCATGACTTAAATGCCCTGATGGAGTGAATTAATCATTTAGGTTAGGGCAGAGCATGGAAGGGCAGATGGGGCAGGGAAGGAGAGGGAAACCCTTGGTTGCCAGGACATACAAGTTTCTTCTATATTAAAGTAAGTAAACATTAAAACAAAGCAAACCTTTAAATTCAGACTCATAGTTCTACACTTTCCTTTGGAGTGATATGAGGAAATGCATCTTAACTGCATGAAGGCTCTTAAATCACTGTCTCTAAATTCCTTAGGACTGATGATAGAGGACTGATAGAGGACTGATAACCAGAGGACAACAGGAAGATTGACATTCTGAATCTTGCCTTTGTCTTCACATTTGTCTTCTTGGTGATTTTGGCCAATTCCAATTATATATACTGAATTTAGTTTTTCCCCATCTGAGGTTTAGTTCCTAAAAGGCTACATACAAGTGTAAGTCCCCTCTGTGCATATACGTGGTGGCCATCAGCTGTGGTATGTCTGATTTTGATTTCTGACAGCATCAATGAAGTTGAAAAGTACCTTTACTTTGTATATTACAAAGATGGGTAGAAATCATAGGATTGTAAACTTACCAGTGCTGCATTATTAGCATCTTTCTGAGCAGTGTGAGCTTTTTTTTCCAAAGAACAATCCCAGGTGAAGGATGGACTGGACTCCTAGGGCCTTTTGTTTCTTAACCACAGTGGACTTGCCTACAGTTTGATTCCCATCTTTCTCCCAGTGCGTTTAATTAACATTAGTCTCAAATTGTTTATGTGCTTGAGGTTTTTTTCATTCTGTTGCTGATGTAATATCACTATTACATACTATTTAGTTACCAAAAAACAGGCTTTTAAGGTCAAGGTATATTTTCCACTTGGCTGTTGCTATGTATGTTAAATCCTACTTTTACCATGTAATCATTAATAGAATTTGGGTGGGTTTTTTTTAGCTATTAACTCTTATTACTAAGCAATTCTGATACATAATTTTTAATGTGATGTCCTTAGTTACCTTGCTAAAGACAAAATATCGTGGTGGTGAAATGAAAAATGGATAAGAAAAAGAATGTCAACTTCCTTCTCACTATTTGTATTCCAACATTTTGTTTCATACATTGACAGTATTTTAGCATCCAAAGCATAAGTTACTATATGGTTTTGTAGGATCTTTTTTTCCATCCTATATCCATAAGTAATTTTAAAATGTTTTACTGAAATACTAGAGACATTGCAGTAAGGGGTTAATTACCCTTACATGCCTTTTAGCATCACTTTTATAGGACAGAAATATATCTTAGCTGGAACACATGTTTTTGCCAGAGATGTTTGATCATTTTATAGTACTGTGATTATCTGTGGTGATCTTTTGCTGTAGACAGTATAAAGCTATCCCAAATGGGTACTTGTAGATGTTACAGTAAAGTATTTCATGACTAAGCAGAGTTTGCATGTGAGGAAGTCAAATGCTGTACAGAAAGCAGGTAAAAGATGTTATTAACTGATTTGAAAGGCTGAAGTATAAAGAGACAGTTTTTCTCTGGATGTGTGTTAGCACCCATAGCTTCCTGCAGGTGCCAATCCAGCTCAGTCTGTGCAGGGCCATACTTTGCCACCACATTAAAAAAAAAAAAAAAAAAAAAAGTAATAATAATAAAAAATAAAAAGTCATTTGGTTGAATAGCTGGATGTCACCTCTTGCTACTCAAAGAATATTTAGCTGTTGTCATAATGCTCAATAGAAATATGAAGCTTCCCTTTAGTACTTTGTATCTAGGGCGGATCTGTGAAAACAAGTTAAACACACGGCTGACTCATCCCTCATTAAGGGAGGGAGCAATGGTTTGATGTCAGACTGCAATGACTGTGAAGGCAGGAGACCTGCAAGGGGATCATGCGCCCTTCTGTTGGCTAAGTTGACTTAGAAAAAAATAAAATCACTTTTCTATTATAAATTTTCCTGAAAACCGCACGGTGTTTTTCTCTGCTCAGTGAACACCTGAAAAATCAACACGCTTCTTTTGCAGGCTGGAAAACTCCCACTGAAAAAAGTACAGCGTCCAGCCATTTTGCTGATGCTTATATCTGGGATGATATGAAGGTAGTGAATAAACATGAATATGGAAACACACCGCTTCAATTTTATGATTGCTTCAGAGTGAGAAACGTTAGCAGGGCAGAGTCCAGAACTGCCTTTATATAAGGGGCAGCAGGAGGGGATATCTTCCAGTACCAAAGCCAGAAAAAGACAAAAAAGCTTCAAGGACTTGGAAGTAAATGTTTGTTTTTATGCAGCACAGCAGGGCTGTATTCCACAACTGAGCTCAGTAAGTGCTACTATGATACAGTAATTAGCTGTAAAGCTGCAGGCTGATCCAGAACATGTTCTTTACAAAACTGTAACTTCTCATTATTGACAACTATGACTGTGGCAAGACTTCCAGCAAGATTTATTTATTTTCTCTGATATTTCCCTGCTATCATCTGATGTTCTCACTAAAATTTTCCTTCTTCGTCTTCATTAATGTTTCATATCCCATGATCAGAGTATAAGCAGGTGTGACTTTGAAATGAAACATACAGACAAATAGTTTTATGGCAAGCAAAGGGAAGGAAGGAAGACAGGAGAAGGAATCCCCTGCCTGTCATCTGCCAGTCTTTGTAGTCCAATAGCAAACCAGATGCTTGATTGTATTAATACATGCTGTGGGTCAGTAAGCAATCATCACAGTATTTAACAGTAATTCTGCTGAACAAGATGAAAAGCAGTGCTGAATATTTTCCTATACTTCAGCTACAGATGGTTTTTGTCCATTCTCAGCTTTCACAATTTAGATGGTAAAAAGCTTTTAAAACTTAGATTGCCCATTAAACTCTGTGAACACAAACAATATATTGTCCAGTTATTCCTCTAAGACTATATTTTATTTAGGGACCAAAATTCCATCATTAGTTGCAGTGATTACTCCATTGTCTTCAGACACTGTTTTCCCCAAATTTACACAGCAGCCTTCTCATAGCCCTGTTAGATACACTGACAACACAGCCAAAATCACCTTACCAACTACTGCAAAGGTAACGATCCAGACCAACATGGTGCCAAACAGAAGCTGCATACCCTCAAACACAAATAAAACAAACGGATCTTTCCTACGCAGCCTATACCTTCCTATAATGCACAGAACAATATTTATGGTGCCCTCTACATTAAAAAGATATGTATTTAGTAGATCTGTATGGGAAAAGGCACTTTTTATTTTTAACCATGTAAGAAGTCTTCCTAGTTGCATTTTCAAAGTGTCTTTGGCTGAGACCCCCAAAGGGACCTGAATTAGACCATTAGGCTTAGTAGAAAATTGTGCTGCCTAACTTTTAGATAACTGCTTTGTATAAGAGAATGCATAGCCCTGAGTTGTTCAAACTCCTTCTGTGACACATGGGACCATCAGGAACCTCAAGAGAGGGGAACTGTAGTTGTCAGTGATCTGGAATAAAGCGTTAGGGACAGATGTGTCCTATCCCTCTCTGAAGTTAGCGCATTTAGCACTGCTAGTAGCTGGCTCCCTCCATCCATTCCAGTGTGTTTATGCAAGCCTTCTCTAAAGACTGTTTAATCAAAATTCTCAGCAGAGATTAGAGCTAACATCCCACACGAATGCCCAAGTAATTAAGACAGCCAGTCTCTCATTACATAAAAACTGACAGCTGTGAAAAAAAATAAATTTGAGAGCTCCTTCTGAAAACAACCTTGAGTTGGGGGGTAGGTGAAATTAAGAATTGTGCCACATTGTCCAAACAATGCAATGATCACCACCAGTATCGTTGTCTTGCAATACGGAAGATGGCTGATGCTGTGCTTTGTATGGATGCACTCAGAGAAGCCATATCATTTTGAGCCCTCCAGGAGCACTGAGAGAAGAAACAGCAGCTTTGCTAATCCCAGTAGGCTTTAAACATCAAATAGTCCTTAAACTGCTCAGCAGCCTCAAGACTTAGGTGCCCCCAAGCACAATGGGAAGGTTGATTTATGTAGCTGGGGAAGATTAATGCTTAAAGTTTAGGTACCAGGTGTAGTTAGCAGCTGAAATCAGCTACTGAGAGAGCCAAACATTTCAGGCTGCAAGATCTGAGCTGTTCAGCCTGGAGAAGAGAAGGCCCTGGGGTGAACTGAGAGCGGCCTTTAAGTATCTAAAGGGAGGCTGTAAGAAGAAAGGGGACAGAGTATTTAGCACAGTCTACTGTAATAGGACAAGGAGAAATGGTTTCAAACTAAAAGATTTAGATTGGATACTAGGAAGAAGATTTTTACAGTAAGGGTGGTGAGGCACTGGCACAGATTGCCCAGAGAGGTGGTGGTAGATCCGTCTCTGGAGACACTCAAGGTCAGGTTGGATGGGGCTGTGAGCAACCTGATGTATCTGTAGGTGTCTCTGTTCATTGCAGGGCAGTTGTACCAGATGACCTGTAAGAGTCTTTCCAGCTCAAATGATTATATGGTTCTATGATATAGAAAACTTGCCAGAAAGCTACAGAACTCTGGACCTGTCACTAACAATGTCCACATCCCATTCCTTAGCCAAACCATTTCAGGGAGCTTCAGACTTTTTTCAGTCAAAAAAAGAGACTAATTTCTGCAGATTGGCTGAGCCTCAGGAACAGAGAAGAACATGAAAAGGGCAGGTGGAGAGAAAGTGAAGCATCATGTTCTCTCTGGAAAGCTCTGTCTTAAAACGGCAATTTCGTCAGCTCAGTGAAGCTCTGCAAACACTCTTAAAAGGCAAGCAAGAAGCACATCTGTGATAACCACTGTCCTGGCAGCAGGCTGTGGAAACTCTCTGTTTTATCCATGTTTAAGTTTCAAAGATGAACTGTGAGTTTTAGAAAAGGAAAGCTCTGTTTCTGAGGCAAACACTTTACCCCAAATGCCAATAACGTTTAAAAAACAATGCTCTCAAATTTGTAGTCCTTCATTCAGAGGAAACCCATTTGCCACAAGAGCATCTCTCTCTTTCGTTATCATATAAATAAGTATCTTCCTTTCAGCTGGAAGATACTCAACCATTTTCCATGCTGTTTTCAATTATAAATGAGAAAGGGTCAGAATGTAACCCCCACAACACTGTTCAAATGATCTTTTTCCATTATAACTGATATTTTAAATTGCTTTATAAATGCCTTAGCTATAAATTCATGCCCATTATTTGTAATAAGTGCTGGCCTCATTTAGGCTTGCTGGCTATATTCCCAGAATAATGCTTTTGGAGGGGGGGGTGTTCATGTTGAAGAAATGGGGGAGAGCAAGGGATGATCCACAACCCTAAAATTCTCATTAATAATTATAATAGAAGTCAAATTACACCAAGAATGCACTATCCAGTAAATATAGTCACTATGGTTAGAGGCCCCTGGGTTAAAACTAAAATAGTTAATCATGGTCTCCTCTCTTTTTAAATATAGTATAGATGCACACATGCAGGTATGCTTTCTACTCCTTGAAGAGCTCAGACTAGTTGTCAGTTCAGGCACTGCCGAAGTGTGAATCTGCAACGCATCTAATCTGCTCTGCAGCAAAAGAGCAGGGAATGCAGAAGAGGAAACTGGTGATTTGTGGAAGTGTTTGGAAGAGATATGCTTGTCTGAGAAAAGACCTTGCCAGAGTTGGACTCCAGTGAAGTCAGGTCAACACAGATTACAGTTTGCCTCTGTAAAGCCTGTAGAGGAGGCTGTACATTCTCTGCTTCATTTGTGCATGGTGCCAGACTCAAAAACAGAGAAATGGTGTCTGCATCATTCCTCATTGAAAGCAGCACTTTAGTTATCTGAGGGGATCTGGAAAATGCATTGGTGGATTAGCTGCTTCTTTGGCACAAGACTACCCAGTTCAGAAAGCAGCTTCGCCACCTAGGTCCTACCAGGGAAACTCTGAGACCCCTCTAACCTGCATCCCTCAAGAGCAGGTGAGGATTTTGGTCCTACAAGAGGAAATGGGTAGAGCAGAAGAGGGGGAATCACAGAATATCCTGAATTGGAAGGACCCCATAGGGATCATCAAGTCCCACACCTGGCTCCACACAGAATCACCCAAAAATCAGACTATACATCTGAAAATGTTGTCTAAGTGTTTCTTGAACTCCAACAAGCTTGGTGCCATAACAAGACCTATGACAAGGAGCAAAAGGAAGGCAGCGGAAATGACTACATCCTATAGGAGCATTAGGAATACATGGAGAGGAGAAAGGTGGGAATGGGGCCCAGGAAGGATTCCTTAAGTATTACAAAGGCAAGTGCTGCTTCTGTTTTTAGGAAGGGCCACCTCTGCCTACATGTATTTGCAATCTGTCACACTCCATAAGCTGAGAGTAAATGCCTAATCTTCCAAAGCCTTTCAACCAGGACTGCTCATGAACATGTGGCATGGTAACATATGTGCTGTAGGCAAGAGAATTAAATAAGCTAGCAGAAAAGCTCAGCAATGGGAGGGCAAGGCTGGCAGTTCAGCATTCAGTCCAGGAATGAAGTGTCTGGTTAAGGAAGTAGGTGGCTGCAGCCTGCTAGTTTCTGTGTAAGTGCTAGGCACATGAGTCACAAATGATTGGGTTTGTTACTGTTGTTAGTTGAGGTAAAAAATGTAAACAAATCATCAAGGAAACATACAATAATTAATGTCTGATCATTATTATAGTTGGAGGAACATAAAGGCAAAACTGAGTTCATGCAGCAGACATAAATCTGTCAGTTCCTAACTCTGTTCTGCTTGACTTTGCAACCAGAAAATGGTCTTCTACTCCGGGCTGTATGCCTTTAACATTTTTCAAGTGTTTTGTTTTGTTTTGTTTTGTTTTCCCAACAGGTAAGAAGCAGGAGATAAGTTTTTACTGGGCAAATGTAATTAATCCCCAGCTGCCGTCATGAGAGGCCTTAACTTCTCTGGATTATCATGAGGGTTGCTGTTGTTTAAGATAGATTTTCACTGTGAATTGGCAGTAGATAAATGTGATGGTTTGGAAGAAAATGTAGTAAGTTCAATGGAAATGCAGGGGGTTGTGTTTTTGTTTGTTTGTTTGTTTGTTTTCTCTTATTTCCTGTCTTTCCTGTCAGCGTGTTCAGAAAAAGCTAGATAGCGCAGGCACCATTACTTGGGTCTTGGTGTTCATTCCTCAATCTGTCCTTCCTTTTTCTGATACTATCATCATCTCCTCTCTACCTTTCCACACAGGACATCGTACATGCTTACTGAGCTTTGCCTAGACCATAGGTTTGGCTATCTGTTTACGGTGCCTTGAGTTCTTTCATTGTTTTCCTTTGTTGCAAGATTCTCCCTGGGGAATACAGGGAGACAGAGAAACAGAACAATTTTTTGCAGTTGCTCATGTTGTAGAAAAGTTGAATTATATTTCAAGGAATGGAGAAGGCTTCCTTACCCTAAAGACTGTCCCCTGATGAATTTCAAAGGCATGAAAGTAGCAAAAGAAAAACTACCACAAGAATATTTTATGCTAGAAATCATTAGAGAATTGCACTTGAAAGGCCATTACCAACTCTTACTATTATTAAAGACACTGTAATTTCACTTTGAACAACTAGGGTGACCCTTTCTACATTGGATATTTGTCTTTCATGGGACACATCTTGGCACTTCTGCTTATTAATGTATGTGGTAATCATACAATGAATGACTAGATTGATAAGAGTATATTGAGAACAGCTGCTAACAGAAGCTAAATGAACCACTTATCATATCTTTACTGGAATGCTTGAAAATAAAGAGGAATGTCTGTGTCCAGAAATATCAACAAGTATAAAATAAAGATGTCCATAGCATTTAGAAAAAGTTGTTCCCAGTATTACTGCCAGTTCTTCCAAGTTTCGTATTTTTCTTGTGGAAGATAGAATCTGTTCTACTGAGCAAAAAAAATAAAAAGGTTTATTAGATGTCATTAAAAAGGTGTATGTGTACATCTCTAAGTTGTAATGCTACCTAAATTTATGAAGTTAGAAAGCACACCAGTCTTATAATTCTTATAATTACTGTATTTTTTCTTTTTTTTTTCTTACCATTTCAGTTATTTGGTTGTTTCTTAGCCTGGGAGACACGAAATGTCAGCATTCCTGCTTTGAACGATAGCAAATACATCGGAATGAGTGTATACAATGTCGGGATAATGTGCATTATTGGTGCTGCTGTTTCATTTCTTACTCGGGACCAACCCAACGTTCAGTTCTGCATTGTTGCTCTAGTCATAATTTTCTGCAGTACCATTACTCTCTGCCTCGTCTTTGTACCTAAGGTAAGTGAATTTGTTTAGCACAGATGCAGATTTTCTTTTGTTCCATTTTGTAATGGTGATTTCATATGCAAAAGTTTGTTGCCTTTTCAAGCTCAGGGAAAATTCTAAAAGCAAGCCTGTCAATATCTGGAACAGAACAAAGTTTCTTGAGAAACTTTCTTAGCATTCCTAATGCCTACATTTTACTGAATGTGTGAATGGTGACAAAAAGGTTGTTCTCTAGTTTCAGTGGAATAGGAACTTTTTGGAGTGGGAGACGTGTGGGCATTAAAGAGGGACAGGTCCAGTTGTCAGCTCTACCACGTGTCTCTTATATTGAAACCTGTAAGATACTCAAGTATGGTGGTAAAATAGGACTTATTAGTAGCTCTTCAGAAGAAAGAGAAAAAAACAACTGTATGTAAACTGCAGATGCTGACAATGAAGATGCTTTTAATAACTGATATATTATAGGTCTAAATAAGGCACGGACTGTGAAGCATATGCCTTCATTTCTTTTTGCTCTTTTGGACTCTGAGGATGAATGTATTGTATGTTGATGGAAGAAATGAGAAGATACTGAATCACAGGGGGCTGGCACTTTAATTCTTTTACTTGCAGAGTTAAGCTTTAGGCATGAGTGTTGATAGACCTTAAATGACAACAAAGTGATTTCTATGTAAGTTTACTTTAGCTAAACCACAAATTCTGGAGAATGCATTTGATACTTTGTGGTAAAATGTGCAATTGTGGTCGTTTTAAATGATTTGTACAAACCTAGCATAACACCCCAAGCCAGATGTATATATAGTTGGATGACTGGAACATTTGCAAAGCGAGATTTAAGATGTTTGTCTTACCTCTGGCATTTTTGCCTTTTCAATTAAGTCGTGGTAAAATGTTTGTGGCAGAATTGAACAAATTATAGTGAACGTGTTGGTGCTAACTGGCCTCCGAAGGGGAATTTACCTCAGTTGTTCCCTCTGAGGCAAAGGATAGGCAAAGAAAAACAAAAGAAGACAACTTCTGATCTGCAGCAAAGTAGAACGATTCGTTTTCCAGGTCTGACCAACCTGGATACTTTTACAAGTTCTGCAGTTCAATACTTAAAAATTATATACCTACAAATACATAGTCATATTCTTGTTCTGGATCTTACGAAAAATCACAACTTCATTCTAAATTGAGGAAAATTCCCAAACACAGCAAAGAAGAGTACTTTAAAATACTGCAAGATTTACGTTTGTAAGCTGTATGAAAATGCATATTAAAGCTCTGCTGCCAAAAATACCTCCACAAAATTTCAAAAGTCTCTTCAAAGAGAAAATATTATTAATGCTGTGACATGCTTTTCTGCCCCTTTGCTTTCATGCTCCTTTACCCATCCTTTTCTGCTGCTGCAGGATCTGAAATGATTTTCCTGTTTCCTCTCTTAACCCTTTCATCTGACCTTCTTTTAACCCCTAACTTCCATGCCATCATTTTTACTCCTGGTTCATTTTGCTTGAAATTGCAAACATGAACCATAGCCTCTGAGCATAATGTACTTATCCCATCCTATGTATTGCCAGGTTCTTATACGCTTAGCTGCTTTGCATTACAAATGAGCACTGGGCAAAGCACAGAAAAAAAGAGAACCTGAAGCAGGAGTTGGAATGTCCTTCCAACAGATGCGAGCGCTCTCACAGTTGGACAGTTTTTCTTCTTGCATTTGTATGTTGTGCCCTACATTTCTTCTTATCATGCTTTGCCACAGTTGCAGCAGGACTGCTGGCAAGCACTCTTCCCTGGAATGTGCTTCATCTTAGATTTCATGATGCACAGGCCCCACAGAATATTGTAACCAAGAACACTCAAGTTATTTACAGCTAGATAGGACTTCAATGTGAGACAGGCACCAAATCTCTCCTCTTAACAATTACGTAATCCATTAGTACAGTTTTGGTGACATAGGCAGATTGTTGGTGAAATGCTAAAGCCTGAGGCTTGTCAAGCGTAGAAGATACTTCAAACCTGGAAGCTTGCACTTCTTCATTTATTAAACCATTGTCAGACAGATGCAAACAGTAACGTGCTTTTGAGCCACTTGAGTACTTATATTTTTCTTCAATTCAAAGTATAAAACATTTCCTTAAGCAGTCTCAAGATCTTACAGTGCTAGAATTCAATTTTTCCCCCATAGCCCTTTTATGGATCCAAATAAGCAGCTGTTAAATTATGTAGGGAAACTAGAGAAAGAAACATTTTTCCATTACTTCTCCATTGTACTAATCCTATTTACATATACTGTGGCAATTACTGTGCTTCTCCAGGCCTACCTCATGCACTGCTGTTTTGTTAGCACAAGTGACTCTGAAAAATCTCATAGCAGAATTAGACCAGGGACAAATTCTTCACTGTTCTCTTCATTCGAAGATATGCTACATTACCTTCCATGGACTGAGGTGAAGGTAGGTGGCCAGTAGTTCCCTAGATCCTCATTTTCAACTTTCTTGAACATGTCTGTGACATTTCCTCTCTCTCAGTGCTCAGGAGCCTCTCCTGATCAGCATCAGCTTCCAAAGACAATTGAGAGTAGCCTTGCAGTGGCATCATCCAGCTCCCTCAGTTCTTGGGGATGCACTTCATCAGGCTGCATGAACTGATGTTCAATTGGCTTGGGGGTTCCAGAGGGATGGGATTCCTGAAAGCAATTATTACAAGCAAAGGCTAATGTGAAGTGGTCACTTAAGATCTGAACCTTCTGTGTGTCTTTAATGACTTAAAGAAATGCAGTTTATTGTCTTCAAACGTAACACATAATCTCCATGTACGGACTTGGTCTATAAACTCATGTCAGGGATGAACTGCTTCCATTTCACATCAGTTCTGTCTCTGTCAGAATTTAGGCCTTCATGCCACCACAACTGCAGAGTAGTCATGCTTGCAAAAACAAGGTGAACAAATTACGAGTCGTGGCTATTCCACAAAATATGGCTGTACAAGATTCCTTCTCCTTTTGACTTTTCAGACAACTCAGCAGCACTGGATTTATGAAATCATATCCATGTTCTCAAAGCAGGGAGCTCCTTCAGCTCTATCTGTGTACAAATACATATGTATGATGCTTGGCGAGTAATCATAAGTTCTGTATTCTTTAGAGTTCTCTGAAAATATCTTACCTCCTTGCTGAACTGCTAGTAGGTTCTCTCTTTGTATCAAGGTGATATTTTCACATTGTCACCAAATGTTAAATCTTCCTTATATTTTTTTAAATTAGATATGTTTAAGGTTAACATTTTTAATTTTAAGTGGCTTATTGAATTTATTTCCACAGGTTTGTTTTATCTTGGTCCCTAAAACCTAATTAAGTTTCTGTTATCTCCAGAATGCAATCTCCCTGTGGTTTTTCTGTTAATACTCCTACCTCGTGCTTCTCTGCTTGAATGTTACTTCTAACAGTAGGAAAGAAAGTTCATGCAAAGCTGTGTTTGGGGAGTGAAGGGCTTGGGTTTGTTGGCTTTTGTTTGTTTGTTTGTTTGTTTTTTCCTGAGGAAAGAATATATTCTTTGAAAGTATAAAGATGTCAATGAAGGATAAAGAGATTTTTGACAAAATACTGAAATATATCTTTAATTAAGTCCAGGCTAATATGTTTTATATGAGTTTTTCCAAGTTGGTGGATGAAAAACTTAACACGACCCAGCAGCACGCTCTTGCAGCTCAGAAAGCAAATGGTATCCTGGGTTCCACAAGAAGAGGGGTGGCCAGCAGGGTCAGGGAGGTGATTGTCCCTCTTTCCTCTGCCCTTGTGAGACCCCATCTGGATTACTGTGTCCAGGTCTGGAGACCCCAATACAGAGGGAGTCCAGAAAGATGATCAGAGGGCTGGAGCACCTCCCTTATGAAGACAGGTTGAGGGAGCTGGGGTTGTTCAGTCTGGAGAAAAGAAGGCTGCAGTGTGACCTAATTGCAACCTTCCAGTACCTAAAGGGAGCTTAAAAACAGGAGTCAACTCTTTGAAAGGGTGGATAACAGTAGGACAAGGGGAAATGGTTTTAAGTTGAAGGAGGGAAGATTTAGGTTGAATATCAGGGGGAAGTTCTTTACTATGAGAGTGGTGAGGTGCTGGCACAGGATGCCCAGAGTGATTGAGGATGCCCCACTCCTGGAGGTGTTCAAGGCCAGTTTGGATGGGGCCCTGGGCAACCTGGTCTAGTATTAAATGTGGAGGTTGGTAGCCCTGCCTGTGGCAGGGGATTGGAAATTCATGATCCTTGAGGTCCCTTCCAACCTGGGCCATTCTCTGATTCTGAGAATTTTTTTAACTCTTCCCTCTGCAAAATCATTATAATCCAACCTATTCTGTGAATTTATTCAGAAATTGCCTTAAGATCTGCTCACCTTCCAGTATTTTGTACTTGAAAGTCAGAAAGGAGCACCTTTGAATATTTGCAACACAAAAGAACTAGCTGCAAAAATAAAACCATCTACAGGATTTCTTAAGGCTTGTAAACCTTTCAGCTCATCACACTGAGGACAAATCCAGATGCAGCCACACAGAACAGACGATTTCAGTTCACTCAAAATCAAAAGAAAGAAGACTCAAAAACATCAACGTCAGTCACCAGCGTCAATCAGGCCAGCACATCTCGGCTAGAAGGTCTGCAGTCAGAGAACCACCGCTTGAGAATGAAAATTACAGAGGTATTGCTTATTTGATGCATATTGCCTATGCTATTTCTTTGCAGCTTTTTTGTGATCTGCTTAAATGTTGTCTACTTGTTATAGGAAAAAAATTTTTTAAGTTGTCTTTGCCCGTTAGCAAAATACTGAAATAATAGGAAACATTATTTGTATGAATAGCTAATTATTACATTCAATACTTAGCAGATGTGATAAATTAAGTTATGCCTTAGCAAATTAAAATGAAACTTCCTGTAGTCCTTTATGACAGGTGCCTCATATGGACACGCTGTACAAAATACAGCCGTAGCAGTAGAAGGACAATCTTTACATGCCAATGTAAAAGAGACCTGCAGCCCCAAGGGCACAAAAGGTCTTTGTTTCTATTTATGATCAAGTTCAGAGACTGCCATTGCTGGCAGTCTAAGAGTTCACATATGAAATACATGAATCCCCTTTAAGCTATGAAATGGGTATTCTTTATTATGTCCCCCCTTGCTCAGGAGACTTCAAACAGTGTCAAATTAGCACTGAAGCCTGTCCATTCTGTGTAACAAGATATCCATAGTTTCTCTAACTATTATTAAAAATATATTTTCTTTTTGCCTGTATTTTGAAGTATTCTTATACCTTGAAGAAAAGGTATCCTATTTCAACCATAACTTCTTTATCCATATCTTAAGGACAATTGCCTAGGTAACAAAAAGATGTTTACTCAAGCTATCAAAGACTTCAAAAGCAAAAGCTGTCCCTGTTTGAAAAAATGTAGTTCTTCAGTTTGGTTAGGTGCCTTTCATGTGACAACCTTGCAATATTGGATGAAGGCCCTGCTGGTTACTGGCTATCTTAGAATCTATATCCTGCTGTAGCTTTTTAACAAAGCCTCCTAACTCACAAAATGCCACCTGTACCTTGTAAGGCTTATGACAGTGATCACAGGTAAGGCTGGTGAGGGTAATTGAGCTGCATTAATGTAAACAGGGCCCTAATACCCTTGTTAGACTTTACTTAAATAGATTAAATTAAATACTTAAACACTGTAGGTCCAAATAGGAATTTCATTGTTACAGCAGCATGAAACATTTCTTACCATAGCCAGTAGCTACATCTCTGGATTATTTACCTTGAGTTGCTACAGCCAAGTTCTATAAGGAAGCAGTGTAAATTTAAATCCAACACTTCTAAAGCTTATTTAAGCCGGTAGTAAGATGGACACTGCATCCTGGACAACTGTTCACAGAGAGCTTCCCAAACCCTAATTTATTTGGCTCATTGAAGTAGTTACAGTGCTGCATGCCCATTGTATGAATAAATAATAATCAGTTTAGAGGTTTTCAGACTGGGCATTCCAATACTCATTTCTTCTGCAGTACACCTGGAATTACTTAAACCATCAGCTATGGAAGCATGCTTATCTTGTATGCCCTTTGTGCTTTGACAGTGCTACCTGTAGGCAGATTTTTAGAGATAGTGTTGTAATGCTATAGGAAAGCTGTATTTGGTACTATGTGCTCATTGCATGACCACCTGCTCCTAGTCTAATTATAGAAGGCTGTGCAGTTACTGCAGATACCTGAAACAATGGTCCTTGGCAATTCATACTCTTTCTGTTTTGCAGCTGGACAAAGACCTAGAAGAGGTCACAATGCAGCTTCAGGACACACCTGAGAAAACAACATACATTAAGCAGAACCACTATCAGGATCTCAATGACATTCTCAGTATACGGAACTTTACAGACAGCAAAGGTGAGAGTGAAATCTATTAGCAGCTTAACCCAGAAAGGTTTTGAATACCAGAATGCCTATCTTGTTGGATTGGTTCCAGAGCGCTCATATCTTAGGAAGATACACTTCAAATGTTTTGGTTGTGTAATGAAAAGCATGCAGAGTCACACAATAAGTTGTATGATACTCACTGAGTAGATATTTTTCTGTACTTATCTCTTCTACTGTATGCCTTAAGTGTATAATACACAAGGTAAAGTAGCACACTTTAAAAAACAAACTTGTGTTCAGAAGTCAAGTTTTCTGTATGTCATGACAATACTTCAGATGTTTAAGAGTTAATTGTGCCAGCTATCAACAGCAGGAAGCCCGATTTAATATGTGCTTATCTGAATAGATGATCAAATCTTGCTTTTGGACATTGCTATAAAGTACATTGAAGAGAAGCATGTAAATATTTCAGTGCTGATTTGGACTCTAAATGTAGAATTGAAGGCACTCGTGTATGAAAATTCTTCCCTAGGAACTGATAAAAAAAGGATTTCATGACAACTGAAATATTCCTAAGTTGTTTCTACCATGTCTGCTGCATAGGTCCCCAAAGAAATATATGTGAAAGAATTACTTCCATTAAAGCTATTTCACTTTTGGGAAGCAATAAGATCTGGTGTATAGTGCAATAAAGTGGAAGCCAGGACACCCAGTTTCCATTTCTGACTGTAGAATTGATCTACTTTGTGAATTTTGGCAAATGACTTTGTACAGCTGAATATTATTATATTAGATGAAGAAACTAATTGCCCTGCGTAGGGAAGTTGTGCAGTTGCAAAGCTGTGCTCAGGTGTCCTATTGGTGAAGTGAGACTAAAGCTACTCGTGTAAATGTAGATGTTGAAGAAGTATTTTAAAACAACAGCAACACTTCATACATGTCTTTGAAGTATATTGAAAGCGTAGTTGGAAAAGGTTACGTTCTCATGAGGTTCTTAGTTTTAGCCTGGGTGTATATTTGGTTGTGTAACTTTTCTGGGGGTGGGGCAGGGAGAGGGAAATTAATAAATACATAAAGGAAGAGTTTTTCAGAGTTCCCAATGTCCTATTTAAAATTAAAAAACAGAAGGGGGGAAAGGAAGACAAGGAGGAAAAGGGAAACGTAAATAGCTGCTGGAGGCGTGTGATTATTGGGCTGAGATCAGCAACAAGAACTAACATCAGCGAGTGGGATGAGGCAGTTTTACCGAGTGTTCAAAAGGAGCACATAGAATGTTCCACTCATGTCAGATGCTCCAGGAAAAAAAAAAAAAAAAAAAAAAAAGATAAATCATGAATAATATTTCAAGTGGAAAAGATACATTGCATCATGCCAACTGGCCATCTAAGTTTGGGTATGGGAGACAAAAATGATTCTCAAGAGATATGTTGGATATAAATTTAGGACTGTATGCTTCCCACAGCAGGTTGCACTCCATTAGCAGTAGGATGCTGGCAAAGAAATCAAGAAGAAAATATAACCTTTATGCACTTACTTGTGACTATATATCTACAGAAAACAATGATGTTTACTGCTGCTTTAAGTACTAGCATCCAAGATTGTCTGCATTCCCAAGTTGACCCCTGTTTGTTACCTTAACTTCTTCTTTTCTACTTCTGGAAACATTTTTAAGAATGCCTTTATGTAATGAGTCTTCATGTACTTAGTAGCTTGGAATTACATTCAATTGGGATTTACAGGGTAGATATTCTCCTGCAGACTGTAGTTGCTGGACATAGTTTTCTGAATACTATGTATTAATAATATATGAATTTACTGCATAAAGCTCAAGGAAGAGAAGGGAAAGAAAGATGATTTTCGTTGCTCATGTTTGTATTGAGCATGTTAGAGCATTGATGTGGGGGGATGAGGACAACCTGGATCTCAGTTTCCGGCAGTTTCCAAAGTTTAGTCTCACATTTGAGGGCAAATGCCACAAATATGAGCATTACACAGTACTCTGATATTCAAACCTCCAACCTTTGAGTTGCCACATTGAATAAATCATGATAGGCTCTTTTTCCCCTCAATTCCTGTGTCTTCTGCTTTTTGGTTTCTCTCTTTGCCATTTTTCCCTTCCCTTGTTACATCTGAGTCTTCTTTCTCTGTATTTCTCACTGCATCGTATCTCAACATATATGCTTAATTTAAATTTGCTATTGCAATCAAAATAATAAACCTTTGGAGTATTCATGCCGCTGAGTCACTGCTGCTTCTGTGCAGATGCATACAGACATCACTTAAATGTTACTTAAAGAAATTCTAGTCCTTATTGCTATGGGAAAGCTAACTCTGTCTGACATAACTATGTTTTCTGTAGCCATGCATTTCATATTGCTTTCTGTAAATGAAAGTGCGGGACCTTGAAATTACACATCCCTGATGGTACTTTGCCAAGCTTCAAAAGATGTTAATATTTTATTATCATGACCTAGAAGGGGCCACATGTGTCGCTTCCATCTGCATAGTTTTCATCTGGGAAAGACCATCCAATGTGGCTTTAAAGGTAATGACAAGGTTCTTGCCTAGCTTGGACCTCGTAAAAAGTGTGAGCTGAGAAAGAGGTAGTAATGCAGTAAAGAGAGATGCTAAAGGTAACAGCTGACTTCTTAGAGCTAAAGATTGTAGCATATCATGTCTAGTGGATACGACTGAATCCTGTGTCAATCCTTGAAAAACTCCTTGCTGTTCTGAAAAAGTTCACACAGAGCATTCAATGCAGCATACCCCGATTGCTATTGTTTACACAAACCCACTTCAGAGGACAAATAATAATGTAGGATTTATGCAGTGCATCTCTAACAAGTCCTAATGAAACTTTAATGTCATAGCACACTTCAGTAGATTTCTGAACTGTAAAAATTGCCCAGAATCAAAATTTCCAGCCTACAGCTGAGTGCCAACAGAGGTTATCTGATTCTTCCCATCCCTTCCCACTCCTGCTAATTACCTCAAATACGGATTTAGGATCCTAACTCTACATGGCTTAAACCAGAGCATGCAGACCCAGATGTGCACTCCTGTAACTGCCTGAGCTCAGGCAAAGCTTCATAACTTTGGGGGCCCTCATTAGCTGTTGCTAGTAACAGCTCCTAGTGTAGCTCACTCTTTGCTGGCATGGGAACTCCTTCTTTACAGCACATTTTGATTCAATAGTTCTCATTTAAGAAGAGAGATTATCTAGGATGCTCATCTCTTATTCACAAATCCATTAAGTTCCCAAGATATCTATAGCAACTGGCCATATAAGAAAAGCAATTAAGAAAATGTGGATTGCAGTTTATGGTTTGATCACTTTTTATTTTGTTCTGTTTTCTTTTTTAATGCAGGCTTTTATCTTTGGCTGTATTAGCTTTGTGCAGTCAGGCAATTCTCAGCATGCTCCACGGAATGTGACCTCAGATGGCTTCCCCAGTTGCATATAAATTGTTTGTGTGGGGCATTCCCTGAACTTCAACAGGACCTGAGGGAACAGCGTGGAGCTGCGTCAGGGGAGGGTCAGATTGGGCATTAGGGATAGGTTCTTCATGAGAGAGCGGTGGGCATGGAACAGGATCCCCAGGGCAATGGGCATGGCCCCAGGCTGCCAGTGTTTGAGCATCATAAGTAAGGAATGCCCTAGGAAGGCTGAAGTTATTTCTACCATGAGAGCTATGCACAGATAAAATTTACTGAGGTTTTCACCACTCTCCCAAGAAGTTGCCATAAGCTAGAACACTGAGGCTTTTACCATGGCTCCCTGGATGTGATACCATAATTAGCATATTCCAGACACCATAAGAAAGAATATTCCAGGATTTATGCCTGGAGCCTTCTCAGAGCCAGAGCAACTTGGGCTGTGTTTCCCGGGGTTTTCCGTACTGATGCTTCAGCACAGGGTATCAGCCACCATGTTTCCAGAGCCCCTGTGTGCCGTAACAGGGAGCTCAACCATGTGATTTTAAGAATAGCTTTTCACAACACTTAACAGCAGGTGTTGTCAGTGAATTAATGGAAGAAATCACTGTAAGAGGTTCCTTTTTAGCTTTTCTACCCATTTTTATCAGTTTCTGAACTTCTTCCTTTCTCTTCTCCAAGGGACAAATTCTGTTCTCTGATAGCTATAAGTAAGTGGAAAGTGCATGCACATCAGGATTAAATTTGATTCTGTAAGAAAAATGCCGTGGTAAGATACTGTGTGGTTTTTTGGGTTGGCTAATTTTGTTACCCTTAGAATCCTACAGTCGTATTCTATTTGACTTCCATCTGACATTTCCTTAAATGAAATTATTTCTACATGAATGATTCATATACAGTGAGAGTTTCTCATAAAGTCAAACTGATAAAATATCCTCCAGTCAAATCTCCATTTACTGCAACTTTTGCCAGTGTTTTAGAGCAGTGTATTACAAAAATTAATGAATGACAACCCTACTATGGGAAGTACAGAAGGAAGCAAAGTGCAGACATGCAGTAAACCCCACTTGTGCAAGTTCTCTCGCTGCAGGCACCCCAGCTTGCTCAGAAAGTCTTTTCTGTTTGGAGACGGAGAAGGTTTTTACTCATTGCTGTAAATGGACTGGGAGCATTCATTGGCATGTCAGCTATGCCTACATACTGTCAATTGTAACCTCACTGGTGTTTCTTAGTGTTAGTTTCTCCCCAAGTAAAAGTAGCTCAAAAAAACCAGTTTTCAAAGGAGCGTTGCTAGCAAATGCAAAGCAAAACAGAGTTCATCTGTGGCAGAGGGAAAAACATTACTTCTGTGAAGCTGATTTTATTCAAGCGTTAAGCTTGAGATTAAAAACACAGATTCAAAGGAAGGCTTTTCAAACACTGATGCACAAGGCTTTGAGGAATGTGTTCTTTTAAAGAAAAGATGTAGTTCTTTATTTCCTTATGTAGAGTCTGAGATACCAGTTTCCATGAAGCCTAGCGAATGAATTTCAATCCCGAAGTAAGGGGTTGTTTCTATTTCTATGGGGAGGCCAATCTGCCAGATGTTCAGTTCCTGCTTTTCCTTGCACAGAAATGAATGTGTAGTAAAGGGAGTTTCTTCTGATTCACAGCAGTAAAAATCAGAAAAGAATCCTATTGGCTGTCTATTAAAAAAAAATTCCTAACATAACTATGAGAAGTGATGACTTAGACTTCCTGAACGCTTGAGAGCATTGTTAAGGAGAATCTTTTTGGGCGTACCCAGCAGATGGTGTGAGCATTTTGATTTGTCTTTTGGTTTTACTTTCTTTCCATCCTGTTTGTGTAAAAAGCAGAAAGTGACTGGTCTAGTTTCCCAATAACAGGAGCATGGAAAAAAATGCAGTAGATTTTAAAAGTCTGCCTTTAGCGTTATAGTTTTCAGTATTCTTTAGTAAATTGACTAAGTTATCTCTGCCAGACCTCGTGAGTCATTGTTAAACCCCGTTTACATCTTTGTGGAGCATAAAATGTGTTTCCTAGCCAAGATGAAACAGTGGTGGAACTGAAAAATGTGGGGTGAGCTGCAGTCCTGACAACAAGTTGTAAGACAATGGCGTACTGCTGCTAAAAGTATAATAATGAAGGTGTTCTATAAAACTGCACTGTACAAATGCCAACCAAAAAATCTCTTAGGTAAAGAACCAGAGTTTCCAAAATGCCAGAAGAAATGCCAGTGATCCCTTTGTTAGGCCTCTCCACAGCAGCAATGCTGTGCTCCTGCAGCTCAGAGCTTGGCAGTTGGAAGTCATTTTTCTGCTGGAGGAGGGCAAAAGTCCCAAGTTAAAGCCTCCTGACAACCGGGTAGAAGGTTTTGTTTTCTAATGAACCAATCATAGAGTAATGTGTGAAGCACTTGAGATCTATTTGTCTTTTTTCCCCTATTGTTTTTTGAATGGAAAGTACTAGGGCATCACTTATTCAGACTTCTGAGTTCCTGTTTGAGGTCTAAGAAGGTGAAAATTACTTAGAAACTGCTTCTGGCTAATGTAAATTCAATTTTGAAAGCATTTAGATCATCTGGGTGCAACTTACTCAGTAGCATCTGCAATGGCAGACAGTACTCTGAGAATGAAGGGCATTTTTCAAGTGGCATGCTTAATGAACAGTGGAAGAAAAGATGGGAAGCACTAACAGCAGTGCTAAACTTCAGAGAAATCAGGAGAACCAAATATTTGCCATTACCTTTAATTCATTTTCTTTCAGTTGTTCATCTATACAAAATCAGTTTCTTCCATCCTTAAGTTGTTTAAGTGCATGTGGTGATAGATAGCGGGTTTTCTTTCAGCTCCAGCTCCTGGAGTGAGAATCTTGATCTTCATTATTGACATGAAAGGCAAATGGGAAAAATAAATAAATAAAGATTTTAGTTTCCATAGCTGCATAATAAAAATCTAACAGCTCCTTTTCCAAATAGCTCAAAGCTCTAGACAACAAATAAGAATTACACAACTGTTTTGTATTTTGAAAGGAGAAATAAGGAATAGAGAAAAAAGAAAAAAAAAAAAGTCTTAATATTGTGGCAGTCTGTGTATTCTACCTGTATTCTTTAACACAGAATATTAAAACTTGTGTATGTATGGAAATACACACAGTGTATGAAAGGAGAGTCATCTACAAGAGTGTTAGGAAAGGGTTTATTAAGAATAATACACAGCATGGTATATAGGCAGTTAGTGTAAAGGATGAGTAGGCATAGAATATGTAATTTCTGCTCTACTTTAAACTAGAATCCCCACCTTTTTAACAGGGACCACCCCCATCCCTTTCTTTCCCCCCTTCTCCCCCCTTTTCTCTCCCCCCACCCCCTCTCACATAGCACAACTGAAAGCATAATAAATCCCTCCAGGGCATACAACACAGATCAATCCCTGAAGTTATGTACTTCCAAAGCCTGACACTTGTATATCCCAGTCATTTGGTGAAGGGTTGCACCTTCAGTGGCTTTGCAAATTATTTATCTTGGCCAAAAGGCTTGGGGCCCTGGAACAGTTAAATAATAGGCCTTTTCCACCCCTAATTGCAGGGATTATTTGAATTTTAACTTTGGTGTTTGTCATCAAGTCAGCATTTTTCATTGTCAGCTTGGATCAACTCAGCGTCGGACGTTGTTTTTAATCATGGAAATAAGAGGTTTTTTCTAGTTGTCTGTTTATAGACATCACAAGGCTCTTATGCAAATGTCAAGCTCAATATACATAGAAATGTGATATATGGAAAACAAAAACTGAGCTCTTGTGACAGCAAGTGCCACACCAGCAAACTTCAGGCTGTCCTGAGATGATAGGTTTCACTTCTTCTTATCTTAGCCGCTGTCAGATTTGAATCCTTGTTGTCCTCCCTTCACATCACTGAATCCTGTCACATCTCCTCTTAAAGCACCTCCCTTCTTGCTACACACAAATCCCTTAGCTCTTTCCCTGACATTTTGTTGACTTAACCGAAGCAGCTTTGTGTGCCCTGGTTGTCTCCTGTCTCAACCAGCACCTTGCCTTCCATGCAACATAAGTGAAGAATCGTTGCTTTTCTGAGCTGTAGCAGTCCTCAGTCTGTACATTGGTGGAGTAATGGAATCTGAATTTTATCATAGAATTATTTTAGTTGGAAGAGACCCTTAAAGGCCACCTAATCCTCTGCAATGAATAGGGACACCTCCAGCTACATAAGGTTGCTCAGAGCCCCATCCAGCCTGATCTTGAGTGTCTCCAGGGATGGGGCTTCCACTTCCTCTCAGTGCATCCTATCCCAGTGTTTCCTAGGACACGATGCCCAGAGAGGTGGTGGGTGTCCTGATACCTGGGGCTTCTTGGTGTTAGTAGAGCAGAAATTCAGCTTAAGCCTTCAGTATGGACTGGGCTTTCCATACTGTTGTTGCTGTTTTCCAGATATTTTCCTACTTTTCCCTCTCATGCCCATTTTTGCATTCAGATCCTCTAGGGTCCTTTTCTAGTGTCTACCTCTGAGTCCTCCTCCATGCTGCCTTAAGGCCTGCAGCAACCACTGCTTCTATGCGTGTAGCAAACAACTGCCTGTGATGGATTTGGAGCAGCTCTGTAATTATTTATGAAAACTCTGCACTGTCCTCATTACTCAGATGTTTTTCTTGTGACTTTCCTTGGCTTAACACCGCAGGAAGCATTGGAAAATCAGGCAGGAACAGAAGGGATCTCCAGTTAAGACAGCCTTTTTAAAATGGCTGTGTTCTTCTCCTCTTGCAGAGGGATGGTATATGCCACAGACCTCAGCACAGCTAGCCTCGGCCTCCTGGGACTCCCATGGGAATTAAGTGATGCTACCTGCAGGGAAAATGATGATCTTCTGTTACCACTCTGCAGTAAAAAAGGACTGCAGAAGAAAGCTTAATGAAATCATTAGCTGTCCTTCCTGCAGACAACCTATGGGCCAGTGCAGCTGATATGAATGATTTTTCTGTGCTAAATCATAGCAGATAGCAGAAAGTTGAATGAGCACACTTAATTGCTTATGTGATATCAAGCTTACCAGGGTTTCATAAATCAATGAAATTACAGTTTTTCTGGGTAAATATTTAAAGAGTGTTTTTTAATATAGAAAGGTAACAGTGTTTGAATGAAAGATAGTATGATGATGCAGCTGTTGTATTTTTTTCACAGTATAAACTAGGGGAAGGAGCGTGATAGGGCTATACAGAGGCAAGGAACAATATTTAATAGAGAAAGTTGGGGGGGGGGGGGGAGGTAGAAAGCAAAGAACAGAAGAGAATTTTTTCACTTGTCTGTTTCTTCATGATAGTTCCCATGAAGGGCACATTTCCAAAGTTAAGAGCATCAAAGAATCACATGAAAACCTGAGAACATATTGCAATATAGGCAGAATGAGTTTATTTTGTGGCAGAATGTACATCTGGGATACTTTATAATGAAGCAATTTTACAAAGGTCACTTGGTCACAGTAAAATAAAATTGAATGTGTTGTCCATCTAGATGGAGAGAAAGCAATCTTGAAAAATCATCTTGATCAAAATCCACCAGCACAATGGGGCACATCAGACCCTTCCAGAACAAGCAAAGATCCTATAGAAGACATCAACTCTCCAGATCAGTAAGTATCAAGCCATTATGTATTGGTGGAGAAAGGGGCACTCTGCATGCTCTCATGTATACGTGTGCTTGTGTACTCACACTTTTTGAAGTTTTTGAAACATAAATTTCATCATGGACATCACCCACTCTGCAGATAAAATATTAAGGCGACTATATTGTATCAAAAGCTGTGTCTCTCCTTCAAGTGTTTTTATGGGAACACCTTCACTGAAAACATTTCCAGCCAGCCCCACCTACAGGCCCAGCTGAAACATCAGCATAGGAGGTGTAAATGGCAACCTCCTGAAGAACCAGCAGGCAGAATTGTTGTCCTGTGATGCCCCCTTGCCTCCAGCTCACCATCTCCACCAAAATCAGATGTTAGAGTCACTAGGTCCTTCAGTGCACCAAACCAATCTAATGTACATTTTTCTCATGTTGGAAACACTCGTAGTGCAAGGTCTAACCACCAGCATACAGGACAGATGAGGATGAATATGGGTACACACCCACTTTATGACCATTGTCAGTAGTGCACGTCTTTCCATAGTGGAGCCATAGTGGTTCATGGTGTGCATGGTCTTTTGTTTGTTGTTCTGGTCTTAAGCTAACTGAGAAATAAAAGCAGTCTTTGAGCTTTTCAGTGTTACCATAGCAGCTGAAGCTGAGTGGGGCATGGAAAGCTTTTCATTAGAAACAATGGTGTGTCTGGAATCAGAGTATGGTGCAAAGCACCAGTTGGAGTCATAGAGGAGAGAAAGTCCTGTGGTGTCAGCTTTACTTTCCAGAAACCTGTATAATAAATTCATATACTACCCTTTGCTTCAAAAGAGAGAGGGAGGTGATTGTCCCCCTTTACCCTGCCCTCACGAGGCCCCATCTGAAGAACTGTGTCCAGGCCTGGGGCCTCCAACGCAGGAAGACTGTGGAGCTGTTGGAGTGGGTACAGAGAAAGGCATTGAAGATGATCAGAGGACTGGAGCACCTCTCCTTATATAGAGAGTTGGGCTCTTTTAGACTGAATAGAACGCTCCAGGGAGACCTCACTGTAACTATCCAGTACTTGAAGGGAGCCTTATAAGCAGGAAGTGGACAGTCTGATGGCGATAGGATAAGGTGGAATGGTTTAAACTAGAAGAAGGGCAACTTATGTTAGATATTAGGAATAAATTCTTTACTCAAAGGGCAGTGAAGCACTAGCACAGGCTGCCCAGAGAAGCTGTGGGTACCCCAGCCCTGGACAGACTGGATGGGGCCCTGGGAAGCCTGAGCTGGTGGTGGACAGTCCTGCTCATGGCAGGGGGCTGGAGCTCAGTAATCTTTAGGGTCTCTTCCAATCCAACACATTCTGTGATTCTATGATTCCATGATATGATTTTATATGATTCTCTAACATCTCAACAAGTCTTGCTGCAGGACAGAAATGAGGGAAGCACCATGCTTGTTTGGACCTAGAATAAGCTTTTTCCCTAAGGTATCCTAGTTACACTGGCAGCACATTATTGGAGCTGAGATCTGTCAGACTCCTGTTTGGTACCTGGGCAACTTAAAAGCTTGTTAAACAGAATAAATTAAAGAAATTACCAGTCTGAGTCATGTGTTAAATCAGTGTCAGCAAACCTGATTTCCGATAGCAGTTATTGCCTCGTATTACCTGGTTCACAAAAACACATGGAGTTCTAACTGTGTTCTGGCACTGCACAAAAATAAGCAATCTAGAGCTGTAGAGAAGCTAACCTTCACACATGTGTGCATGTGCATGCGCACACAAAAGCCCCTATTTGCTAAAATATCTTGTTATTTCACCAAAACAGAGCCCTCACTGAGTAAGCTCTTGAGACTTTAGGAGGTCATTAGAGTGCCTTGATGCTTAGCATCTTTTTCCAGCACCATTTGTAAGAAATAATGTAGTTTGAATAGATGAATGCACTGATCTACATGTGACTGAAGAGAGATAAACTAAGAAAAATTCCTATACTTGGATAATCTAGTTCTCCTGATTCAGATTTAAAAAGAAAAAGAAAAAAAAAAAGACCTTTTGCTTTTTGGTGAAGACAGTTCCTTTAGGCTAGCAATGACTGATGAGAAGACTGAGATTTCCTAAAGGTCTTAAGAAACAGGTCAGCACAAATCTGAGCAGTCACTGACATTTCTGGAAAGCAATTAGTGAAGTCCTGATAAATCAGAGCAGCATCGTTCAGCACTTGCACGGCTGTGTCTGTGTCAAGTCCGAGGGTCAGGGTCTTCCCTGAGGATGCATTAGCACTTTGGTTTATCAGAGCTGCACAGTTCAGGCTCAATAGACCCACCCAAGCGAAGCACAGAAATCCTAAAGATAAGCTATGGTTTGTGCTTTTTCATTTCCCTGTGTACGCAGAGTGTGTGACAAAGAAGTAGTTACATAGCCTGTAACTTTAGTTGAACCTGTCTCTTGCTTAAGAATAGAGCTGGAGGTTGCAACGGAGTAAACTATTTCCTTTATGCCACAAACTTAGGAAAGGAGCACGTTAACAGTATGTTTTACCTGCAGAAGTGTGAATTCTTCATACTCCTCCACAAAACAAAAAGCGCCCTATCTTTGTCTTATTGACAACACCCTGGAGATCTGATATCTTTCAGTATGGGGAGGGGAGTTTGATTTGGGATTTTTTGGTCTTTTTACCACTAGTGCTTCATTTGAGTATGATCCCTTACTTTACAGCTGTGTCTAATGTGAAGACACATCCAAGGGCAGTTTTTTTCAGGCTCAGTAGTGCAAGGATATGCAGTGCATATTTGTCTGCAGGATGTTGTTTGTTTTCTATTGATCATGTCATGAAAAACATTGGGTTTGCATGTGGCTAAGATCCATTTAGATCCAAGCACCCATGGAAAATTAAGACTGTATGATTAGAGTGAAGGCTTATATAGGTGCTTAACAACTCCTTTTCCCTCTCACTCCCTCTCCTGCTGGTTGGTTATTCACAGTGCCATGTAAAATTTGCTGTTTCTTCCATTCTTTTTCCCTGGGTATGTGATCCGTTCAGATATATAGGTGCACCTTAAGTGCAGCTGGCACTTTGGTCCCTGTGTTATCACTACAGCATGCTATAAGGTATATTATATGTATTCCAGCTTGATAGCACTTTATTATCTAAAGATCTCATCTTATCTGTACTGTGGCCATACATTCAGTGGGAAATCTGTAACCTCTAAGAGTATTTTTCTGTGCATCCTCATTCCTGCATTTTGTCCTATCACATCACTCATAAATTACATGAATTAATTTTTGGCAAGAGTGAAAATGATAGATTTCTGCCAGACTCCACTAAAACCTGACACTTTGGTAGACCATTTCCTATATATGCTCATTTTGTAACCTCCAAAGCAGCTGGTCACTGTATAACCCATGTAATAGAGTAATAGAATGGCTCAGGTTGGAAGGGATCTAAAAGATCATCCTATTCCAACCCCGCTGCCATGGACTGGGTTGCCACCCACTAAATCAGGCACCAGATCAGACTGCCCAGGATCCCATCCATCTTGATCTTGAACACTTTCAAGAATAGAGCAACCATCTACACCTTCTCTGGGCAACATCTTCCAGCACTTCACCACTTTCTCTGTGAAAAATTTCCCCTGACATCTAATCTAAATCTCCCCTCTTTTAGTTTAAAATCATCCCCCTTTGCATTGTCACTGTCTACCAATGTAAAAAGTTGATTTCCCTCCTGTTTATAAGCTCCTGGGAAGTACTGGAAGGTCTCTCCAGTGCCTTCTCATTTCCAAGCACAGCTCCCTTGGCCTGTTTTAATAGGAGAGGTACCTTGATATTTTTTTTAGCTAAAATTCTGCTTTTATCAGCATTTAAAAGACAGACATATCCCACTGGGGCCAGTTACGTCAATGTTAGTAACCAAAAATCCTTATTAAAAATGTTAATTGTGGTTGGATAATTGCATTACAGCTACATGCCTTGGAATTCAAGTGCCTCCTTTGTGAAGTTTCCCTGTTGATGGTACTTCGTATGATCCTACCCTACTTGAATTCTTTGTAAAAATACAGTGGCTTGAGACTGGTTAGTTTACTTGCTAATACAGTATCTTGCTCTACTGTAGAGCTTCAGAACTTTTCCTGCTTCCCAGCAGCTGCAAAGAAATCAACATTAATGGGCTGGAGAATCAATTCAAATTATCTCTGTACACTTGGACAGTTTATACGCTCCCGCAGATCTTAAGAGCTTTGACTGCAGCTGCAGTTGTTTCACCTTCCTCTCTTACCAAATAGTGGTTTTGTATAGCAGAACCAAAAGATTTTTCATATGCCACTGCTGCCTTTGAAGCATCATGCACAGCATTCCTGTCTGATTGCCCAGAGAAGTGGTGGATGCCCAATCCCTGGAGACACTCAAGCTCAGTTTGGAGGAGGCTCTGAGCAACCTGGTGTAGCTGTAGGTGTCCCTACAGTTCATTGCAGGGCGTTGGGCTAGATGACCTTTAAAGGTCCCTTCCTACTCATACAATTCTATGATTCTGTGATTCTATAATCTGCACTGCATTGTGCTCCTATGTGCACTGGCAGGCAAGCTTTTGCTTGAATCTATTTATTCTTAATAAATGGCGATTTATATATAGCTGTATATAGCTGGGGATGTGTGCTATTCTAACACCCTGATTGCCCTGTGTGTGGAACCTTTCCTTTCAGCCTCCTGAGGTGATTTTAGGAAGGCACCAGTACTTACCACTCCTGTCCCCATCTACCTGATCATCCACTCTGACATTTCTGTGTTGTACAGTGAATCTTAAACAAAGTGCATTCCACTGGGAAAGGATTGACAAATGTAGCAGAGTGGAGGAGGAGGGGAAGTATCAATACTGGGGAAAAGAAAGAAAACGTGAAAGTGAGGCAAGGTTAAAGATTTCCTTTCACTTGAGGAGAAAATAGCACTTTTTGTTTGTTTGTTTGTTTGTTACTTCTGATCGTTGGGTATTTATTATTATGAATCTCTACCCAAGTTCTTAATTGTGTTCTAGCCTCCAGGCTACCCTCCTCTGCCTCAATTCCAGGAACCAAGTTTTCAAGTGAAAGTAAACTCAAAGTACAGTTAAAGCAAAATTTGCCACCCACTGCAGCCACCGTGCGCACAGCCAAATAAACATGCTTTGTCCATGCTATGGCTAACACTTAAATGGGTGGAAGAAAGCTATTCACTTGATAATTATGCAACTAGATTCTTTTAGAATAGCTTTAAAAAGCTCTTTATTGAAAAGTCTGTAGCAGTCAAACAAAGTAAGTGTTTCCACCGGTGGGAAAAATAAGTACGGGCAATTCTGTGCCTGACCCTGCAATGAGAGGCAGAATTACAATCTGCAGCCATGGGCTAATAAGGATTCAGTGCATGGCAGCAGCGAGCTGTACCTCTTCTGCACTCCTTGGGAACGGGCCTGAGTTCATTGATACCACCAAAAAGAGTTGGGAATGGTGGCAAAATAACGAGTGGATTTTGGTTTATCCGAAAGATATGTGGGCAGCAGTACAATCACTGGGGTTTAATATTGCTGTAAACTTTTAAAAAGAGTTTGTGAGGGAAAAGATCCTGAGGAAGAGTCTCCTGCCCAGGCAGACCACAGCCTCTTCTTCCCCATGTATGTATATAACGAGCCCTAGTGCTGCAGTGGAGAGGCTAAAGAGAAGTATTGTTACATCTCCTTCTCTTTGAATTGGATAACTTTACTGCTTGGTCCCTGAGAAGTGGATGCTGTGGTAACTGCTTCCTGTTCCTAATGCAAGGCAAAAAGAAAGGAAGTGTTTGAATCAGACAGGCTGTCCAAAGGCAAGCTTCCAAACATATACTTCTCATAAGGGTCTGCCTGTGCAGCGATTATGGAAGCTTACAGGGAGATGTGTATTTAAAACTCTGTTGAACTGATCCTATGCCTTGTATGGGCATTTTTCTTCTGGAAATAAGAATCTGACCTTCTGTCAGTTGTCACTTTGACAGCTGTCTTCTCTTAAAGAAAATCCCTCTTTATTTCAAGAGCAAATGCCTCCAAATGTAGAAACAGCCCTGGTATGATAACATCTCAGTGAATAAAACCATCTGTTGCACTGACAAACCTCAAGTGTGTCTTGGTTTTGTGGGACCCCAGAGCATGGGGTAAGCAGAGTCTTGTCATGGCTCTGCATAGAGAGGGGTTGGTTGGGATGGCCACAATCATGGCTTGGTGCCCCCTTAGAAAAAAACAGCACCCTAACAGTTATGATGATGTCAATCTTCTAGGAAAATTGAATTCTTAAATGCTGAATTTCACTGTAGGTGGTGGAACAGACTGCTTTTCTAGCGCTCACTCTGCAGCCCCACAGCACTGTGTGGGAACTTGAGAGCAGTCAGCTCCTTAAAAGCCCAAACCTAAACTGCACAGACAAGCCACTTGGAACAACCCAGCAATCTGAACTCACTCCCTCTGTGCACCTGTATTTGCTTTAGCTGGAGCTGCAAAAATGCCATCTTTAATTCTGACATCCTTGTGCTAAGTGATGCATGGCTTAAAGATCCATCTGTGACCTCATGCGTGTCTGTGCAGTTAGGCAGTGCTGTGCATGCAATAGATCACTTTGCAAGGAGCGGAGGATTGCTAAACCACATGCCCGCCCTACAATTTAAGGCTTTCCCTTTTTCTAGTATCAGCAATCAAACAATTAATCTGAAAGTGCCTGGGAATTTCAGAAGGCTGTGGGACGCTGAGAAGGCTCCGTTAGATTCTTGTGTCATGTCTAGCCTGTCAGAAAGATTCCCGAGGGAAATAATGTGGTGGTGGCATCACTCAACAGCAGCATGTGTTGCGCTCCTGGCATTAACCCTCTCTATCCCAGCAGCAGGAAATATCCTTGCAGCAACCTGCAAACATTTAAAGCACACAATAAATGGCATTCTGGAGAAAAGGAGGCTCAGGGGAGACCTTATCACTCTCTACAACTCCCTGAAAGGAGGTGGTAGTGAGGTGAGGGTCGTCCTCTTCTCCTATGTCATAGCGATAGAATGAGAGGAAATGGCCTCAGTTTCACCAGGGGAGGTTCAGGTTGGATACTAGGAAAAACTGCTCCAAAAGAGTGGTGAGGCAGTGACACAAGCTGCCCATGGGGGTTGGTGGAGTCATCTCCCTGGATGTGTTTAAGAACCTGAGTGGCACCGAGGGACATGGTTAGTGTGCGTGGTGAGAATGGGCTGACGGTTGGACTAGATGATTTTAATGGTCTCTTCCAACCTTTGTGATTCTCTGATTTTCCCTTGGCTAACACTTCTCTTCCTCTTTCTCTCCCAGCATACAGCGTCGGCTGTCCTTGCAGCTGCCCATCCTCCACCACGCCTACCTGCCCTCCATAGGAGGAGTTGACGCAAGCTGTGCCAGCCCCTGCGTAAGCCCCAGTGCCAGTCCTCGGCACAGGCACGTGCCACCCTCCTTCCGAGTGATGGTGTCTGGGCTGTAGGAAGGGGAGATCAGTGCTTCCTGAACTGCTTTTAAGTACTCAAAGACTGGTCTAAACATCCAACATAGAACTCTGCTACAAGCATGTGACATTGGCTCTGAGCACAGAGAAACTACTGCTGAGGCCACCGCCACAGGAGTGCCAGGGTAGCTCATGTGGGAAGGAGGAGGAGGAGGACGCAAGGAGTTTGATCTGTAGCCTTATTCATGGAATTTTTATTTCTTCACCTAGAAGTCACTGAAAACATTTCTTCCCAAATTTCTACTAGCAACAAGGAGGCTGGGAAATACGAATCTTGCAAAAAAGACTCCAGGAAAAACACTCAAATGTCACTGAGCTTTACGTGGCTGCTGAGAACATGCAATTCTATACTGTATCCATGTAAGGAAAAATACAGCGATTGAGCTATAACGTATTTATTGAAATAGATACACTCATTTTTACAAGAGTTGTGTCAAATTGCTGGAAACATTCTGCACTGGTTAGTCTTGCTCGTTTTCATTTCAGGGATGATGTTCTGTAGGAAAGAAGGAATGTGAGAAATGGTTCCTCGGGTGCCATTGAGACTGCAGGGTCACCTCTAACTAACAACGGTACAGGAAGCCCGAGCAGGGGCTGAAGTTACAACAGGAGGGAGCTGCTGATGGATTCACAGCACTTTGCCCTTCTCCAGGGATGGTGGCAGCCACTGCTGGCCATCAGCAGCTTCGGTTTAGCAAGCACCACCAACTGCAATGTACTAACCTGCCTGGAGAAGTCCTCAGGCTGAGGACAGCTGGGTAGTAAAGTCTTAATGTCACAGGATGGATTGTTTTTCATAGTTTGTTTAAATTATGTCACAAATAATTACAATAAAAATAATTTAGCGGACTGGGGGTGGGGGGATTAGGGCACAGCACTTTGCAGCTGCAGGCAATGCCTGCAGAGCACATAGATGTGGCCATACACTATGTTTGCTTCGTACCTGCGTGTGTGACAGTCGTGGTGGACAACAGAGTAGACAGATCAAATTTACCAATTGAATATTTTATTCGAATCTTCAAAGGCCGGGGGGGGAGGGAGGGGGGAGGCAGGGAAGGGAAGGGACGGAAAAAAAGAATAAAAATCAAATACAACTCAGAAGCGTGGTTTTTACTCTTTAGCTCCATCCCCTGAACTGAAGTAATTGGGAGGAATAATAGTGGCGCACCATCTGGACCAGCTCTGGAGCTGAGCCTTCAGGCACAGGTGAGGTCCACATGCAGCTTCTTTTTCCAAGGAACTGGAAATGTGGCATCTCCCTGCTGGGGCTGCTTGCTAGGAGCAGGAGGGTAATACCCGAAGCACCCACTGGGCTCTCAGTCCTCTTTGACCAATGCCTGTGCACCTCAGACCAGACCTTGGGAATGACATTTCTACAAAGGTTTACAAATTAACTATGGCTAAAGCACAGCTGAAAAGGTCCATTAGCTGAGGGACTTAACTGCAGCTCAAAAGAGCTGGCATAAATCTCCATTGAAAATAGAATGCACCTCATAGTGGCCAAAACCGATGTGAATATATATCCGAATCTTACAATCAGGAGCATCACAAAATGTTTCACTTGGCACATACAGTAAGAGAGGTTATGGAAATATCTGTAGCTTTTAGAACAAAAACATGTAAGTATAAACACAGATAAAATAGAACTCATTACTCTGTTCAAGCACTAAACACTGACGTTGTCACTCAATGTGTGTTGACAGTATTCTCTTGCTTTATTAATATCATCAGGGCCTGGTTTATTTTAAAAGGAATGTTAATTTTTAAAAAGAGGAAAAAAAATACAATACTGTATATAATGTATACACAAAGATCTCTGTAGAAATATTATTCCAACTTAGCAGGAAAAAAAAAATCAGAAGTATCGGACCATTGGAGGTGAGTGTGTGTGTGTGTCTGTAACTTCGTGAATACTGACTGTGTGACGTTTATTAGGTTTAAACCATGCGGTACATTCTTTGTCTCAATGATACTGTAGTTTCTCCCATAACATTTTGGTTTTATTTTATTTTATTTTTTTTACTTTACTGCAGATAACAAGACCAACCAAGTGAATATAGCTATTTAATGTTTCTGTTCTTTTATACTGCAGCAAAAATGTACTGTAAATTTATGAAGAGGCTGTGCCCCAATGGCATTTTCCAATGATGTTAGTGCACAAATGCTTTAAACTAGACTGGAACTGCCAGAATAAAATGTAAATGAAGAATTTCTTGTATAACCTTATACTGCATGAGATCAATTTTTAATAAATTGTTGCAAATCTGTTTTTATGAATAAAATATAGAAAACCTAGCTTTTTGGACTCGGTGTCCTCTTGCCCTACAGCAGCAGTATCTTATAGATGCATATATATATGTATACCTGTATATCGAAGCCTTCCCTGGAGAAAGACAAATCTTGTTATAACACCACACTGTAATAAAAGCCACAGTACAAATCCAACTAGTTGAAGGGTTCAAATCTAGAGAAAACAAACAGATGTGTTTCTGTCCTGAAATGCAATCATGGTATTGTTCAGGAGTGATGTCTAAGCCCTTTTTCAAATGGGAAAATAACATACATTAAATACATTCCAAATATTTACCCCCATGCCTTACTAAATATATACACTATTCTCTCTTGCACCATCGAAAGTGTGAGTACAGGAGAAGGAAGAAAATTTGAACTTTTTAGGTAAGTTATTGAAGCTGAGGCAACCTTCTAGTTATATACATTAGTCACACTGAAAATAATGCCTCCTGTTATTTTCTATGGAAACGACAACAGATACAAAGAGCACAACTGAACTGTTTGATAGACCAAATTCTCAGCTACAAAACACTATTTTTCAACAGTCACCAATGTTAGCTATGCATTTTCACCAGCAGTTAACAGCCTGTATTTTGCATTCATATACATCTCTGTATATGTGACTCACCGCCACTGCCCTGCAGCTGAAACACAGCACCCACTGCCTCACTGTGCTCATATCCACTGTTTGGTCTCCATTAACACGCAGCATGCATCCATGAGTGAAAATGGGTATCATTTTTTCCACACGGAGGAAATCAATGACACAACTTTACTGGACTCCATTGTGTCAGACTGCCTCTCTGCTGCCGTCTGTCACAATGTAGCAAAATGTGGTGGAATACTGATGGAAAGGTTCAACCTCTACTTCCATACTACCACCATCTGTCTTTGATGTCGTGGGCCAACATAATCAAGGCGTTACTCTTGGAGCAGCCCTTGTACAAAGATCTCTGCTCTAGAGAATGAGGAGGCTATGAGAATTATCACCAAATGCTTCACAAAGCAAACACGAAACCTCTTCATTTAGTTTTGCACAGATTTTGAGTCCTAAACCCATCTCTCCTCATGGCAGCACATGAGGAAGGTGAGTGCATTGAGTGAGGTGGAGGAAGGAGCATTTTAATTTTCTTGCTTGTTTTTCAATAGGAGAACTCTCAAACCAGCACATGCAAGAAGTATGAGGGAACTGAGAGCCGTGACAAATGTGTTTCCTGTAGATTTCTGATGCAAACGAGGAGTGCTGCAGAACACATGCTAAGGAGAAAATATGAGTGTGAAACCAGCAGCATGGATCATGGATCTCAGTGCACAGTACCAGATGGCAGGAGAAACTCACACAGATACATCAAAGCTCATTCAAAAAGGGAAAAAAAAAAAAAAAAAAAAAAAAAAAAAAGCATAGAACAACTCTATTGTGAAACCTATATTCATCCAGAAAAGGTGGGAGGATGTGAGCAACTTAGAGTGGCTCAGGAATAATAGGAAATAAGAACAAAATAAGTCGTTGCTCTGAGAGGTCGAGAAAATAAGAGGAAGATGTAAAAGAAGTAAGTTTACTCAAACCATTGAGTTTCCACAGCAACTACACTTTCCATAAAATCAGAACAGTGCCATTAAATTCATGAAAAATTAGCAATTTTGCAGAACTACTTTCAAAAATAATTGATGGCACTGAGGATGATGAGGGAAAAGCAAGAAAGACTCTTCTGTTTTTTCTTTCAAAGAGCATAACATATTTTTATAATCAGATCTCTTTTCAGAACATGCTTGTTTATAACAAATGCCAATACAGCATAGCGTTCTCCCCAAGGATGGGATTAATGTTCCTGGTCCTTTCTGCTCAGGTACTCCAGCACCTGTCCCCTCCCTTCCACAGCTCCCTGCTGCTAGCAGCCCAAAGGGTAGGCCAATTCTGCCTCTTGGTGGCCTCACTCTCACTGCCACTGTCTTATTTAATTGAGATTTGCTTCTTGCTTTCTGAGAAGACTGACAGGTTTATTACAGTGCTTTAAATATCGTGATTTTTATCTGAGTTCATTTCTCATATTTACTGACTGCCTCTTCCATCAGTAGAGATGGTGAATGGCACTTATATCCATTACTTTAATATACATGAATACTATTCACAAATGCAATTCCAAGAGCACTCTGCCTCGTAAGCCCATTGGGATCCCACTGGTGCTTAGCTACACTTATCTCTGCTCTGTGCTTACTAAAGGACATTGCTGGACTAGAACTGCAATTGAAGAGATGGGGAGAAGACTGCTGGAGCCTTGTGCTGGGTTGCTGGCACTGGCACCCGGGTTGCCAGTACACTACATCAGTAACCTCTCTTAACTGTGCACAGATGTTTTGAGCCACTAGCTTTGCTAACTGCAACTAGTTTACTCTATCCCCTGGCAATGAGGTGCTGAAATGAAATGACTGAAGGGAAAGAGCAATGTGTAGGAAAGAGGAGAAAGGAGAAAGGGACCTCTCTATGCATGTCCTTTACCACCACCAGGAAGGTGGCCAACATTGACTTCATCAGAGCCAAGCATATCACATGCATTTAAACAAAATACTGGATTTCAGAGCCTAATTGGCTTTCACTTGCTTGTTTATGCAGCAGTAGCCCTGTACCCTCTTGCAGTGGGTGCAGATTAAGCCAAGAAAAGGATCAACATTTACAACTTACAGCAGCAACCACTTCAGTGACCACATCACCCACAAACCCAGTGCTGCCGTCATCAGTGTGGGAGTACTGCTTGGACAGGGGAACTGTCACTATTAGCAATCCACACCCACAGATACGAAGTTGCCCATTCTGGCAAGTCAGTTTGAATGGAAAATAGCATGTATGTTGCAGCAGAGTGCCAATGAGATGCTCAGCAAGTGAGAGCAGCCCAGTACTAATGGCATGGAAAACGTTTCAAGGGCCAATGTAGGGATTCAAATGATCCATGATAATTTTTGCTTGGGGGTTTTGTCAAGAGCCTAAATGCAAAACTCATCCTAAGAACACACATATGTAAAATATGCCCTGTTCAGTAACAGACCTTGGCCCTGTCCCACTCTGCCACACAGTGCAAAAACATGAGCCAGAGCAGTTGAACATCCCACATTTGTTGCCAGGCCTATGGAAAAAGGAATAAGAAGCAGAAATGAAAGTCTGTGAAAAAGAGCTGGCAGGAAATCTGTATGTGGTTTTGTAATCATAAAGTAAGTGCTCTGCTGCACTGCAAACCAAACTGGCAGAGATGAACATCAAGCCTTGAGCAGTTCAGGAGGTAAAGCAATGTGAGACTGCAGTGCTAGGACCGTGGATCTATCATGCTCTTAGGGGCACCTGGAAATGAAGGTGCCGCTTAAATACCTGTTGTATAAAAGATAACTGTTGACCATCGATCAGCTTCTCCTCAAGAAATGTAAATGGAAGCAAGAGGGGGTGAAATAAATACAAGAAAATGGAATGACATTTACAGAGATGCAAATGAACAAGGGGAGTAGCTGCAGTCACTTCTGAGAAAGGAACATCAGTGTCAGCACCAGATACAGGGACCTCTAGCAGAAGATGGTCACTGTCACCCTACAAAGCTACTTGTACAGGGGAAGCTGTTAAAATTGTCAGGACTGAGGCCTGTAACATCACTAACTGCCTTGGTGTTGCTAGAAACTGAAATAGGAGAAATCCTCCCTCCAATTGTTCCAGCATTATCCATGTGTACAAATAAGTGTAGCACTTGCTACCAAACTTTCACAGGTATTTTACTTAGACAAATGTAAATAATAAAAAAATTAAAAAATCACAGGTTTAATTGACTATGCAGCTGTGGAACAAAGCCAGGGCTGGGTTACCTTGGGATGTTGGTTTGGGCTGCCTTAGGCTATGGCCAGCACAGGTTGGTCTTCTTGCTGGGGCCATTTGTTCACAGCACATTGCTGCTGCCCTCATCCCCATATTATGAATGGCAAACTGATGAATCTGAAGAGATCTACCATGGTTTAGTTGGCTTATTTGTTGGGTTACTAGATAGGAGCAGTGATCCCAGGGCAGCCAGGCTCATAAAATCATTAATGTTGGAAAGACCACCAAGATCATCTAGTCCAGTCATCAACCCACTCCTGTGATCACAACCTCCCTGGATGGCCTCGATGTCTTCTTTCTACTTATAGGCTTGAATGAATTGTCCTGCATTTCCCCCCATCTTTTTCAGCTCAACTCCACGTCCCACTTCTGTTGTTCTTTGGGTAGATTTTACCAGTGTTTGAATATCAGATATGCTCCAATCCTGAAAAAGTTGTCAGAACTTACTTGAGAAGTCAGAAGGAGCACTCTCCTCAGGAGACCCAAATGTGACCAAAATAGCTTCAAGCATTAAAAAATGCCTATTTTAATACAACCTCTCTTAAATAAGCTTTCTATTTTTTCCCAGCCTATGTCAGCAGTCAGTAATCGCTCATTGTTTTCTAAAAAGAAAAAATGCACACCCATCTCTGTCGCAGACCTAGCAGGCATGCTTGCATCAGTTTTTCATATGCCTTATTTGCTGCTATTTTTTATGGTCTCGTTGCTGATATATTGTTTGTTTGTTTTCAAGCAAGACAGAAACAAAATGAACTTTCCCATATGGAGAACACCAACCACAGAGCACTCACGTCTGTGCTGTGCAAATGCTCGAATAAAAACTGCCTTTCCTCATCCAACATGCAAAGTGCGTATCCCAGGCCTTGCGGGTAGGAGCTTAGAGCTGCAGACAGATAAAAGATAATAAAATGAGCTTGGGCCTCATTAACTTACCCTGCTGATGGGAACATTAACACAGATTAAAATCCGCATTCTAAAGAGAAAACTCAGTCTCAGACCTTGTCACAGGGAAACTTCAAGTAATAATGAATTCCTTGTATTAATTTGGTTCATCATATTTTGATGCTGCAGTAGGATGCTCCACATAAAGAAAGCCCTCTCCACATGGCTCTCAAAATTGTGTAACCAAATGCAATTCTGAGAATTAAATCTTTGGTTATGTACTTCGCCAATGGCTTTGATGATCATTCTGCTGCTTTGGCTGCATATATAGAAAGAGGCCAGAAAGACACTTCTTTTATCAGGCTCTACTTCAGCTTGGCATTTATAAAAGCATTTATGAATATATCAGAATTTAGACAACCTTACTCAAATTAATTCAGCAGGGTTTGTTCAAAATGATGAAAAGATTCTTCTCATCAATTTCTCTCTCTTTTGGAATAAGTTTCACTGATATTCAATTCTTTTTATCTATTCTATATAGAAGTTGTATTAACTTCATTATGTCAGCATCACATTGCTGGCACTATACCGGTGATGCAAATAATGACTTTTCATCTTATTCTTCCCCTTTTCTATTCCTATAGGGAAATGGTGTTTACAACACACTACTTTGCAATTCTGCATGTAAAAACTAAGGAAAGGAGTTGGATTTTTATTTTACAGGGCAAGCACAATGTTTATAAGTGAAAGTTCACAAAAGAATGATTTGTGGAGTCCACGGGTTCATCCAAAAGTCCATCCCAGCCTTGATCTGTCCCTTTGGAAAACATCACCCTCCCTCTGTGCTGGGAAGTTCATCACATCATCATAGTCTTCATCAGTGATCCTCATCCCAAAGCTTGAGACCAACTTTTAGCTTTGCTAATCCCAGTCACCAGTTTATTATTTGAAATGTACTTTCCTCTTACTCTATCATCTCATTTGACTCTGCTACACCAGATGAGCTCTCTCTCTTCTTCCCTGGCATAGCTGTCATGGTGAGATGCTGCAGTCATGTTTTCTTTCAGGATCCCCTTTCTGAATGGACACTCTTGGCCAGAAGAATGCTATTTATTGTCAGCTTTCCCCCACTCTTTGGAATATGCTTGCATATTGTATGGGAAACTGGTAATCACAGCCTGAACCTCTGATTAATCAGCTGAGGCAAGTGTCAGGTCAGCTGTGGGAGCACAGGTGATGGTAATTCAGCTGTGCACCTGGAAGGGCTGGAGCTTGACTCTACCTCTTCTAGACTTCATTTAAGGGCTGACCACCACTAAGGCAGTGTCTCTTGGAGATTGCTCTTCTGTGGATATTGTCTCAGTGTTTTCCAGCCAGACTGAAGGTGTCTATACTGGTGAGTTTTTCCTATAGATAATCTTTTGGATATTTATTACCATCCTTCTTGTATTATTACCATCTTTCACATATTTTCTTCACTAATATGTGATGCTTTAAGCTGCACCATGTAAACAATGATCGTCTAAGGCAGGTGTTTTGGTCCTGTGTCAGTGACAGAGAAATTTTATGTCTGTACGTCACTGAAAGGTCTCCTAATTCCATAAGACGAGGAGGATGACCTATCACATGCCTTTCAGGGATGTGTTTACGCATTTGGCAAAGATTTATTTTGACGTCTGTGGTACATCATGCAACACACTGCTCCGTGCATCGTAGTTTGCTTTATATTTAACACACAGATCACTGGCTCAATGTGCCGTGGATCCCTTCTTGCTGAAGACAGTTTTGCATCTCAGATGCCTCCTTTCTGGCATGGCTCCAGGCTCAGTCAGTGTGTGCAGAACTGCTCTTCATCAACGACAAACCTTTCTGCATAAAAACATCCCACACTTTGCTAACTTGCTTTTGCACCTGTCAGGCAGTTATTTGGCTACCCATAAATTACAATATTCTTTCTTGTCCTACCTGGTTCCCTCCTATTTTTCAGTTCAGACCTGTTTCTGAGAGTTTCTGGCTTCAAGCCCTAAGAATTTTCCTCTGCATCTCTTATGACTACTCACTTTCAGCACTTTTTGTTTCTTTAGTGGCCAGAACTGTTCCTCACAAACACCAAATACATCTGTCTACCTCATTGTTTGTCAGATTTCTGCCTGAGTACTTCCTTGCCAGGGTAAATGGTATGAATCCCCAGGAACAAAATCTGTTGAAGATATAAAGCAGGAGATGCAGCGTTGCTGTTGTTAGATGTGGGCTACATTATGTGACTTAACTGCATGATGACTGATCTTGGAACTTACTGGGTTGTGTTTTGGGCAGACATGAACTACTGAAGTCACTAACAAGGTGGGAACAAGTGCTTTTAAAGCTGATTCTGAAATAGCAAGCTTCTGCCCCATGTGGCAAAGGTCTAAATATGAAAGGATGGTTGTATAACTTGCTAGCTCACCAATACAAGAGAGTGGTGAGATTGTTCAGGAGCACAGCAAGATAAACCTCAGGTAACCCAGGACTAGATGGAGGGGTGTCTGCTCCCAGCACAGAAGTCTTCCTAGTGAAGAATCTGGGTCACTGCAAACCCTTTCTTCTAAACTTATTGCTGACCTTAGTGTTCTGAAGGCTCAAGAAAAGTAAGCGTAGTACCACAAAAAGAGGCAAAAACAATGAGGGATGCTCCAAAAGCAATGCCTTCTATTTGATGTTGTTGGCCTACAATGTGAGAGGGAGTTGGTATGGCAGTAGAGGTTGAACTTTCCTACCAATATTCCTTATATATTTTGTTGTTTTGTGACAGATGGCACCAGAAGGACAATCTGACGCAATGGCATCTGACATGGAAATGCTGGTGAAGCAAAAGGTTGTAACTGAATTCCTCTGTACAGATGAACTGGCACCCACTGACATTCATCAAAGCTTGCTGAATGTTTAAGGAGACTAAACAGTGGACAAGATCATGGTGAGGCAGTGGGTGGTCTGTTTCAGAGGAGGCAACAGCAACAACGGCTTACCACAATTGGTGCAGAAGTTTACAAGGGCATTGCTGGTGAAAATGCATAGCTAATGGTGGTGACTATGTTAAAAAATACTAGTTTGGGGGTGAAAATGTGCTCTATCAAACAGTGCTATTGTGATCCTAGTATCTGTTGTAGCTTCCATGGAAATAAATATGAGGCATTATTTTCAGAGCAAACTATATAGAAAATCTGTGCATGGTGGTTGTAACAGTGTAGGAATTAACAATATATAGGTAATTTGGACTGTACGTGTTAGTGTCATTTAAACTGCATTAAATATATGCCTTTCTTGTATTGTGATTACACTAAGAAACTAATAGCAGTGATGTTAAATTCTTGTTTTAAAAGTGTTTTCTAAGCTTAAAGAAATTGCAGGCAATATAATGCAACAAAGAAACAGCAATGGTTCTTTCATCCTAAATCTGACAAGTGCAGGTCTGCTGCTCCTCTCCATCCCCCAGCATCAGGACCAGAAAGCAACAGAGCTCACTTGGACAGGTCATGATCTAAGTGAGATATTCTTTGTAAACTAGCCTTTGTCTTCTGTTTCATAAACAGAGTAATTCAGAGCTCCCTGAAATCTTCATTAAAAATGCTAAACACAGTGAAAAGTACTTTCTTGTTTCTGCCTCAGAAGCCAATATTATTCCTTGTATTTTTTATATTTATATATATATATATATATATATATATATTTTATATATATTTATATATCTGCTCTGTGTGAAAGCAAAAGGGTCCAAGGGAGAGGCATGGAGCTGTGCCAAGGGAGGGGCAGTGGGGGTCAGAGAAAGGGTTGCACCAGAGGGTGGTGGGCATGGAATGGGCTGCACAGGGTAGTGGGCTTGGCCTGGAGTGCTGGAGTTCAAGGAGCAATTGGACACCACTCCCAGACATAGGGTTTCGGGTGGTCCAGTGTGGGGCCAGGAGCTGGGTTCAACGATCCCAGATGGAAAACCATAAAATGGGGCAATGGCATATTGTAAAACAAAACAGAGTCTGGAGAAGGGAGGAAACATATGTATGGCTGTATGTGTTAAAAGCAGTTTTAGAAAACAGTTAGTCTTTTAGAAAATGATTAAGTATAGAATAAAATTCCACTTTTTTCCAGCCAAAGCTTTATATCAGAAACCGTTGTCCAGATGTATTGACAAGTTGCATAGGTTTAAGCACATTGATTTTATACTGTGGAATTAAACCTCCGTGCTGCCAAATTTGGAACATCAGAGTCCTACATTCAGGGTTAAAACTATTGCACACTCACAAGCTGATGAGAAATATTACATAAATACTACGTAGATTTATCATTTAACAAGGAATTTTTGACAGGATAATCGAGGCTCATACATTTTCTTTTAATAAATTGTTGCTATTTTCGCAGATGAGAAATGCAGTGTGAATAATACCAGTATTTACAATTTAGATTTATAGCTAACTTCATCAATAGCTTTCAATGCCCTTCTTTTATACATATCTCTCATTCTGTGTTTTGTTGTTGGGTTGTTTGTTTTTTTTTCTTTTAATCATTAAATTCAAATTGACATCCTTGGGCCAATTTGTTTTTAATTTAAGAGTGTGAAACAAAAATAGCTTCACTAGTAAAGAATTAAACAAATGAGAAATGAGCATACGGTTAAAAACAAGGCCTTATAGCTGTTCTTGGAGCATACTAAAATTTATAACAGTGAGGTTATGTGGTGGAGCGTAGAGTACAAAACTTACTAAATAATGAATGCAGTACTTCCATGCCATTTTGCTAGCAATAACCCTGAGCAATTTTAATTAGCTTCACCTCCCTTTAGTTGCAAGGACAGCTGGGGATGTTCAGCCTTCCTACAAAAGCAGAGTTCTGCAAGTCATTTTATTTAGATTTATTTAATTAATTAATTAATTTTGCTACCAAGACTCAGCTGGTTTACCGAATTTCTGTGTGATGTCTTTTAGATTATGCACCTAAAAAGCCATCTCCGTGATGACTGGCAGGGAAACCCCAATAATGCAGTGAGAGATACAGAGCACCCTGACATCACCACTGCCTGGTCATTGTAGGAAAGCAATTAACTTGTGAGGATCCATCTCCAGCAACACAAAGGTGGCAAGCAGCTGAACCCCAGAAACTTAATCAAAGAGGAGCATCCTGATCTGTCTCCTTCCAGACCCCTCACTGACGGATGCTTCAGTCTACAGTCTCAGGATGAGGTTCAGCAGGGAAGGGTCTCCAGATCATCTTACAGGAAGGAATCACTGCAACTGATATACTTCTGTGTGACCACCAGGGAACATCAGGCTGGACTCACTGATAAGAGGTACTGCAGCAGCTAGAAAACTGGACTGGATAGCAGAGCCCAGGTGAGGGCTGGCTGCTGGAAGGACCAGGAAGCCATAACAGCTGTGGATGTTACTGTGGGACCTGGAGTCCAGCTGAGGCACACCTTGGCATGAGCAGACAAGGCACCTGGAGACTAGATGGTCCCAGGCCAGCTACTGGGCAGGGTGGGGGAACCAAGGCCTGTATCTGGAGAGCCTACAGTGTACATGTGCGTGTCTGAACATCAGCAACTGGTATGTAGGCTTGTGGGCCTCAGGAGCTCTTATGCTGAAGATCTTAGCAGCTAGGGAGCTCTGGGTGATCAGGGATGGCTGCATGCCCACAGCCAGTTACTGGAGGGATCCATATTGTGTACGTATGTGTATTTTCCACTAATGCGCTTGCATCGTTACACAGAACAGGAAAACATTTCCAGAAGGAGGGATTAACAGGGCATTTTGCTTTTACTGTGAGGTCATAATCCCCCAAGAGACCAACTGCTAGTCCAGCAGGCAGGTTATTCTGTTACTTGCAGAGAAAGACATATGTCAGTTAATCTCTGCCCTTTGAAGCCTGGGTTTCACCTAGGTCATTAGTCTCAGCTGCTGCCCTCAAAAGGTACCTCTTAAGCAGCCAGCCATGGTTCAGTACTCTTGGCCCTCAACAACTTAGCTTCTACTGCATGGAGAATATGCTTAATTTAAATTCTTCTTCTCTTTATCTCTTCTACGCTTGCCATGTTGATAGCTGGGGAGCAGACCTCCTCAGCTCCGTGATGAAGAACCGACTCCCTCCTTGTTCCCAGCATCAGTAAAATTCTGGGGAGACAGTAGAGGTGACCTCAAGACAAGAAACCAGGTGATAATATGGTGACTATAGCTAGATTTGCCAAAAAAAGTTTTAAATGTGCCTTTCCTTTCCAGTCCCAAAACCTGCCAAATACATGCTTCTTTGTTAAACATGGATGAACAAGCAAGGTAACTGGTCTCACCATGTCAGAAGTTTCTTCCTTGCCTGCCTCAATTTTCTCTTACATTAAAGGAAAATGAAACAGATATTTTTTGTTGCTGATGTTTTATTAAAATTTAATGCGTTGTCTTTATTATTGCCTGAGGCATATCATAAGAAACATTAATCTCAGCTCACAGTTCTCCTTATCTTCCATAGTATGGTAGCCATTTTTCTGTTTTTTCTTCTCCAGTCATTGAGGGATTGAGAAAAATTGACCCAGCCTGTTTCAGTGCACCAATTTGCTGCAAAAAGTTGATATTCTTAGACAGCAGATGCTTGGTGTATTGCCAAATGGGAGAAGAAAATTGACATTGGTTTTCTGTTGTTCTTACAAGAGTATTTATAGGTCCATAACATATCCTCACCTCCCTAACAGCCTGTCAGACAGCTGGAAGACTTCTAAATTACATGAAAATACCAGTTTTAGGTTCTGTCACTACAGATACTAAGAGCAGCCAAATCCAGAGAACGGAGCAGAAGTCGGCACCACATGATGACGTTTACTAGGGTATGTGAACCCAGATGTTTTCTTCTACTGTATTTTAAAGATGTTGTACCATAATGTATATAACAGAATATACATGTAATTCGTTCAACGGCTGGTGAACAGTACACTGATTCCAGCTAGTTCATTAGGGATGGTGAGGAACAGACAGTGAAACTAATGAAAAAGAAACACCAAATGGAGAGGACTTAAAGGGCAATTAGTGCCTCATACACTTTGCTTTTCAGAACATTTCTCCCCAGCCTAAATCACCTCTAAATCAAGAAGTGCAAGATAGCAGGAGGTGCTCTGGTGATGTCTTTGCAGACAGAGCTTTCTCTGTTTAACCACAATGCCACTGTAGCACACATGCATTAGGTGGCTCTGATAGCGCTCAGCATCCTCCAACCAAGAAGTTCCACCAGCAGAAGGACACGCAGACAGGTCTTACAGTTCCTAACACTGTTATTTGTGTCTGTGCTGTTAACCCTTGACTCTAAGAATAGTAGGTCTCCTTCTCAAGAAAGGATGTACTTTCTCCAGACAGCTTTCAAATTTAGGAAAATAAGCTCTGCTTATGCAAAGATGTTGGCAGTCCTAGCTAGCTCTTATCTACTCTGTTTAGACTCTCTAACAAGACACCACATGGCAAATTAGGCAGTTAAAGGAAGTTTTCAGCTAAATAGATTACTGACAAATTTGTCTGCTGTTTAAACTACACCTAAAATAAGTATTTTAAAAGTTATCCGATCTTCTGGACTCAGGGTAAAATGTATTTTTCTTGTGGCAAGATATAAAAGAATAAAATCACAATACGTACACCAAGCTCAGCAATCATTAGCAATTCTCAGCCCCCCTCTAAATGTTACCCATCATCCTCTCCTGATCTATCGACTCTTCATACCTTGGAAATTTGCATAGGTGAAGTCCCTTGAAAATAAGTATAAAAACTGTTAGAAAGTCAAGGTCTCTTCTGTCAAAAGCATGGTGTGTAGCAGCTTGCTTCAGCTAAGCTGTAAGGTGTCTGCTTTTGTGCTTCAGGCAATTGCAGTTGTCACAAAATGACTCAAGACGATGTTGGCCTTTAAGATATTGGAGAACTTTAACCGCCTTCTGTAGCGCTTCAATTTGTGACAAGAAATGAACTCAAGGTCAATTTGTAATGCGGAACACAGGGTTAATCGCTGTTTAACTGTCTGACTGGTTCACATAAGAAAAACAGCCTACTTGAAGAAACAAGGTAACTAATGACTTCTAGAAAGGCAACTTCTCCTGTTGGGTACTGATTGGCAGAAATAAGGCTGGTTCAATTCTGAGAGGGCACTAAAAGCTTCCACCTAGAAATTAGGAAGTTGAATTGTATTTTCTGCGGGCTCAAGTACAAGCTGGAGGCAGAAGATCTATAAATGAGCTTTAAATAATCAGAAAGGGAAAACAAGGCAGACAACATCTTGGAGGTCTTGGGGGTCCTGGTGAATGAGAAGCTGGACATGAGCCAGAAGTGCATGCTTGCAGTCCTGAAGGCCAACTGAATTCCAGGCTGCATTAAAAAATAGGTTGACAGCAGAGAGAGGGAAGTGATTGTCCCTCTCTACTCAGCTCCTCTGAGGCCCCATCTGGAGTGCTGCATCCAGGCATGGGGCCCCCAGTACAGGAAGGACATGCAGCTCTTGCAGTGGGTCCAGAGGTGGGCCACTAAGATGATCAGAGGGCTGGAGCACATCTCTTAAGAGGAAAGGTTGAGGGAACTGGGCTTGCTTAGCTCGGAAAAGAGAAGGCTCCAGGGAGACCTCACTTCCAGTACTTGAAGGGAGCATATAAGCAGGAGGGGAATAGCTGTTTACAAGGGTGGATAGTGACAGTACAAGGGGGAATGGTTTAAAACTGAGACAGGGGAGGTTTAGGTTAGATATTAGGATGAACTTTTTCACTCAGACGGTGGTGACACACTGGAACAGGTTGCCCAAGGAGGCTGTGGATACCCCATCCCTGGAGGCATTCAAGGCCAGGCTGGATGTGGCTCTGGGCTGCCTGCTCTGGTGGTTGGCAACCCTGCACACAGCAGGGGGTTGAAACCAGATGATCATTGTGGTCCTTTTCAACCCAGGCCACTCTATGATTCTAGATGTCAGCATGGAAAAGATTAGTCAGTCCTAAAAAACAGACCATCTTAAAGAAAAGTAGGAAACTTGCCCACGTCTTTTTCCAGACCTGCTCTTGATTGTAGTACTCTGGTGCCTAAGCACAAAGAAATCCACGTAAGGCACAAATCAATCTGTTGTCCCAGAGGAAGTACTGCCTTTTCCACCCAGATAGGGAAGACTTATCAGAATTGATGCTCCAGGTTGCTAATCTTGATTACCTGACTCATCTGTCCATCACGAGCTAGGCCTACATTTGCCATAAATACTCTTGTTATTAACTGCTTGTGCCACAAATCTTCCACCCCAGCTAGTTGTGCTGCTCTGTTTTGCCATGCCACCATTGACAGGTGGTCCCAGCTGGTTCCTTGGGTGGATGGTACTATACCACACTGAGAGCCACTCAGACTCTGCAGGCCAACCCTCTTCTGCTGCTTCTTCTACCAGGCAAGTAGGTTGCTGTCATTGATTAAAACAGCCCTGAACTTTTTCATTAGTTATTATTAAACCTCAGGCATAGTAAAGCAAAGGGATCCATGCACCTTACCTGTGAAATTTGTTCACATCTGCAGAGTCCATTGCTGCCCCTTGATTTCTCTGTCCTACCCTTGAAAAAAGGACATCAACAGAAGCAGAAGTAGGTTCATTTGCTTGCCATTCCTATCCTCTTCCCATTGCTCCTCCACAACAAGATAATAATCCAATCCTGCTCTTCACAGAACAGCTGAGGTCAGAAGGGAACTCTGAAGGTTGTCTGATTCAACATCCCACATCAAGCAGGGCCACTCCAAGTAAGTTGCCCAGTACCACACTCAGACATCTTTTGAAGATCTCCAAAGACTCCAGAACCTCTCTGAGCAGCCTGTTCCTGTGTTTAACCACCTTCACCATAAAAAGGTTTTTCTTATCTGTAAATCAAATTTCATGTGTTTCAGCTTGTGTCCTTTGCTTCTTGTCCTGCCCCTAGGAATCATCTTCCTCTTCAGGGAGCTCACTTTGAATCAAGACTCTGCTGTGCCAAGGGCACTTGCTTGAGTAGCTGTGGGGGACTGTGTCCTGAAGTGTGTCACCTGCACATGGCCTTCAGCAGAATCTCTTGACTTACCTCTTAAAGCCCACATGCATTTTGGCTTCTCTCTGACAGTGATTCTAGCTCCTGGTGATCTGACAATATTCATCTATTCCTTCCCTAGTCTATTCTTCAGTCACTGAAGCCAGGACAACCAAATGTATGGTTTTCCTGTGATTTACTAATCCAAGATGAACTCTGCTGTCAGGATGTTTTCCCCTGAAATGTTCACCCTTTACCAGATGGTGGGAACAGGAACACACACGCAGCTCTCTCACACACCCACTCCCTGCCTACTGGAAACACATCTTTCATTCCCAGCCTCCAGAGAAAGAAATAGAAGTGTGGCAACCTCACTATACTCATTTTTGTTGTGAATTTATGCAGCCCGCTTGCTTTTGACTTCTCCCACCCCAAGAGCTCAAGCAGGCAAACTGCAGAGGTGGCCAGGGGCTGGATCCTGCATTACTTCAGTGCTGTAACCAGGCTGCAGGAAGGTGGTTCTGCCAAACAGTGCTGCTTAGCCATAACTTACTGTAGAGTAGGAAAGAATACATGGTGGTATAACTGATAGCCAAAGGCTATCTATAGGAGAAACTCACCAATTCTGAGGCCTTCAATCTAGATGGAAAATGCTGAGGCTGGTCACCCAAACACCACAAAGAAGCAATCTCCAAAAACAGATGCTGTTGTTGTGGTGGTCACAAAGCTGAATCACCTTCACCTGTGCTCCCACAGCTGACCCGACACTTGCCTCAGCTGGTTAATCAGAGGTTCAGGCTGTGATTACCAATTTCCTACACACTCACCAATCTGAAACTTCCTCTGCAGTGCAAGACAAGCCTTTGATTACTCCTCTTTCTTAGAGGGATGTTGTGGCTTTGACTAAACCTCACTCCAGCTCCAGGCTTAGGCAGGAGAAGGTGGCTCCCTGCCTGGGCCTGATGCTTACAGAAAAGCCCATCCAGGCCGTTTAAATATGTATCATTTGGTTGTTTTTTCTAAGGGAAGACTGCTGTGGGTTTCCACTGCTTCATTATGCAAAAAATATATAATCAAATATTCTGCTGCGAAAATGAAATGTTACCAGTGACCCAAATAAAATGCACCGGGTGCATCTCTCACTCACTCACAGCAAAGGCACAACCACCACCAGCCCCAATCCCTGACTACGCATAAAAGAACAATAATTTGATGTCAAATGATTCCAATAAAGGATACTAATCTGCATTTCTACAATCTTCCAGGAAACTACTTGTTTCGGCCTAAATAGACATAGGTTTCCTGCCTGCATGATGAACTGATGCAGTTTCACACTGATATCAAGACCATTCACTGTGACATAGCTGCTTGGAGGAGAAGCGGGCTTAAAGGTGAACTTGGAGCTGTCTAGCAGGTCTGTAAAAGCATCTGACTTCCTCAATTTTTCATTTTTAATATTATCCAGAACTGCTACTAGCAGTGCAGCAACACAGAATGGTGAAGAATATTAAATTAGTTTATGTAGTGTAAGCGGCAATGTGGCGTTGAGACCCCAGAGGAGGCTGCTGATCAATTTTGTTGTCGCAGAGCAAGACAATTTCACTGCCAAGAAGCACTGCTGAGCAGGGAGAAACTGCTAATAGCACAGCAGCTCCACACAGCATCCAGGATGCTGCTGGGCCACGTGCTTGGGCAATAGGATGTGCAGCAGAGCGGAGAGATGCTGCCATCGTCCCTAGCATCAGCCAGCAGTAAAACAAAGCATTGTTTAATCCTCCAAATTGAAACATTTTTGTACTTTCCTACAAGAGCATCAGTTTTTTTCCCAGCTGCAATTTTCAGCCTCTATCTTCTGTTAGCTAACAGTGTATCTGGAGACACTCATTTATCTGTTGTGTTTGACTTAAATATTTGCACAGCAGCATCAACGTTTAAGGAAAAAGCAGGATGCTCTCCTAGCAGTAAACTTTTTTGTTACTGAGTTTTGAGCTTACATTGATTATTTTAAACAGCTCAGGTTACTGTTTGCATGAAAGATGCTTTAGAAAGGTGCTCAGCATCGGTTTTCAAGTTATTTACTAGAGTATGCAGACGCTGTTACCTGTTATCTTTGCTGTCTGTTCCCTATATTAGGAAGCGACTTTAAGCAATTATCCTAATTCCAGAACAAATAAAGCAGCAATATTGACATGTGTTTATTATGTCATCCCATATAGCTTTATCAAGAGTAAGAACTCAGTGCCTCTCTGCTTGCTCGTCAAGGCTGTGGAGTCTCCTTGGAGGTCTCCAGACTCCACCTGGCCGTGGGCCTGGATGCCCTGCTCAGGGTGGCCCTGTTGGGGCAGGGATGGTGCCTGATGGGCCCAGAGGGCTCTGCCTGCCTCAGCCTGCCTCAGCCTTTCTGTGACTCTGTGAAATTTGCTTTTCCCCTTCGGTTCTGCATTTCAACATCTGACACAGTGTGTGTACACTGACCTCGGGGCACTGAATTGCCCAAATTCCTCGCCATAATTCTCCACAAAATCACATTACAAAGTATCCGTTGGGTTTCTCAAAGGCTTGAGTGACTCTCCAGGCAACACTTGGGCACAGAAAAGCATAAGCAAGAGCACCTGCACACGTCCTTTGCCCTGACAAACACAGAGCTTCCTAGTTTCTCTCTGGCAGCTTTACCTGAAACACAAACATGGCCTTTCAACTTCCACACCCCACAGCAGCCTCCCCAGGAAAACAACACCCCCGCAGCCACCCTGCAGCCCGGTAACCCGGCTCTGCGGAAAAATGCAGGATAATTACAGCTTCATTTCAGCAGCAGGTGCAGCTCATTAACCTGCAGCCGCCTGCCATCTCCCAAAGAGCAGAGACAGCTCAGCTCTGCTGGAGAGAGAGGCCTGCAGGGAAAATTCACTGAGCAGCGGGGCCTGGGGAGATGTTTCAGCCACGGTGTTAGGTTTTGCTGCAGTGACATCTGCTCTCCTCTCTGCAAGGTCTGCCTTTTGCACAGGCAGGTATATCTCTGACCTGCCAGCCTGGCTTCAGCTCGCTGCCAGGCTCAGCCTTCTTTTAGGTAAGATGGTGGACATTCCGTCACACTCTGGTAATGAAATGTGGCATCCTGGCAGAGAGAATCCCGACCACCCCAGCCACAACTTATATTATGTACCTTCTGCATTTCAGCTTCTGTAGAGGCTCAGGGGGATCTCATTGATGTCCATATATTTCTGAAGTAAGGGTGCTACGAAGGTGCAGCCAGTCAGTTGTGCCCAGTGCCAGGAGCAGAGGCAGTGGGCACAAACTGGAACACAGGAGGTTCCATCCAATACACCAGGAGAACTTGTGTGCTGTGTGGATGACCAAGCACTGGTACAGGCTGCCCAGAGGCTGTAGGGTCTCTTCCTTAGAGATCCCCCAACTCTATCTGGCCATGGGCCTGGGCACCCTGCTCTGGATGGTCCTGCAAGAGCTGGGCTGGGACCTGATGGACCCAGATGGTTCTGCCTACCTCAGCCATGCTGGGTCTCCATGATTTTTGCTTTTTCCAACTAGTTTGGTTCTGCATTTCAGTATGTGACACAGTGAACATACATTTGGCATGTGCACCTGGCTGCTTCTGGAGTTATCCACGCTTCAAGCCACCCATCAGCAAAAGACATCCTGCCTATAGCAAGCCATGCTGCCAGGTGAACTGTGCTCCCTTTGTTTTTGTTAATCTGCTGCCATTAGCATTAATTGGCCTATGACAGGAGCATGGTGCTGTTGCATATGTTTTTATGATCACTCCTAGATTGCTGTTACTAAGAAAGCCAAATCAAACTGGAAAAACTCTTCTTCCCACAGCTGAGATTTGAATGGAGATCAATTGCTTAACCTGCAAGGAAGGAATTTTATTATTTCAGGTGCTTTTTCTCCAGAGTAATTGCTGTGGTCTGTTTTACATTTTAATTAATGTTGCTTGGTTTGTTCAGGCAGCTTTAGCTTGCTTGTTCATCACTCTGTGGTAGGAGGTATGCTTTGTAATTAAAAACAAGTCTGCTTGTAAGATCATCAGTAAGGAAGTCATAGTTTTTACATAAAGCACTTTGTAGTCACCTTTAGAAAATAAATGTGTAAACTGCAATCAATTAGTCTCACTGTTGAGGTACAAATTGGATGAAGGAGCAGGGATATTGTTGGAGGGAAACTGAGGAACAGACACTTAGTGGTGTGCTGAAATTTACTGATGGAAAAGAAAACCAACACAGAGAAGCTACGGACAGTACAGTAGGTGTGCATATTGTTTCCCACCACATCTCCTCCCTTTGCTAATTATCTCACAGCCTCTCTGGCACTTGGGGTCACCAAAGTCACTTGTTAGCAAGCTGACTGCCAGCAACAACAAAAGGCACAGAATTGCATGTTTTAATTATGGTTTCATTGTCATGCAATTCACAGCCAGTCCATAGCGAGAAGGGCTTCTTACTGTTTGCTTGACAGTCTGAAAATTCACACTGGAGAATGAGAATTGCTGCCACAAAGTAAGGAACACAAACCCAAAGCTCCTGGTCATTTGAGGACCCCTAATGCACTCCGAAGTGCATGTCACAGTTGTGCCTGTATTCCTCAGCCCCTCTTCTGCCACCCTTAGCAGATATTTCAGCTTCCACTGGTAAAGCTGCCTGAAAAATATGTGCTGTGCAGAGATCAACAAGCAGCAACAATTAAGGCTGAGCAAGAGCGTTGCTGCAATGGAAAGGAGGGATGCTGGAAGATATTCAGAGAGAGAAATGTAAAGATGATGAGCATGTCACTTTGCAGCACTGGGGCTCTTTCTGATGTGTGATTTCACATGGCCGTATCTAGTGGAAAAATTTCAGGAGACCTTTTCAAAATGAAGGAAGTTTCAGAAATACTCCAAACTTCCTTAGACACAGCCAAACCAGCCTCAAGTGGGGAGATGAGAGAGGGGAGATGAAAAGAAATAAAAAAGGAACAGAAGTGTGTACACCTTCCTTTGCTTTCTAACATGTCAGATGCTGGGGAAGCAGGGCTGGCTGCTATTGCAGTTTTCTCCAGCCCTATGTAGCTGTAGCACAGAGCCTGCAGAGGAACAACCCAAGACCTGGGGCAAAAGGTAGGTCTGGCAGCATCCCATTTGTCTTCTTCACACAAGAGCTTTACTGCAGCCACTTCCAAGGCCACTGGAAGAAGGGCAGTGAGAGAGAAAGAGGAAGGTTTTGTTAGCTGGTCATTGCCTAATGTTGCTGCTGAAATATTCAGGGGCAGAAGAAGGTGTATTCCTACATCCATCTCTCCTCCTTAATTTCCTAAAAGTCAGCCTCAGCATTTTTTGTCTGTGAAAACTATGAGCTACCTTGTGATGCATTTTAAATATTTAAGGTGGCATCCTCACGGCATATATGGAGGTAAGGTTTGGCAGCCCAAAGGTACTGAAGAGAGTGAGGCAAAGGGGATAGCCGCACAGAAACTATAATGAGCTCATTCACAAGAAACAATGATGGCCAGGGAGATGTCTCTTTTTTGTGGATAAAAAGCCCAACGAAATGTACTACCGACAACTATCTGCAGCACATTGCCAAAGATGCTCTCAGAGCAGCTCTTAAATAATTGAACAAGGAGTTTAGATGCTGTTGAATGGCGGTGCTCTGCTTTCCGCCTGGTTTCTGGAGTTTACTATGAACTCAGAAGACTGAGTGCATTCGAGCTTAAAAACAGAGCTGAGTGAGCATTTGGCTGCACTGGGATCAAAGTTTGTTAATATTTTAATGTTTCCAACATGAGGCAGAATGCATGAAAGGTCTTGGGGAGCACATTGATTAATATATGAATTGAGTCACAGCTGAAAAGCAAGAATGCAGTTCTGCTTTCCGTGACGGCAGATCAAATTCTGGCTATTCTCAGTAGTCCAATATTGATCACTAAAATGGCCTCTGCTTCTCCTCCCGCATTTTTTAAACAGAGAAAATAGAAAATGAATCTGGTTCAGGACAATAACAGGCAAACACAAAGAGGTGTTAGAGTTGACTTTTGTCAGCTACACTAGTATGGGGGCTATTATAGAAATAAATTAGATTAGCATTTGGTAAAAAAGCAGGCATGCAGGTTCTGGAGTAATTGCACGTACTGTCAGAAATGCCAGTGAAGGCCCTTCCAGTGGGTATCTTAAGTAAGTTAGCTCATCTACTTAAAATAGAAGTCCATGGAACAAACACGATCTCACCAACAGCAGGAAACACAGGTGGATTAAAGCAGAGGCCATCCAGTCAGGGCTCTCTCTTGCTCATAGCAATCCCATGCAGATACCAAGTCTGCCAGTTCCATGTTTACCAGTATGACTGGCCTTCATCTCATTATAAAATGCCATTTGCAGTGACACTGTAGTTTGAAAAGACCCAAGAATCCGATGACTTCGTTGCTGCTTTGCTCATCCCTTCACAACACAATTCCCTGGAAGGTTTCACCAAGAATGATACATTATTCTGTTTGCATCCTGAAAGACTTCCACCTCTCAGAGATGTCACAACATGACATTAGTTCAGTGTCTGAGTAGTGTTATAGCAGTTAGACAGGCTGGGAGCTTTAGGCAACAGCATGACACCATGCAGGGGCCAGTTGATCCTGTCACACCCAGGGGAGTGCCACTGCCTGATGCTTTGAAAGAAGCACAAGACATTGATCCGGGCCCACAGTGGATCTCCCAAAATAGCCTGGTTCTGACTATCCTCCTAGAAATGAGAACAGCACAGCCAAAACCCTGCAAGCATCTGGCATCAACGTGTTTCCACATGTCGCAAATGCCTGCTAGCAAAGCTTCATATGGCCATTAGCCTATGAAAGGTTGATTTGCATATCTGTGCCACTTGGGAAGTGAATATTGTTTGTATTAGCCAACAGCTGACGACAAAAAAAACAGAAAAAGAGTATGTCTGGCTGTGACATAGTATGCTTTCTGGAGCCAAGGAAAGTGGTTGTCTGCAGACATGCTGCCACAAGACATGTCCAACAACTTCTGGATTCAAGCATGGGGATGGTGTCATAGTCAGTAGCTCCGGCCAGTTTCAAATATCTGTGAGCACCTGCAGTATAGGATGGGGAGATGTCTGTAAAGAAATGACTCCAAGCCCATATCTAGATGACCAGACTAGCAAGACTTCGTCAGGCTCACCTCCCCAGAAGAGCAACACTTTCTCTGCAGCACCTAAAAAGAAAGCAAAGTCTCCAGAGCATTTCAGATAAGGTTTTGTATAAGCACAAAAATCTACCTGTGCAAGGGCAGCCTTGTGCAGGATGCATCAGGATATTATAAGGGAAGTGCTTCCCTCATCCCAGAGACTCAGAAAGTGCATATGGCGCTGCTGGAACAGAAAATGGACACAAGAGCTTCCTCAAAAACATCTACTCACCTTTCTCCCACATCTACACAGAAACACAAGGTTCCTGTCACAGCCCTACAGCGAGCGTCCTGCTTCACAGGACCTTGTTGTGCTACTGTGGAACTTTCTAGCCCAGCCCCAAATTCCAAGAGATTTCATTTGCTGTGGTTCTGTCACACCCTTGGGCTGAAATTGGGTACTTCTTTCCCAGTTAGGCTGGCTCTTCATCTGGCCCACCAGCTCTTACCATCAATCAGTCAACCATGCTTTTCCAACACTTGTTCCTTCTTAGACAAAAAAGAAAGCCACACTTTCAGTTGAGACACATAGAGACAAGCGTATAGTATATTTTTACATGACTTTCCTTAACAGTGAGTAGACTGCAGCTTGATGTCTTATAGCTGACCAGGCCATTCCAGCACCGCAGGAGAAGAACAGCTCTCCAAGACCAACAAGCCTTTACTTGCTTTCAGAGGACCTCTTTAGACACAGTATGGTGAGTGAGCTGCAGAGGAGCAAGGCAGTGTTTCACACTTCATTTGCCTTATGAAAGGTCTTCCTGGTTAACATGGAAAAAAACACAAGTCACTGTACTGCTCACAAACTCAGGAGGTCCAGCAATTCCCTTCTATGTTGAGCGAGTGTGACAGTATTACACTCACACTGTGTGCCTTAACTAACTGCTTCACATAAAGTTCTGTTTTAAAACAAAAACAAGAAAAAAAAAAAAAAAAAGTAGGCACTTCCAGGCAAATATTAATAAATGAAAAGGCTGAGAGTAATAAATTCTTTCGAATTGCTATAAATATTGTAGTGCTAGAGAAGAGGCAATAAGACTGATGAAAGGAACTGGGTAGAGAGACTCGGCTACAGTAGGTATTTTCAGCCTGAAAAAGAAATCCGCGGGTAGAGACTCACATCAGAAACAACATGAAGGCAGTGGAAAATGCTCTGGTTTAAGATATCATTGAGTCATTTGAGATGGCCTTTGTAGGTCACCTAGTCCAACTCCCCTGCAATGATCAGGGACGCCTCCAGCTACATCAGGTTGCTCACAGACCCATCCAGCCTGACCTTGATTGTTTCCAGGGATGGTGCATCCACCACAGGCAGCCTGAATTGCCTGTGCCTCACCACCCTCAGTGTAAAGGAATTCTTTATATTCAACCTAAATCTCTCCTCTCTTAGTTCAAAACTATTTCATTGAATCATAAAATCCTTAGGGTTGGAAGGGACCTTTAAGATCATCTGCTCCACCTTCCCTGCTATGAAAAGGATTGTCTACAGCAAGATCAGGTTGCTCAGAGCCTGATGTCCAACCTAAATCCCCCCTCTTTTAGTTTTAAACCCTTTCCACTTGTCTTGTCACAGAATATCCTGCTAAAGAGACAGCCCATTTCTGACTCTTCTTTCTTATAGCTGCCCTTTAGATACCAAAAGGCTGCTATCAGGTCTTCCCAGAGCCTTCTCCAGCCTCAAACCTCACGCCTGAACTGGAGGCTGAGAGATCTCCATCATGTGAATCCATATGGCTGCTATTCAATTCAAATTGCCACTGCCTCCAGAAGGTGTGTGAGGCTTCACCAGCTGATGAAGCCTTTTCTGGGACATCAGGGTGGTTAGGCAACCTTTCCAAAAGAAAACAAGGCATGCTGCAGTGAGGCAGCAAAATAGATGCAGGAAAGCAAGTCCCTTCTTACACTTCTGTAAATCAAAGTAAGAAAATTATAGTATCTTACATCCTCTTCAAATTGAGATGTTGGGATGAGGAAGAATGCCTATAGGAGATGATAGGACACTGTGATTAGGAGGTGCACATCGTTTTCTGAAGTTGCATGGATGTTTTCCCATCTTCAGGACAAAACCAGTAAAAACTGCTTTGAGAATCAGCATTTTGTGATGAGAAATGCTGATCGCTGAAACGCTGCATTTAAACAACTCAGAGCAGACCAAATACCTGTCTCTGAATATATCTGAAATTTGGTTTGATTTTTCCACATAGACGCGGCAGGTTCTGGAGATGTGCTTTATCCTTTTCCTTATATTGCCACCTGGTGGCCCGAGGCGTATTAAAATAATACATCACAAATTTTTCAGTGAAATGACCATTTTAAAGCATTTTACATAGTACCCATTTATTTTCTTCCGGGACAGAAGTTTATTTTTCATACAGAACTTGTGAGGGGCTGCTTGGCTTTACCACCAAAATGTCATTTCCGCTGTATAGTGCAGTCAGCCCCTGACTGAGCCTAAATAAATGGCCAGGCTAGAAACCCCACGTTATAGAGAGATGGTTAACAGGGCTTGCAACTGGCTCTTCCTTCTGCTCAGTGGAAGGATGGAAGGTTGGTTCAAGGACTCTGGTCTGGAGGGAGGGAGGTCTTTTGCATCCAGATGAGCATTACCACAGTGTAGAGAGCACATCTTAGTACAGAAGAATCATAGCTTGAGGGAAAGGGAACTGTTCAGTGCGGAGGGAAGGAGGCTCAGGGGAGGTATTACTTCTCTCTACAAAGACCCAAAAGGAGGCTGGAGGAGGCTGTGGCGAACTAGGGATGGCCTCTTCTCCCACGTAACGGCAATAGGATGAGAGAGAATGGCCTCAAGTTGCTCCAATGAAAGTTCAGGCTGGATATTAGGGACAAATTCTTCTCCAAAAGAGCAGTGAGGCGGTGGCACAGGCTGCCCAGGGAAGCGGTGGGATCACCATCCTTGAAGGCATTCAAGAACCGTGTGGATGTGGCACTGGGAGACGTGGTTAGTAGTTGTGGTGGGGATGGGCTGATGGTTGGAACTGATGATCTCAGAGGTCTTTTCCAACATTAATGATTCTAAGATAGACATGCACTTCATAGGACTGGCCTCTTAGGTGTAGAAATTGCATAGCATAACCTGGAACTGCCTCTTTAAGCAAGGTCATGTATAGATCACTGTGTCCAGTTCTGGGACCCCCAATATAGGAAAGATTTTCTAAGTTGGAGCAGTTGATAGCAGAATTCTAAGAGAAAACCATGAGGAAAACAGAGCCCAGATCTTCACATTAGTACACTGCAGGGAGAGACAGTGGGAGTAAACAAAACCAAGAGAGATTCAGAGCAGATATAAGAAGAACCAACTTCAGCATGAGGACAGCCAGCTCTGAAACAGATTGTCCAGGGAAGCTGTGTAATGTCCACCTTTTGAGATTTTCAGATTGGACTGGATGAAGACCTGAGCAGCCTGGTCTGACCACACAGCTGACCCTTGCTTGGAACAGACATTAGGGCAATAAAGCTTGTGAAGGGCTTGGAAAATCAACCCTATGAGGAGAGGCTAAGGAAGCTGGGACTGTTTACTCTGGGGAAAAGGAGGCTGAGGGGAGACCTTATCGCTTTCTTCCAGTATCTGAAAGGTGCTTACAGTGAGAGCGGGGCTGGTCTCTTCTCACTGGTGACAGGACGAGGGGAAATGACCCCAAGTTGTGCCAAGGTAAGTTTAGGTTGGACGTTAGGAAACACTTCTTTACAGAAACGGTAGTTAAGTACTGGAATAGGCTCCCCAGGGAGGTGGTTGAGTCACCTTCCCTGGATGTGTTTAAGAGCCATTTGGATGTGGTACTGAGGGACATGATTTAGCAGAAGGTTGTTATGTAGGATACTATGGTTAGGCTGCGGTTGGACTTGATGATTTTCAAGGTCTTTTCCAAGCTGGGTAATTCTATTATTTAGATAGACATGGGGAGTGCCTTTCTTTCCTTTTCCTTGTATTAACAAAAACTTCATGCTAGCAGTTTTCAGTGCTGCTCATTCATGGAAATGCATTTTTGAGTACTTAATGAGAATCGCAGAATTTCACATCCCAGGTGTAACTCCTATTATGAGCTACTTCTCAGACAATCAAACATACTCATATTCTTTTTGAAGTGTAGAAACAGTTGAAACTGAACTTTTCATAGCAGCAGCAAACCGAAAACATCACTTGCACCTTTTTATTGGCCTTACACGCTTCCCAGATTACATTTCTCGTGCTCTTCTGCTGTAGAGCTGTAACCACAGAGGCAGTGTATCTGTCCGAACCAACACCTAGCAGTCAAAGAGAAGCTTCTCAAACACTGGGTTTAGTGAACAGGAATTAGAGGCACAGCCATGTCTGAGACACAGAGATATTGGTGTGAACACAAGAAAGCAAACATTTGACCAATATACCCATGGTAAATTCCCACCAACAGTAACATCACACCTTCAGCCCCTGTCTGTATGAGAGAGTCACCCTGAACACCAGTGCAGCTATGCAGAGGAGTCTTAGGCTCTTCCCTGCACTACAGCTCTTTCAAAGATCCTGCTCAGTCCCCTCTGCAGAGAGAAACCTGCAACACATCTCCATGTTCTCTGCACACAGCAGTGATGACTTCTAGCATCTGGAGAACTGATATGTGACAACCCCATGTAGGACCGCCTGCCACATCAAAACAAAGGGCCTGACTGGAAGGAGGCTCCCTAAGCTCTAATAAGGGTTCCTGCAGAGTGCTGATATTCTCTCAAAGATGTACATCTTTATATGAAAACACCTAGGATAGAGACTATCTGAGATTATGAAATGGAAAGGCAAACATAACAATTGTTTTATCTTGAAAAGTACTCTGAGAGCTTCCCTTGGAGACTGCAGTCAATTCGCTTTTTGCAGAGGAAAAAGATTCTCCCCAATGGCAGGTAGAAAGCGTATGCTTTAGGAAGAGAGGAAGGTATGCTGCTCACACATATGCTGCTACCAATTTGCTGTCAGAGAAAAAGGAGGTAATGAGACCGGACAGCCTGGGTAAACACCAAAACCCAAAACCCAGTGAAGGAGGAATCATACGCAGAGATACAGAAGGCAGAAGATAAAGTACTAAAAGTATGTTATACATTTTATGTATACGCTCCCTTAGGATCATGTACTAAAAAGAATAGGATTATCTTACAAGAACAACAGGAATAGAGAAGAGAACGTAGAACAAAGAAGGATGAATTGGATGGGGATTTAGGAGCCTGCAAGAATGGAGAAGTGACTGAAAAGGTAAAACAACCTCCTAAAAGAACAGGTGAGTAAAGAGGAAAAGCTTAGGAAAAAAAAACCCACACACACATAAAATTGAGAATCCTTGTTTGCACACTCAAAGGGAAACAGCTACTCTGCAATGAAAACTCTGTTTACTACATCTCCAGCTGGGATCAGCTAGAATCTGTATACAGGTGATGCTATTGTAACATGGCAGTTACCTCAGGCACAGCACCCCTTTTCCTTGCAATGGTACAGTAGGAAGGTTGGCTGAATCGTGCATGCATCAATTACATGGAGCAGATTTTTAAAGCACTTCACATCCAGGGCATGCCTGTTTGGTGTCCCTGTGGTACTGGGTGGGCCCTGTCATTATGCTAAGTGATTTGCCATCTGATCTACTCTAAATTCCTTGCATAAAGAATGAGAGATCATTTTCAGTCTCATCACTGCATTACAGCACAGATGAATTACTGCAGAAAATAAAATGATGATGCTAGCAAAGTTTGAAAATGCCACTGAACACAAATACACAGGGTAAGAGAGGGAGCTATACTCATATGAGCACCAGGGACCTACGTAGGGAGCCCAGAGCTCTCTGCCATGGGAACTGGCCCCATCCTCTCCTGGAGGCAGCACCACAAGGTAGACCACTCTCAGGACAAAGAATTGGCTGAATGGCCACTGTCAGAGAGTAGCAGTCAATAACCAAGTGGAGACTGGTGACAAGAGGTGTTCCTCAGGTATCAGTGCTGAGACAGGTGCTGTTTAACATCTTTTTAGGTGATACAGACAATGGGATTGAGTGCACCCTCTGCAGGTTTGTAGATAACACCAAGCTGAGTGGTGCAGTTGACATGCTAGAGGATAGGGATGCCATTCAGGGAGACCTGGACAGGCTTGAGAGGTGGGCCCATACCAACCTCATGACATTCAACAAGACCAAGTGCAAAGTCTTGCACATGGGTCAGGTCAATCCCAAGTAGAGATACAGGTTGGGTAGAGAATAGCTTGAGAGCAGCCCTGAAGAGAAGGATTTTACAGTGTCAATTAACTCGGTATGAGTTGGCAATGCAGACTTGCAGCCCAGAAGGCCAACTGCATCCTAGGTCACATCAAGAGAAGCATGGCCAGCAGGTTGAAGGAAGTGATTTTTCCCTTCCACTCTGCTCTCATGAGAACCCTCCTGTATCTATTCTGTGGCCTCTCAACATAAGGACATTGAACTGTTGGAGCAGATCCAGAGGAGGGCCACAAAGATGATCAGAGGGCTGGAGCACCTCCCCTGTGAGGGCAGGCTGAGACAACCTGGGCTTTTCACCTGGAGAAGAGAAGGCTCTGGGTGGACCTCATTGCAGTCTTTCAGTACCTGAAGGGAACCCATAGGAAAGCTGGGTAGGGACTTCTGTTTTTTTTAAGGGCACATAGCAATAGAATGAGGTGAAATTGTTTTAAACTGGAATAGTTTTAGACTAGATATTAGGAATAAATGCTTTACTATGAGGGTGGTGAGACACTGGAACAGGTTGCCCAGTGAGGCTGTGGATGCTCCCTCCCTGGAAGCACTGAAGGCCAGGCTGGATGGGACTCTGAGCAACGTGGCCTAGTGGGAGATGTCCCTGCCTATAGCAGAGGGTTGGAACTAGGTGATCTTAAAGGTCCTTTCCAACACCAACCATTCTGTGATTCAATGACTCCTTGAACTTCCTCATCCCAGAGATACTCAAAGCCTAATACTAACAGAAACACCTTTTCTCCTCTACAGAATAAGGACATTTCCAACAGATATATCCTTTTCTGACAGATTTTAGAAAAATTTCACAGGAATATCAATACTTATACCAGAAATAAAAAGGTCTCTCTTAGGTATCACTCTTTACCCTTGCAAAAATATGGTTTTCTTACCAAAATAATGTTTTTCATCTCTACAAACAGCATGTTCTAAACATAAAGGTGGTTTTCATCACCAAAAGAAATCGATTTCTCTTCAAAATTAGCGTTTGTAGCCAAATATGACACATTGTTTCCAGAATAACTCTTTTCATCTAAAAAAGAATGACATTTCCAACAGAAATATCCATTTCTGACAAATTTTAGAAGTAGGTCACATGAATATCAATACTTATCAGAAATTACCATATAGAAATAAGGTTAGAAATGCAGAATGTACCTTTAGGTGCAGAAGAAATTTTGTTAAGAGATGAATCTCCCAGAGTCGTAAATGGGAATCAGTGTAATGGTTGTGCAGTTACTGGGGGAACAGATGGGAAGGTAGCAGAAATGGGAAGATTCACAAATTACTGGTCAGCTCAGACTTCTGGAAGAGACCTCTAGAGATCATGTAGTCCAACTCCCCTGCCAAAGCAGGCTCTCTAGAGCAGACTGCACAAGTAGACATCGAGGTGGGTCTTCAGTGTTTCCAGAGGAGGAGATTCCATAGCCTCTGTGGGCAGCCTGTTCCAATGCTCTGTCACCCTTACCAAGAAGTTTTTCTTAGACACATTTGTGTGGAACTTCCTATGCTTTGGTTTGTGGCCATTTCCCCTTGTCCTTTTGCCATGCACTGCTGAAAAGACTCTGGCCTCATCCCTTTGCCTCCCACAACATAGATATTTACAGACATTGATCAGATCCCCTCCAAGTCTTCTTTTCTCCAGGCTGATCAGACCCAGGTTGTACAAACTTTCCTCATTAGAGAGGTGCTCCAGGCCCTTTATCATCTTTGTGGCTGTCCACTGAACTCTTTCCAGGATATCCCTGTCCTTTTTATACCAGTGAGCCCAGAATTGGACACAGGGCTCCAGGTGAGGCCACACGTGGGTAGAGTACAGGGGGAAATGATTGATATGCCTTGAATCAAACATTAAAACTTTCACAGTAGGGAATTACATAGACAGAGACATGTTATTTATATAAAATTGTACATACACTTGGAAAACAAAACAAAAAAAAAAAAAAAAAAAGGGAAGAAAGTGGTAATAAACAGCAGAAAGAAGGAGCTGGCTCATGAAGACAGATCTTGCAAAACCTGTTACTACCCTAAGAAATTTCTGTAGTACATATAAGGGGACATCAAAAAGGAAATTCTTTGTTAGCACAGGAAAATAGAGTTGCTGATGAGAAAGTGAAGGAGGTTGCTTTTCTCTTAGAAAAAGTGATGAAACCATCATCGTGGTATTGTGTATTCCTTCCCAACTCATAGCAGTGAAGAGCCAACAGAGACAAAACCACTGGAGGTCCAGGATGTTCACAACATATTCACGACATATTCTGGAAGCTAGCTTCTGAAAAATGCTTGAGCTAGGTTAGGATTATTATTTCTGGCATTCAGGATCCTCCATAAAATCCTGATCCAGAGTATGAAGTCCATCTTGGAAAGTAACTAGTTGAAAAGCAGAAGTCAGAGATAGAGATTATCATGGTTAAAGGACCCATGAGGGGACTACGATTCAGATTCCTTTCCTACAGATTCTAACCACCTTGCCATTCCTTAGACTGCCACCTACCTGTTGAGCAATCCCCTTTGAGTCTTCTCCCTGGAGAGAAGTTTAACTCTCCAGGGAGTTAAACACTAGATAGTCAAGCACTGAATGAAAACAGTTTCATGGAGCAGACACCACATTATTTGCACCTATGGAGTTTACTTCTTTTGCTCTCCTTCCAGACCACTTACAACCCTGGCTATATGATGTCCAAAAGCAATCTAGAGGTTAGAGCAGTCTTTTAGGATCTGTGGGATGTAAGACTAAATCCCTTTGCCCTGAGAAAGGATGAGATACAGATATAGCTCAGTTCCTAAGTAAAATGAAGGAAACAGAGTCCCCAGTTCTTCTTGTAGGATACTATTTGTGGCTGGGTTAATTTCTGCCTGCATACACATTAAGTGCATCCAAAGACTTCAGATTTCTAAACTGCAAGCCTCTCTCTCAGTTCTGAACTGCAGTTGTGATACATAAACTGAATAGCAGGCTGTTGTTCCATCCATCATGGAAGAAAAGCATTAGTTTGTGAAGAAAACGATAGTTTTGCAAGGATAAAGTGTGATACCTAAGAGAGATCATTTTATTTCTGGGGTAACTATGGATATTCATGTTACATTCGATTAAAAATTGTTAGAAATCGATATTCCTGTTGGAAATGTCCTTATTTTGTAGAGCAGAAAAGTTACTCTGGAAACAATGTTTCATATTTTGCTAGAAAGCATCATTTTGAAGAGAAAATTTCTTCTTTTGGGGATGAAAACCAGTAATTTAGGGAGAAATTGCTATTTGTAGGGATGAAAAGCATTAGTTTGGGAAGAAAAACATAGTTTTGCTAGGATCAAGAGTGATACCTAAGAGTGTACTTTTCATTTTAACCACCCCCACCCATTATTGGTTCCCCCCCAGTTTAAGGACTACCCCCCATTTTATGGACCGCCACCCCATTTAAGGACCCCCCGCATTTTAGGCAACACCCCCATTTTAGGAACCCCTCACACCGCACCCCCTTTATGTCCCTCTCCAAGTCCTTTATGGCCATGGAACCCCCATTTAAAGGACCCCACACATTTAAAGCTTCCCCCGCATTTAACGACCCACTGCATTTAACTACCCCCCCCCTTTTAAGGACCTGCCTCCTGCAGCTCCTGACGCTGATGCACCTCCAGATCATTTATGGCCAATCAACCCCATTTAAGTCCCCCCATTTTAAGGACCCCCCCCAATTAAAGAACCCCCATTTTAACACCCCCCCCATTATAGCCCCCCCCCCCCCCCCATTTAAGGACCACCCACAAATTAATGACAACCCGCATTTAAAGGACCATAATATTTTAACCCCCCACACACATTATAGGGTCCCCCCCATTTAAGGACATCCCCCCCCCCCCATTTAAAAGACTCCTCCAATTTTAAACCCCCCCCTTTTAAGACCCCCCAATTTTATGGTCCCCCCCATATGAATGGACTCCTACCCATTTATATGGATCCCCCCCCGAATATAAAGGACTCCTCACATTTTAAATACCCCCCACATTTCAATGTCCCCCTCCATTTAAGAAACCTCCCATTTAAATGCCCCCCACTTTTAAAGGGCCCCCCCATTTTACCCCCCTCCCCCCACCCATTATTGGTTCCTCCTCAATTTAAGGACTACCCCCATTTTATGGACCGCCCACACATTTAAGGACCCCCCCGTTATTTAAAGACCTCCCTCCCCAACCTGCCTCCTCCAGGTCCTTTATGGCCATTGACTCCCCATTTACAGGCCACCCCCAATTTAAGGACTACCCCCATTTTATGGACCGCCCCCACATTTAAGGACCCCCCTGTTATTTAAAGACCTCCCTCCCCAACCTGCCTCCTCCAGGTCCTTTATGGCCATTGACTCCCCATTTACAGGCCACCCCCAATTTAAGGACCCCCCACATTTTATGGACCCCCCCATTTTAACAATCCTCTCCTTTATAGTGTTCCCCCATTTAAACCCCCCCCCCTTATTTAAGGACCCTCACCCCCATTTATGACCCCTCCCCATTTTAAAGACCCCCACCCCCATTTTTAGGAACCACCGGCTACTGTGGTTGAAAGGGGATCTCTCAGCACAAACAACATACCCATTATTTTATTTTTGTTATTGACAATAAATCTTTTTCTTGCATTCACCTTAGTTACTGACACACTTGGCCTCATACATTCAACCTTGAAGGTTACCTACTGTCTCATTTCTTAGTACGCTTAGCATTGCAGCTTTTATTTCAAAACAAAAAGTCAAAGCATTGCTACTAATAATCTATTCAAAGAAAGAAGTATTTCACCCTCTCGCTATATATCTGCTCAAGAGATGGGTACTTTTAGTATTAAAGAAAAGAAAAAACATCTATCTTATGATTCCAGACCAACTACAGAAAAGGTAGCCTTTCTTCTTTATCACCTTCTGTGTTTCAGGTTTTGCTCCTGCTGAGAAAACAGAGCCCCTCAAAAATAAAGTGTATTTTGCCTACTGCCCAGCTCTCTTTCTGCTTAGGAGTTGAGGAGAGTTGCCTTTCCTGTCATAGTCAGTTTTGCCTGTCTCATACTTCTGCTCATAACTAAGTGCCACTCAACGAAACTGCTGAGGGGTCTGGAGCGCAAGTCTTGTGAGGAGCAGCTGAGGGAGCTGGGATTGTTTAGCCTGGAGAAGAGGAGGCTCAGGGGAGACCTCATTGCACTCTACAGCTTCCTGAAAGCAGGCTGTAATGAGGAGGGGCTTGGCCTGTTCTCCCAGGCAAAAAACAGGACCCGAGGAAATGGCCACAAGTTGTACCAGATGAGGTTTAGATTTAGACATAAGGAAAAACTTTTTCTCTCAGAGAGTGGTCAGGCACTGGAATGGCTGCCCAGGTGGTGGAGTCACCATCCCTGGCAGTGTTCAAGAGGCATCAAGATAGGGAGCTATGTATGAGATATGGTTTAGTGGCTTGTGGTAGCAATGGTAATGGGAGGATGGTTGGACTCGGTGATCTTGTAGGTCCTTTCCAACCTTATGACTCTATGAATCTATGTTTTGTTTTGTTTTGTTTTTAATATACTATTTTTATTTATTTATTTTTAAATGAGTTTTTCTGGACTTATACTGCATTTATTTTCAAGTTATTTTCCATGGAGGACCACTAGAGGATTTTTAACAAGAAAAATAACATTTACAGTCAAAAAAACCCCACATAAACTACATTGCATTTATATGATCCAGGAAGCCATTTTTGTGGAAAAACTGCCCTGCTTGGATTAAAATTTGCCAGAGTTGATATTGCGAATAAAAAGGTCAAGTGAGAAAGGGTAACGAGAAACGAAGAGCGGCTGCACCCCCCCCGCCGCCAACCCGAGCAAAAAGACAGCGGAAAGCGCGGTAGGGCAGCTCTAGATTTGCATACTGGCTTCCCAGAGTGCAGCGCGGCAGCGGACAGCCCGGAATGGAGGGGTTTTTCTCCTGTGCTTACAAGAAATCGCGGATTTTATTCGAACTAAGGGATTAGAAACATGGTTATTGCTAGTGAAGGAGCGGTGGAAAACAGGATGTATATTTATCAATAGCAAGGTAGCACCACCATTACATAAAAGTAGTAAAATGTATGAGCTACAAATACAAATGTGGTGAAGAGAGCCGTTTGGCTGGTCCGAAAGTAGTGGGGTCTCTCAATTGATTGTTCACAGTCAGTTACAGATTGATCTCCTTGTTCTCTCTTTCCCCCCTTCCCCCTACTACATTTGACTAGTCTTTTAGCCTCAGGTTGTAGTTTGATTGTTGTGCGTGTTGCAGGCGCTCTTGGTGCTTGCTAAAAAGCCCGCATCGCCAATGCAGACTCTTTAAATCTGTATTTAATGCGCCCATTACCTGCTTTCACTGTTTTGTGCGCTAGAAGAGTGTGTGCAGCACAGCCCGTTTGCCCCCGTGTGCAGGCAGGTTCTCCGTGACTGCTCATCCAGCATTTCCTGCACACTCCGTAGCACAGACAGCAAAGTGATAAGCAGGTGCTGCAGCTTTAAACGTGTCTGTCCTGCTGCCGGTGGCTGACACGGCCTCTGGGGCAAGACAGAAAGGGGGTCGTGAGTTTGACCCCACGGGGGTAGAAGATCCCACCTCAGAAGCACAGTAGGTCTGCAGATGTCAGGACTTTTGTGGTGAGATGAAAAAAGAATGGATAAAGTGTCTTTGCAAACTAAAACCTGAGAGGAAGAAGTGGTTAAATAAATTATCTTATAGAAATGTGTCAGGAGATGCTGGCTTGCCAATTATTTCTAATTCTGCTTTCTTGACAGGACAAAGAGCTCTATCCACTACTTGCAAATCTTGCTTGCTTGACAGAACAGATGGGGGATAACTCTGGTTGGACAAAGCAACAAACTGAATCTGGATTACAAAGATCATATAAATGAAGGAAACAAACGTGGGTACCTACTAGGAGGGGGGAGTTCATGATAAGCAACTAAGAAGAATGCGAACCCTGAGTACCTTTGATATCATAAGATGGTCAATCAGGAACTTTAAGACTGAAGCTGGAGTGTTAGAAAGTACACATTCTTTGCTAGAGCTGGATGCATGGGAGCAATCCTCCTATCACGGATACCTGACACAAAAGTTCTTTAGTTCATACACATGTTATATATGCAGAAGCTTTCCAAGAGGTCTGTTACATATGCAGAAGTTTCCCAGAAGTATGTTACAGATTCAGTGACAGATTCTGAACCGGATCTCCTATTTCCTTGGTACAAAGACTCAACAGAGCTTCCTTATCTCTTTGGTTCAGAAGCACAGCTCTTTCTGTTATATAAACACAAATTGCAGGGCAGGGGGATCCAGCAATGAACACTAGCAAGCTTAACAATATTATTGTAACTTGTATCACCTTAGCCAATGAGAAAGGGGAAAGAGCTCACTAGCTTTGGGGTGCAGGGGTTCTGTCTATGAATACTTTGAGAGACCCCACAGGGGCATGTGCCAGTGGACTCTCTCTTTATTCAAATAAAGACCCAAACTCCTTTGTTTGATCATTTGAGTAAAATTTTCACAACAACTTGAGAGCTCCTTCAAAGTTTCCCCTTGTCCTGTCTCCACACACTGCTGAAAAGAGTCTGGCCTTACGTCTCTGCCCCACACACCTCAGATATTTATAGACATGAATCAGGTCCCCTCTCAGCCTTCTTTTCTCAAAGCTAAACAGACCCAGTTCACTTAGACTTTCTTCATAGGGTTAATACTCCAGGCCCTTCACCATCTTTGTGACCCTCCGCTGGACTCTTTCCAAGAGGTCCCTGTCCTTTGTGTACTGGGGAGCCCAGAACTGGACACAGTATTCCAGATGAGGCCTTACCAGGGCAGAGTAGAGGGGAAGGATCGCCTCCCTCAACCTGCTGGACATGCTCTTTTTAATGCACCCCAGAATGCCATTGGCCTTTTTGGCCACGAGGGCACACTGCTGGCTCATGGCCAACCTGTTGTCCACCAGGACACACAGGTCCTTCTCTGCAGAGCTTCTCTCCAGCAGATCTTCCCCCAGCCTGTACTGGTGCATGCAATTATTCCTCTCTGGGTGCAAGACTCTACACTTGCTTTTGTTAAACCTCATCTGGTTCCTTACTGCCCAGCTCTCCAGCCTGTCCAGGTCTCGCTGAATGGCAGCACAGCATTCAGGCGTGTCAGCCAATCCTCCCAACTTCATATCACCAGCAAACTTGCTGAGGGTGGCCATTTTCCCCTCATCAAGATTATGATTATGAAGTTGAACAAGACTGGACCCAGCACCAACCCCTGTTGAACATCACTATTTACAGGTCTCCAACCAGACTGCACCACCAGTGACAACCCTGTGTGCTCTGCCAGTCATCCAGTTCTCAGCCCACATCACTGTCCAGTCATCTATCCCATGCTTCCTCAGCTTTGTTATAAGGATGTCGTGGGAGACAGTATCAAATGTCTTGCTGAAATCAAGGTAGACAACATCCATCATCCTCCCCCCCACCCTCCCAGCCAGTGACAAGATCATAGAGGGCTACCAGGTTGGTCGAGCATGACCTCCCCCTGGTGAGCACATGCTGAGTACTCCTGATAACCTCCTTTTCTCCTAGTTGTCTGGAGATGGCATCCAGCACAAGCTGTTCCATCACCTTTCCAGGGACAGAGGTGAGGCTGACTGGCCTGTAATTGCCCAGATCTTCCTTCTTGCCCTTTTTCAAGACTGAAGTGACATTGGCTATCCTCCGGTCTTCAGGCACCTCCCCCATTCTCCAAGACCTCCCAGAGATGATAGAGAGTGGCTCAGCAATCACCTCTGCCAGCTCCCTCAGCACCCATGGATGCACCCCATCGGGTCCCATGGATTTATGAACATTGGTGTTGCCTAGTCGGTCACAGACCACCTCTTCCCTGACTAAAGGGAAGTCTTCCATTCCCCAGACCCTCTCACTAACCTCTGGGGTCTGGGATTCCTGAGGGAGAGCTTTTCCACTGAAGACAGAAGCAAAGAAAATGTTCAGTATCTCTGCCTTCTTAGCATCCCCTGTTACCAGAACCCCCCACCAATTAGTAGGGGACCCACATTCTTCCAAGTCTTCCTTTTACTGTTAACATACTTTTAAAAAGCCTTTTTTATTATCTTTTATCACTTTTGCCAGATTCAATTCCAGGTGGGCTTTAGCATTCCTCATTGCATCTCTGCAGGCCCTGACTACATTTCTATATTCTTCCCAAGTGGTCAGACCTTTTTTCCACTTTTCATGGACCTTCTTCTTCCATTTGAATTTGCGCATGAGCTCCTTGCTCAACCACACAGGTGCCTGCTACCCTTTCCCAATTTCTTGCTCACAGGGACGCACTGATCCTGAACTTGGAAGAAGAGCTGTTTAAATGCTGACCAGCTCTCACAGGTCCCCTTACCTTCTAACGCCCTGGCCCACGGGATAGCTCCAAGTAGGTCCCAGAAGAGATCAAATTTGGCTGTCCTAAAGTCCAAGGTAGCAATCCTACTTTTTGCTTTGCTTATTCCACTCAAGACCTTGAAGTTCACCATCTCGTGGTCACTACAATCCAAGCTGCCCCTGACGTTAAGGAAGTAAAGAAGAGTTAAGAGTTAAGATAAGAGTTTTCTTTGTGTTAAATGAAGCTGTATGTCCTCCACTTCTTTTTAATTTTTAATATCAAGGACATACAGGTTGGGATTTGAATGAACAGCAAAGTGATTCTCCCACCTTGCTTATGCACAGATTTGTGGTAATTCATAGACAGACTCCTTCTCCCTACCCGCAGGACTGAAACTGGAATGGCTGCATCCTTCCCAACCCATGTACTTCCCAACATGGGCAGTCCTACCCCAGCTCCCACCAAGAAGTTTGCCCCAGAAGCCACGCTAGGATGGCCATGTATATCAGCTGCTCATGGCACACTTAACTATTGATGTTGAAGTGACAGTAGTCTGTGGCTCTGGCCTCTGAAATTAGGCACAGCAGTGTCTACAGCAGTTGCTTCTGAGCCAAATGACCTCTTTAGTTGAACAAGCTGCCTTGCATGCTCTATGAGATCCTGGACACTGACAACAAGCAAGATTTTGCACGCCTGGTTTTTTCCTGCTTGTGTCTTTCTGCAGCCTACTACAGATTCAAGCAGCAGAGGGCACCAGGGAAACTCACTGATGTAAGGACCACTGAGATGTGCAGCAATTCATGCAACAGCCCACACGTCATGCTTATGTCCCAGAAATACCTGGTAGCTAGGGTAAGGTACTATAGCATTACAGTGCCAGCTAAGGTTGCTCACAGATCACTGCTCTGCACCAGAAAGGGAGATAAGGAGAAACTCACAATGGCTTCTGTCCTTTCCTGTGAGCTAGGGCTGAAATCAAACCTCTAGGCTAATGCTACTTTTTGAAGAGCCTTTGACCCTTTATCATACACATTAATTACACACTAATTCACATTCCACTTTTCAGGAGCCTGCTGCCTGAACACAGTCATATAAGAACAAAGACAGAGTTTGTGGACCAGTTTCCTGCTTTGCTCAGATTACTATAATGAACAGTTTAAAGTAACAAAATTATTTGAAATAGAAACCATATAACAACTTACTACAGAGACATATCCTACTGTAGTTCTCAGTACAAAAAAAGCTAGTATTTAACACATCAATATCCCAGGCCAGCATTTACTGTGGCCTTGACTGCTTTGCAGTTAGTATAGATACTAATACCTTATAAAGCACAGGCTATGCTGATGTTGCTGCCTACCCTTGTCCTTGTTCTTGCTCTGAATGCACAGCTCTACCTAAACTGTACTAGGTTATGGGTCAATTTCTATTTTCTCTAAGCTGACACTAGAATCACACACTAGAAGAGATTTATACAAGGCCAAGATCCTTGGAGCCCATCTGAGAACTGACTACTACTTGCTACTGAAGGATGAGAGAAGTAAAAGACTCCACAGTAAAAGAGAAAGGGATTTCACAGAAAGTAGGACAGGGGTAGTGAAGATAGTTTATGTAAAAGCTGTTAGAAGAATAGGGATTGAAGACACTGGACCTGGATTAACAAGGGGGATGGAGGCCATAAAGACAAGGATTTGAAAGACAGCTCTAGGTGCAAAAACAGTGTGGTGATTAGATGTCCACAGGGCAAACTGGAACTGGTTTGGGGGGTACCCCTCCCACAGGGCTGAAAGTTTACAGTGAGGAAGACTACGAGCCTTCAGGAGGATGATGATAAGCCTTCATCCCATGACCACACCCACAACTCACTATGTACATGCAAAGGGGGAGGGACTGCATACTATTGAGTCTCAGGAAAGTAATGAATTTGTATCCAAATTCCTGCAAACTATTGATTATGTATTAGTTCAGCCTTTATCTATAGCACGCTTTCTCCTAACGGTGTGCAAGTTAAGTGGAGCTATCACCCTTGCACCAGGGTATATGCGTATTGCTAATAATACATACCTGCTCTATATCCTTACAGGGTATGGGGTTTGATTTCCACACATTACTACAAAAACCTGTGCTGAGGCCTAAACAGTTGTTTGTAGCTCCACTTCTAACTACAAGCCAAGATGGCACAGCATGGTCATGTTGTCATGGGTAAGAGCAAATGAGCCCTGTTGACAGTCCCTCTTCCTTTTATTCACTGCTTTCATTTTTTCCCCCATTCTGTAGAACGGGAATGGTATGTAGGTAATACCTTACTGTAGGTAAGGAAACCATCCTAATGCACTAGAAAATTAAAAGCAGACAAGCATGACACATTTGATAAAAACTCCAAAAGATGGTATGACTTGCACTCCTTAAAAGACATGAAGCACATTAAATTATTATTATTAAAAAAACACCCTTCACAAAGATAGTTCTATGCAGCGGGGATCTGATAATGAAGCATCCCAGTGGGACCACTGGCACAGGACTGAGTATCACAAAGTCTGTTATTGACAGCAGAGGACACAATACTGGACTTGAGGAAATCAGTTTGCTTTCCAGTGTGGCTGTTCTCAAAGTCAAGGGCCAACACTATTCTCTAATTTAGTGAAAAGCACTCAAGATAAATATAACAGTTATGGGATGCAGATGCCAAGTTAGCACAGATAAACAGTTGTAGAAAATACAGCCAAATGATGCTAAAACAAGGAAAAGAATCCCTCATTCTCCCTGATACTTACAACCCGTAACCCACTCATGGTAACAGTGCCTGCTCTTCCAGCTCACAGATGTGAAGAAATTAAATTAGTAATGTTATAAGCAGGTTTACTCCTCTGAGACACAGAGTTAAGTTCTGCCACCCCAGAAAAAAAATTCAGGCCCTGAAGAAACTGTGACCCTCGACATTTCCACACGCAGAAGTTAGGGAAAGCATGAAGGAGCTCTGTGCCAGCACACTTTGTATTGCTGCAAAGACTTTCCGCAGGTTGGTGAACTTTGTTTCAACATATGGTGGCTTCTGCCCACACCACCTCCTGTGGGATGCAAAGATCTACAGCAGTAACATAGCACCAGCAGTACGTCCGCAGCTGAAAGAAGAGGTGGGAATTCGTCTGCTTTGACACAGCCCCAAGAAATCTGCATCAGCCCTAGCGGTAGTACTCATTACCAGTAAGGGACTTTTTCCCCTCCCTTCTGTATGTTCTTCATTTATCCATGCTCTTCTATTGGTCAGGTATCTATTTTGGAATAAATCTCTGCAAGCCTGTAACTAATCTATGGCAAGAACAAGTGCAATTTAGCTTCCTAAAGGCAAGGTATCTACTTCAAGACAAAAACTGAACCATGCTTCAAAAAGGTCTGTTTTTACTTCTTTGAAATATTGATAGCAACAAGTAGACATAGGACAGAACGTGTTATTTTACTTACAAATGTTCTTTGAAGCTGAAAAAATTGTCCCTAACATAAGTCAATGTTCAGCTAAGTCTGATCTCAGTCCTGTTGCCAACGCAAAAGAGACACTAATCAAAGATCATAGCTTTTGAAGGTTCTGCAGAAAAGCTGTAAACAGAAACAGCTGATCTTCAAAGAACCCTTCCAGATCTTAAGGATTCTGTGATTCCATGGACCAAGATAAATGACTACACCACTTTAACACAGAGCAGTAATGAGGCCTAATCCTGAATAGGTGCTCAATGCTTCTCAGCTGCTAATAAAGAACATAAGTCTAATAGCAATCTAACTGCAGCACTGTACAGAGACTTGATACCATCTCCTTCATTCATTATGTGTCAGTGAGCTGGAGTTTTAGTTTAGTTTTTAAGGAAGAGAAAGCCTTCAAGCAGTCCCAAACACCTCTGCAAGAACCACCCAGTCATGCTTTGCTGAGAAGTTTGTTAACAAGCAGTGAGAATGCAGCAAGCAGAGGATCTTCAATAGGGATGCAGAGTGAACCAGAACAAGACAAAGATTACAAGTTGCCTTGCCAGCCTCCTTGAACTTTCAGGCCATATGTTAATGGCTACATTCAGGAAATGTGTTTAGTCTTCCTACAGAGAAGATATCATCTCACCAAATGAAAAAAGACTGTGGTGTAGTATTTGATTTGCACATCCTCTGAGATGTTGGAAACTAATGGAAAAAGGACACAGTGAAGGAAGACTGATTATATTGGTCTTCTGTAAGACAGAAAAGAATGATGCTAGGAGAAGAGAATTATCTCTGTATAATTGTGAAGTTAAATCTACAGCAAATTTGTTGCAGCTACACTCAAGTGGCACACACTTAGGTATCAGAGCACTGGGAAACAATGGTCTGCCTCTGGGATGCAAGTCTGCCACCCCAATGTGACCTATAAACTCTTATGGACATATGTAGATGAGATATTTAACATCAAAATCCACTTTTAAATACATATGCCAAATTAAGTACGAAGTAGATGCTTCTATCCTTCATACATACAGTAGCTGTGACAGGAATAAAATATACAAAAAGGTCCCAGCCTGTTTTCTTTTTAAGAATCAGCAGTGAACACTTTCCTCCCTGAAAAAGGAGGCATCGATGCATAGAGATAGTAAAATCCAAGCACTATTTCTACTAGACATTATTTTGAGAAGACTACATTGGTTAATGTGAACTTGAAATTAGAATTCAATTAGGAAAAAAAATGGTATTATAGCATCATCCTCTCTTCAGAGATGCACAAAAGTAGTCAAGGCCTAGAATGTATTTAGTTAGCAACTCACTTTGTCTTATCTAAGTAACATTTAATAGTTTATCCAGTATTAAAAAAAAACCAAAAAAAAAAAACCAACCAACCAGCACCTTTTCTTAATCTCAGCACCTTATACAATAATAGGCACCTGAACAGATACACAAATACAGCAAAAGAACTCATCTGACTCGCACCCCTGCGAAGCCCACCAAAATAACCAGACCAAAATAAGACATCCATTCGGCAGAAGGACTTGGTTCTCTTTTTGGCAGTTTCTTTTAACTTCAAAACAAACAAACAAAAGAGGAAGAGCTGTATGGGAATCAAAGAATCAAGCTCAAGATAGTCACAAAAAATAAATGATGTATTTTTCCTCCATAGATCAAAACCATAACAAAAGCAAGACAATTGTATCAAAGTTCAGTGTCCAGACTTTTTTTTCTGTAATACAAAAAGAGATATTGCAACTACTTTACTGCTCAAGAACTTCCTTGTTCAAGCTGCTGAATTCTTCTCTCACTGAAGTTTTGTCAGTAACTTTCTTTAAACCACAACGTACAAAGAATTCTTTATCACCCTCCTCTTATCTAAAGCTCTTCTTTTGTTCTAGAACGTTTTGTTGCATGCTCCTCTATAAATTCACTCAAATGCTCTAAATCTCTATCACCGCCTTCAAATTTAATAGGATTGTTCTTCTTGTCCCTTGGAGCGAAGTAGATGGTAGGGAATCCTTCCACTTTGTAGTGATCATTTGTCACATCGTTGGCAGTAGCATCCATCTTGGCTATGACTAGATTTTTCTCATTCTTGTATTTTTTGCCTAGCTCAGTATACACTGGTTCTAGTTTCTTGCAGTGTCCACACCACGGGGCATAGAACTCTATGAGAACATCATTCTTTGGATCCATTACTATGGTATCAAAAGTTTTACCCACTACCACCTTCACAGGCCCTTTGTTATTTTTTGGCACTGGCTGTGACTTCACAATATGCTTCAGTTTTCCTAGGAGAAAGGATAACACACACCATTGTTAACTACAGTAAGAGCAATCCTTGTGTTTTCACTAAGAAAAAAAAAAGGTAGAAATACATCCTCACAACAAAGAAAAGCACTGCATTAGTAATCAATCTCAGCTCTGCAGGAAACACTGGCTAGCTTGCTGATGACATTTGATACCATAATCTTCTGAAAAAGGGTTAAGTTGCTTCACATTACCCTAGAAGCTTTCTCCCTCTGCTCATGAGTATCCAGCCATAATGTGATCAACAGTGATTTATGTATTACACTAGCCATGAATACAAACAATCACCTGACACTTCAAAGGTGAAAGAATGTTTTAGGCTTGCCACACACATTTGGTGTTAAAATACTGCTAAATGCCACAGCGCTGTTTAAACAGCAAACTTAATGAAGGTAAAGAAAAAAAAAAAGGAGGGGAGATGAGTGGAGGAAAAGAACATCCAGGAAGATTCAAGCCATAGAGCATTATAAGATTTCACATCAGCCGTAACATCAGAAGAATATGCACTGAAGGAAGAAGCAAAGCAAATGGTTTTTAGAAAAAGAAAATAAAAAAAATCCTTTACCTTTTTTGAATGCCAGCACAAACTGCCTGAGGACATCAGAGTCAAACTCTTCTGGCTCCATGGCATATTTCTTGCCACCTTCATCCAGAATGGCAACATTTACATCCTCTCCACTCTCAAGCAGACCTAGATCTTTTATTTCAGAAGAATAATCTTCCTCATCAGAAACAGCAAACACATATTCAGGGAAGTCCTTGGCTACTTCTAGGACTTTGCCTCTCCAGTACTGGGTAGCTGAAGAACCATAATGCAGCAGGATTAGTAAATTCTAGTTACTTATTTCTTGTTTCCTTCTAAAACAGAGGAACAGTAAACTTAACTTACCAACACGATAGTCAAAACTAAAGTCAACAGTATAATAGACCACCACTAGAGGACGCTTAGCATATCTTCTAGCATCATTGGAAGGCTTGCGATGACCAACTAGAGGTAAAGCATGTTTCACTACATGCTCTTTGATCTCCGATTCATCTGTAGAATGCTTTAAAACAACAGAAAACAAAAAAAGTGGGGACATCATGTAAGCAGTAATTCTGTTACACAGTACTGGAAACTACTATCGGTACATACATGAATAAGTAAGGGACAATAAGCAATGCCTGCATGATATTCTTACTCACTTTAATATCCAAAACATGCATCTTGGGCTCGTGCTTTGATTGAAACTTTTCCGGCTGCATGACAACCAGTTTTCCAGGAGATACTTTTAATAGTTTTGCAATCTCATTACTGAAGGTGTGATGGAACTTGTAATCTTCTCTTAGACTGTGAGCTAAAAGATTAAAATTAAGGAGAATTAAAAGTCACTAAGAACTGAATTGATGGCTTTCAACCAAAACCTTGGTGCTGCAAGGACAGTCACTTATGCAGGCACAGAACAATTCAGGGTCTTAGAGAACAGCTCTTGCCCCCAAACAGGGTGAGAAAACATAGTTTGAGAAACACTATTTGAATGCTACTCAACTGTGTACCTACTTAATGATTTAGAATTATTTAAATATTTATGTATATTATCTACTGTGACTTCAGTTACACATGCAAGATCTAGTAGAAGGGTATTTCCCCCCTGAGTAGAAATGGAAGATCACCCTTCAGTCTCTTTCTCTCTTTTCCCTTTTTAAAGCCTCCTTGCTGAATTCCGAGAATAAATAAAGGAACTTTCCATGCCCAAAGCTTTGAATAACAAGGCTCAACAAAACACACTTCTAATTTTAAACCACGCATTACCTGCTTCCTGATAGAGCTGATAAGCTTCATCAGTTTCTCCACTAAAAACACCAATGATAATGACATCATCTCCATCCTTCAGAAATTCCTGTACCTGTTTCGTAGCCTGAATCTGTTTAGATGGAGGACCAGCCTGTTCAATCATGTAGTCAACAATACCTGTTAGACAGAACAACACCCAAGAAGTTACTTAAATAATTATTGAACTGAAAGGTTTAGGCACTTCCTCTATAGAGAAGCTTAACAGTATTTTTCACATTGACACCTTCATTTTTGTGTAATCTTTTCAAAATAACCAACAAAGTTAACAAGAAAGTGGCCATAGTCTTCAAATGCTCCAGTTCTGGGTATTCTCTTTTAGGCTGGTTTCAAGAATTCTACATCTGTCAGCTGACCTTTCAAGTAACCCACCTTTCTGAAGTTTTAGACCCTTCACTGTCTCATAACCCTGCTATGAGACAGCATTCCACTTGGTTATTCATTATTTTTCTCTTATATTGCAAGCTAGTATTGAGCAATTCATCAATCCTTATGAGGCATTCAAGTGCAACTAACGAATGCCCATTTACTCACACTGCCTGATTGCATATTTAAATTATTTTTATACTAAAGGGGCATAGGGTGATATTACAAAAATGAGAACTTTATACTGATGGCATATGTATACTCTATACAACTGTACATTTGAAATCAAGCCTTTAAAAAGATCAGGAGTCACAATACCGTATTTCTCTCGTGGACCACTGTAGTCGTAAGGTTTGCCTTTGCGAAAGATTTTCAGAGTTGGATAGCCAGTAACATCAAACTTCTTTGCAAGCTCAGTTTCAGCAGTGGCATCGACTTTAGCCAGAGGAATGGGAGGTGTGCGCTTGCTGAGCTCCTGGGCAGCCTTCTCATATTCTGGAGCAAGTCTTTTGCAGTGTCCACACCTAAGGAAGTAGGAGGGTGGAGGGCAGTTTTAGTAAGCCAGGTCCTGCTAGCTACCTTCTACCCCTGCAGTGGATGAGCTGCAAGTCTCTTCTGAAGATTCAGAAGAGGCATAATAGCAAAAAAGCTTCATCAATTGTATTCAGAACAGGTGCACTAGGAAAGCAGAGGCAACTGCCTTCTTGCTTACCATGGAGCATAGAATTCCACCAGAATTATGTCAGCATTATTCACAACATCATCAAAATTATCCTGGGTCAATACCAGAGTAGCTTCTGGTGGAGGGGTCCAATTGGGGTCAGAAATCTCCTTGACTTTGGCTACAATTGCTGAAAAACAGTTCAATAGCTCAGTTATGAAGTTTGATATACTACAGAAATGATAGTGCAAACACAACAATTTATATCAAATTATTAAACAAATTATTAGCAAATTACTACACAAATTCCATTCTAAGCAGACAGAAAAGGGAGTCTTTCTCACTGAAATGAAGCTGGACATATTCATTAAGTGAAAAATATGTGCTTTTATGTCCACTGACAATTTATAGATGTGGTGTTTCCAACAGTTCAATCCCTCAACAAGCACAATACCACCTCCTCTAATCAGGCCATTGTTCAGGAAGTCTTCCATGACTAAGAGCTACTTAGCTCTACTACCAACAAAACTGTGTCCTCTAGCACACAGGCTTTAGATGATCAGGCAAAATTTTAGCCTTCATAATATTATTCTACTTAAGATAACAGAACTTGAAGACGTAGCCCTTGATAATAATTTCCTCAAGCAGGAAGACCAGACATTTCCTTGCTTTGTAACAATGAACTGCAAAGCACCAGTGCTTACCGTCTTCTGTTCGAGAACCATCATAGTCAACAGGCTGGCCTTTTTTCAGGATTTTAATGGTTGGGTAACCACTGACATCAAAACGACTTGCTAGTGCAGTGGCCGCAGTAGCATCAATTTTGGCAACTGGAATAGGAGGGTCATTTTCCTTCAGGGTTTTGGCTATCTTTTCATACTCGGGAGCAAACTGCTTGCAATGCCCGCACCTGTCAAAGGAATACATACATAGAAATACAAATGCAAGACAGGCATGGAGGAATATTTTGCTACTCTGCATTTCCAGAAGGCCTTCTGCCAGATGTTCACATCAACAACCTGACACTATTTGTCCTGCTTTATTTTCAGATCTGGGAAGAAGTGGGGGCGGGAGGAAGAGGGGAAGGTCAGGGAGGGACAATGCTGGGCAAGAGAAACTATAGCCAGGTACTGTTTGCACAAATCCCAACCTTTTCTTTTTCCACTCCCCATTCAAAAGATTCTAAGTTTCAAAGCCAAAGTAAAAAAGTTTAGTAATTACTTTTACAAAGTTGCAAACCTTGTACTGTGCTTCTCCTCCCTTCCCCCAGATACCATGTCACTCACTTCAGCTTCTCCCTAGTCTGGGTTCATCTTCTCTACATGGTATCCTAAATTCAAACTAGAGAGAAAAGTGAACCAGAAGTTAATTGGGCCTTATTGAATTTCACCTCAAACCCATATTTGTATCAGAGGACCTGCTCTACTCAGAATTCTCTGGGAAGAACAGAAGCTACTGCTGAAGAAGCTGGCACAACAGGGGTATCAGCATACAAAAAAAAATGAGTACAGTATGATAAACTAAAGACAAAGGAAAACAAAGATAGAAACTAGCATGTAGCAGCCTGTATTCTTTAGTCTCTCAACTGGGAGGAGGGAGCATAGAAGAAGAAAAAAAAAGGTGCTAGTCTGTGGTGGTTACACATTCTTATGCTAAGTTTCACATTCAGTTTTCATGCTAGCAAACTACAACTACCAAACAGGGACAGTTTTAATTAATACCAGTCTCATCACTCAAAGCCTACTTCAAGCAACAACATATTCCTCCCCTCTTCCATTCCAACACTAGCACAAACTAATCACCTTGATTGCAAACATTTACTCTTGCTTTTCCCTTTAATACTCCTATTACTTTTGCCCATAAGAACACAAGAGAAAATGCATTCTGCCTAAAGGACTTTGTATCCATGATAGCACCCCATAGTACTCTGGTGTTATTCAGTGTACATCAGTACCACAGCAATACACAAGGCATTATTCAAACTAGTAATATGAAAGAGTGATGTCCTCACATCATAACATCCTTCGAACAAGGACACAGACACCAACTTCTGAAGGACAACTTCTAGCCAGGGAAGTTTTCTCCATTTATGCGAGCACAAGTTCTTGGTAGGCCAACAGGTCAAGATAGAACGCTGCCAACCCACATCATATGACCTTTCTGGGGCTGACTGAGATCATCTCTGCTCTCCAACAGGTGCAGAGCAGAGATAGAGCCAGGATAGTGCTGCCCTTGGCACAGGAGCCCTCAGCACAAGTGATGCAAGTCTTTTCCAGCCTTGGTGATTCTATGACTCTGAATGATCTCTGTGACTTGTGACAGATGTGTGCTCTTATGCTACAAAAGCAAAGGGACCTCCAGAACCATTTCCTGCCCTGGAAAACAGCACAGTACAGCACTATCCCCATAGTTTAAAACCAGTCACGATCCAAATACCTGCTTTTAACACAGCAGTTGACTTGTGAAAAAATGCCATCAAGTCTTTCTCACTCCTAAGAACCATTCCAATAAAGACAGCTGGGAAAAAAAAAATTAAAAAAAATAGAAACAAACAAGCAACTACTTCTACCTCAAAATCAACAACCTCCCAAGCTCACTTTCTAGGATTGCATATTGACAAAGAAGCTCCTAGCACCCATCTCACTCTGCACTTAAGGAGGTATTGTGATACCTCCATGCAAACCCACCATGGTGCGTAGAACTCCAGGAGCACAGTGTCCTTGTCTGCAGTAAAGATGTCAAAGTTTGCATCATTCAAGACTAACACACCATTTTCTTCTTTAACTTCAGAATTATCGTCATCATCATCATCTTCTTCTTCATCATCATCATCATCATCATCTTCTTGTATAACAGATTCTAGAAAAGTAAAATGTAAAAAAAAAAATAAATCAGTATTGATTAGGTTGTGTTAAGTTTAATGTTAAAATAAGTCTATCAATTTAATAACAGATTAAGTACACCTTACCACTTGAAGTATAAAAACAGGTTAATTCATTCCTCCTTTACATAGGAGAGCTGCCCAAGTTTACAAAGTAACTGGACTCAGGTGTTTGACCTGCTCCATTCCATTTCCACAAAGGCTGTGTCAGCATTACCCAAGTCTCAGTACATACTTTGCTCTTCAAAGCAAGTTAGAAGAGACACAGGGAGAATTAACACATTCCAACCTATGCATCAACTGCTAATAAAGCATGTTGGTATTTTGCTGATACATAGGGAAGCAGGACACCAGATATGCTTCCTTGAGCAAGACTGCCACAGAGTTGATATCCAATTTCAGACTTGTTGAGTGAGTGCAAGATAACAACATCATCACAGAGCATCCTCAGAACTCCAACCCATCATGTGTGGAGATGTGAGGCACCCTCCTGAAATAAATGGAGTCAGAACTGCCTTCAAGAAATTCAGGGGAGGCCTCTGGCTTAGGACCTCCAATTCAAAACAGGTCTTTGGAGAAGACACTTGCTAAATTAGAAAAGCAGGGTTTACACATGAAATCTGGAGCCAAGACACATCAACCAGTTCAGTCTGCCTTGACTTGGAAGTTGAGACTGCTTCTCTAACATTTGATCGTTCACATCTTCTAAAGATTTTTGTCAAAACTGCTATAATTCTAGTCAAATCTTACTGAGTGGCTTAAAGGAATTTCAGTCAGAGCAAAACTGATGAAAATACCTTATCCCTCATATAAATCACATGCCATTGAAACTAAGACCTTCTTACCACTGGAAGCTCCAGCAATCAAAAAAAAAAAAAAAAAAAAAAACAATGAAAATTGAAGTTTCGTTGTTCAAAACAGCATACTATGTACATAAGTTTAGCTGGCTTTTGACTAAGTTGACTGCAGTAGGCAGTAGACAATGTACATGCAGTTCACTTGTTCAGGACAAGAATGCTGAAAATACTCCTCAGTTCACCTGGAATTTGAAATAAAAGAATTAGAAGTGTGTAATATCCAGTGGGAGGATACAAGCAATAAAAAGGAAGAATTCCCAGCCTATTCTTAGGACAAGTGCAAACCATAGACATTAAACATCTATATGGGAAACTGTTGATCACAGCCTGAACCTCTGATTAACCACCTGATGCAAGCAATGAGTCAGCTGCAGCGACACAGCTGAATTACCTTTTCAGCTGTGCTACCAGAAGGAGTGGAGCCTGGCTGCACCTCTCCTAGACCCCATTTAAGGGCTGACTACCACTAAGGTGGGATCTCTTTCTCTGGAGATTGCTCCTTTGTGAAGTTTACTGTGAACCTTCAACATCAGTGAGCATTTTCCATTTATCATAGATTATCTTTCTATCACAACAATCTTCTATATGAAACATATGTTTAACATCTGTTTACCTATTGACTATACAATTGTACAATTGTATAACTGTACAACATCACATGCCATTAAACAGCAGCAATCATTTTTCCATGAGGAAAAAAAAAAAGAAGTGCATAAGCTCTCACAAAACAATACACTCCTGCTAAAGATATGCTTAATTGGAATGCAACTTTGTATGATACTAAAATATTCAAGCCTGATGAGGTGAGAGATCACAGGAGATAATTTACCACACAACAAAAGTCACTTGGGATCAAGTTTCTCAGCAACTACTATTGCTTTATCTGATTGAAGCTAAACTTTACAACTGGACAACAGCTTCAGTGTTGCTGCCAGAACAGTTGCAGGGAAGTACTAAACTTCCAGAGAGAACTACCAGGGCATTCATTTACACTAGGGAACACTATAGTGGGAAAGCCAGTTTTTCACAGAGCTCAGCAGTCAGAACTTCTAACAGTGCTCCGTAGTTCTGAGGGACATTTCACCACAGGATGTCCAAGGTTGGTCTGTGCCTGAACTCTCTCGCAGTGAGCTGTACCGTGCCTGTTGCTTTTCAAAGGAAAGCATGTCAGACTTGATTTGTACTGACAAAAAAATCTTAGCAAAATTTGTTAGTCAATTCTGCTCATGCAGCTCTGAACCTAACTATCAGGCTGCTACTCTTGCTTCTGCTCACAATGCTAACCTTCCTTCCTCAGTGAGAAGGCCTGGGCTGCCCTAACAGCAACACACTCAAGAGTCTGGAAAAGCAACAAAGATTCTGTACAAGTGAAGCACTAAACCACAAGATCAAACATATACCACTGAAGTAATTTTTCTATCTTTCACTGGAAGTAGCTGCATGCACGCCAACATGAAGCTTTTCTGACACGAATGTATTTAGGTCACTACACACAATACACACAAGCACTTCATCCTCCCAAAGGGGGGAAGACATGAAACAGCTGGACTGCTGTCTGCCTCTTGCTGAAGCAGAGCACACATTTCTGGGAAGCCTACAAACTCATCCCCCTGGAATCCACAGCTTCACCAACACCTACCTACCTCTAATGCCAGTGCCAGGACTGAAGCTCTGCTTGAACTACTTGTCGTAAGGGGCACTGAGACACCATTAAGAAATTTTACTCAGCATTAATGATATTTTAGGAGAACACTCATTGAATGAGGAACTGACACCTGATATGGCAGAAGTAGTAGTGCGCTAACACTCATTTTAAAACTTCACATATGTGGTGCTGACTGTCAGGCCTTTTTCAGAATGACAGGTTACTCTGAAACTAACCCACATGCTGGGCTTCACTGAACATGTGTATGCAAAGGGAGTAGCAGTCATGACCAGTCCACCATCAGCTCCAGCCTAGTCGTTCTGTAAGCAGGTTACTGCACTGCCCTAGTCAAAGTTCACACCCCAAGATTACAATGTAACAAGCTTGGCTGCATCTGAATTTTCAAACTCCTGAGAAATCAGTTCACATAAAGTTACTGCTTCACACAAAGTAAACGCGTTGTTGTCTCACATAAACCTGTGTTCCAAATGCAAACATCGGAACTGATAACCACGTGTTTTAACATCAAGACATTTAAAGTCCAGCTCAGGATTTGTACGCAACTGATACACAGCACAGAAATACAAAAACGACTCCAGTCGTGCAATGATTTGCGATCAGATTGAGCAAAGGAACGAATCCTCGCGCCTGCAATCCCTGGGGAGGGATTGTAGCCGGCTGGCAGCACGCAGGACAGCCCTGTCCGAGGAGCGGTGGCACTGGCCAGCGGCCCACTCTAACTACGTAGGGCACAAAGGGACAGAAGAGCGGTGCAGCTTACAGGGAAGAAACAAGCACACAATTGATTCCGGAGAATAGCTTTTCTTGCTATAGTCCCAAGCCAGAAAGCTCAGCGCGCTGCTGCGGATGCAGTACCATGGACAAGCTTTTAGCCCTCGTATACCAGGCTAGGCCTGGAAGCGCACCGCACAGGAGAGAAACCCGATACGAACGTTCTCCTGCAGGCTCCTGGCTGCCCGCTGACAACCGGCAGGAGAGCACAGCCCGGCCTTCCTACTGTGCTCACACTACGGCCGGCGCGGGAAGCACAGCGGAAATAAGCCCCTCACAGCTCATGGGAGGGATGCTTCATGTAAAAACCCTCCTCCAAGTACGTCTCTTCCGCACACTGGCACTCAGCTAAAGCCGGAGGAGCTTCCTTTCAGCTAGTTTTGGGCAAGAAGAAACAAACCTCGGCGAAATCCAAAGACAACACGGAGAAACATAAAAACATCACTACCACACACCGACAGAAGAGCAATGCCTTCTAGAGTGGCACAGAGCCGCTCTGCAAGGGGGTGAGACAGACGCTACTTCAGACGAGGCAACATGGACTAGCAGCCTGAACGTCCTGCACTCAGAGATGTGCAGGGCAGGCTGTGCGGCAAGGCCAGGCCGCACCCCGCCAGCATTAGCTCTTCCAAGGAAGGCAGCCAAGCGCTGGGCTACACCGAGTGATAGCGGCTCCGGCGCGCACGGCGGCCTCCGCCCTACGCAGCTCCCGGCTGGACCCCAGCGCCGCTCCCGCTGCTCGCTCACCTCCGCCGTCCTCCTGAGCCGCCAGCACAGCCAGCTGGGCTAACCCCAACAGCAGCAGCAGCCACAGTCCCTGCCGCCTCATATCGCCACACACAAAACAACACGACTCGGCTCCGCTCCGACCCTCCACAACTTTACGCACGCCGATTCACGGCAGGCTCCGCATAAAGACAAGCGCCTGCTCTGAGGTGCCTTCTCCTCATTGGCTGCCCGCGGACCTCCAACCACTGTCCGCCACGAGCAGCGGGCGCAGCCGCGCTCCAAGAGGCGACCGGGGAGGGGAGGGACTTCGCGGGGCCGGGACACAGCACCGATGCTCGGGATTGGCGAGTACTGCAAGGGGGTGGAAGCAAAGGGACAGGGGAGTGGAGAAGAGGAGAGTCAGCCAGTGAGGGTCCGCGGCGTGGGTGCCGCCTAAGGGAAGAAGGGTGGTGGAGCAGCTGGGTGATGGGTCGGTCTTTTTAGCAACGTGCTTGGACAAATCAGTGCTGTTTTGGAGTTATTATTATTATTTTCATTATCATAGCTTCTGATCCTTGAGCAGGTGGCGTAGGCTAAATTTGGTATGCAGCAGTTGTATTGTGAAGTAGTAATAGAATATTGTGGTAAGTAATTGTCTTCAACAGCTCAAAGTGCAGGCTTGTAAAATGAATGCTGTGATGTTAAGGATTGAGCAGATGTTGTGTTACTCTGAAGGATTACTGATGCATCTAGGTTGTCATTCAGCGTTTGTCTGTAGCAAACAGTTTGAGAAAAGACACTAATACCCTACTTTGTTCTCCATTAATTAGTTACAGTACAGGGGTCAGTTTTGACCCTCAACCCAGCGGCCAAACAAGTTTCTTCAGAAATACTGTAACTGATGCAAAAGCAACTTTTCAAATTATCAGTGAATTGCTACAGTCAGGAGGGGATCTTCTGTGAAACCTGGTCTGAAGAACTTGTTGATTTTATTTATTTAATTTAATATAGACATGCAGTGATATGATAGTCAGATTGGGCAATGTTTTGTTTAGGAAAAACTAAGATAATGGGAAGCCATTATTTAGAGGATGCTTACTGTTTGGTTAATGCAACCATTGAACTGAATGTTGTGTCTGTGTGTGAAATATTTATTGCCTTCTTCATCTGGGTTTGTAGGAAAAAGAGTGGCTATTGTAATCTGTTTATCCCAATGCAGTGGATGTTATCCACTGGGACAGTTGACCTGAGGTGTTCTGTCAGGCCTGATGTTGTTTAGACAGTCAGGAGACAAGTAAAAAAAGCTTGCAGAAAAGATGTGTGAACTGGAGAAGTGGTGATACTATCTCTTTAGACTGTTAGTATGTGAAATACAGGATTATAAAATATTTTAATTAGTTATAAATTGTTAAAAATAGTTTAACTTAAATAGCTAATAGTTATATTTCTTCTGTGATGGCTGAGTTTTACGGTGATTGCATTTTATCTCTATGCTTGTTAAACGAGTTGAAATATGAAATCAGTAAGTTTGCTGGACACTCAAGATGTGAAACACCATCATCCAGCTAGACAGTGAAAAAGGCAGTGCAGATAGTACAGATGTGGTGTTGGGGTTTGTTTGAACTGTATCTGCAAGACAGAAACCCTGTAACCCTTGTTCACATGAGGGCAGCCTGATTATCTGAGAGATTTGTGAAGATGTGGGTTAGTGTGTTACGGAAACTGGGATCTTGGGCAAGTCCTGTTAGATGAACAGGACCTTGGCAAAAAAGCACAATCTGATTGGTCTTCTAGGCTGGGGCAACAGAATTACACAGTGGGTCATAAGTAAGACACCAAGCAGAAACTTAATTATTCAGAGACCATCTGTGGTCTAGCTTGATGAAACTGTAAACTTTGTATAAGTGTACAGTACACTGAGCACTTGGAAAGAGTGTACTGGCTGTGTAGTTTTTCCAAAGGATACTTTTCTGTTCCCTAAAGGCTTGCATGCATGTAGGGGTGAGCAGAGGAGGCCAAAAATCCTGGACTAACTTGTACTGATCACAGCTCTGTGGCCTTTTGACAAGTACTTGTTCTTTGTCTGAATTAGCCACAAAACACAAACAAACAAACAAACAAACAAACCCCAAACCCTCTTGTCAAGAGGGTCTCCAGGTGGAACAGATCCTTTAACAAGTGGGTAAGTACAAGGGGATCTATAGGTTAGGTGTGTGGATCATTGAATGGCATATGTCCACAGCATCATATCTGATGTGAGAAAATGGCCAAACTTGCAGGTCACTTCTGCTTCATACATCACTAGGGAACAAAGCACTGAAAATGTATGATCTCAGAATACCTATGGAGCAGTTCTGGATAAAATATATTTTTTTCTGATATAGTTGCTGTGCTGCAGAAAACTCCACATGTTAGCACACTTTGGCTATTTGAAAATGGACTACATTTTGTGATTATGTGTTTCTTAGTTTCTACCATTGCCAGACCAAGGTGATTCAGGATGAGACTGAATACTTCTAATCAATAATCTAAATTGTGTTAGCCTTCTTTTAGCCATTAGGGTTCAGAATAATCTGTATATCTGCCCCTAGCAAATAGCATTATAGATAGAGTTTACAGCAATGACATACTGAAGGGAGATACTTTGTTAATGCAAAACAGAAAAATATTATCTTGCAAGTTCATTGCAAGGCAATGTTGAAAATCATAAGCAGGATCACTTTTGCATATGCTGTCAAGTTCCACAGAAATATGAGTTATTTCTGGATGTTTGGATGTTTTTCTCTTTCATTAACTGGAATAAATCAGTCTGCGTAGATTTGTATCCTCAGAAACAAGCAGTCAGTCATACTCCTTAAACATATTTTCTTTAGGAATGTCTAGAGAGTGTCTTTCCTGTTGTTTTAAGTTGTCAATGTCTACCTTAAAATCTTCACAGAAGGTATCAGTGTTTTCCAGCACTAGTCAGTGGTGTACTGGCTTTATGCTGTACTGAAATTTTCCCCTTCAAAAGGCGATCTTGGAGCAAGTCACTGTGTGTACATTGTTCTGCAAATTCCATGGGGTGCTGTCATTGATATTTGTGGAAGAGATGTGCAGCAGTAAGTGACAAAGAAGTAAATGCCAGTATTCTTCTCCAGAAGTCATGAAAATTGACAAACTAATCTACATCAATCTAGCTTTTGCTATTAAACTCTATTACAATCTCAAAAATGGATTTGTACCTACTTGGCTTTTCACAGCCTAATAAATAAGAGTGGTGACTTACAAGGATACTGAGTAGTTACAGCAGTCCCATTTATGTGATAGCTGCTTTAAGTCATAATTCTTAATATCACAAGGTGATACTGATTGATACTGGCCTGAGTAGAGGTGCAAGAAATTAAGTTACTGTTTTCAAATATGAAGGCTGCTCTGAAGGTATTGCCTTCTATTTTATTATGTTGAACTACTACATCAGGGTGGAAGTTAGAGGCATGTCAGTAGAGGTTAAACCTTCCCACCAATATTCTGTTACATTTTGTTGCAGTGTGATAGATGACAGTAGAGAATCATTCTAACAAAATGATGTCTGATATGGAAGCATGTATGAAGCAAAAATGCTTGTGTTTCTTATTGTGGAAAAATGTCACACAGTGATATTTGTGGATGCTTTCTGAACATTTCTGGAGACCAGACTGTGAATATTAGCACAGTGAGGTAGTGGATGATGCATTTCAGCAGTAGCAAGAGTGGGTCACCTTTGCTGGTTCGCAAAGCACAGCATGCAGGCTCTTATTCGTTGCTGCTGAAAATGCATAGCTAATGGTGGTGACTTTGCTGAAAATAGTATTTTGTAAGCAAAAATTTGCTCTATCAAATATTGTTATTGTGCTCTTTGTATCTGTTATAGTTTCCATGTAAATAAATAGGAGGCATTACTTTTGGAGAGGCCTACATACAAATGTTATACTTTGGTGCTATAGTAAATATCTGATCATTCTTAAAGGATTGGAAAAATCCTTGTAATACAATATGTGCAACTGAAGTACTGTGTTGGACCGTGATGCACAGCATTTTCAGTAGGACTGGGGAAGTCCAGTTATTCTTCCTGTGCTTTATTTGAATAAAGTGTTTGTTCCTTACAGTGTGAGCTGAAGGTGCTGTTAATCCCACCCACTGGAAGTCTAAACTAGGGATCAAAATGCTACAAATGCACACCTGACATTGCAATATATGTATATTTCTGAATCATTTGAAGAGAATGCTCTTAAAACTTGTTTAAAACACACACACACACACAAAGCAGGTTGAGTTGTGAAATCTCACTTATTTGATCATAGAATCATCGAATGGCTTGGGTTAGAAGGCACCTCAGAGGCTGTCTTGTTCCAAAGTGTGAGCAGGGTTGCCAGCTGACAGATCATGTTGCCCTGGGCATCATTCAACTTGGCCTGGCATGTTTCCAGGAATGGGGCATCACAGCCTCTTTGCACAGCCGGTTCCAGCAATTAACCATGCTCTTAATGAAAAATTTCCCCCAACATCTAATCTAAATCTCCTCTCCTTTAGTTTAAAACCATTCCCCCTTGTCCTATCACTATCTACCCATGTAACAAGTCGATTTCTTTCCTGTTTATAAGCTCCCAGCTTGTCTTTGTAGGAGAGATGCTCCAGTCCTGTGATAATCTTCATAGCCTTCCTCTGGACCCATTCTAGAAGCTTCTCATCTTGTGTTGGGGCCCCTTGACCTGGACGCAGTATTCCAAGGGGGTCTCACAAGGTTAGAATAGAGAGGGACAATCACCTCCCTTTCTCTGCTAGTCTCCCCTCTTTTAATGCAGCCTAGCAATACTGTTAGCCTTCTGGGCTGTAAGTGTGCAATGTTGGCTCATGTCACATTTTGCATCTAGCAGGACCCCTAAGTTCTTTTCTGCAGGGCTGCTCTCAATGACTTCTCCCAGTCTGTGCATGTATGTGGGATTGCCCTGACCCAAGTACAGCACCTTGCTCTTGGTCTTATTGAACCTTATGTTCTTGTGGACTTGCTTGTCAGGTCTGTCCAGCCCCCTGTGGATGGCACACTTTCTATGATATCAACTGTACCACCCAGCTCGGTGTCATCCACAAACTGGCTGAGGCTGCAGTCAGTCCCTTGGTCTATGTCACTAATAAAGAAGCTCAAGAGTTCCCAAAGCCAACCCCTGAAGGACAGCACTGATCACTGGCTTCCACCTGAACAAAGAGAAATTGACAACATCCAACCAATTCCTTATCCACTAAATAGTCCCTCTTACAAAGTCATATCTCTCCAATTTAGAGATGAGGAGGTGTTGTGATACCACGTCAAAGGCCTTGCAGAAGTCCAGGTTCCCCTTTTTTTCTATTCTCCATCATAGAAGACCACCAGACTGGTCAGGTATGACCTTCCCTTGATGAAGCCAAGCCAGCTATCTCAGAGCACTTTCTTGTCCCTCAGGTACCTGATATACAATTGTAATCTCAAGTTGGAACAATAAATACTCTTCTGTTCCCTGCCCCTGAGAACTTCAAACCTGGAACCCAGAACATAATATGGCTATGGGAAGTATAAGTGAGGCCAAAATGGTGCAGCCTACTTGAACCATGGGGGATGATTATTAGAAGGGTGACAGATTGTAAACTATAAGCAATTGGAGCATAGTCATCAGAAGTTGTAATACGCACCCTAACTTTCAATGTGAAGGAACTATAATAATATCTCTATGGCAGGTCAGAACCTCCCCTTTGGTGCCTGATAGAGTTACTCAAACTAACTGGGCCAAAGAGCATGGTATAAAATGCCTGGACGTGGCCCCACCCAAAGCAGAAATTTTGATGCAGAACAGGAATATGGCATGTATTTATCATGGAGGACAGACCTGCCTCTCTTAGTTCCAGTTGAACATCTATTCTACTCCCCTGAGACTTGTGACTCACCAGGATGATCAACAGAGGCAGAAGCAGAAAGAATTCCAGTGTTACTGAAGAATTACCATAGTATCTTGTTCTTCAGTGATATTTAATGACAGCCTTCTTGAACACCTCTTGCAAAATAAGCCAGAAGAATATATAATAGAAAACTATGAACTCTCTAGGTTGTGTACAATTTACACAAATGTTTAGTAAAAAAAATTATCACAACAGAAGAATAAATGGAAAATGCTCACCAATGTTGAAGGTTCACAGTAAACTCTACAAAAGAACAACCTCCAGAGAAAGAAAGCCTGCCCTAGAGGTGGACAGCCCTTAAATGAGTTCTGGGAAAGGTTCTCACCCCTTCTGGTAGCACAGCTGAATTATCTTCACTGGTGCTCCCGCAGCTGACTCATTGCTTGCCTCAGATGGTTAATCAGAGGTGATCAACGATTTCCTATACAGGTTGCAAAGTGAAAAGTTGTATCAACATCACATCAGAAAATAACATCAGCACAGCAGCAAATTTTATCTCCTTGCAACTGCAATTGTGAACAGACTGTAACAAATAGCTTGACTCCAATATTCTCAATCATTGGTTTACACTGTGAAGGGGTGGAGCATATGAGAACTGTTAGGTCATGGCCTGAATCTGTGATTGAGGATGTGGTGGCATGTAGCCAGGCCAGGGAGCACAGGTGGAAGCAATTCACTATGTGACTGGAAGGGAGAGGAGCTAGCTAAGGTCCCCTAACTTTATTTAAGGGCTGACAGCTACCTCCTCTGGAGTGTTTGGTTAGTCCTGATCCTGAGGAAGGGGTAAGCTATTCCTTCTTTCTTACAGGACTGTGACCTGCTTATCTTGAGTGATCTAAACTGGTTTAAAGCAGATGTATCCGCTTTCTCCTGTCTGCATATGCTAGTTTACTGTAGACTAGACTGAGGTAAGGAAGACAGATTATTTGTGATTTTCTTACTGAATTTAATAATCTCTAAATTTATAATCTCTTCTCTTTGTAAAGTCAATCTTTGAGGTGTTTTTATCATTCTTATATCTGACTTTTGTTCTCCTACTTTATTCTATGTTAATCCTATATTTTTCTACACTGTTTGGTGTAAACATAATTTTCAGTTAAAAGGGTTGATAACAGAGCTTTTTAAAAAATTCAGTACAGTTCTAGATCATATGAGTAACAGTAATGCAGTTATTAAGATATTACTGGAAGTAAATCACATTTAAAACTAAGGAATAGTTCTGTCTGATTAGACACCATATGATTATAACTTGTCTTCTAGAAGAACTGTCTAAAAAAGAAAAGTATATTATTTAGGCTTCAGAAACATGCCTCAGCAGTATTTATTTTCAGTCTGTTACTTCAATAACTGAAATAACAGAATTCATTGCATTTAAAGGTGCTGCCACACTTTCTGCCAATGGAATTTGTTAACTGGTTTGGAGTAGTCAAGTTTTACAGTTAGACCTGTTTCTAAGAGCTCAGTCGTTGAATTCATTAAATGAAATGATTGAGTATAGATAAACTGAATTTGATGAAGTGTATTTGGATGGTCTAGTTGTAATGGAAACTAATAGAATGGCTTGCAAAATCAAGTATTTAAGAGAGCATAAATGGGAAGACATGAGAAAAAATTATTTTTTTCCCCTTTAGGAAGATAAAGTGGATTATCTGTATGAGCTGGACCTGTGTGTCATACAACACACAATTACATGAGGTAATGTTTTATATTCTGGCAGCTATGCAGGTTTTTATATCTAATGACTTAACTATTTAAAGTCAGGACCATTTTGAAAGTCCCTGTGCATAGAGATAGGAAGTTCTTGCCATAGCATTTATGTGATCACATGGGCGAAATTTGAATTTACAAAATCAATGTTGACAGAGACTCCTCCCTTGCGAAGAGTTTTTTTTAAGGAAAATCTAATTGTAAGATGCTATTTGCATTTGCAAGCCCAAGACTGTAAGGAATTGGGTTAAGAAAAATGAAGTTTCTGTGGCATTTGGCTAAATCAAATTATTTTAGAAGCTCTATACGCTCTCATTCCTATATGTCAAAAGCAAATCAACCATAAGGGTACAAACTGTTGCTGTTTTCAATCTGAGAGTCCTCTACCTGATGCTCTAACATCAGGAGCTTAAGCACAACTTCAAATAATCTTTAAGACTCTTAACTCGGTTTGCCTTAATTTCTATTTTCTTTCCTTAAGCTGATATACGACTTGGTGTTCCTATGAGTACTTAATAACATTAGCCAGAGCTACAAGATTCTGAGTGTGTCACCTAGATATTTGGGTTGAGTTGATGAATAAATATAAGGCCAGGTATTCTGTCCTTTTGCAAAGTCTCCAGGCTTGGAGTAATAGGGAGCTACAACAAAGGTCTGCTGCTTTGCTAGTCTATTTCCTGAAGACTTCAAATATCATAGTAGCGCTCTGAATGGCTATTAGTTCTTATTTCCTACTATTTTCAGGAGAACGTTGGGCTTACTGATGTAGTCTGTGGTGATATATATTTTTTAACCAATCTTAAGTATGCTCTGACTTCTGGGTTCATGTGAATTAGACTTTCCAAGAGAAGTGGAAGGATTCTGAACTGCAGGAAACACTGATAATCAATAGTAAGTTTAAAAATCCACTAAAATGTTATGTCTTTTTATTTACAGTTAACAAATCTTTACTTACACTAAGAATTGGGCAGTATGAAAAAGGTTAAGATGCTGCTTTTTTTTTCTCCTAGTCTGCTCTGTTTATTTGATAGAAAGTACCACCTGAGGCTTCTATTGAGAGAGCAAATAAACCACTTTTGGTAACTATTATAATATCCTTCCCACAAATCTTAACTATTTTACTTCTGAGAATGGGCTAAACTCAGCAATGAGATAACACTGACTGTCATGGGGTTATCCCTTGATATAGGTCAGTGATAGGGGGCACAGGCCCTGGGGAAAAAAAGGAGGGGGGGGGGGGGAAGAGGGAAGGTTTGTCACGTGACCCAGCCGACCCCAGGCCAAGCACTTTGGGAGAAGGTGAAGGGCAGAGAGTGAGCAGATCGTTTTAATGAAGAGCAAACACAGTGGCAACAATCTGAGGAGGAACGGGAGCTGACTAAGTGTAACCAAATCAAACACTTAACAATAGCACATTGTGGAATTCCAGACCTCAAACCTTCAGATAAGAAATGGGACCAATCAGCACAAAGGAAATCTTACTCAGAGTTGACTATACACTGTGTATGTCCAAGGAGTGAAAAAGGAGGAAGCATTCAAGGGATTAGTTAGCATAGGACAACTCACTGTCTAGAGTGAGTCAGCAATACCTGCTTTGTGGAATCATGTGAGTGCATTTTGTGTGGTGTAAATATGACTGCCTGAGACACACCAGTTGTGCAGTTGGGGCAGCGCAAGCCCCCCAGTGTGCTGGTGTATACACCTTAAATAAACTACCTTACGTTCTGACTCTTGTGTGCTATTCCACAGGTCAAGTGAGATGAGTACCCAAAGTAGGAGTCAAACCATGGCAGTGTGAGGGGAGCACGTGTTTTTTTTCCACAGCAAGCTGAGACAGCCAGAGGCAGAGAGTGGCTGGGGTCTGGTCCAGCATCCCACCCCACTTCCTCTTTGCACCAAGTCCTCCAGGGATGACATCCCTCTCCTTTGGGAACCCAAAATGCACAAAAGGGTGGTGATATGAAACCAGAACATGAACTCTTTAACTGCCCACTGTTATGCATAATGTTCTGATGTGGGATGCTGACAACAAAAATCACAAAAACATGATGCAGGCCTTTCATTTCTCTTTGGGACTATCACTCCTTTCTAGCGACTCACAAACTGGTATGTGAACAGAGGCAATAGCAAAGGATGAAGTACTTATTTCTTTTGAATGAAAACAATACATATGGTGTTATCAGAATGACAAATACAACTTTGGTGAATCTGTGTTCTGACATTAACAGGCAAAAAAAGTGTGTGTGGGGGATTCAAGGTTTTTGTGTAATATAAAATTACCACCGGATGGTGTGGCTGACGTAAAAGTACTGGTTCCTTCTGTAACTGCCTTCAGACAATGGGAAATATATGGACATACATACCAAAAAGATTGCTGTGCATTTCCTTCCCAAGTCATCGTCTTATCAATAATGAATAGATTTGAATCTTGGGAGAGTGAAGAGAATATTATTTAACCCAGAATGTGCAAATGCAAATACACAAGATGTATTTTAAATCTATAGTACTTAGAATGGATATCTCTTTTTTCTCATATCTTTCATGGTGTGAATGTTTTTGGTACCTTCCTCCTTTTTGCTCCCATGGAGGCTGCCCAATCATCCTGTGGGAAGGGGCTCTCTGAATACCACAGTTGGTGATATGGGCAGGTGTACTGTGGCTAGGTTTGAGTCCTGTTCTCTGAGCCTGTGTTTAAAGTTAGCTCAGGTGGGGGATTTTACTTACTAACTAGCCAGTGACTAGGCAAAGGAAATGTGCAAGTTGTATTTATTTAAGAGAGTGCAAAGAGTTTTATATAGTTATATATAACTAGGCCTATTCAAACACAACCAACTACTCATTGCTGAAAATTAGATTACTCTGGATTATGCATGCATACTTTTCTTCTTGGGCATCACCTTATTCCAGCCTTTTCAGATGTATGTAACCAATCTGCAGCTCACAGAATCATGGAATCATGTAATTGCTTGAATTGGAGGAGACCACTGAGGTTTTGTTCAGTTTTTATTGTTTTTTTGCAGTTCAGTGCTGTATAATTTGGCTTCCAGAAGATATAGTATCAGCTTTCATTTTTTTTCCCCAACTATTCCCTAATGGCTATAACTGTAGAACAACTGGGCTGCAAGCCTGTCGTCATCCCATGACACTGAAAAATCTTTTAAATGCTCCTTGATAGTTGTGCTGAAATACTTCATTTAATAGTGTGTATTATTTGTCACCTTACCCTCTGGTTCACAGCACTTAAGGTCAAAATTATTTGTTTCCATAGGGAAATAAGTACAGAAGGGTTAAGGATGAAACAGATTTTTCCAGTTCCATATTAAATAAAATAAAAATCATAATTCCTACTTGTAGACAGTTGGATTTTCTGTCACTGATTAACTCTTAAAACAAATGGAATTGCTAATTGGGCTGAGGCCGAAAGACTTGTCACAGAAAGTCTTGGGTTGGAAGGGAGCTCAAGGATCATGAAGCTCCAACCCCCTTGCCTGGCAGGGCCACCAAACCACCAAACTTTCACATTTACTAGATCAGGTTGCCCAGGGGCCCCATCCAACCTGGCCTTGAACACCTCCATGGACAGGGCATCCACAACCTCCCTGTGCAGCCTGTTCCAGGACCTCACTGCTCTCCTAGTAAAGAACTTCCCCCTAACATCCAATCTAAATCTTCCCTCTTTCAACTTAAAACCATTTCCCTTTGTCCTGCTATTAACAGCCCTTTCAAAGAGTTTACTCCCTTCCTGATTATAGGTTCCCTTCAGCTACTGAAAGGCTGCAATGAGATCTCCCTGCAGCCTTCTTTTCTCCAGGCTGAACAAGCCCAGCTCCCTTGGCCTGTCTTCATAGGGGAGGTGCTCCAGCCCCCTAATCAACTTTGTGGCCCTCCTCTGGACCCTTTCCAACAACTCTCTGTCTTTCTTGTACTTAGGGCTCCATACTTGGGCTCAGTACTCCAGATGGGGCCTCACAAGAGCAGAGTAGAGAGGGACGATCACCTCCCTATCCCTGCTGGCCACCCCTCCCCTGATGGAGCCCAGGATCCCATTTGCTTTCTGAGCTGCAAGAGCACGCTGCTGGCTCATGTTAAGTTTCTCAACCACCAGGACCCCCAGGTCCTTCTCTGCTGATCTGCTCTCAAGGACTGCTCCTCCCAGTCTGTACAGGAGCCTGGGGTTCTTCCAGCCCAAGTCCAAAAGCTTGCACTTTGCCATGTTGAATCTCATTAGGTTCATCTGGGCCCATCTTTCAAGTCCGTCAAGGTCCCTCTGAATGGCTTCCCTTCCTTCCTCCATGTCAACTGCACCACTCAGCTTGGTGTCATCAGCAAACTTGCTGAGGGTGCACTTTATTCCCTCATTGATGTCATTGGTAAAGATGTTAAAGAGCACCAGTCCCAAGACTGATCCCTGGGGGACACTGCTCTTTACCGGCCTCCACCTGGACATAGAGCTATTGATCACTACCCTCTGTCTGCGGCCTTTCAACCAATTTCTTATTCATTGAGTGGTCCTCCCATCAAATCCACATCCCTCCAATTTGGAGATGAGGATGTGGTGGGGGACAATGTCAAAGGCCTTACTTGAATCCAGGTAAATGACCTCAGTCGCCTTCCCTTTGTCAACCAGTGCCATCACTCCATCACAGAAGGCAATCATAACAAGATTGGTTAAGCATGACCTTCCCCTGGTGAAGCTGTGCTGGCTGTCTTGGATTGCATGCTCATTCCTCATGTGATCGAGCGTGTTGTCCAGTTATCCATTTTGTTTCTCTAGACGCTTCTTAAGCAAAGGAATCTCTGACATAAGCTAGAATGTCTTCCTTCTTAAAAGGTAGGACTTGGAACAGGTTCATTTCTGATACTGAGTGGGCCCCGGTGGCACAAGTGGTAGGAATGCCGCCTTGCAACACTGGAGGCCCAGGTTCGAATCCCCCCCTGTCGCGCAAGTGGTAGAAGTGCCGCTCTGCTACACAGGAGGCTCGAATCCCGGGGGTTGGACTCGATGATCTCTAAGGTCCCATCCAACCTGCAGGAGACTGTGATACTGTGTGTGATACTTTGTTTGTTTTTTTTTGTTGTTGTTTTTTTTTCTGCTTTTCTGCTATATTTTGTTCCTGTGTTTCCAGTGTTTGATCACTTCCAAAAAAGTTTATCCTACAATTCTGAACAATTGAGATTTGTTTCTAAGGATCATAAAATATTATAACTATTATCATAGACATTTAAGTTTGCCTTTCTCCTGCACTGAAATAAGTACTTTAGTGAGAGAATAGCATAAATCAGGGTTGTAAAGACTTATCTGTGGAACTGCATTGTCTCACAGTTGTGTTTTTCCCCTCCAAAACTGCTATGAAAATATTTCATCAAGATTTCATAATATTGGCTCTGTTCTGAGCCTATGCATCTCACGTGCAAGTGCTCTTGTTATAGCAAGTTCTCTGTATATAAATGTTTCAGCTTCCTCTGAATGTGACAAAGCTATTTTTATTTTCCATATTTGAATTATTAGTTTAAATTTTACTGTTATATTCCTTTTTCAAAAATCTGTTTATTGTAGATGAAAGATGGAAGTCAATCAGTCATATTTGAACTTCATTAAGTGCTGATGCATCAAATTAGCAAGAAAGAGGTCATTGTATTTATGTTAGAATTTGAAAGTGAGGATATTTGAGCATACTGCTACATTCTGTAGCTTGAATTTGTAAATACTCAGTACTATTCCTGTGAGCAACTGGTGTAGCAACTGACCTGAGCATCCTTTTCATGCTGTGGAGCCCAGAACTGCATGCAACATTCAAGGTGAGGCTGCACCAACACTAAGTATAGCAGGACAGTCTCCTTCTTTGACTGTCTGACTGTGCTGAGCTTAGTGCACCCCACAATGCAGTTTGCCCTCTTGCTTGACAGGGTGCACTGATGGCTCATGCTGAGCCTGTTGTCACCAGCAGCTCCAGACCTCTTGCTGCAGGGCAGTGCTCCAGTTATTTATCTCCCAGTTTGTACTGTGACTGGCATTATTCTGTCCCAGGTGCAGCACCCAGCCTTTACACTTCTGTTGAATTGTTCAGTGTTCCAATCTATCCATATCCCTCTACAAGGCCTCTTGTAGTTTCAGGGAGTCAACAGTACTTCCTGCTTTAGTGTCACATGGCAAACTTGCTGAGGATGCATTCAACTCCTGCATCCAGATTACTAATAAAAATGCTGAACTTATCTGGCCCTAGAATTGAGCCTTTAGTGACTGCCAGATGGCCATATGTAATGCCACTCAATGGTAGGCCTTTTGAGGCCTATCATTCAGCTGGTTCATCACACAGTCAATGTGAACCTATTTTATCTCCCAGTTGGATGATTTATCTGAAAAAGGATGCTGTAAAGGATAGTATCAATGAAAGTACTGTAATCCGGAAAGATAAAATCCACCTCCTCTTAATCCATCAAGCAGGTTACTTTATTATAGAAGGGTATCTTCCCACCCAAGGTATTCAGCTGCTTTATAAATACTTAGAAAGATTATTTTAGTGGTGTCTAATGATGTCTGTGAGACTGTGCAATTGTGATTGCCCAATATTCCTATGCATCTATATCTCTCTGCAAGGTCTCTAATCTCTACAGGGTGTCAACAGCACCTCCCAGTTTAAGGTCATCAGGAAACTACAGAGGATGTGCTCCACTCCTGCATCCAGACCATTGATAAAAAATATTGAACAGAACTGCCCTAGAATTGAGTCCTGGGGAGCATTGCTGCTGACTGGCCAGTAGAACCCTGCTGCTGAGGAGGGCTCTGCTATTGAACTTGTTCATTACCCAGCACAGCATGAGCCATTTTTTTTCTCCCAGTTGGACAATTTGGCCAGAAAGATACTGTGAAGGATGATATGAAAGGCTTTACTGAAATAAAAAAAATTACACCAACCACTTTCATGTACCGAGTGGATGACCTTATCGTGGAAGGAGATCAAATTATGAAGCCTTCACAAGCCTGTGTTAGCTATGCCTGATGGTTTCTTTGTTCTTTAAGTGCCATTTTGTATCCTCTAAGACAATATTCTCTGTAACTTTTCCAGGGCCTGAGTTTATTATACTGTACTTTCCTGGATCTTCTCTCATGCCCTTTTTGTTGGTAACTATGATGCTGGCTAGCTTCCAGTCAGCCATGGTCTTCTCCAGACTCCCAAGAGCTTTGGTAAATTACTGAATAGGTCCACCTATAGTGTCCACTAAATCCTTCAGCACAAGAGTCTGAATCCTTCCTGGCCCCATGGATTTAGGAACAGTCAGTTGATACAACTATTCCCGTATGATTTTGGTGACTGAAGATGGAAAGTCTGACTTACTTGTGGCAGAACCTGGGACTGCCTGCTACTGGGCTTTTAAAAGATGGTTCTTGAAAAATGAAGGGCTTTAACGGACCTTTACACATTCTAGAGCAGTTTTTCAGAGGACACCACTTTTAAGGTCCCTGAGAAGCTTAAAATTTGCTTTCTTCAAACCCAGACTTAGTAGGAAAGAGCATGGATTCATGAAAAGAAGGTTGTGCTTGACCAGCCTCATCTCCTTCTATGACTGGGTGACCAGACTGGTATATGAGGTAAAGGCTGTTGATGTAGTCTACTTAGACTTCAGCAAAGCCTTTGTCATGGTCTCTTACAGTATTCTCCTGGGGAAACTGGCTGCCTGTGGCCTGGACAGGTATACCCTCCTTTGGGTAAGGAACTGGCTAGAGGGCTGCACCCAGCAGGCAGTGATTAATGGAGTTAAGTCCAGCTGGTGACCTGTTACAAGTGGTGTCCACCAGGGGTCGGTGCTGGGGCTTGTCCGCTTCAATATCTTCATTGATGACCTAAATGAGGGAATTGAGTGTACCCTCAGTAAGTTTGCAGATGACACCAAGCTGGGAGGTGGTGTCGATCTGCCTGAGGGTAGGGAGGCCCTTCAGAGGGATCTAGATAAGCTGGATCGCTTGGCTGAGGTGAATGGGATGAGTTCACCAAGGCCAAATGCTGGGTTCTGCACTTTGGTCACAATAACCCCATGCAGCACTATAGGCTTGGGGCTGAGTGGCTGGAGGACTATGAAGAATACAAGGGACATGGGGGTGTTGGTCAATGCTCGGCTGAATGTGTTCCAACGGTGTACCCAGGTGGCCAAGAGGGTCAATGGCATCCTTGCTTGCATTAGAAATAATGTGGCCAGCAGGAGCAGGGAGGTAATCATCCCCCTGTAGTCAGCCCTCGTGAGGCTGCATCTTGAGTACTGTGTTTAGTTTTGGGCCCTTCACTACAATTAAGACACTGAGGTCCTGGAATGTGTCCAGAGAAGGGAAGAAGAGAAGGAGAAGGGAGGTTGTGATGAGGAGGGGCTTGGCCTCTTCTCTCCCAGGCAACAAGCAGGACCTGAGCAAGTTGTACCAGGAGAGATTTAGACTGTACATAAGAAGAAACTTTTTCTCTCAGAGAGTGGTCAGGCACTGGAATGGCTGACCAGGGAAGTGGTGGAGTCGCTGTCCCTGGCAATGTTCAAGAGGCATCTGGATGAGGAGCTATGAGATGTGGTTTAGTGGCTTGTGGCAGCAACGGTAATGGGAGGATGATTGGACTAGATGATCTTGTAGGTCTTTCCAACCTTGTGATTCCATGATTCTAGCCTTCCCATCCACGTCAACTGTGTACTCCACAAACACTCCACTACTGTGCGTGCAGGTGCTTATCCAATTGGAGCCATGAGCTGTTCCTTTTGCTTTTCCTCTTTTTCTAGAGGTGTTTTTATTTTTTGCTTCACAGATGCTTCTCTGAATAATCTTTCTTGTATTCCCATAATTCCCCCTTTTTTGTTTGTTAGCAAACTATTGCCACACTATAGCATAATAATACTAATCATATTAATAATCATTGTAACTCAATCAAGGCCTCAGTTGATAACATGTTAAATGTAAGAAAAGAGACAAGGCAAACATAGCATAATAACAAGAAATGCTGTTAAACTCATTAAAAAGAACACACGTTTGCCTCATGATCCAAGTTTCTGCAACCTGGAAATGAATCCCTGAGGGTCCCATTCTGTGTTTACCTGTTACTGGTTAGGAGGAATCTTCAACTTTCATATACTCTGATATGTTGATTTTGAATGATTGAATGATCACTAAAATTCACGCAACGCATGCTTTTAGAGTGCTCACAACCATGCCTTTGAACTAATAGAAAATCAAAGATCACACAACTTTGTAAAGTTGCACATCGGATAGAATCAGTATAGCGGAGCATCACTTTCCTCAGCTGGCTAACATCCTAACTTGGTGGGTGTGGCTAAAGCTGAGCTGTACTGTTTCAATATACATTTGGATCTGAGAAACAGGCTGTTACAGGAGTAGAGAAGCAAGAAAACTATGCATTCAGAGTAGCACAGAGGGTTATGAGTTTTAGTCAACATATGCACACTCACACACACACATAGGCATCTGTTTTAGACTATTACATAAGCCAGAAGCAGAAACTCCCTAAGCCAGTGCACTATTATTTATTGACCCTTGAGAGGTGGCAATCTGCCAAAAGGAGAAGGAAGAAACATGCTGGCCATGGATGCGATAGGTGGTGCCAGCAGGGCATCCCCTGCTTCAGAGTGCACTTTTCCTCTCTCACCCATCACAGATTCTCTTCTGCTGTTATTCTTCTCAGGGTCAGCAGGGTTTTTTTCCATTTGAATGCTGTGTCCCTGTGGCCAGTGTGTGATACAGAGCCCAAGTGGAACACCTGCTTATAAAACAAAATAAACTATTGAGGTTAGCTCTCTCTATAAAGCAAAGTATTAGTAGCTATAGTCACAAATACCAGTTCCCTTAAAACTGTCAGAATACACACAGTTGTTCTGCTGTGAGAAGCCTTTAGGTCCCTAATGTTGTTGAGTGTATTGGTGAACTGAAAAATCTGCTGGGCAGTATATCAGAATAGCAGGATCATATGCTGAATCAAAGTAAGATGGCATGTGCCTTTGTCTCTAGTGATGCATGGTCATATTTTTAAAATCCTGATTAGTGGGATGAAAGAGAGCCAATCATTTTACAGTACAGGGTCATCCCTCTGCCTGGGATTCCTTTCCAGGTTTTGTCTTCACAGATTAAGAAAAGGCTAATTGATAGGCAAATAGATTCATAACTGAGCATAAACTGAGTTATTCCCATAGATACCAGCACTGGTAACACCTAATCCTGTTCAATTCACATTTGATCTACTACTAAAATACAAGAATCACATAGCAACCAAGATAATACCTAGTAATTCTAATTCTCGAGACTGCATTGGTAGCACAGGAAAATCAGCTATTCTTTCATACCATTACTAGTGTTTTTATTTATGATACAAATTATAAAACAATACCAGGAATAAAGAAGCACACAATCCCAATGTGTGATCGAATACACATAATAAAATAGAGTACCGTGAAAGACAATACAAAGCTTGCTTGAGCTGTGCAAACAAAGCAGGGTTCTTCCTTAACTTCCTTAAGGTCCTTCAATTTGCTGAATATACCTGTAACATACAGAGCCAGTTATTATATTCAGCCTTTGTTCTGAAAAATTTGAAAAGCTCGGGCTACCGCAGAGTGTTCTGCAACTTGAGGTGATCCATCGACAACATATACATCTGAATGCCTGTAAGAGACTATTCTTTTATACCATTGACTCAAAGCTTGCTGAAGGACACAGATGAACAAGTCCAAGCAAGTCCTGGTCAAGGGTTGAGAAATCCTTTGTCTGAGGGACACGGATGGACTAGGCCAGGGGCAATGAGAAAAAGATATATCCGTTATACCTGTTGGAATGAGTCACGGTGCTGTCAGTCAGTATCACTGACTGACTGGGTGGTGACCAAAGCCATTCCTGTACTGCCGGCAGTGGCTGGTCTGTGTGATGGCCAGGCACTGGCCAGCCAATTCAGGAATGTATTTGTTGTCAAAGTGTGTGGTCTCATGCCCTTCTTGTTTCCTGGCAGATCGAAAGGCTGTGCAGCAACACGCAGTTTAGACTGGCATTCTCTTGACCAGTGTAGCCCTCTCCCACACCAGGGACAGGGTCGAGCTGGAATAGCACAATCATTTTTATTTACTCGTTAAGGCTTTTTGCAGTCCCTTTGTACATGACTGGGTTCCCAACAATTGTAAAACTTCATTTTTTGAGCTGCCCCTGCATCAAACTGGGCTGCCAATGTGTCTGCTAGCAAGTACATTTTATGACTTTCCATGCCTGCATCTTGACAGGCTTTAATCATGTCTGTAATGTTTGGATCTGCATTCTTTAAGGCTTGTCAAATCTTTCAATAATCCGCATTTGCATTTTCTCCTGCCAACTCCTTATGCAAAATATCCCAGGCAGCTTGATTTTCCACTTCTCTCTAGTGTGTTTTGTAAATGGTCAGGAAATTTAATGTAGGGCTCAGCAGCCTTAATTGATGTACATGAGGCACTACACGAATTAGTATCAGGTATCCGAAGGATAGCATGTAACACTAAAGTCTTGTTCAAAGCATTACCTATATCCATCTGTGCCCAGGTCTGAGGTGTTGCCCAGACCCCCCTTTCCCCCATGAATTCCTCCATGCCAGTAGTAATATTGCTTCTTTTCTGCACTGCTCTAAAGCACTGTAGTACACCATAGAAAAATGCTTCCTCCCCGGCCCCTTCAAATTATTATCAGGAGGGAAAAGGTTCGGTTCGTCCTCCGGATCTACTGGACCAGGATCAAAAAGATCCTCTGGTTCCGGACCATCCCTGTCTTTACCCAGGTTACAAGCAGAGACCGAGCAGCAAGCGACACAGGCAGGGCTGAGGGCGCCAGCATCACAGAGAGGGACACGGGGCGGAGCGGAGCAGTGCGGGAGGGGATTGCTTTTTTTCTTCCCCCCCAGCCGGGGGTGGGGTTGGAGCCGCGGGTTGGGTGAGGGCGTGGTGTCAGCAAGCACGAAACAGTCTCTCGGTAGATCCGTCGGGTGGCGCTGCTGAGCCGGGCTTGTTCAGCCTCGGCTTGATTTGTTCCACAAGTCGGCGCTATTTACAGCATCTGATGTACGGACTCAGATGTGAAGGATTCAAATCGTTTATTACAAGTTCTCACATCACTTACATGCATTCACAAGTTTCCTTTTCTAGCTTTCCCATCCAGTCTTACAATTTTTCTATCCACCTTTACATGTCAGCAGAGCATTCTACAAACCCTCCATTGCTGTGCATGCAGGCATTTATCCCATCAGAGCCATGAGCCATTCCTTTTACTTTTTTTCTAGAGATGTCCTTGGTTTTCAGTGTTGCTTATCTTTCCTTACAGCTGCTGCTCTGAGTCTTTCTTGTATTCTGACATACACTGAATGCCCCTCCAGGTAAAAGCAAACTGTGGCCTACATTCTATGGCCAAAGGAAAGGAGAAAAAGGCATTAGCAATGTTAGTGTTGGCATACCATTTGACATTTGAGCAATCACCTTTTTGGAGGAATTTGCCTTGCAGTCAATCTGTTTTGCTATTCTCTTACTCATGCTTGTAGTGCAGGAGTGGGTTTTTTATGCCACTTCTTCATATCTTCTCCGTGTTCACCAACATACTTTTCTGTTGCAGTTCTTGTCACTTTCTGACATGTTGCATACACCTGACTCAGGATCATGCTTTTGGTGTGGATCATCAGGAGTGAACACTGGTTCATGTAAAATTTCCACCACTCTAAACTGTCTCAAATAATGGATGCCTTTTTTTCATAGTAGTCTATTTCTTAATTTTAGCCATCAAATTGTCCTTGAAGGGGTATTTTTCCTTTATATGGCTAATAGCATGCACTTCCAGAGGATGAAGGCCCATCCAGACATCTAATACCTCTGTCAATAGCTGAGTCCTTAGTGATTCTACCCAGTTGACAAGCTTCTCTGCTATCCAGCGACATACTGTTGGCCCCACTGTCCCATCACTGAAGTAACTAGATGACACCAAATTCATTTGGGTGCCATGCAAAATCTTTTCTCAAACCTTGAATTTCAGTCATCTTCAGAGGTCAAGTAGTGACTGTGACAATGTCTTCTCTTCTACTTTTTTCTGTTGCTTTCTTTGGTGTCGGTGACAGTGGTCTTGCTGAGAGCCCCTCCCCTGGGTTCTCTTCCTTTTCTTCCTTCTCATCTTCCTTCCATTCTAACTGATGTAACATCCTTACAGGGGCAACTGACATTGCCTCCTGTGATTGATCAGGTTGCACAGTTTCAATGCTCTTTCTCTCTAGTTTGACTTGGAGTCTGTCTCATTAAGACTGGAGTCAGTCTCATTCATGGGTTCCTCTGCCTGATTAGTCATGGAATCAGGCAAAACCAGGCCTGAACTGCTGACAATTTTTGATGCATTGGCTGGAAAAGGGCATACTTTTTAAAAGCGAACCACTGTGTATTCTCAGAAAGCTCAGGGACTTGGTAGAGACTTTAGAGAGATGGGCATCACTGGTTTAATGGAACATGGAACAGGTTAGGCAGATCTGAAGTGGCACAAACTATTTGGGGACAGGCTTATGCCAACAGGGCCTTACTCAGTACTAATTCACAGGGGGTAGAGATTGTCTCCGAGCCAAAAGGGACAGTCTCCAGGAGAGAGTATGAACTGAACGTTTCCAAGCTGAGAGGGAGAGTCTGGGAGAGAGTATGAACCAGACCAGAACCATGACATAACTGGATCAGGAAGACCGTACACTGCTCTGCATCCTTGGCCACCCCAGGTCAACCAGCAAATGTTGATAATCCTGCAGCCTTCTGCTGGGCTCCCTGAGTTTAAGAGCAACCACTGCACTTCTGTGCATTCCAGTGTCAATTAATTTAACTTACAGTAGGATTACAAATACTAGAGGAGTGATTGTAGAGAGAGAGACTACTGTACTTGTTAAGTGCAGCCATTCTGCTGTGCATTTATATTGAATTATGCTTCACTGTGTTTGCTTAAAAGGTAATTATTAAGATTGTTTTAAAAAAATGGAATGAATAAGACAGCTGTAAACTATAACAGCTGTTTGTGCTTGTGCTTTTACATGTTGGAGACTATGATTTGCAGAATATTTACTTTTTTTTATAAAAGCAGGAAATTAAATGTAAGTCTTCACCATGATAGTTGTTCCAGAATCAAATAGAATTTGTTGCAGTCTTGAAATGCTGATTGTTCTTACACAGAACGTGAAATGTATGACATTGCTTTTGTTTATGATAGACTGCATTTTTATGAAAAAGACATATAATAAGCCAATGTGGTGTCACATTTGCAAGTATTTTCATTGTGTCCATCAACAGTAAAAAATACCATCCTAGTAAAAACAGTTAAGAAAATAGGTGGTTTCTTCAATAAAATATACACAAGGTTTTTTCATTTGAAAATAATGTAATTGGAATAAGGAATGTAATGTATATTTTTTCCTTGTTAAATTAAAGGTACACTAGGAAATGTGAAATTTCTTAAGTGCTTTCCCTGGTAGAGGAGAGGATGAGTGCAAGCAGGACAGGACAATCTCCTGGGCGAACTATTTCAGCATTTCTTCAAATAATTGGCCAGAAGGCCTACCTTTGGCTAAGGCTGAGACTTACAGAGTTATTTTTCTTAGTGTAGCAGGTGTCTTATCTTCTCCTGAGTTTTAAATGCTCTGGGCTTCTGATTCTATTTTTACTGTTTTGAGCCATCTTTTTTTGTGTGTGTGTTTTGTTTTGTTTTGTTTTGTTTTGTTTCCTAATTCTATCGAAATTCATGCTGTCTTTTACTTTGGAACCTTGGATTATTGGATGATACCACTATCACACTATGTGTGATGACTTGAAAGCAGAAGGGTGTGCCAGGTGTGCTCAGTTCAACTGCAAATATTGGTTTGGCATAGAAGTGTTCATTAAGTGAACAAGCAGATGGAATAAGATACTGGTTCTTAGAGATAACAAGCCTGCTGGATGATTGAAGGTGCAGGGTTTGACAAGTATTCTGCTCTGTCTGAGCCTATGCCAACTGACTGGGTTACCTTAAGCAGCTGAAATAAGTATTTTCTATCTCAATTGTTTTTGGTTGCTTCTATAGAAGTTTTTTGTTGTTGTTGTTACTTGTTTGTTTGTTTTTTAGTCTAGACTTTTGAAGTGAATCTCCTGATTTTGTCTTCTAACTGGTCTTTAGTCCCCTCTGTGAAGCAATCACAGTGTGTGTGAATTGGACTGCGCTGGGAAGAACCAAAACTGAAAGATATGTTCCAGATGCATACCTCAGGAATTCAGGAAGACAGTCATCATTCTGTCCATGGAATCAGGCTACCACTAAGTGAAACTTCTGAAATGTGCATAGCCTGAGACATTATCGACTAACTACTTCATCCATTGGGCTGCATTACCTAATAACGCAGGCTTAATTTTGGAAGTATATGTATTTGGGAGAGCTTCAGCCTGCAGAGGTAGTTGAATGGTTGGTAATATCTACTGGGAAAAGAGAAGAACAGTTTATTTATGTTTATATAAGTGGGAATAAAGTACTTGCATAAGTTTTAAGCTTATAAGCAAAGGAATAATCTGCTTCATGTGCTTGGAGAGGCAGGATTTTATGTACAAAACAACAGTAGAATTTCAAATTCATTTGTTTTCACATAAATTGCTATGACTATTGGATAACTCTTCCACATAACTGTGATGCCAGTCCTTCACTGGTGTGATGAATTTCCAATGACCCAAAAGCTCACCAGTATGCTTAGACTGGGGCTGCTTTATCCACTGCCAGGCAGCACCGGGAGACTACAACATGGGTGAGCTCCCCATTTGGCTGCTATCCACACAGGATCCAGGAGAAACTCCAGCAGCTGTCTGAGTAGCTTACTTTTCAGAAGCACCATTGTACTCAGATGTGGACAGAGTGAAAACTTAAGTCTTTAATGCCCTTCCTAGATAACACTTTTTCTAGTTCATTTGAAGGGTGATACTGAAATTTTAGACTTGTCTAACTGTTAGTTGCTTCTTGCCAAATTACAATCATTTGCTGCATTTAGATTTCACTATTCCTAAGAAACTGTTACTTTAAAAAGGTGGAAATGAATGCAAATATGGCCTTAGAGTTGCTTATGTATGTGTATTCAGTTTAATTATCTTTGCATTTATGTCTGCTCATACTTCAGTGTGAAAAATTATTTTTCTTTTTCTTCTGGGTGGGGCGAGCAGAGACTGCCATTGTTTATTAAGTGTTGTCCAGTGTTTATTTTCATTTCATGTTCTTAACTTCCTCTGGCAAAGCCTACGACAAAAGTCATGAGAAAGGTCATGTATATGCCTCCTTGGCCTCAAAAAATCTGTCTGTGAGTGCCAAAGGGGACTGACTATATGTCAGTGCGAGTGCTTTTTTCAGCCAGCGCTACAGTTAAAATCTGAATTGCTTGTATTCTTTCTGACTCATGGAAACTGTTTCTGCAGCTCTGCTCTTCCTTACATGAGAATTACTCCGGACACATCAGCCAAGCAGATGAGAGTCACTTATTGTTCAACTTTGTGTGTGTGTATGTGTGTGTGTGCCTTCTCATTACTGTCACTACATCAATTTGTAATATTATGCTGTATTAATGTGTATGTAAACCTAATGCCAATTAGTGATAACTGAACATACCGTGATGTTAGGTTTCATTTTAATTAGGTACATATTAGGCTACTCTTTACAAATCTTGTATCTGAATATATAATGAGTATGGCAGCCTACTCTAACTTCACTCTTCTCATCTAACTGAAGCTAAAACCTGAGCTAGAAACTACTATTACTTCTGTGGGTTAAACTTAAGAATGTGTAGGTGGACATTTTTCAGAATCTCTCCTGCAGAGGTATAACACGTTTCTCTGAGGATTTCTGATGAAGTGCCAACTCCTGAACCCCAGGCACTGTAGAAGACAAAGCTTTTGGTTCTTTGTTCTATAATTGGTTAGGTCCAGTTAGGAACTGGAGCCTCTCTAGGAAGAGAAGCTAAAGGGCCTGTTCAGTCTGGAGAAGAGGTGAATTCAGGGGGTTTTACTAAAATCTATGGATAACTAGATGTATTTATGGTATGTGCAACCCCTGGCTCACACCGCAGCCCATTCACTGCTGCACAGCATCAGGGCAGCAGCTCTTCCCCACTGAGCAATCTATCCCAGACCCAGCACGTTGTTATCATTCAGGAACAACCAAACCACTAACACGCTTTTAATACTGTCTCAGCTGAAACTAGGATACAGGAAGGGTACAGAGTGGTGCTAACTCAAGTTATGACAAATAATTCAGTGCATTTTGGTACACTGACTTTACACAGTCCTCTTAACAGCAAAAAGTAGACAGCTTTGCTTTCTCTTTTGATACTAGAAATTGAGAATGGGTTTCAAAGTGGTAGGAATGCCACGTTGCAATACTGGAGGCCCTGGGTTCGAATCCCCCCTGTGGCGCAAGTGGTAGAAGTGCCGCTCTGCTACACAAAGGCTGGAATCCCGGGGGGTTGGACTCGATGATCTCTAAGGTTCCAACCCGCACGAGACTATGATACTATGATACTATGAATTTTTTAATTTTTTTGTGTGTGTGTGTGTGTAATCACAACACTACTTTAGTCAACATAATGCACTATCTGCAAATTTTCAAATGGAATTTACAGTTCTACAATTAGATATTCAACCAAAAATTTTGATTGTGTCTCTTTACCAGACTTTTGTAAGTCTTTTATAATATCTTATGAGAGAAAAATATCCTTTACTTCACAATCATGCCTTCTTCATGTCATCACTTTTTGGCAATACTTACATTTGTGAGCAAATATTTCCAAGCGTGAAGTATAGGAAGAGTAAAATTTTGTTAAAAGTCACTGATGAGCATCTTGAGAACCCACTGGAAATTGCAACCACTTCCATTGAACCAGACATTGATGCCTTTTTTATGATCTCCTTTTTTATGTTTTAATAAAAATATTTTAAAATATTTTATCATTTATATGTATTAACTGTATTGCATACAAGAGGCAGTGTGCACAAATTAGAATACAAGAGGTTCTTCTTAAACACCAGGAAGCACTTCTGTGCCATACAGGCTGCCCAGAGAGGCTGCAGATTCTCTTCCCTGGAGATCACTAGGACATGGGTGCAGGCACTGTGATCTGTGTGTCTCCGCTTGAGCAGGGTTTGAACCAAATGGAGCCAGAGATTCTTGGCATTCTCAGCTATGCTGTGAAATAAAACCCTCTCTCCAAGCTTCTTTTTAGAACCAAGAGTCCTTCACTAAGGCTGTCTCTTTTTACCTTCTGCCTCTTCTTCTCTGCTATTTTTTTTTTCCTTTGCACACTTAACTCAAAATGATACAAAGCAGTAGCCATGGCAGAACATCATGAAAAAACTGCTGGGACTTTCAGCCACTCCTATTATGTAAAATAAGTGGAGGAAATAACTTCACTGATCCATGGCTCTGCTCTGTAGGTAAACACTGACAAACTGGATTATAAGCTTTTGTTGAATTGTGTTTATATTTTATAGCATAATTTTTATGTCTAGAAAGCCCAGTGTCCACATAAAGAGATTTCACTATTTCTTAAGAAACCTGAAAACCTTTCTCTGATTTCAAGAGTTCTTTCAAGGTTAAGATAAACTTTTCATATACATCATCTGAAAAAGAATTGGAAGTTCCATGGCTTTTCTAACAGTTTTCAACCATTTGTAGTGGCAGTAGATTACAGCAAGTTATCCTGCACTCTGTTTTCCCACAGGAAATTTTTGTATTATATCTGAATCCAGAAACAAAAATGAGCATTTTTAATTTTCAGCATGCAAAGAATTGGGAATGGTGACATATTCTATGAAGAATGTTTACAGTCTTAGTGAGTGAGACTTCAGTTTCCTATACACACCTATTTCTAACCACTAACATTTTCAGTTACTTTTTTCTTTATTCTTTTTTTTTTTTTTTTTTTTTTTGCAGTTACATTTCAGTCTTCTGTCAGATTTGTGCCAGTCTTTCAAAAGATTCAGTATTCTTAATTTTGTCTCTCTTTACAGTAAATAAGTACAACAGTGTGAAAGCAAGAGGAAAACCTGTCTTAAGCTATAAGAGGATCACCCTCTGGCACCAAAACGTTGCACAGCCTTAGGTTCCTTCCTACAGGTTTTCACTAGTAGAATTTGCTTTCTAGTGAAAATAAAGTTAAAAGGCAGGATACTGATGAACAGAAGAAGAGAATGATGAACAGAAGAAGGGAAAGGAGAAAACAACAAGGGTAAAACCTAAGGAGAGGGGTTAAAAGATGCTGTAGAGATGGGGAACCTTAGCAGGGAGGAGGAATGTGATGTCTACAAGGGTCTACAGGTGAGGAGCTATTCACAGACCTTAATACCAAAGTGGGAGAAATTTTAATGGGCTTTTCTGTGAGACAGATGCTTAAAGAGGGTGCACTGTTTAATACATCACTCTATTAAATCCAAAATTATTCCTCTGCCAGATATGTTGTTTTCTTGTTTGCTTGATTTAAACTCATCTCTATTGTATTTCCATCTCAATTCTAGTGAAAATCTAGTTTCTATAAACTCTAAATGTTAAACTACTCTTAAGTATACTCATGCCTATGAGTATATACTTCAACTGTACTATTCATATATAGCCTGACATTTTCATTTTTAAAATAATACCTTATTATCTTGCAAAGGTATAATAATGTTATTAACAATGCAGTTCACAGATGATTGCTGTCTGTTGTTAGATTGTCTGGCTGTTACCTACTAACTTGTGCTGCACTATAACAATACAATGACGATTTTTTCCCCCCTGTTTACAGTACTTTTATTACTTGTAACAAACCCATATTTTACCACAGCTAATGGTGTGTAGATGGATGTAATCTCACTACTTTCCTATTTAAATCAGAAACAATAGATAAAAAAATAATTATGCTGATAGATGAGCAGCTGAGAATCAGTTTTCAGTTATACTTCCACAGGTTCACAGAACGTGTTTATTTTTCTGTCTTATGACAAACTTTTCTGCAAAATATCAAGCATGTATAATTTCCTCATTCTCATAACAATTGTTCCAGTAACTTCAGTACTTTTTAAACCAACACTTCTGCAGTGCTTCATCCCATGTCTTGTGTTGCGAAGCCACTTTGAAAGGGAGCCAAGGGACTGTAGCTTCCTTAAGCAAGTTCATTGCCCTTGACTCTTTGGTTAAATGTCATAGTTCTAGGCAGATTACCTTGGAATACAGGCAGGGCAAACTCATGTCTGCCTGCAAGAAACTTATGTAGGCTTGGAGACTGACATGTTGGATCAAACCTCCCACAAAACAAAACATGGAATTTCTGAGAGTACTAGCTTTCAACCCAGACTTAAGTGCCCAACTCAGTTTCTGGAAAAGTACTTCGTAAAATAATGTATTACAACTACACCTTGGTGCCTCTTCTGTTACTTTTTAATCTTCCTATGCTTAAGGTAGTATTTCCTCCATCTTCTGAAAAGCTGGTCATTTCCAGGACTCCAAAATATCCAACAGTGCTGTTAAGTTCAAGATATACAATCAAATAATGGATTAAATGTAGTTTTCAGAGCTGACAGATTGACCTACTAGCATATAGCTTCACATAAACAGTCAGATCTTCGTAAGGTCTTCCAACAGACTATTAATAATTTGAAGGAATAGATGCAGCTCCAGCTTCTGTTTTTCAATGAATTCCCCTTATCAACAATGGACAGCCTACAAAGTGATGAACTTAGATTGCAACAAAGTAAAATTCAGGTTAGATTTTGGGAAATTAACATTGTGAAGAATTGAAACAGATTGAGAAAGTTTTCCAGCTTTTCATTTAGGAGGGTTTTTGAGATATGTTAAGAAGAAAAACAGTCTGACTTTCCTTTTTCTTTCTTTTTTTCTTATCAGCTACTGTTTTTACAGAAGGAGGAAGGAAAGTGGTAAGATGGTGATAAGATGATATTTATTAGAAACAGATTAGTACTGTGAGTGATGCAGAAGAGTCTGGTAACTGCCCTGTTCTTACTGGAATTCAGACTGTGTTTAAGCAAATGACTTTCAAGAAATAGCTTAGAAAGAGGTGAGAGTTAACTACTGTACTGGTCACTGTTGACATACCACAGCTTCTTAAAACAGTCTCTATGACTGCCTTGGGATGCAGAATTACTTGCCATCTGATCAGAGATGAGTTCTTCCATGGTTTTTGTTGTTGTTGTTGTTGTTTGTACAGTGGGTGTATCTGTCAAAAAGCTCTGCAGCAATTTTCACCTCAGGTGGAAAGTCTGAATTCTTGGCAGGTAACCTAGAAATGCAGTGCTCCACTTGGTTTTCTTCCACAACAATAGAACTGGTCAGGACTAATAATTCTAAAGGGGAAATAATGATAACTTTAATTATGCCAGAGTTTAGTTTACACATTATTGGTGGCAAGTTTGAAATATATTATAAAACATTTGATATGTAGGATGAGAATAAAACCCCCCAAAAAGGGAAGGATAAGTTCTCTCTGGAGAGAGAACAACAACAAAAAGCAGAGAAATTATTTGTATCAGATTCTACATTTATGTGTAATATTAATGTATGTTGTCAGTAAAGGCATCACTTTTGAATATATGCTTGTATTTCTATATGGAGTTATGTCCTGATCTGTTCATTCATAATACTGTGAACAAACCTTTCTCACTTGGAATAAACAAGCTGTGTATAAAACTCTGGTGTTTCACGTGCAAGCCTCTGGTGAGTTACCCAAGATCTACAAATAAATCTTGACTTTTAGCCTTTGTTTTCTTTTGGCAAACCCTAGAAATCCCTTGGCATTGTGCCTTTTCCCTACCTGCTGGCTTATTTGTTTGGTTATTCAAACCATTCAAAGCACAGATCCAGGACTAGACTCCATTGTAACCCATGTTTCCAGAGATATAGAAAATATTTTCACAGAATCACAGAATCACCAAAGTTGGAACAGACCTACAAGATCACACAGCCCAACCACCCTCCTATCACCAACAGTTCTCACTAAACCATGTCCTTCAACACAACATCCATCCTTGAACACCTTGAGGGTTGGTGACTCCATCACGTCCCTGGGCAGCCTGCCCAGTCTTTCAGAGAAGTGCTATTTTCTAACATCCAGCCTGAACCTCCCCTGGCGCAGCATATGACATTGTTTCCTATTCATTACTTTTCAGTGCTATGTCTGTCTTGAAATATCGAAAGATAAAAAGGTGGTAATTCTTTTCTTTAGGGAATTATATTGGAATTTCATAGGTAGCCTGTCTTTATGACACGCCACTATTTCTTTCTGACATGGAAACTGCTTGCATACAGTATTTCTAAATATGTAAGAGTTGGAAAAAATCCTTTGCTAGTAAATTTTAAAATGCTCTTTCTTGACCTTTACAGTACAGTGTATGGGAAATTGGTAATCACAGCCTGAACCTCTGATTAATCAGCTGAGGCAAGTGTTGGGTCAGCTGCGGGAGCACAGGTGAGAGTAATTTAGCTGTGCTCCTGGAAGGGATGGAGCTTGACTCCACCTCCTCTAAGACCTCATTTAAGGGCTGACCCCCACCGAGTCAGCATTTCTCAGAGATTCCTCCCTGGTGGAGATTGCCACAGCTTTTCCAGCTAAGGCATTGCTATTGGTGTCTTTTCCTTTACAAATAACCTTTTGAATTATCTTTGCTACCATCTTCATATTATTCAACCTTACACATAGCTATGATTTTATGGTCGCACCTAAGGCATACAATGGATTCTTTGTAGGTTTGTCAGTATTTAGTGTTCTGCTTCAGTTTCTGATCTAAATTAATTGTGTTGTTGTTCATTACAGCTGATGTTCTACTCCACTGTGGAGGAAAGTGGATTTTGGGTTACAGCACATTATCATCAAACTGAACTGACGTCATGAGAGCAAAAACCAAAAGTATACTAATTGTGCTATGTTTTGAGGTCTGTGACAGTCTGCAAGAAAATGCAAAAGTGCAGAGAAGATCCATTTATCCGGGGAGAAAAACCCCAGGAAGGAGAAAAAAACTTCACTCTGTATGCAATTTCTTCTCTAGTGTTTTCTCTAACATCAGAATTCTAGTCTCTAGAATTTATGAAACTGGCTGGATTCATCTCTGTCTTGAAAAATACCGTGCTCACAGCTGTCCTGGGGCTTTGCTTGCAGAATAACGTCACAGTGTAAGAAGTCCCCTTTCTGGGACACTGTGCACCCTTTAGTTGGATGAAGAAATGGAAGAATTGAAATGGAACAAAACAGGAAAAAAGTTTTGGCAAACTCTTGATTTTTTTATTAGGTAAACTATTAGTTTTCCTACCTTTTAAATGCTTTCTTTATCATTGTTATGCTTCAATCAGTCAAACAACAGAACACAGATGTTTAGCTTTTCACCTCTAACGCAATGATAGTCACTAACAGGGATCCTGAAATACTTTTATCTCTGTAGTACTACCTCAGTTTGAAAAGTTAATTTGCTACAGTAGTAAGCTGATTCTGCTTCTTCCCTCTGTCTTATTTTTTTAGTAATTTTTTAACAGTGTACTAACGATTTTAAAAGAAAAGTGCACTGAGGTACATTAAATATAGTTTGTTGTCTGGGATACAACTGTATTGATACCAATTTGTTTTATCCAAGGAAACACATGCTTTGGAAATTCTACAAAAACAAAACAAAACAAAACAAACTTACTAAAAATAATTCTTATTTCCAAATAAGATGTGGGGCCCTTATGCAATAATATCACAAGACTGTAAGTGGAGCACCATTGCTTATCTAGAACAAAAACTAATTATTTCTCTTTGGTTTAAAGATCCAAATCTCCACCTTGTTCCCAACTTTAAAATATTCTGGAACAGACTATATTTGTTTGCACATCTAGAACTACTGTTGTTTCTGAATCATTTTTAGATTAAATACTTTAGAACAGAAATTGTCTCTTTCTCCTAATGCCTCTGCTGTGGACTGTGGTAAATCATTTATTGAGCTACTGTCTTTTTCTCGTGTCGTCTTTGTTGGACTTTTGGGGCCTAAGACTGAGGTTCCAAATGTAACCCTTCTGAGCTCTTTGTAGGAATTTTTAAAACAGACTGAAAGAAAACCTAATCTATGCTTCTAGTATTTTTTTTTTAAGTATCAGATAACCTGCACCTCCTGAAGTAATGTTCCATTAATGTTTGTTGAATGGATGTATTTGATTTATTTGTTTATTTATTTATTTGCAGAGGTTTGTACTTCATGATAATATCTATAGATATAGCTGTCCTCAACATGCTTATTGAAGCAAACTAATAATTATTTGCCTGAATGTTTTTCATAATATTTCCATAATGTTTCAAGATCTGTATGCTTAAAGTTTATGTTTTAGTTCTTTCTTTTTGCAGAAGGATACAGGCAAAGGAAATTCTGGTATCCCAACATCTCATCAGCTTGAAAGACAAAAGCAACAAATGTTAACAAAAATGTGATAATTTATTATAATTTAATACAATATCTTCGTATTCCAGTGTACGGTATCAGCACAGCAAAGATGTTGGCAGAAGCTACTACAGAGCAGAACAGAAGTGGTTTATGTGGTCAGGAAATTAGGGGATACCTATATAAAAAAAAAAAAAAAAAGAAAAATCCGAAGTTCCAGCCTATTTTGCAGAAATGCCTTTGAGTCCCTACTTTTGATATTTTCAGCTTGAGTTTGCATATTACAGTGATTCCTCATGGTGTATTATAAGGTTTCATGTATGTTCTTTAAAATGATTGTTGATAGTTGGGCTGAAATTAGAGCCCATTAGTGGTCATTCTAGCCAGTGCTAAAGGATACCAGTTTTTAATCTGTCAGACTCTGTACTGCACTTTCCTGATCTTGCAGTGCATTTCTCTAACACAGAAAGTGAAGTGCATTCCATCTCCTCTTTTGCTGTGTGGCCTGGCTCTTCTCCTAGCTAGACAAGTCACTATTTCTTAATCTTTTACTTCTGGAATCCACACTTCCTTTTTGATACCAATGTGGGACACTGATTGATCAGCTATTAACCTTTATTGCACAGCATCTTTTGTTTCCTGTATTTGTGTATTAACATGTCTTACAACAATATTGCTTCTGCAGCCTCTTCCAGTTTGTCTCCCTTTATCCTGTCTGCAGGTATGCTGTTTCTAAGAGATGACTGTTTTTGCTTTGTACTATGAGTAGGCAGAAGTGATACTTGTATTTAATGTGAAAAATGATGTTTTCCCTAAAAGTACAGTTTGTTCAGACAAACACTAAATAATTCTTGTTTCAGATAGCAACCCAGCTGAAGCTATCTTCTCCAGCCTGCATAGCACCACAAGGAAAAACTCAGTAAGTTTCCTTTTTCCCCTTTTACACAACTCAACAAATAAAGTTTATGGAAGAAAGACCAGCAGTCTCTGCATTTCAAGGCTATGAACAAACTTGTTGGGGTGTTTTATTGCTAAGTATATATTCTGCCTCTGTCAGTTAATTGAATCTCTATCTTTTCTTTAAGTGATATTTAGCTGAGCTTTTAAAAATTATTCTACACTACTGAGTCATTTACTTGTTTTTCTCTGAGGGTTGCAGTGAAAATGTTCTCAGATCAGGATCAAAGCACTTCAGTGATCTGTCAGCAACAAAAAATTAAGCAGCAATTGGTGAACTATTGCACTTCTTTTCAATATTAGTAATACAATAGAAAAATCCCCAAACTAGACACTGATTAATGTTAATAATTCTGATGAATTTCTAAACATCCTCTATTAAAAATGCAAAATAGGTTTTGTAAAAGCTACAGGCCTTCCTAATCCCATGCTGGGGGAGATCTAGTGTCTGTTGCCCTTCATTCTGCTGTGCTGAGACCTCTAAGGTTCCCAGTGACTGTTTGTACTCCGTGTTCTTTGTGTCTGAGATAGATTGTTCCTTTACTCGCTGTTTGCCGATAGCAGATATTGATGCTCAAGATGACAAACAAACAAAAAAAAAGAGATGACAGGGCTGTTCAAGACTGGTTGTGTTCTGGTGGTGACTTACATCCTGCATTTGTCTTCATGATGTCTGTGTGTACATCTTTCTCCACTGTGAACTGGCAACCATTGTATTATATGTAAACATTGTATTATATGTAAACTGTATTTTTTTTCTGAATGACTGTCTCTTGCCTTGAAGTCTTTTCAGTGAGGAAAAGAAAAGCTGCACTGACATTTCTTTTTGCAGTGGATGCCTTACAGTATGCTAAGTATTGTAGGCAAAGCATATTCATTTAAAAAACTACAGTTGTCCAATGTAATTCACTTTGCTCTTACTTTTTCTTTGTTTTTTTTTTTTTTATTTTTTTAAATTTTTTTTAATTTTCTTTTAAATTTTGTAACTGTTTAAAAAATGGCTGATATCATGCTTATGAGGTGCTGTATATCCTACAAGAGTATCCCATGAAGTGTTTTCTGGCTTTTGAATGCTTTTCTGTTAATGCCATATAAATGCCACTGTTAGTACTGTTAAATAAATTTATTAGAGACTCAATATATGTGAAATTATGCTTTTTCTTTGCAGTTATTTGAAGAACACTCCTACTCAGAATTTATCACCTACAATGAAGAGTGCTCCAGAAGTAACACATCCTATTTTATTATATTGGCCCATGACATCAAAGGCAGATGCTTGTTGTAAGGCATTAGAGGATGAACCTTTCCACCATTTTTCCATTACATTGTGTTGCAGTGTGGCAGATGGCAGCAGAGAAGCAGTCTAACAAACTGGCATCTGACGTGGAATTGCATATGAAGCAATGGTGCGGAACTGAATGCCTCCGAGCTGAAAAAATTGCATGAATTGACATTCATGGATGCTTGCTGAATGTTTCTGGAGACCTAACTGTATGTTAGCACAGTGAGGCAGTGGGTGGTATGTTTCAGCAGTGGTGACAGCGACAGATTGCAGATTTTTCCAAGCGCAGCATGCAGATTTTTGTTCATTAGTAATGAAAATGCATAGCTAATGGTGGTGTTGAAAAATAGTGTTTTGTAGCTGAGAATGTGCTCTATCAAATAGTATTATTGTATTCTCTGTATCTGTTGTAGTTTCCATGGAAATAAATAGAAGGCATTACTTTCAGGGTGACGTACACCTGTTAAGAAAATGCAAACCTTTGTCCTTATTGGCTTGCTAATCTGGCTCACAAAAGTGACTGCATCATAGTGTGATATCAGCATCCAGTTTCTATATTCTGATCTGCATTATATTTGACTGTGCCACTTCAGGAGTATTCAGAGGCCATTGTGAGGCTTGAGTGGTTCATTTATTGGAATAGAACAAGTTATGAGTTTACTCATTGAACTCAAGGGAAAATGTGAAAGTAACTGGGTATTTTCATACTGTTGGTGTTCACATATTTGCTTAAAGAATCAAGCTGATCCTTTAATGAGACTTGTATATAAGTGGTCTGTTTTCTATTTTTTGCTTTTTTATGTTTTGAAGATTAAATAACCTTTTTAGTTTCTTTACATTTTTCTTCATCTGTGTATTTTAATTGCTGTCAGACTGGTTTCTGTGCAATCTGAGATTGGGTCCATCAGAACTGCTGGTATAAAGGCAAGTGTACTTGCTCCTGAGCCTGTGTCTGTGAAAATCATCAAGACTAACCCATCATTCTCCCACATTTGTAGGATTAAACTATTTATGCCAAGCCTATTTTGATAAAACCAGCCAAGAGAGAAGCTGATGTTTAGTTCTACTGCTAGAACTGAAAGTATAAACAACTCTTATCTCTTATTTTCCCAGAGCTACAGACACCATGTATGTTCTAATAAATGTTCCTCAAGCAATGTTTATTTACAAGACATGCAGGAATGATCAGGAAGCTGTCAAAAGAATGAAAACCCAATTTTCTTCACTGTTGTTTCTGAGGAGCCTCTAAACATGCAGAGGAGTGCAGGGAGACATGCCTGCTCTGCAGAGGACGGAATTTCCTTCAGTTAGCTTGGCTGGATTTCCACTTCTTTCCTAATTGCAGTGAGAGGCCAGCTTAATCTGATGTTTCTTGGGTGTGTGGGATGGGTTGGCAGAGCAGGTTGAGGACAGTCCTTGCAACACAGGTTAGGTGTGCTGTACTGCATCTGACAAAAGCCAATGACTGCCATGGGTATGAGGGCCTGTGGCACTCTCTGAGGAATGTTGATTTCCTTTTGTCTTCTCTTTGAGGATTAGAGAAGTGTATGGGAATTGTGAGTGTATAAATGTGTCATCAAAAGATGGGGGGGGGGGGGGGGGGCACTTTGAAGAATCTTTGAAATGAAAACAAGTTTTTAACATTGATTTAAGCTGCAGGATTTTCTTAACATGATGAGCTGGTGGCAGTGTTTGAACTCATGATTGAAGTTATTTTACACTGAACTAGTAGGAGTTATGATAGAACAAGGTCTTTAGTAGGAGTTATGATAGAACCTAGTAGGAGTTACGATAGAACAAGGGCTTTAGCAGCATGAACAGACTGATCTCAGGTAATAGTAGAGAAAAGCATGAAAGAAAATCCAAAACTTTGATCTATGAACTTAAATTAGAGTATGGAGTCAAATGTATCAATGACTGGAGTATATGAAAGATGGAAAGGATGACGGTGCTCACCTAGGTGCCTTAGGGGACAAATGCCATGCTAGAGCAGCTCTGAGAAGATACGTCTTGACCAAGTCTGCTCTGAGCTGGCAGAGAAATGTCTCAAAAGAGACTTCAGCGTGATAGTGGAAGAGCAACATTGGACAGGGAGAGAGGGGGAGGGTTAAGAGTGAAGCTAACCATTGTAGATGGAATTGTCCTAAGACTTTGGGAAACAAAGGGATCCAAGAATAATGAGGACAGCGAAAAGGCCACTTAGAAGATAACAAAGTGCCACCTGAGAAACAGAAAAAGCACTGGACAATAGTCACAAACAGAGTTGTAAGGATCCCAGTCTCACTAACAGGCCTTAGTGACTCTGAGCAGCTTAACCAAGCAGGTTCCTCTGGGCATGTATGCACCCCAGGCTCAACTGGGTGCTTTGTCCTGCCCTGTGCCTGGCAGATGGTGGGTACAACCCAGCTTGACTTTAACCACTGACCCACTGACCTGGGTCTTTTGTCAGAGTCATGTGTGGGGAGTCATGCTATTTGGACAGTGAGGTGTGGCAGGGATAGCAGTGACAGAATGAGGAGTGACTGACAAAATAGTGGCAGCAACATTTTGGAAACATAAGCGATTGCTTTGCTATCAGATACTTGTTTTTTGGTTTTTTTTTGTTATGTGTATTTTTAGAACAGATCAATGTATCATCTATAGTAAAAATGCTAAGTCATGGAAGTGATTGAGCACCTGGTGGGAAGACAGGGACAACCCAGGGGAGCTCTGGTGCAAGCAATGCAACTGAGTGACCAGAAGGTGTGGAGCAAGGATCCACAACTTCCCAGGCTTCATTTAAGATTTTGCAGTGGAAGCAGAAGTATCTTATCTAGAAATCCTTATCTACCTGGGGACCTTACAGGCCTTCCAAAGGTAAGCAGCTTCTTTTAGTTATTTCTGTGCTTTCTGCTGTTCTATCTGAGTGAATTCTTGTTTGCTCAAGTCCGGGATCTTGCTATTTTGCTGTCTTGTTGCACTTTCCATTATGTTATGCTATCTATTATGCAATCATCACAAGCAAATCTGCTGTTTCTTTATAAGTGACTGTGAGAGTGGTGACATTTTCACTGTTAGTGCAGAATCTCTCAGTGGTGGTTTTTGATATCCTGTCTCGTGTGATCCATATTATCTCTGGTCTGATAATTACTTTCTCTTATTAGTCAAGATAATTCCCTTTGAAGGATTTTTCTGATTAAGCAAATCCATTAATATTATCTCTGAAAAATTAGACGTGCTTCTTTGCCTAAGTCATCTCAGTTACTTTTTGGGCAACACAATTTTCTGTGGCCTACTAAGGAAGATAAGCAACTTTAGGCTATTGAGGGGAAGCCTTTCTACTGACTAGTACTTGATAGATTAAAGAAAGAATTAGTTGGAGGGAAAAAAAGGAAAATCTGTGGTATTACTGCTGGAAACATTCGTGCCTATCTCCTAACAGACTGACAATTTAAATGCATGAAACTGCTCACCTGAGGAACAACCTCACTTTTGGTCTTTTTTTAACTCATCTCACAGACTATCACAATGTTACCCAAAATGTTGATTTTGTACTTAACAAAGTATGTAAGAAGTAGTTTTCAGGAAGTTCTTAACTTTTTTTTTCTTTTTTCTTTTTTCTTTTTTTCTTTTTAACATATTAATCACTTCGTCCAGGAAAGGAAGAGGTTTAAAACGAAATTCCATCCCCTAAGAGATGGAATGGCTCTTACAGTCTGTGAAAACAACTTTCCTTTTAAGATCAGTTGTAGATGTTTATTCATAGTTTGATTACCAGTGTTATGAAGAGTAGATGATAAACAGGGATGGTCTCAGTAGAGAAGAATTTAAGGTGTGTGCAGAAGATGGAATGACTTAAAATATTTAAGAGTAATACTACCTTAAAAATGAGTTGGTTAAAATATGGTGAGTACTGGCATATGTCATCTTCATCAATGATGTATTCAGTGAGATTATGCGAACCCTCAAGTTTGTGTATTACACTGAGTTGTGTGGTGCAGCTAATATGACAGATAGGATGCTATCCAAAGGAATCTTCACAAGTTTGAGAAGTAGGCCAGAGTGGACCTAATGAGGTTCAACAAGGTGTTGCATTTGGGTCAGGGCAATCCCAGATACAGAGTATTGTGTTCAGATCTGGGGCCTGTGGCACAAAAAGACACATTACTGTTGGAGCAGGTCCAGAGGAAGGCTGCAAAGATGATCAGAGGGCTGAAGTATCCCTCCTATGGGGGAAAAAAATAAAGGTACAACTGCCTTAGCCTGTTCAGCCTGAAGAGAAGGCATGGAGGAGGCCTCCTTGTGGCCTTCTACTACCTGAGAAGAGCTGAAAAAAAGGAGGGAGACTGAGTTTTTATGCAGTCTGATAATGATAAGACAAAGGTGACTGGTATTAAGCTAAAAGAGGGAAGAGTTAACTTAGATGTTAGGAAGAAATTTTTTCCAAGAGTGGTGAGGTGTTGGAATAGGTTGCTCAAAGAACATATGAATGCCCCTAAAATTATTCAAAGCCAGATCTAATGGGGGCTGGGGCAGTCTGATATAATGGGTGGCGATTCTGCACATGGTGGGGATTGGACCTAGATGTTCTTTAAGATCATCAGACAGTAAAAAAAAAGGACTAGGGATAATGCAGGGTCCCTGCAGAAAGAGGAAGGTGTCCTGGTCTATAATCAACAAATATACAATGGTATGATTAGAGTGGTATCTACAGATTGTACAGCTAGAAAGATTATTATATTGGAAAGGGCTAATTGAAAATAAATGTGGCAGTTCATGGGCAGCTCACCTGTGCCCTAGGCTCACAGAAAAAAAGAGGAGCAATTTCCAGAAAGAGATCCTTCCTCAATGGCAGTCAGCCCTTAAATGGGGTCTAGGAGAGGTGCAGCCAAGCTCCACCCCTTCTGGTCACACTTCAAAAAGGGCAAGAAGGAGGATCCAGGGAACTATAGGCCAGTCAGTCTTACTGCTGACCCTGGAAGGTGATGGAACAGTTTGTTGTGGATGCCATCTCCAAGCAGTTGGAAGACAATGAGATTGTCAGGAGTAGTCAGCATGGATTCACCAAGGGGAAATCATGCTTGACTAACCTCATAACTTTCTATGATTTCATTGCTGGTGGGATAGATGTCATCTACCTTGATTCCAGCAAGTTTTTCAATACTGTCTGCCATGACATCTTTAAAATGAATCTGAGAAAATATGGGATAGATCAGTGGATGGTGATGTCAGTTGAGAACTGGCTGATTGACTGAACTCAGAGGGTGGTGATCAGTGGTGCAGAGTCCAGTTGAAGGCCTGTAACTAGCAGAATTCCCCAGGGGTTGGTACTGTGTCTGGTCTCATTCAATATCTTCATTGATGACCTTGATGAAGGTATGGTGTCCACACTCAGCAAGTACACCAATGATACCAAACTGGGAGGAGTGGCTTACACACCACAAAGCTATTCATCAGGACCTGGACAGGCTGAAGAGTTGGGCAGAGAAGAACCAGGTGAGATTTAACAAAAGCAAGTGTAGAGTCTTGCACTTTGGGAGTAATAACTGTATACACCAGTACAGGTTGGAAGGATGACCTGCTGGAGAGGAGCTATGCAGAGAGGGATCTAGGGGTCTTTGTGCATGACAGATTGGCCATGAGCCAGCAGTGTGTGCTGGCGTCCAAGAAGGCCAATGGGATCCTGGGGTAGGCTAAAAAGAGTGTGGCCAGCAGGTCAAGGGAGCTGATCTTTCCCTGCTACTCTGCCCTGGTCATGCCTTACCTGGAGTACTGTATCCACTTCTGGGCACCCTGGTACAAAGAAGACAGGGATCCCCTAGAAAGAGCCCAGTGGAGGGCCACAAAGATGATAAAGGGCTTGGAGCATCCCCTATGAGCAAAGGGTGGGTGACCTCACTGGTGACAGGACGAGGGGGAATGGCCTCAAATTGTGCCAGGGTAAGTCTAGGCTGGATATCAAGAAAAACTTCTTTACAGAAAATGTTGTTATGTACTGGAATAGGCTCCCAAGGGAGGTGATTGAGTCACCATCACTGGATGTGTTTAAAAACTGTTTGGATGTGGTGCTCAGGGACATGATTTATTGGAGGGTTGTTTGAGTTAGGCTAGTATGGTTAGGTTGTGGATTGACTTGATGATCCTGAAGGTCTTTTCCAACCTGAGCAATCCTATGATTCTCAGACCTGGGTCTGTTCAGCCTTGAGAAATGAAGACTGAGTGGGCATCTTAGTAATGTTTATAGATATCTGAAGTGTGGGAGTCAAAGGGTAGTTTTCTTGAGCTTATCTTGTCCTTCTGTGATTGGAACTGACACTCTGCACTGCAAAGAAGACTGATAAAATGAAATGTGGTAAGGTGATCATTATGTCTGGACACTTTTGCTACTATGCATAGCAACTGTGGTGAGACAGTGGTATAAGTTATCTGTGATAAGCCATGGTTGCCTTGGGGCTGTGAAGACTGTGAGATTAAGATAGAATGATTTATTGCAATAGAAGCATAGCTGTGTGAATGTAATAGCTAGGTGAAGTTAGCCTTAATAAAATCTTTTTTTCTCAATCTTTCTTTAAAAGGAGAACTGCAATAGTTCTATTAGGAATGAGGAAAAAATAATAGTTAGGTCTTGCACATATTTGCGCTTCCAGATAGTCTTTTATTCGCTCTACCAGTTATTTTCTACTTGTTATAGAACTGTATTTTTTTTCTATACTCATTTTTGGAACTCTCCCATCTTAGATGTGTTCTAGGATCTTATCTTGCTTAGCCTTAAAACCAGTTTTTCATTTGTCTGAGAAGGATAATTGGGCTGTTTTCATGTTAAGGAGATGTTGTTCACTTCCTAATTGAGGTGATTAGAGTTCATGCCTGGAGTCAAACTCAAGGTTCTGCCTGAGCTAAAGTAACTTTCCCTGCTTTCCATTGCTGGGAGGTTTATGTTGTTACCACGTGCTGTTTCACCCATCTCTGAATTTCAAGAGTTACAAGAGGATTCTCGAATATTCCTTCAGATTGCTGTGAAATTATTGATAACCTGAATCTTGTAATTTTTTTTTCGTATAAGGAAAAATAATATTATTTCTTGGAGGAAAGAAAAAAAAAAGAAAAAAAAAAAAAAAAAAAAAAAAGAAGATTTAAATGAGAAGGGATTTCTGTCTCTCTTCTTATACCTTTCTCTTTGATTTTCCAACCTGCAATCAACATGTTCCTTACTGGTATTTCCTAAGCTGTTCAGTCAGTAGGGGAAAAAAAAGCATTTCTGAGTAAAAATTCAGGGCATCTATTACATACTTTACAGTAAAGTGTTTTAAAAACCATAAATTATTTTTTGGCTTTTAGTTTGTAAGGAATAGAAAATTGTGTGTATTTATTAATGTTTACATTAAAAATGAAGACATTATTCCTTTTTCCTGTGCGTGAGCCAAATTACAAAGACTTCTATGCTGAAGCTCCTCCCTGAAGTACAACAAAGAATGGGAGTGTGCAACAGGAAGGAAAGATTGCAATGTACAAAGCATGAACTTAAAAACAGACTTGTGATGTTCCTTTTCATAGGATTAGTGTGGCTGGAAATCAGTTTCACATCTCAGTTCTTGCAGACTAGATCTCCTTGAAGAAATCCTTTTATACTGCTGACAGAACAGGCACATTAGTTGGGATAAGGGTGAGAGAATATAAAGCTGGTAATCTATGCCTGCTATAGCTGCTGTTTGTCCTATTTACTGTTCTAGGGACAGTGCACCAACTCCTTGGCATGCCGTGGACTATGGAAAGGAGCAGGCATGCTGATAGAGGTTTTGTTTGGATGTTTTGCCCTCCAGCAACAGTAGAGGTGTTAATGGCTGACCAGGGAAAGAATGCTGCCTGCCTGGTATGTGAAGTGCTTGCTCTTCAATGGAAAGACTGTACCTGGAGTCCTGGTTTCTCCTCCAGCTGGTACTGTCTGTAATTGTGTTAACATAAAGCACTACTTTAAAGGAGTCTTTCTTGTTTCCAAGAGAGCTGTTTGGACCAAGGGAGGTGAGAGGACAGGGAAATAATGGCCACTCTCTTTCACAAGAGATGTAAAAGCTACTTCAGTTATTTGTTTCTCCCTGGAAATAATATTTGATTTCCCCCATCTCCATCATATTAGTGTTATTACTTGTAGGCATTGGTGTTAATTGGTGTTAATGGTGCTAGTAATCAAGTAGCTTGAAAGCTTTTTGCATGAAGCCAGTTTATTGTACTAGAAACTTACTAAAAGAATAAAGTTATAGTTATTATTTTAATAATAATAGATACATTAATTCTGATTTCTTCAGATCTGGTTCATGTTTTATGCCAGTGGGAAGGCTGTCATGTAACAGCTGGGCAAATAAAATAAAATGGTCTTAGATATTGCTCAGCACCTCTGAAATTGAGTGCCCATTGAAATATGTACTGACTAGTTCATTACTTAACTATGAACACAGGAGCCCTGCTTGGATCACAAAACACATTCACGTGCATCTTAAAAACTGTAAAGTTTTAGAATGCTGGCAAAATGTGTTTTCCTAATCCATGTCTGCTCTTATGTAAAAACAACAACAACAAAACAAACAAACAAACAAAAATCCTCATGTGAAAAAATGCCCATTTTCCCCCCTTCAGTTCAGATCAGGCATGAGATTTTCAGCTCATCAAATTTGACTAACCTAAAATGAGTTTTGTTTTTCTGTGCAGTATGGTGTTCAGATCATAGGAAGAAACCTCCTTTAACTATGTCTGTTAATGTTTAGTACATTTCCTACACTGGTGGTAAAGTAGAAAACATAGGCATGATATTATGGAAGCAGAATACAAGGGAAGAATACATCTGGTGCCTTTTATCTCAATTTTTTAATTTCTGGAATAAGGAAGGCATATTCGTAGGGGTGCTGAATGAAAGAGCATGGTGACCTACTTTAGTTGGAAAACCGAGATGAAGTGAAGCTACTTCTTCAGACCTCACAGGAGTGAGCAATTCTTTTCAAATATGGTTTTAAAAACTTAATGCAAAAATGTTGCATTAGGAAGAGGATAAGAAAACTTTCCAGCCCGTATCCAACAGGGCCTCTTTTTACACAAGCATGTAGGTGATCTATCTGGGCCATGACTGCAGGCTATGAGGAAAGGCAATTGAAGGGAAGAGTCTTAATGAAAACCTTACAACACCAGAAGCTGCTCTTACTGATGGCTCTAACCCTATGACAGTTTTGTTCATGGATTCATCTGCAAATTCATGTTGTTGAAGGCATCACCTAGTGTATTGGTCAGTAGTTTACTACATTGTGATCATCTCTATATTAGTTAATTTACCCAAATTAGTTAATTTGCCTATATATTTTAGCTATTTTTCTACCTTGAAGATAATAATTGCACCTTGATACTGTTTACTGCAAGCATGAAACAGGAAGTGCCTATTGAACCTTGCCAGTTGAAAGCAGTGGCTTTCACACCTGAAATAGGTGAGGATAATGAATAGAGGTGAGAAAACTGGTGGCATTATCTCTGTGTAACAGAAATGTTGATTGTATACTGTGTGTTGTGAAATACATTTTTTAATGTGCATGTTAATCATGTGTTCTAGCACTTCTGAACATCAGTTCAAATTATTGAAAATACTAATGATAACGTCATGCAATATCTGAGGTTACAAAGGAAATCAAGCTGACATTGTTAGGAAGGATGCTATGTTAAGTATGCAGCATATGGAGCATGCCACTATTCTGTGTTCTGTAGTTCCCTCTGGCAGAAGTGGCTTGCAGACACTCTTGGAAAAGCAGAAGCAGCAGCCCCTGTGCTGAATGATGACCTCCCTCAGCTATGGGATATTTATGGCTTACAGTATTGTACAACATTTCCTCTCCAGCTGAGAGGAAATGTCGACAGATAATAGAAAAAAAATCATTATAACTGACACGTGTCTGCAGAACTACTTCAACACTTGGGATTCACAGCCCTCTCAGTGGCTTCCCAAGTTCTGTCAGTCCAAATAACTGCATCTGTTGGAGAGTTGCTCTTGATGCCCTGAGTCACTTGCATTTGAATGCATGTAAGGTGTGGTGTACTTACGGAATGTAAGGTGTAGTTCTGCTGCACGAGGGTCACACTATCCAAAAGAGCTTGAAAGTACTTTCTAGGCATTTGAAATCCATGGGAGCAAAACGACTGAAAGATAAAAGCATCTACAGTCTTGTTTATGGCATGGAAATCTTTCTGAAGTTTAGTTTCACAGTGTACTGTTACAATGATGTCTGTGATTTAATGTTTGACTGAAAGATAGTTACTGAGGTGAATTGTGGCTTTTTATTCTAGAGCAGTACAAATACTTCTAGCTTAGAAAAGGCTTCTTTAGCAGGTTCTCAGCCTGATGTTTCTTTGCAGAGATCCTTATTTCCCAGAGAGAGACAGAACTCAAGTTCACAGCATTTAAGTATTTATAAAAATGAGGGTCTTACCATTCTCCCTGTGGGCAGGGCCAGACAGAGATGAAACAACAACACAAAAATAAATCAAGCATCTTTATGGAACTTGTGGCTGCTCTGTTCTGGGTATTAAGTTAGATTTCTGCACATGTTCAGCTCTGGATATTAGTGAGTTACTGTGTTGGTGCTGCAAGTGAGCTAGCACATGTAGCTCTCCAGACCTTCATGCCTTCAACCCACTGCTGGGTTGCAGAGGCAGGAGGTAGGGGCTGCTTCAACTGGAGCAAGTGAAGGGTTCCATACTCCCCTCTTGGATGCTGGTAGCATGCTTGTTTCCTGTGGGTGTGAGAGAGTGAAGCACCCCTTTTAGTTCAGTTTCTTGGGAGTGGTATCATGTTGCTTGCTTGCTGTGGCTTTTGGGGGGCCTGCTGGCATGGTTGCATGTGCATGTGGGCGTGCATATTGATGTATGTGCATAGGTGCACACATGAACCATACAGCTGCACACCCGTATGTATGGATGTACAAATGCTTGCAAATGGGTGCGCACATGCATGCACATGGATGTATATTCACTCACAGAATCACAGAATTGTAGGGGTTGGAAGGGACCTCTAGAGATCATCCGAGTCCAACCCCCCTGCCAAAGCAGGCTCCCTACACATACACTCATTCATGTGTATATGCATGTGTTCACATGGATGCATGCGTATGGATTTGCACAGGCATATGCATGGCTGTGCACATGAATGCACACACATGCACCCACATTCATGGACACAGGCACACTCCTGTACACCTGTCTGTGCAGTGTCGTACATAACCGCACACAAATGCACCCGCCCGCTACTCATGCTCACGGAAAGCGCACGCTCCTGGCGCACCCCCACCCGCATCCCCCGCTCGGATCCTCGCAGCCCGCCCTGCCCCGCCCCGGGAGCACCCCGAGGGCGGAGACGCTGCGCGCTCCCTCACCCGCCTCGCCGCCGCCCGGGGCCGCCCGCCGGGGCGTGAAGGAGAGCCTGCCCTGTGGGAGGGAGTGAGACGGCCGTGGCATTGCGCGGCTACGGATCATCACCCCATGTGGGCTCCGTCCTTCGCGGCCCCATCCGCGCTGGGATGGAGGCGTCCGTCCGTTGCCGTCGGCACCTTCCCGTCCTGCTGCTTTGGGGTAAGCGGGACGCCGGGCCAGGGCGAGGCGGGGTAGTGGGTAGCAGCTTGTCGTCCCTAGGCTTTCCGCCCTCGCAGGCGCGGGGCTGAGCGGCTGCAGGGCGGCTGCACTGCGGGTACGGCGCGGCTTCTGCCCCCGAGCAGCATCTCGCAGGGAGATCTGTTCGCTGCAGTACGGTATGGTATGTGCATCCCTCCCGAAACTGAACTGAGCAGCACTGCTTGCCGTTCTAGCTGGGAGCCCCAGTCCGGTGTCTGTGAAGCAGTTCCGAGTGCGTGAGAGGGGAAAATTTTCACTGGTAAAGGAAGGGTTATTTTGTGTTAGAGTGGCTGGGTTGCTCACGAGCAGTGGTAAAAGTGCAGATATCTTTCAGACCTTGCACTTAAGGAGAGATCAGCTCTATTTCCAGAACTACTTGAGTGGCTTGTTTATTTATTTATTTAATTATTCATCATCAGGTAGGTTGTCTTAGGACTCTGAGATACAGTATGTTGTGGTCAGTCAGAAGTTTGTGTCAGATGACAGCTCTGAACTTCACTCCACAGTAACCTCCAAGATGCAGCTAATGTGTCATGGATAGGAGAAAAGAAAATCAGCCTTGTAGATTTAGACTGAGTACTACTTAAACTTTGTTTGCTAGCTTCTTACTCTTTCCAAAATGTAAAGCTGATAAACACTGGAAATACCAGTAACTATATTGACTGTTACACTGACAGTGTTAGGTAATGTTGTCTTGATCTCCCTGTCACAAGAATGTAATGCCAAATAAATAGAGTTTGGAATTCTCCATGTCTTGAGGACTGCTAAAGCCTTACCTTGATCATTTGGATTTTTTTTCCTTTTCCAGCTGTTAAGGAATAATAATAGTAAAAAAAGGCTAACACCTACCTTGGCACATGATAATTTGTGCAACCTTGAGCTTAGTGAATCAACCAGTAATTTTTCTGAGTGGGAAATCCTCCTGATGTTACTGTGACTCTTGCAATGTGAAATTACAGAAGATTTTGGAGAGCGTGTAATGAGGAGCAATGTTGCTGTGGTTCTGAAAACTAGCAGTTATTTTTCACCAGAAAGGAACAGGTAAATCAATTGTGCCAGGCAGTTTTTGACTGTGCTTGTTGCTTGCCTAATAGCACTAACTAAATGGTTTTAAGGATATCTGATGACTGATAATGTGTTACTGTTGCTATAAGTCAGGAAGGATAGATATATTCAAAAACTAGACTAAATCATAGATATTTCCTGGTAGAAAAGCCATTTGGGAGCCCTGAAAATTTTGAGACATGAAATCTTGTGTGTGTATTTCTCCCTTTTTTCTAATGGCTTCTTTTGATTAACCAGAGAGCCATAAACTCTCTGTAAGCTGAAGAGTTGTCCAAGACTGGTAAGGAGTATCTCAAATCAACACTAGTCAATCAACATCACTTTGTGGATAGTTTTACATTTGACAGTGTTTCTTGGGAATGTTTTCCTTCGAATGGGAGGGCCCAGGAGTGTCTGTTGGCTGAAAACTTGTCCTGTGAGCAAAGGATTCCAGCTTGATACGGAAGACTGGGAAATGATACCACTGTACCCTGTGAAGATGATACAAGCTGACGTCTCCCTGCTTCCTCTTATCTCCTGATTTAAATTTACAAAGCATGGAAGACAGGAGCAAAGGAGTTCCTGCTGTGATCCTGAAGCCAGAAGCTGTCACTCTCTTGAGCAGGCTCGACCACTTTGGACTATAAGTAAGAGGTTGTACTGTTGTCCTACTTATCAGCTGAACAACACAACCTCCTGTGAACTACCACTACTAAAGATCAGAATCTGACACCAAGACGTCATTGGTTTGAAGAGTGGTGAACCTCTTTGCTTCGCAGTTTGTACATCTGTCCATCTGTGTCTCTTTCCCCATTTTCTATCTTTTATCTTTACAATCTTTTGTTCCTTGTAGTAGCCGTTGCCTAATATTTTCTTACCTATAATGCTCTTTTTTTTTTTTTTTTTTTTTCTTTTTCCCTCTCTGAGTATTAGTTATCGTTAAGAAAGCTCTCAGTAATAAATTCGTGTATATTTTTCCTCCGAGTCTGGGATAGCTCCATTGCGGTAGTGACCCCTGCTGACTATGGGAGACGCGACACGTGAAATAGATTTACCTCTTGAAACCTGCGGAGTGGGACAGGAGTCCTCAGTGTTAGCGCTCTCTGAATGCTATAGGAAGCTTGTCTTGTAAGGGACTGGAACCTCACTTCTGCATACTCACACCACTGCCTTCTGCCTGTCTTTCTGTTTATGGCTTTTAAAATATTATCATTACGTAGAACCATCTGTTGTACTGTCCCTCTTTGCAAAGATGGCAAAAAGGCAGTTGTGTGTGTTTCCTGGAAGCACAGAAATTATAGAAGTTGGATTTGCTGTGACCTGTATGCACATCTGTTGGGATGAAGGAATCTGTGAGCTGAGGCAGCTGACACATAGGCACGTAACTGATACTGTTCCCATATGAAGTGTAGATGCTTAGAAGTTATCTACCAACTGTAGGGTAGGATCTAAGCAACTCAGAAGTAGTGATGCATCTACAATAACATCCTACTGGGTTCTTTTGTTCCACTTCTCTGTATGGAAACTGAGGCAAAGGCTTGACCAAGATATTGTAATAGTAATCAGGCTTTTTAAACAAGTGCTTGTTGCCTTGCTTTTGCTCCTTCATTGTTTGCAAGATGTCTGCATTCCAGTGATATTACTTGTGTAGAAGTAGAATGAATCTCTCAGTAAAGCTGGATATTTATCTAAATTCTAAAGAAGTCTGTCAGTATATGTATGAATGCCCATATTGAGAGGGGTCATGTGGTATTATCTGGAATGGTTACTCTGAAGACTTCAAAAATTGGATATAGTTGTTCATGTTTTGTAATCCCATTTCACTGAGGAAATCAGTGAAATTTCAAATTTCACTGGCTTTATGGCCAGAGGTGAAAAACCAGTCAAATGGAGAGCTAGGAAAAAAGCCTGGCTCCAGGCTCCCATTCTTACTATCTTTTTAAAAGACCATAAAGCATCATGAAAAAAATGCGTACTGAAATCTGAATTCTCTAAGTTCCTGTATTCCCCTAGCACTGAATACAGTGTCCATATATCCTAGGAAATTTGGACTCAGCTGAGGGGGAAAAAAAAGCAACAAATTGGAAATGAGATTGTTAACCAAACCAACATTATTATTATTATTGTGTGTGTTATTTCCTAATAAATCTATCACACTGTTCTGCATCTGCAAAGGGTACAAAAATTGAAAAACAGTGTGGAAAGCTGAATTTAAGAAATCCAGATGGGTCTGTGAGTAAAACAAACAAACCTTTTCAAGTCAGAACACCTGATTTCGAAACAGAACAGAAAATGATAGCAAAGATACTTCTCTAACAAAATGAATATGTTTCAAATTCTAAATATGTGTTTTTCAGCACCGAATGAATGGGAAAATAATTAGCAGATCTCATAAACATAGTTTCTGAAAGAGAAGCATCAAATGTAAATGCAATCTGTATTCCAACCTGATTCTATATCCAAATATGCTTCCCACTGTCCTTTGCTCTTCCTATGTCTCCTGATTCCTTTTTTGGAAGAAGGTGTTTCTCTTTCACTGAGGTCTGCCAAGGCCATAGAAAACGAGTTCATGCTATGTGCAGAGGACAAGGTGACCATCAGTATTTTACTGTTAGGGTTCAGTTAATCTGAAGTGGCTACAGGTGCTCTGTAGGTGGTAGCACAGAGCATCAAATGCCATTTCCAGCTTGTCTGGTCCTAGAAGCTGGCAGGGATGACATCTGCAGGGCTTGAAGGTTACTCCAGACTGAAGGTGGAAAGGAAGGTGGGCTTTCTGAATCTAATTTATGCCAACATAAGTGAGATCCAATCCTGAAAACTAGTTAGGCAGTAAACACTTCTCTTGATTTAGTAAGATTCTACTAGCTAAACAGTAGTTATTTTTCTAAATATTCCTAAGGTCTGAGGTCCTAAGCTAGGTTTAGCCATCTCTGCAAGGCAAACTATGGGAGCCTGTGGGTCTAAGTTAGAAGTCTTTACTGAGGTAGCCAGGTAGTGCTGTAGGGATGGACATTCATAAGCAGTGAGATTTTTAACAAAAGGCTCTCAAGGAAGACTGAATTGTATCAAGGGGAAATGTGTGTGGCTTTGCCTCAGGAGATTTTTTTATTTAACCGTTGCAGCGATAGTTTTGTATAGCTTAAGTTTTTTTTCAACGTTTACTACCATCTGTGCATTGTTGTTGAAGTTAATACTTGAGAGAGAGATGGGAAGAAGGCAAACTGTATTTTCATTTAAGGCTCATTAAAATTTGTCACAAACGCGACAAAGCCTATTTTAATTCACATCTTTTTATTTTAGCAAAAGCTGTAGCATGAGTAATCTTATTTCAGAATAGAGATGCACTATTTTGTGCTTTATGAAAACAGCCTGTGCTTTTTCTCTTAAAATGTGGGTCCCTTCATGGATTTCCATATTTTCCATATTATCTCAAGATGGGCCTGATGAAAAAAAACCAATTTTTACTGTGACAATACATGTAGAACAATGTAAAAAGGTGCTTGATGAACTTCTGGGTCATTTAGGAGGAAGATGTGTGGGTATGAGGAAAGAAAGTAGCAGAAAGCAGAATAGAATTAAACCTTCATTTCTAGTAATTTTCAGGCTTGATCTCTGTTCATATTTACACTTCCCTGGAACCACATTGAAGAGAGGAAACAGTTATTTCCTCTCTGAGTACATTAAAAGACAGTGAGATAGTGCAGTTTAAAATGACCTGAAAGTTAGAGAGGATTCCCGATTTTATCATCAGAGCATCTTGACATGAACTACTGTACTGGCTTCAGCAAGAAGTCTGCATAGGAGCTATGGGCCTATTTTTAGCACTAGAATAGAGAATTTTGTTGTGTGAAACAAATGGTCAAACTCATGGCATTTTGCAGAAAAGATTCTTCTTTGTTCAACCTCTGCTCCAAGTGAGACTTTGATCTGAAGATGATAATGTGATGGGCTCTGCTGTGGCTGTAGCACAGCACTGACCTGACAAAGGCACATCTTGTTCACATCTAGCAAGATAAAGCTGAATAAGCAAAAGACTGTGCAGAAGCACCACACCCTACATTAAAGCATCTGTTTTGTTACTTTCACATCCTAATAAATGCAACTAATTTGCCTTTATTTTGGAGAACATGATTTGGGGGAAAATTCTGCAGGCAGTGCAAGAGGAAATACTGTAATTCACATTAGCCAAAGTTCTGTTTCTAGATGCTTTAAGTAATCAATTTCTTTTACAACCCTTGGTGTGCAGAGAGATTATAGTCTTTAACATGAATTTTTAAAATATCCTTGCATTTCAGTGTCTCAAAAATACAGAGTTCTAGATGCAACAGGATACACTGCCCTCCTGTTTCATTATTATTATAATAAGAGAGTTCACAGCCATCAGTTGTTGTGAATAGGTAGGGAGATAATAAAAAATAACACTTTGTGAAGTCATTCAACCCTACCAACAGGACATATAATCTAGGCATCTTCCAAGACTTTAGCTCAGAGAGTACTGAGACAGAAGAGGCTTAGACACTGTTGGATTTGGTTCACAGTCCTTTGTTTTGTTCTCTCCCTGTTTCTGCCTCTTTGTGTACTGAAGAATATTCTAAAACCTGTGTGAAGATGTCCTCATAGATGTGGTTGCTCATCAAGGTCACGTGGGTGCTCACAGACTAATTGAAAAGGCTCAGCTGTCAGGCATTCTACAGTTTAGAAGAGAAAGGGATCTTCTTTTGGAGGGTATCTCAGCCTTGCCATCTGGGCTTTTCTACCTGGCAGCCACATAGGGCTGTGTTACAAATTTCTTCTTTATGTTTGCTTTTGGGGCGTCACTGCAAGTGTTGAACAGACCTTTTACATCTCATCAGTTTGTGAGCTATTCCAATGGATATTCACATATCAAGAGCATAACTTGTCCAATTTAATATTCAGAGTTATTTAGTTTTTAGCAGTGTGTCATCCATGTTTATTATGTACATCATTAAGTTTATATCTTCAAGTAAAAAATGAAAAAAACATTTTTGAATTGCTTTCAGTTCTGGGGAACTCAAAACTGGTATTTCCATGGAGTCATTGATTTTAATGCAGCATGTATGAAATCTCCTATATTCCTGTTTTGCTTTCAGTTCTGGAGCACTCAAAACTGGCATTTCCATGGAGTCATTGATTTTAATGCAGCATGTATGAAATCTCCTATATTCCTGTTTTGTTTTTGTAAAAACACATCAATATATACTTGTGGGGTTTTTGTTTTTTTGTTTTGTTTTTTAAATAAGCTAAGTTCTTAACACAAAATAACTCAAACTTAAGCACTTACTGTATCATATTTTAAAAAAGTCATTGAAATCTCTTTTCTTGTTTTTAATCAGTGGACCTTGACTGGATTTGCATTCAGGCAAGACATCCTTTGTGATTAGGTTAATGTTGCTGCTGAATGTATTTCCAGGAATATGTTTGGTGTGGGAATTGTTATGCAATAAAATACTTAGTAATGCACAATGAGATTAAACTACTATTGCTGGAGTAACTGTGGGTCCAGTTTCTTTCTAACTAGCTCTCATAAACCAGAAATACCAAGGAAGTCAGAGCAGTGTGAACAAAAGTTTAATGTTTGTGTTTTCTTCATATTTTAAGATTTTGGAAAGAAATACTAATGCTCTCCTAGAAATAAATTATATTTTTAATGGGAAAAATATCCTCAGACTTCAGGGAAAAAGCAAAACAAACAGTGGTTCAGCCCCGGATGATATCAAAGCCATGGAAAATTTCAGCTTGAGTAGAGTGCATCAGAGACCATTAAAGCAGACAGATTTAGACAAGCTATTTTGCAGCTTCACTGATGCACTCTTCACTTGTGCTAAACAATAGGGAATAACAAATATTGGTCTGATTATCCTGTTATTTATTTATTTATCTATTTATTTATTTATTTATTGAAAAATAAGGTCTGAATACATAGCAAAGGGACCGGAAGTGTATGAAGCACACTTTTCTCTAAGCAAAGATGAATTAAAGCACTTCACTTACTCCCCAGTGCATAAAAAGGGAGTTGTAGTGATGCTTCTACACCACTGCAGTGTATTTGCACTAGTTTTATGCAAGATTAAGAAGTCAGCCCCAGTGTCACTAATGAAGTCCAAATTATTAAACTGAAGTCTAAACTGAGGAGACAGTCACATGATGCTTTTTTTGAATAGGAAGACACTTTTTTTTTTTTTTTTAGCACTGCATTTATATAGATGGTTATTTATGCATCCTCCCAAAAAGGAGCCTTTGTTTTATTCTTAAAATTCTGAAGAAGTTTATAGTATTAATCATGTGTTTGAGGGGAAAACAAACAAACAAACAAACAAAAACCAGAAAAAGTGAAAAAGATTTGGATAGTGTAACAATAGGATTGCTGTGCAGTAGGAAACTCTGATGATGTATCAGTCATTACAGAGCTCAGAAAATCTTTGGATCTGAGAATCTTCTCAGGAGCCTGCTGCTTGGGGTCAGTTATGTTGAGTAATTCAACCTGACTCCACAGAGTGGAGCAGTGAATCTGCACTCCCTCAATGTTCTTTTAGTTCAGGGGATCCAGGGGATGCATTGTACCATTTTTCCATACAATGTTTACTTTCCACATAGCTGTTTCCTAGAGATAGCACCCTAAGACCTGCATGAGCTGTGTCAGGGGAGGGTCAGTTTGGGTATTAGGGAGGGTGGTAGCTAGGAGGGTTGTCAGTTGTTGGAACAGGCTCCCCAGGGCAGCAGTCACAGCGCCAAGCTGCTGGAGTTCAAGGAGCATTTGGACAGTGCTCTCAGGCACTGGGTCTGAATTTTCGGTGGTCCTGCGTAGAGTCAGGAGCTGGAATCAGTGATCCCTGTGGATCCTTTCCAGCTCAGGATGTTCTATGATTCTAGGATTCAACTCTAGAGCGCTCATAGATGACTTTGATTACTTAAAAAAAAGCAACCTTGTGCTTCAGTAGTCAACCCAATTTACTCTTTCATGGTAGGCTTAGAGATCACTGAAAAAATGACTCAGTTGAAATTACACTGATAAAATAATGCAACATGGTAAGTAACAACATTAGGAGAGGAGAACTAAATGTTGCATCAAAAGAAGGTGGATATACAAGGAAGGGATGTCTTCAAGTGTTCCATGGTTTCCATGGAAGACTTCCTCAGGAGGCAGTGTTTTGTATGACCCTTGACTGTGAAACTTTCATGGGTTGTTTCCCCTTCTCAAGGTTATTTGAAGGGAAAGAAAATATCATGTAAGCTCAGGCTGCTATTCAGGAGCTGATCAGTGGTGTTATTTGCCTTGAATGACTGGTAATTCACAGGTGGATAGACACTAAGTCAGTATTGTGCTGACCTTACGTTTCCTTATTACAGAGAGTCTTTATCATCATCATGTTTTCTTTTGTATTTTCCTGTCTCTTAACTAATTTCTGGCAGCTGAGTTATAATAATAAGCACCCATTACATCATATAAATGCTTCCAGGTAAGCAGATGCTAGAGTGCCGGACAGGACCTGGGTATGAACACAACATCTGGTAGATAACAATGTTCTCAAGTAGACTGGGAGAGTCTCCGTTGCAATTGCAAGCTGAAAGGCTCTTTTGGGTGAATAGATTTGAACTGCGTTGCCTCATTTATTGATGCCTCTTCTGCAATTAGGAGACACATTTCACATCTGTGTTACAGGCAGAGAGAGGTTGTCATGTAATACGTTTTCTCTGGCAACATTATTTGAGGAAAGGGTGCAAGTGTGTGTCAGTTCTCATACAGGACTACTGTACTCAGTGTGGTGTTGATTTCACAGAATCACAGAATCACACAGAATCACAGAATGACCCGGGTTGGAAGGGACCTCAAGGATCATGTAGTTCCAACCCCCCTGCCTGGCAGGGCCACCAAACATACACCTTTACTAGATCAGGTTGCCCAGGGCCCCGTCCAACCTGGTCTTGAACACCTCCAAGGACGGGGCATCCACAACCTCCCTGGGCAGCCTGTTCCAGGGCCTAACCACTCTCCTAGTGAAGAACTTCCCCCTAACATCCAACCTAAATCTTCCCTCTTTTAACTTAAAACCATTTCCCCGTGTCCTGCTATTATCAGCCCTTTCGAAGAGTTTACTCCCCTCCTGGGTGTAAGTTCCCTTCAGGTATTGAAAGGCTGCAATGAGGTCACCCCGCAACCTTCTCTTCTCTAGGCTGAACAAGCCCAACTCCCTCAGCCTGTCCTCATAGGGGAGGTGCTCCAGCCCCCTGATCATCTTTGTGGCCCTCCTCTGGACCCTTGACAAAATTTCTATGTCTTTTTTGTACTGAGGGCTTGTCACGGGTTACTTAGATTTACCTATGCCCGTGACAGGGGAAGCCACCCTGTGCCTCCCCCCCCGGGGCCCGGAAAGGAGGGGGAAAAGGGGAATGGGATAAAAACAGCAGCAATCTAAGGAGGAAAAACTTATTTTACTAAATATGATATCGAAATACAAGATAACACAATATAATATAATTGAGGCTAACAAATCGAACAAACAGAGAGAGAGAGAGAGTCCCCGAAAACCGAGAGGCCTACTGTGAACTCTAGGCGACACGGCTGGAACGCTTCCCACTCTCCGAGAAGTTCGAGCGAAGAAGGAGGGCACTCCAGCCTGGGAACGAGATTATATAGCGTCCTGGTCCCGTGACTTATCATTACCCCTGTTGTTCTCTGGGATATGTAGTCTTCTTCTGTGGACTGCACATTCAATAGAAGTATCCATACTTTACATTATGTTATGATGTGGAATACTGATAGCAAAATTACAAAATTACAAAACCATGACAGGGCTCCACACCTGGACACAGTACTCCAGATGGGGCCTCACAAGAGCCAAGTAGAGAGGGACAATCACCTCCCTATCCCTGCTGACCACCCCTCTCCTGATGGAGCCCAGGATCCCAATTTGCTTTCTGGGCTGCCAGAGCGCACTTCTGGCTCATATTGAGTCTTTCATCCATCAGGACCCCCAAGTCCTTCTCTGCCGAGCTGCTCTCAAGGACCACTCCTCCCAGCCTGTACAGGTGCCTGGGATTCTTCCAGACCCATTTATTTATGGTTGCATCCTTATTTCCATAATTGATGTGAAATGGAGGCTGCAGTAGCAGTACTTCACAAGGCCATAATGAGCCTGAAGTAGAACAGATGTACAGGGGAAAGAAAAAACAAGCTTTTCACCTCCTCTTGCTAGTAGCATATTTATGTGTAATCGTTAATGATTAAAAGCTATGATCTGGTTGGTGTAGAGATTAGAAATCTGTGTGATTCTTACTGTTTCCTGAGATCTCAAGGACCAGGTCTCAGGGTGGAATTTTAGATGAAAATGAGCACAATTTTGCAAGACCTGTAGATATATCCTAAATGTGTTCCCTTCCTGAATTCCCTGGGAACAGAGACAGAAATAATTTCAATCAGTTGCAGCTTGGATTTGTTTGTGTAGTGGAATTCCAGGGTCACAGACTGAACCAATGGGTGAGCTGGGAGAGTATGTGAGTGCCTGGAGCGGCGGGGGGGTCTGGAGCCACCCTACTTCTGTGCAATCTGAATCTGTGTGAGTTCCCCCCTTCCACCCTCCCTTTTCTCTTGCAGCATGACTGTATGAATGGGGGAGGGTTACATTCCTCATCTCCTCCCTTTCTCCAAGCTGGAGGGGTGAATTCATTCCTTCTGGTATCTTTTCCTCTAGCACCTATTTCTCAAGAAAAGTCTTTGCCACTGCCCTCATTTGCCCTATGTTTTGGCGAGCCAGGCAGCCAAATATCTCTAAAGGTACCCAATTATAAGCCTCCTAAAATAATTACCACAACATTTTTGAACAGTATCATGGGATGGTTTGCACAGGAAGACTAGCCCTATGAGTGAAGTTTTGCCAGGGCACATCCTGGGATTCCTAGGATCCCCATATCACAGGATTGCTTGTATCACTGAAAAATGGGGCCCACTGTGGGATGGAGGAAATGTTCCAGAGTCCCCAGCCCGCCTGGCTGAGTATTTCAATAATCTAAACAAAAATGTACTCACTACTTGAGAACAACAGTTAGCTGCCTCCATGATGGCGTGGCCACTGCTGATGGCCTCGAACCAGATAAATATAACTGAAGTAGCTCTTACTTACAAAAATCAACTATTGTGTGACTGTACTGAAGAACTAGAAAGTAATTTTGAGAGGGAAAGTACCTAATCCTATAATTCCCCTACAAAAAAATCAGGAATATCTCTCTAGAAATTACTGGGGACCCTGCACAGGAGAATCCACAGAATCTGGACTCTATAAATGAAAGCACATTGGATATTAGGAAACACTTCTTTACAGAAAGGGTAGTTAAACACTGGAATAGGCTCCCCAGGGAGGTGGTTGAGTTGCTGTCCTTGGATGCGTTTAAGAGTCGTTTGGATGTGGTGCTCAGAGATATGATTTAGCAGAGGGTTGTTAGAGTTAGGGTACTATGGTTAGGCTGCGGTTGGACTTGTTGATCTTTGAGGTCTTTTCCAACCTGAGTAATTCTATGGTTCTATGCTTCTATGATTCTAAAAGGTTGGGTCTTGAGGCCCCTCTAGAGCTGGATTTTTGATTTGAGATTCGACCAGTTGTAACTCCAAAAATGAAAAACAAAAAACATAGGAAAGACCAGCAGGGCTGTTCCCTGACCAGTGGCCCCCTGCCCAGAGCACACTGCATGTAACAGCTTGCCCATACACGGCAGCTGAATTAATGGATTTAGTTCAGCAGTTTAGACAAAAGCCAAGACAGAGCGTGCCAGCGTGGCTGCTCCAATTGTATGATATGGGAGCAGAGAGCATTGTGGTGAATGGACTGGAAATTTCAAAACTGGCATCCATTACCACTCACCCTGAGCTCAGGCAAAGACTATATGCTGCCATCCAACATAATGAAGAAAATCATTCCATGGCTACATGGTTAATGGCTGCATGTCGTGCAACATGGACAAACAAGAATGATATACCATTAATTACCAGCTTATGGTCCTCTACGGAGGACTTGCAAAACTACATTCGAGAATTAAGCATGAAGGTGGCAATCTATGAGGAGGATTTTGAGAGCCTGGACATTTCAGCAGGAATGAGGGATGTCATCCTGCAGCAAGCTCTGCCACATCAGTATGGTACTTTGGTATCCACAGTGAATTCCCTAGTGGCCTCAGAGGCCATAATACAACAGGCTGCCCAACTAGTGGCAGATCTGGGGGAGACAGAGTGCCTGTGGGCCAGGTGCAATGTCCAAATGGTGGTGGAAAACTCACAGATCCATCCACCACCACGACATAGGAGACCTACCCTTAAGGTAATTCAATCTGGATCCATCAGGGTCTGAAGAAAACAAATGTTCAGTGACACGATTAGAGCGGGAGTTCAGTTTCAAAATATTGATGGACAGCCTAATCAGGTCTTATTACAACTATGGAAACAGTTACCAAACAGTCAGAGATTCCAACATTCACCCAAAAGGGAAGGAATTAGACCCATAGAGTGGATTCCACAAAACACATGGAATCTAGAAGACTTCATAGTCCCATCAAAAAAACATAAACCTCCTCAGGTGGCCTGGACAGCTTCAGTTGAGCCATCAGAGGAAAATGACTTGGGGATTGTTGATGGTGAGACAGAGAAGCCACAATTCCCAAAGAGCAGGGTCTCTAGAGGGGACCGGAGACCCTATGTTGAACTAACGATTCATTGGTCCTGAAAAAATGTGTGGCAGGTTATGGCATTAGTACATACTGGGGCAGAAGCATCAATTATGTATGGTGACCCAAAGCAATTTTCAGGCACTAAGGCAAAGATAGGTGTGTTTAGGGGGCAGGTGATCCCCGTAACCCAAAACATGGTTGAAACTGGGGGTTGGGCATCTATACCCTGGGAGTACAAGATGTCTATTGCCCCAGTTCCAGAGTACATATTGGGGACAGACATCCTGTTGGGTCTGACTCTCCAAACCGCTGTGGGAGAGTTCAGATTAAGGGAAAGATATATCAGTATCTTGGTGGTGCAGGCAACCATAAAGGATCAGTGAAATTTGAACCTATTTGTTTTCCACAGCCATGCCGGATCACAAATACAAAGCAGTATAGACTCTTGGGTGGGCATGAAGAAATTACCAAGACTGTGCAGGAGCTGGAGAGGGTACGGATCATTAGACCTGCACTCAGCCCATACAACTCCCCCATATGGCCAGTCAGGAAGTCAGATGGTACGTGGTGAATGACAGTAGACTACAGAGAACTAAATAAAGTCACGCCACTGATCCATGCAGCCGTACCCAACATCGTCTTCTTCATGGATACATTGAGTAGAGGCTCTGGCAAATGCATTTTTCAGCATTCCAATTGCTAAGGAATCTCAAGACCAGTTTGCATTCATATGGGAGGGCAGGCAGTGGACTTTTTGAGTCCTACCTCAGAGGTATGTGCGTTCACCTACTTCTTGTCATAATTTGGTGGCACGTGACTTGTCAAGTTGGAACAAACCATTTACTGTCAAAATGTACCACCACATCGATGATTTGATGCTAACATCTGACTCAATCGAGGCGTTAGAGAAGACAGTACCATCATTAATTACCTATTTACAGGAAAAAGGATGGGCTGTAAATCCACAAGAAGTGCAAGGACCAGGGCAATCAGTTAAATTCCTGGGTGCTGTCTCACCAGGTAAGACTAAGGTGTTACCCAGTGCAATCATAGATAAGATCCAAGCATTCCCAGTTCCCACAAAACTGAAGCAGTTGCAGGATACTGGCAATCCTTTATGCCCCACTTAGTACAACTGCTAAAACCTTTATATCGATTTACAAAAAAAGGCCAAGTATGGGTCTGGGGTAGAACAGAACAAGAAGCCTTCCAGCAAGCAATAGCTGCTAAACAGGCCTGGGAGCTGGGTATATTTGATCCAACCCTTCCAGCTGAACTAGATGTGCATGTAACCCAAGAGGGGTTTGGCTGGGGGCTGTGGCAGCACCAGAGTTCTGTTCAAATCCCAATTGGGTTCTGGTTGCAGATTTGGCATGGAGCAGAAGAGAGATACAGCATGGTTGACAAGCAGCTATTGGCTACCCATTCTGCATTGCAGGCGGTAGAACCAATAACTCAGACTGCAGAGGTTGTTGTTAAAACAACAAGAAGGGGATGGACAAAGTAGTCAGTGGGCTGAGCTATGAGCTGTGTGAATGGTGATAACTCAAGAGCCTGGCAACAGCACACTGAACATCTGCATGGATAGTTAGGCAGTTTACCGAGGGATCATGCTGTAGATAGCACAGTGGGCCACTCGGGATTGGATGATCTATGCCCGACCTATCTGGGACAAAGATATGTGGGCTGATATATGGAGCGTGGTTAGGCACGGAACTGTACGAGCATACCACGTCTCTGGACACCAACCCTTGCAGTCACCAGGCAACGATGAAGCTGACACACTGGCTTGAGTCCAGTGGTTAGGAAGTACATCAGCAGAAGACACCGCCCACTGGCTGCATCAGAAATTCCAGCATGCAGGACAGAAAATCATGTGGACACTGGCTAGAGCTTGGGGGCTGCCCATACAGTTATCAGTTATTGTCCAGGCATGTCAGGACTGTGACACTTGCTCACGAATGAGACCAAGACCTCTGCTGGAAACTACAGCCCATCTCACTAGAGTACACAACCCATTACAATGATAGCAAATTGATTATATAGATCCCCTTGTTCTGAGCGGGCCAGATATGCCCTAACTTGTGTCAATACAGCAAGTGGATTGATGCAAGCCTATCCTGTATCAAAGTCAAACCAAGCCTATACCATCAAAGCTCTAACTTGGTTGATGGTATTGTACAGGACTCCTGAGGTCACTGAAAGCGATCAAGGTACACGTTTCACAGGTGCAACTGTGCAGAAGTGAGCTGAAGACAACAACATCAAATGTCGGTTTCACCTGCCCTATAATGCAACAGGAGCAGGCCTAATGGAAAGATATAATGGAATCCTTAAGGCTGCTCTGAAGGCAGATTCACAGTCCTTGCAGGGCTGGACCAAGAGGCTTTATGAAACTCTGCAAGACTTGAATGAGAGACCGAGAGATGGTAGACCCAGTGCTTTGAGAATGCTGCAGACAACTTGGGATTCCCTGCTTAGAAACAAATTACAGGCAAGGACACCTCACGCAAGCCAGAAGTTGGCACCATGAATCATCTGCTTCCTGCCCCTGAGGACCTAGAGCCTGGGAAACACACGGTAAAATGGGCTTGGAAAGTGCAAGTAGGACCAAAATGGTGTGATATCCTTGCACCTTAGGGGAGACTGCTAGAGGTTGGGGGATTATTAAACCCTTCAGTAATCAGTGCATGACCAGCAGAGGTAGTAGCTGACACTCCTGTTTTCATTACAAAGGGGACTTTAATCATGTCCATGTGGCACATTAGAACCTGATATAATGATTCAGCCACAGACATCAGGCCAGAGGGTGTGGTATTGAAGACCAGGATGTGCCCCAATACAGGCAGAGGTGTTGACTCGAGAGCAAAATACAGCCTGTATCTTATCATGGAGGGCAGACCGATCCCTCCTTGTACCTATTAAACATCTGTTTTACTCCCCTTAAGATCCTAAGTTCACAGGATAGCCTGCAGGAGCATCATCACTCCAGGATGTTCCAGTGTCCATGAGGAAACATCATGACACCCTGTAATACAGTGCTGAACTTTTGGGAACTGGCGAGCATGAATAAGAACTGCTACTGGTCCTTGAAGAAGATATGCCTCAAGAAAGAACATCAAGTGCTGGCCCAACAGAACCACAGAAAAGAATGTCAATAATTGCCTTTATTGTCTCAACATTCTACATTGTGGTGGGTATTGTATATGCTTCGCCATGTACATTGTATTTTAAGACACCAAGTTGCAGGAGCTCAACCTCTACCTGCTCAGTCATTGGTTCATGCTGTGAAGGGGTGGAGTATAGTGGAATTCCAGGGTCAGAGACTGAACCAATGGGTGAGCTGGGAGAGTATGTGAGTGCCTGGAGTGGCAGGGAGGTCTGGAGCCACTCCTGCGCAATCTGAGTCTGTGTGGGTTTTCCCCTTCTGCCCTTCCTTTTCTCCTGCAACATGACTGTACGAACGGGGGAGGGTCACATTCCTCACCTCGTCCCTTTCTCCAAGCTGTTACCAGGAGGGGTGAATTAATTCCTTCTGATATCTTTTCCTCTAGCACCTATTTCTTAAAGTCACTGCCCTCATTTGCCCTACAGTTTGGGAAGCTGTTCTTACATTTCTGCCTGGCTATAGGCTATAGCGTTTCCTGAGGAGCACTGTCCTCTGGAATTCAGTTCTCTTTCAGAAGCCACCTTAAATTAGGTTCTGGCCCCTATACTTTTGTTGAGTGTAATCTCTAAACAGTTTCTAGTACCATGAATTAATTATTCTTTCTCAGTTTTCTTCTCTGGAAAGTTCTTGGGCTGGGATTTTCATTAAGGAGCATATTTGTCCATACCACACTTTCTTCACTTCTAGAGTTGTCAAACAAATGGTTCTGCTCCTGAAATATTTAGTTCATCCACTATCTGAAAACCAACGGTTGTAAAAATACTATTTTATATATCAGTTTGGTGTGCTTCAACAAAAATATAGTAGAACAGAAGAACATTGAAGAAAGTATTATCTGACATTTCAGATTGAGCCACACGACTTCCATATAATATAGATCTAAATATTTGATTCCTAAGTCTTTTGTTGAACTGGTATGCTTTATTTGAATTTAAGTACGACTTGTTGATTAGATACTTCTTTAATAAAGCACTCTGGTTTCAAACAAAGTAGTACAAAACCCATCTGGCAACTCTGGAAGCATGCAGAGGCTGTTCAGACAGTGTCAAGTATTATGCTGGCAGCAGTGCTTTAAGCACTTTACAAGGGAATACATAAAATAAATTTATTTGTATTTCTGCTCTGAAAAAGTCACAGTCGAAGTATGAATTCACAATAAATGGCATACTTCTGAACAGTTGATGCCCTCACTAATGCTTCCAGTTGATTTGCACTGATGAAATGAAAAAGCTTAAATTGCTTCCTTTCATGCTTTTCTTACTCTGAAGAGTGAAGACTTTTATGTCCAAAATTGTTAACTGACTGGAATTATCTTACCAGTTCAAAAGCAGCAACATTATATTTCCCTCTGTGATGACACACAGTTCAGTTCTCTACTTTTAGTTTTAAGAGTATTAAAAAGTATTAAAAAGATTTCAGCATCAGAACAAGAGATAATGCAAAACTGACTTCTGTGTTAGGCTTCATTTTCAAATAATCTCTTGGTCATAAAGAAACCACTTTAAATTTACAGGTTATACTCTTGCGAAAACCAGATGTATCAGTTACCTGTATCTATTCTGCCTGCATTCCTTTAATGGAACACATAAACTGTTTGTCTTGATTAAAAATACTATCAACAACAATAAATAAACATCCACTAACAAGAACTATTTTTCCTACACAACATCTCCCACCTGCTGTCAGCACTGAGAAAATCTATCTGCATTCCCTTTGAGGTCAGCCCAGGAAAAATCAATTTTACAAGTGCCACACTGTATGCTCACATCTCGTGATGTGTAGGCAGACCACTGCTCCTTTCCAAACCCAGGTTGCTTTGTTGTATATTACTGTTATTCAGAAGGGTTTGTGGAGAGCAGGGTTGGTACTATACTTTACTGATGCAGCAATATATAAATCCATCCAATTGTTCACCTTGCTCCTGTGTGATGCATGATTCCTTTTGGGACAATTTTGAACACAAGTGTAGTGTGTTTTTTCAAGTACTATATTTATTGCAAGTTTCTGTTTATTCCTAGCATCCTTCTTT